>NC_137737.1:16014557-16763307 GCF_963264785.1 Psittacula echo
CAAGAGAATTAAAAGCAGGCAGGGCATTTTCTGCTCTTTCTAAACATTCTCAGAAGTCACATCATTATTTAAATCATGATAATATACAGCCACATACAAAAGACAATTTCACTTACCTTTATGTGCAATGTGAAATAAGTCCTCTTGCATTTTAGTAAATTCTGATGATGTTTCAGAGCCATCGGAGTAATTTTTCTCCTCTACGAAATCTATTGTAGATAAGTTTGGATTGGAAGCATGCAGTCTCATAGGGGCAGAAAATACTGAAGGCACCTGTAAGGAGGACAGCCATTCATGATGGTTTTACAAACTATAAAGGAAATTTTGATTGTACCCTGCTCTGTTACATGTTGGAGGCACCAAAATGGAAAAACTGTCAATTATCAATAGTCTTGGAAGTACATGTCATATGAAACCATAGATACGACTTTTCCCAAGATATTGTAATTGGAAATTCAGCAAAACTCCATGAAACAAGCTCTTTGAGAGCTGTAGCATATGCTATATTATTTTTCCTCACTTATAAGTATCTAATCACTTCACCTCTGGATGCAAATGTGTACAAATCTACCTGGAGAAATTACAAAAATCTGTACTGATAAAAAACCCCCAACCAATCAAACCAAAACCACAGCAAAACACCACCACAACCCCCACATTGGAGGTAGATTGAAAACATGAGTAAAAAACGTGGCCAGTCTCCTGAAAGTAACAGCACAAATCCTATTGTGGATAGCAATAACAACATATTCATGTTTTGTCCAATATATTACCACTTAAAATGACCTAGCACAGGACACTACTTAAAAATATTCATATTTTCTAAACTGGTCATACCCAGAAGTGATCAATAACTAAGATTTAGAGAAAGATGGGCACTGACTGAATTTACCTGTAACATTCCTTTAGGCTCTTTCCCAACAACTCTGGATCGCCACCTCCTGTGTGTTCTTTTTTCCTTCTTTGGGCTTTCAAAAGGTCCAACCTTTTAACACACAGGACAAAAATAATACAGATTGCCATAAAATCAGCCGAGCAAAGAATACATTGATCCTTTAGGAAATGGGGTTGATGTTTGGAATCGCAAGGGAAAACTTTTTTTGGTTTTGTTTTTTAAACAACAAACCTGCATAGCATTTATAGCAGGCGCTGAGTATGTCCTGTGAAGAACATCCATGCTCTGTAACAGCTGGTTCATTTCCAGTAAGTATGTGTGACAGTTGGAGAGCTCTGTTTTGAACAAGAGAATATTTTCAGTTGCCCTAAAGTAACAGACATGGGGAAAGTTTTTTTCCTTGCAGGTTAATTTTGACTGTAACTAGCTTAAGTTATTCATTGACTAAAAGCACATTCTTAGACAACTGGCTAAAACACTTGTATTCTTCTGCCTTCAAGTTCAATATATTTAAATGCACCTATATGGTGTGTATAATGACCATTATACTTTATCCCAGTTGGTTGCAGAAAAATGTGAATAATGTGATAATTACTGCAGTTTGGGACTAGTCAGAGCTCCTCATGGTGAGGATAACAATGCCATAAGCATCAAGACTGAATTGTACATTCAGATCTAGAGATGAGGCATCCCTATAATAGAGTTGAAGCTCACTGGTAGGTAGAACTTTACTAAGTGTCATGCAGACACTACCAACATGAGAAAGATCTTCATGCTCTTAGGAAAGCATGAAAACAGAAGGTGACTTTCAAGTACAAAGATTTAGTGCTTTGTCAATTTTTTTTGATGCTTCCCTTTTTTGAATACACTGCTTACTACTGAAGATGATGCTTGTATATAAAAGGAAATGTACTAAAATATATTGGTTCATTGAAGAGGTGCCCACAATTGATACCCCCACATTCAGATTCACTAGTCCTTCTGAAGATGAGTAGCTAGTTAATCAACAACCACCCCTTTCCTCCCACCAGCTTCATAAAAAACTCTAGTGATCACTTAACAGTGTAGTACTCTCATTGTCAAGAGAAACTAGGTGAAATATGAGGCTACTTTCAACTTTCTTCAAATATCATTACCTCTTGAGCATTTGTCCATGTCTTCAGAAGACTGTAGCCAAGACGAAATCCTGGACTCATTACTCGAAAAGGAAAATGACAAGTTACCTCCAGCTGACAATGAATTCTGTTTGGTCAAGCTGCCTGCCTGTTCCAAAGAACAAATGAATTATTAAAAACCAGTATTGTAATATTATATGCACAGATTTCAACAACCAACAGTGGAAGTCCATGATCAGGACTGAAGGAATCAACAACATGGAGGGAAAAAAGCATATGAACTAGACTAGGTGTGTAGTCATTGAGCATAATGTCAGGATACCTAACATAACTGCTGTCCACAAGCAGTAAAGGAACCATGTTTTTCTTAAAGCCAAATTTTGAGGAAGGGCAAAGTTCCGCATGAGTTAAGCCAACTTAACACAATTAAAGCACCATATTTGAACAGGACCAGTTGGACATTCTGTTCCTTCTCCAAGCTCCCCAAAGAAGCCCCAAAAGTAACTTAAATGTAACATACATATTTGTGAAAGCTGTTTTTCAGTGAAGAAAGCAAGATCTTATAGATGTTATTTAAAAATATTACTCCTCAAGGTTGTATGACTTTAGCATGGATTTGGCTTGACAGGCCTTAATACATGTGTGACCATACACCTTATCCCAGTAAACACTACCTTTTTACAATATCTCAGTAACCATTTTCAAACTTATCCACACAGAACCAGATAAAATGCACTGTCCAAGTGATGTCATTCAGTCCTGTGTCAATTTATATAGTCAGCATGCAAGAGTAGTAAGCAGCAATAAGCATACTTATTTTTAAACTATTTTTAAACTAATCTGTGTAGTTTAGCTTTTCATTCCCACATAAAGCTGTATGAACTTTAGTCACCTATATATGTATTCTCAAATAGTAATCCTAGTGCCTTCAAAAGCACAAGTAAGCTGAATTTAAAGATGAGCAATTGTATTGGAATTTTGTGAAAAAATCCCATATTTATCTCTTCAGAAATCTATCCCATATAGCAAACTTCTCCAGAACTCATATACATGAGAGGGATGAGCAGGAAGGAAGAAGGAAGTAGGCTTTGCCAAGAAACAGGCAGGAGAGTGTGTGTAGCGCCAGTTAGCACAGTTTTGCTTTTGATCAGCAAGGCTAAGCTTTAGAATCCAAGAATACCACATGTACATATGTGGATACATACACCTACCTGCCAACAGCAACAAAAACCAGATGTGAAAACTGATCAGATATTTCTAAAAGCAAATAAAATCCAATGCCAAATTCACTCTACATATTTTTCTTAAAATAACCTAACTGCTGGATTGATGCAACTAACATCAAGCTAGGGCTGGTGCAAACTGGCAAACTTCCATTTAGCTTCAGCAGAGCTAAGGTGATTAACTGCAGCTTAAGAACTATCCCCTTCTATTTTTCACATGAAAATAAGTAAGGCTTCTTTGCAGTGCAAATCTGGATTAATAAATTAGAAGTGAATTTCATGCCAAAGAAGAAATGGTTCATTTCCTGACATTGAGCATAGATTTTAGATATGGATCACATGGATTTAATTTTTTTTCTTTTCCTTTTTTTTTTTTTTTTTTCTTTTCCTTTTTTTTCTTTTTATTTTTGTTTTCTGGAGAGCACAGGCATAGATATATCATGGATTTTGCAACGTTTCACTTTTGCCCTCAATATTCTTCTCCTCGTCTATCCCTGCTGTCTTTTGGGAGAAAAGGACTGAATGGTCACAGGCGGTTTGCCATTTCCTTGTGGACACAGCCTCAGGAGAGAGCAGGCTGTCAGAGGCACAGAGGTGCTGGCACCACAGAAAGCACACAGACAGCTCTTTGCAGAACAGCTCCATTACCTCAGGGTAAGTTGCTGTTCTTTCAGCTGCCCACTCAAACAGATCCCTTCCCTCTCAAGCAATAGCCAAAAGCTTTTCAGGCACGTTTTTGTTTGGTAAAACTCATGGACAGTTACAGGATAACACTACCAAAGTTACGAACTGCAGCTAGTGGGGAACAAGCCCACTCAGATCATTCAGCAATATACTCAGGGAAAAGGAAACCTTAAGATAAGTGGATAACAAAGAGGCAATTGCTTAGGAGACACTCTGGAGTTGACAGAAACAGTCATTACAGTTATAGTAAGGTAACACAGTATCACTAAAAAAACCATTATTCTCAAAAGAGATCAGTGATTATAAATTGAAGCAGAAGAGCTTATTTGGGTGAACGTCAATGTCCAGACTCGTGAAGGCACAGAGGTTGTATTCAGGCACAGATGTTGTATTCAGGCACAGATCTCTATCACTCTTCCACAAGACTGCATCAGAGAGGTCAGTTTTGGACTGAGCATTTGTCAGGTCATTTGTGAATCTTAGTCACAGACTTTACCTGAAGAGTACTTTGTCAACCAACCACGCACTTACAACATGGTCCTTGGATTGGTCTGAAAAATGCTTTCATCTCAGTTAAAAAATATTAAAAGTGGCCACACGTGCTGGCTCCTGGATAATTCCTATATACCCCTCAGTAGTCAGATTCATTAATGTAGAAAGAGATGTTTTATTAGCCAAAGGATAAATGAAAAAAGGAGAAAAAGTAAATCAGTTGAATGCTCTTCTGTGACCCATACTAATAGTCACCAGCACATATCAGACAAATACTGAATGACGTCAAAAATTATGAGGATTCTAACTCAACAGGCAGTTTTAAAAGTCATCATGAAAATACCATTTGCTGTGCTAAACAATGAGAGAATATTATAAAATCTGACAGCACCACAGAGAAAATGGCTTGGGAATAAATCAATAAATATTTTGCTCTTGACATTTCAGATCATAACTTAAACCCCACCACAAACTTGCATTGTGCTCTTGACTTAATAAATATGCATCAGCCAATTTTAATCCCTGATGAAAGGTCTTTATTTATAAATCACAACTATTACCTTTCTACCTGGGGCAGAATCACAGAAACCAGGAACAGAGTCTGTAGTAGTAGACACAGGGAAGAAGAGATTATTGACGTCATGAGGAAACATGGAGATTTCGTTCTGACGGTACATCCTATGATGACGAAGTTTTGCTACCCATTCATCAAACAGCTCCTGAGATTTCACCTACACAAAAATGCAGGGTTTATAGCATTCACATGCAAAATCACTAACAAAGAAACCAAGATATTTTGTACTCATTAGACAACTGCCCTGGCTGACCTTTACTGAATATCAGAAAAGTTTTTCTAATGATGCTCCTACTAAAATGCATACTTACGCGCTTAAGCATGACAGAAAATTAATCTCAGGATAAAGTAAAGAAAAAGAGAAACTTGAATTGGTATAGTTATGACTTCCAATGCAGAACATAACACTTAGCAACCTGTAGATGGAAAAAAACCCACTATAAATTTAAAAAACCCATTTAATTTGTCATTTCTTAATTGCCATTTTTAAGGTTTAGTCAAAGTTTACCTAACTACAAATAGAAATTTGATTTTGGTGATGTATTTTAAAACAATTTATTCCACAAGGATAGATAAAGCTGTCTTTGGTGTTACCTTAGCTATATTTGGCAGTGGAAAATGCTACCTATAGATAAGACAAAGAGCAAGATAAAAGTATTGTGAAAAAAGCATTTGTGCAACAAGTGCTACTGCTGAAAAAAGTGCTGGGTGAAAAGAGTGCTGCTAAATATGAGGCATCTTCAAAGTTTCTATTCAGAACAGGGTTACTGACTCTGGAACAGTACAATAAGGCCTCTCATGTTATAAACTAGTGTAAACTAGCCTGCTGAGTCTAAAAAGTAGGTTGTTAGTGTAACTAACAGACCTCTACTATATACAGCTAATGAGCTAATGTTGCCATTTTGGAAGGAAGGTTATAACAATCTTGAAGACCTACCTTCAGATGGTATATCTGCTCTTCTGTATCCAAATCTATACATTTTGTTGATTTCTTTACAGACATGACAGAAAGTCCAACATCAATACAGCCATGAAGCTTCCCTCTCTCTATCTGCAAAAAAAGTAAAAAGAATACACTCATTCCAGAATGAAGCAAAAGGACAGATATTACCTGCTGAAATTGTCATTTCCCCCCCTTCAACCTACTGTTAGAACTTCTGAAACTCTATTTCCCATTGCCAGCAATATGGAATTACTGTTAATTCTGGATAAAACAGTGGGTTTACTTTATAACAGCCTTAAAGGGTTCAGATCACTTACATCAGCTTGGCATTTAGAATACTTCAAAATCCCTCTGTCCAAAAAGAAGTATCTCTGTAACCAGAAATGCAGAGAATTAAAACCAACTAACCAAAACACTCCAAAAACCACCAAACAAAAACTCATCACCCCTTCACCCCCCCCCCCCCCATTTCTTTGAAGAACACTTTCTCTGCTCTTCAGTAACCTTTTTTCCACAAAATCATACCAAGTAAGTCCCACTCTCACGGCATCAGGCTTACAGACACACATTCCTTTCCTACCTTGTGCCAGCCCTTCAAAGGCCATTTCCTCTTTTTCAGCAAGCAGCCCTCCTGCTTCTGCGGCTCCTGGGTACAATTCATTGCTCCCCGGAGTCCTTCTACAATCTCCCAGCTGTCCTGCTTAAACAGAAAATCTAGATGTAGACCATATTTCTTCCAAAGAACATAATTGGTAAGAGAGATTCAAGAGGAAAAAGGCCATAAATAAAATAAAAAATAAATTATGTTGAAATCTAACCTTAGCTTTCTGTTTATACTTTTTTTATGTATCTTCCCGGAGACAAGATTCTTTTATTTTGATAGAAATGATACGAACCAAACAAAACACTGTTTATATGGCACCATGCTTCACTGAATGTATGTGCTTACCAGAATTTTATATGTATATTTTTCTGTACATACATACACACAGTGTATAGCCACAGCCTAGTTACCATTTAGCCTAAAAACTCTTCTGCAAACAGCCCATGCAAAAATGACATGTTTTGTAAGTTATGAAGCAGAAATAAGAGACGCTGAAAGTTAAGACCTTTTCTACAAGACTCCTTAGTCTATATTCATTAACTCAAGGTCTCGTGTTTGGTGTGAATTGCAGCCTCCCTAAAGTAAAAATAATTAAATTAAATAAAAACAAATAAAAAACCTAGGGAAGTAACTCAAGTACTTACAAGGACATGACATAAAGGAAGAGTACAAGAAAAATAAAAACCACCCTGCATCAGACACACCTCTAATTAAAAGATCTCTCTTTTTGCCATAAGGAACTCTTAAATGAAAGACCCTGCAGCAACATAACAGAGAAGAGAATAAGTGTCATAGTATTTTTACAGTTCTTATTTATGGAAGGACTGCTAATGACAATGTGACCTGAATTTCAAGAATTCTGATCAGAGATATCATGAATTATTTATTGCTAGCTACCGTATGATTTAACAAATCTACAACTGTGGACAACTGACAGGAAATGTCATGTGGCAGTACCATCCTCGTGTATTTGAAAAAGACAGAATACTTTAACATACAGCATTTAATGACAAAAAAGGACAAGTATGAAACACTTCTGGGAAAACAAAACTATACCCAAACACATAACTTTTCCACTGAGAACTAATCTGAGAGAAGTTAAGAATAGTGAACAATAGATACTTTTCAATATTCTAATATTATGCCTAATGAAACAACTTTCTTAAACTTTGTATCAAGTTCTCAAAATACTTTGTTAAACTTAAACACAGTATATGGTTGATAGAGTGGTCTGCTTGCTGGAGACAAGCAGAAATTTGACCACAATCAAGAAAAACACAAGAATCCAGATTCATCTTTCCCTAAGAACAAGTTAGAAAGAGACTCTTGAAGTGAGACAGACCATGCTGCATTGTGCATATGAGGTGAAGAGAAAGGAAGCAGCTGAGAAACAGCTCAACAAATTACATCTACCTGGAATATACACGGTGTCAATAGTTTTAGTCAAACTTCAAAATAAAGAGCACATCCTGGCCTGTGCTGCAACTCCAGTTTTGTCTGCGCTTCTCCTGCAGTCCAGACACAAGGTGTCTCCCATGCTCCTGCAGGAAACCCACATTATTTCTCACTGTTCTTCAGGTCAGTGAGGTGGCCAAGAATGTGCCTTCACAACTAAAAAGTGTGAAAATAGGAAGGAAAGCTAAAGTGGTAGCACTTCTTCCCATCAAGCAGGCTCGATGGCCTGCTAAATCTCAGGTGATGAAGGCAAGTCTCCTACTCACACTTCAATTGCAAGCTTTATGGAAAGGCAGCTTTGTTGAATTAAAAGCATATCCTTCTAAAAGCACAAGACTATTTCACTAACTACATTACCTAAGGAAGGGCAAGAAATAGCTCAGAGGATAAACAGCTGCAAGGTGCAACACTGCGTTAACAGCATCTGGTCCTCCTTCCACATATGTCTGTCCAGAAGATCCCAACCTTTCCCACCTGAACCTCCAAACTCCACATTTTTCAAAACACTGATGCTGTGACTGCTTTTGGATCTGTCCACTCTTCATCCAGACCCTACAGGGTATTGATCAGCATTTTGTTTTGCAACAGATCTGACACCTCATTTAATGAGAAATTAAGCATCAGTTGGCTATTCCTGGGAGCAGCTGCAGAAGCGGAAGAAAAGTGCTTACTCTCTAAAATGAAGGCAAATGAATCAGGCTGATCAGTTATCATCTATTTTCATCTGTTTGAAATAGAAGAGGAGCAAATTTAGCTGGCGAATGAAGTTGCTAAGCCACTGTCCATCATATTTAAAAAATCATGGCAGTCAGGTGAAGTTCCCGATAACTGGAAAAAGGGAAATATAACCCCCATTTTCAAGAAGGGAAAATGGATGATCCATGGAATTACAGACCAGTCAGTCTCACCTCTGTGCCTGGCAAAATCTTGGAGCAGATTCTCTTGGAAGGCATGCTAAGGCATAGGAAAAACAACAAGGTGCTTGGTGACAGCCAGCATGGCTTCACTAAGGGGAAATCCTGCCTGACCAATTTGGTGGCCTTCTATGATGGGGCTATGGAACTGATGGACAGGGGCAGAGCAGTTGACGTCATCTACCTGGATTTGTGCAAAGTGTTCGACACTGTCCCACATGATATCCTTGTCTCTAAATTGGAGAGACATCAATTTGATGGGTGGACCACTCGGTGGACAATGAACAGGCTGTTTGGCCGCACGCAAAGAGTTGTGGTCAATGGCTCGATGTCCAGCTGGAGACTGGTAACGAGTGGCGTCCCTCAGGGATCGGTGTTGGGACCGGTCTTGTTCAACATCTTTGTTGGTGACATGGACAGTGGGATTGAGTGCGCCCTCAGCAAGTTTGCCGATGACACCAAGCTGTGTGGTTCGGTTGATACGCTGGAGGGAAGGGATGCCATCCAGAGGGACCTCAACACGCTTGTGAGGTGGGCTGATGCCAACCTGATGAAGTTTAACCATGCCAAGGGCAAGATCCTACACCTGGGTCGGAGCAATCCCAGGCACAGCTACAGGTTGGGCAGAGAAGAGATTCAGAGCAGCCCTGTGGAGAAGGACTTGGGGGTGTGATCGATGAGTAACTGCACACGAGCCAGCTCCAGTGTCTGCTTGCAGCCCAGAAAGCCAACCGTATCCTGGGCTGCATCAAAAGGAGCGTGACCAGCAGGTCGAAGGAGGTGATCCTGCCCCTCTACTCTGCTCTCGTGAGACCTCACTTGGAGTACTGTGTGCAGTTCTGCTGTCCTCAACATAAGAAGGACATGGAACTGTTGGAACAAGTCCAGAGGAGGGCCACGAGGATGATCAGGGGACTGGAGCACCTCCCATATGAAGACGGGCTGAGAAAGTTGGGGCTGTTCAGCCTGGAGAAGAGAAGGCTGCGTGGAGACCTCAGAGCAGCCTTCCAGTATCTGAAGGGGGCCTACAAGGATGCTGGGGAGGGACTCTTCAGTCAAGGACTGTAGTGACAGGACAAGGGGTAACGAGTTCAAACTTAAACAGGAGAAGTTTAGATTGGATATAAGGAAGAAATTCTTTACTGTGAGGGTGGTGGGGCACTGGAATGGGTTGCCCAGGGAAGTTGTGAATGCTCCATCCCTGGCGGTGTTCAAGGCCAGGTTGGATGAGGCCTTGGGTTGTGTGGCTTAGTGTGAGGTGTCCCTGCCCATGGCAGGGGGGTTGGAACTAGATGATCTTAAGGTCCTTTCCAACCCTGACTATTCCATGATTTTATGAAATTGGAGATAGAGGATTTCTTGAAAGCTACTGACAGCATTCAGATTATTGTCCATTCTGCTGATTCTTGTCCCACAACACGGAACTGAAAAAGACACCCGAAACCACAGTGCTAAACTAAAAAACCCCAAACAACCACCACCCCAAAAAACCCTCCAGAACTCCCAGCTGAATGGCATTAACACAGAATTCTGATGTCCAGATCGGTCACGTCTGATGGTTATGACCCATCATTATGGGCCAGTATCTGCACAAGATGATCAACACTGCATTTGCTGCCCAGGCAGAAATTTCACTCAAGGCCGAGGGATGAACACACTTTTTACTTTTCTCATGTCCAAAGTTGTTCATTTCAGATCAGCACTGGAAAAAATCACTCTGCAGTTGCTAATTGGCTTATACCTCCTCTTGCTGAACTAAAAAACCCATACACTTTGGTCTTCAGAGATAAGCCTGTCAGTATGTAACTGTGGTAATTTTCTTTGTTTAATAAAATAAAAGCCTCTTCATTTTCTGCATTATTCTACACTGTACAGCTCCTCAAGGTGAATTATTTCAAAAGAAAGAATGAAGTAATGAGCTTGAATGGCTCTCAGACCAAAGCTTGCTGTTGCAGCTCCCTTGAACGAAACAGATGACAGTGCCAGATTTTCTTCCAGTGTAAAATGCAGTCAGTTGGACAGAATATTTTAAAGTGCCAAGAATAGAAACCTGCTTTGTGGAGGATAAGGGTTGGCATCAGCTGCAACTAAAGAATTTGTTACGGTTCATAAAATGGGCAGAAATGATTTAATTTTCTTTTTTAGAACGTAAGTTTTTTTAAGCGGCACTCCAGACATAAACCTTTTCCCTACTGAATTTATTTTAAAAGTTACTTAACATATTAGACTTAAAATAACTGCCGCCATATATCTTCTTTTGATCACAGGTCAATTTAAATGTAAAGATCAACACCAGCTTTCCTTCCTTCCTCACAAAATGCAGATTGATCTATGGCTTCATGGAACAGATCCCCTTCCATGACTGAAGGAGTGACAGAGAAGGGCAGGGAGGTGGGAAGTAGCAGTAGCCTCTAACCTGCTATGGGGCTTCAAGGTGAATTTAGTGGAACAGGATTAATTGTTAACCTTTTCAGTTCACAAGGCAAATGTATCTGGCAGAATGGGGGCACCAAGCGTAGCAAAAGGAGTAGAAGACACCCCCCCTCCCAAGTCCTGCAGCCCTGCTGAAGTCAACTCTTTTCTAACACATTCTCCCATCTTCTGCACATAACTAAATTTTAGCAGACACAGCAGCCTTACACTACTGTGGTTCCATATAGCAAACTCAGGTCACTTACCATATAGTGCTAGTTTGGATCAGCAGCAGAGTCTGTGCCTCGGAAATCTGAGAGGCTTAACATGCAGATCCCACTATTCTGGGGACAACCAACCCCACTACACCCCCAGAATCTCCCAGTCTTCCCTCTGAATTTTTCAGAATGCCTTTCTTCTTAATCAGATTAAAAGAACTTCTGTGTCAGACCAGTAGCACAGAGAAAAGCATCCATAATGCAGGTCTGTCATTAAGCTGCAGTGACCCTTGCTCTGAAGGTTGCTGAGAGAGCTGCAAGTGTTTGAAGGAGGAGCAAGAAGCCCTCCATGGAGCTGGAAGATGAAGCAAAGAGTATCAAAATCATAGCACATCACTCTAATCTGCACATCATAAGGCAAAATTATTTAAACTTTCATGATATTATTAATAAAGTACCAATAACCATGTTACATTGTAATCTTCTACCAGGACTTTGACGGAAGGGGAAGTTGCTGGAGGTCTATATTGCACATGTGGTACTTTCTGGCTTAGGGGATTTTTAACAGTTTTAGGAAACTGTAGATTGTTGCTGTTTTCTTAATAGAACACCTGAAGTGCTGTTGGTTAAACTAACACGCAGAGGAAAAGGGCAAATTAAATAACTCTCAGACATTAGCATCATTCATCCCCAGCCTTGTCAGCCCTGCGTAGGTGGATGTTAGTTGAGACAGACTGTGAAGCTCCAATTTACCAATACAAGAGGCTGAGTGAGAAAAGAAGTAATTAATGATATAAACAAAACTACTTGATCAGCTGTGACAAGAAATTATCTGTGGGAAGGGGGGAGCAAAGAGACAGGACATAAGAAAGATGTAACATCCTCACTGCCCAGACCAACAATTTAGATTTTATAATACATGCTACACTGTATGATTTACACTACTAAAGAGAAGGTCTATCTAGAAAGGTAAAAATCTTTATCATCTGCAAAACCAGAACCTTTTAGAGAACAGCAACAGGGAGAAGATTTCCATTCCTCACCCAAAGCACTGCTGTGTCCAGGCCAGTAAGTATTGCAGAGTACTGCCTCTGCTATACCTAAATGTCCACCTTTCCACATGCAGCACAGAGGAGTATATCTAGGATCAAAATGGAGTTACGTATCACAATGCTCCATATTATCACTTCAGTATATCTTAGGAAACAACCTACTTTATACCTTTATTTAGCCTGACCTGACAGGTGTATGAGGCAATCTACCATCTGCCTGACTACAACGAATAAGGATGGATGTATGGGGAATATGAACAAAACACCAGGTTGCATCTCTCACCTTGGACAGGTACACCTTGCATTTTTGTAAAAGGATCAAAGACTGAAAAATTGGGGATTGACAAGATGACATTAAACCCTCCTAAGTTATTTCTTCTGTCCAAAGAAAGCAGGTGAGAACAAAATGGATAAGAACTGGGACCCACTAATAATACCATATATAATAGAAACTGCTTCTGCTTAAGTATGGTAGGTTATACAGGCTGTGTAATACACCAGTGGGCTTAGTCATGCTCATGTAAATCTTACTATTTAAATACTACATGATAAAACGCTTGACAGACAGGAACTGTTGAAACAGACAATACCAAACATTTTAAATTACACTTTTCAAAGGTACTCTCATATCGAGGATATAAAGAATTAATGTTTCAGGAAAACAAAAAAGGCATCCTAACAGCAAGGATTTCTTTGCTTGGTATCTTGGAAATGCACAGCATTTCGTACAGGCACAGCACTTCAAAAGGCACCACTTGTTCAGACTTGTCTGCCTCGCCAATTGTACGTACAGGGTCGCAAGTCCCCGAAAAGCAAGTGCTACTTCAAAACACAGCTGAGGTCTCCAAAGCTTTTGGGGTTTTGGGATGCTCAATTTCAATTAAAATTTTGACCTGTGCAGGTTCAAGAGCTCCACTAAGCCAGCATTGGTACAAATCGAAGTTTACCTTGAGCAGAGTACTCATGATTTTGCAAGCATGGATTGAGCATTTTTAAGCCACTCAGCGTGGCTGCAGTTCAACATTTCTTGCCCACAAACAAAAGCTGTCTTCAGCAGCCTCACTCTTCAGATGCAAACACTCATAGACATGTCTTTTAAAACTGTAAGGGTTAAAGAATAGCACCACCTCTGCAGAAAACAGAGCATCCTTTGCATTAGGCACTCAGATGAATCATGTGACACACACTTGTTTTCAAAACTACAGTTTTACAACAACCATCACACAGAGACATATACAAACACTTTTTGTTGTCAAAACTCTGATAAGTTTCAGAAAAACGTGTTTTCACACATGCACGTACACCTTTCCCTAGAAACTTCAAATTAGCAGAGCAATTACACAATGACACAAAAGTGGTATCTTACAGGAAAGATTTGGAATTTCAGGATCTGAGACCAAGCCACTATGGCAGCAATATTTCACTATAAAGACACCACACATACAACATGATAGAAATTCAAATTCACTGCTAGCATTCCAGTTTCACAAATGCCTGCTATTCAAGAATATGTTTACTCCATATGACTCAAAATAAGAAGAAATAAGAAAAAAGAGTAAGGAAAACAAAGAAGTGACAACATAAGATAATCAAGCAACACAAAAACAGAGTTTAAAAGATCTACTGATATTGAAGAGCAAAAGTAACAGCCAATCTTAGTAATGCTTTCAGTTTGGTTAAGAAAGTTTGCATTACCTGTCGACTTCCCTGCTTGGAGGAGCAGCTGCTAGTACTTCGTGAAGGAGACAACATTTTCTGGGATGCACCAAAGTTTTTTTCCTCACTCATGATCCAATGCTATTTGTTTCACATAAGCTCACTTAGAACACCATTAAAAGGTAATTCAGAAAATGTGTTGGAAGACTCCTGAGAGAAATGCAGAAGTCATCCTTTATCCAAACGCAGTCCTGTGGCATGATCTGCATCCCATGGAAATTCCTAAAAAGGAAGAGAAAACCAAAAAGCCAAGTTATTAGATGTTGTCTCTTACTGCCAGCCTGTAGCATGAATCATAAATAAAGCCTTTGGTAACACAAGCTGGCTGCATTGCTGCACGTTATTATAAATTATTCCAACAATCACTTTCAGATAGATTTTCAAGTCTCAAACAGGAACAACATGTTTTGGACATGAAATGTATTCTTTGGTTGTCACTGTTTATTCAGAAGATAAAGTACAGTATCAACAATCTTTTTAAGGATTTAAATTCATTAAAAAAATATTAAGAAGGACATCCGTAGAGTATAAAAAAAATTACATAAAATGAACCAGAAGAGTCTCAAAATGAGAAGAAAGCATTAATAAAATGTCTCACAAGGACGGTGACCCCTTTTTCCCTGATAATTTAAACAAGTAGGCATGGCTTCAGGTTGCAAAGAAAAAAAAAATAAATAAATCTCTTTCTATAACAGAGCAATACATTAAAGCAGTGAGCATGAAAACTCAGCTGCACAGAGCTGTGCATGACCACTCTCACCTGGAATCAGAAAGTTGTAATCATTGTCACATCAGTTGTCTCAGTCAGTGACTGGAAGAATAACCACCAGTCTGTTTAATAACAGTGCTGTTTGCAGCATATGCAAATAAAAGCCATGCCAGAAACTCACACTAAGGGATTTCCAGTGTGGGCCAGAGTTGTCATGGTAACTGCATATGGTTTTTAAAACCAAACAGAGGACATGACAAAAGGGTGATGCTTTCCAAAACTTGGGGTGGTGAAGCTTTATAAATTTTGTATTATTTCAGGGTTTATTGTCTTGGGTAAGGAATTTGCATGTTAGGAGGAGTGCAAGAGCCACCACACTGAAGAGGACAGAGAAGTTTCCACAAAAAGAAGAGAAATTTCATTGCTGAGACAGGAAGGCATTACTTCATAATCTCCTCATGCTGTCAACAGTTCTGAACTAGGATCACTGTACTGAAGTTTGCCATTCATTTTTTTCTTGAAGAGTCTTAAAAACTTCTTCTGAGAGAAGCAGCATTTTCAGCTCCCTAGTGAAACATTTCACATGTTTTAAGAATTCAATTCTCATTAAATAAAGAAAAAAGATAACCAAAAGATGCAGACAAAACCCTGCAAATAAATTCAGGTGCTATATTTAGGATGAAGACAGCACTATGCTGCAGAAAACTTCTCTGCTGTAGTCTGAAGCAACCAACTGCCAAACACAGACCTTTTCCAATCTGCAGTGCCTCTTTGACAATACAGTTTGCTGTAACATTTCAACCAACATGACCTCTTTTCATCTGAAACAACATCACTCTTTGTGGCATTGACCTTACCTAGTTAGAAATACTCAATTACCTCCAGAGAGAAATCTATCAGGAACAGTAATGAAACAGCCCCAGTCTCCAAAGGTCAGGTGAGAAAGCAAGCTCTGATGGTACTCTTCCTCTTCTGAATCAGCCTGGCAACTACTTCCAGGAACCATCAGACAGGTACAAAGCCAGGGAGCACAAGCAAGAGCCAAAGAAAACTGGAACACCAAAGTGATGTGATAGCAAGGTCTGAACTGGGCCTAACACAAGGCTTTTACACTGGAATTACTACTGAGATTAGGAATAGTACATTTTGCAGAAGGTACAGTCCCTTTCTATCCATAAGATGAATTTGTGTGGCATGTCATTAAGAACTAGCACTTTTAACAGGTTTAAGATTTATCACACTTCATGCGGGTTTTTGACTGCAGTAAGTATAAGTTTCTTGCCTAGTTTCGAGCTGCATTCAGTAAAACAGTTTAACGATAACATCTCTAGTAACAATGATCAAATATTCAAAACAGGAACAGAAACACACTTCCTGCAAATTCACCATTCAAATGTCTCCTTGAAAGTACTATGCAGCAAGTGTTTTCCCTTTTTGGCACACTGATTGCTCAGATAACAGCTCCATGATCCAAACAAGCACTTTATCACATGGCTTTCATTGGTGACTATCCGACATTTTGGCAAAGACTGGCAGAGTTCATGACAAGAAGACACTCTAATTTGCAGCAAAATGCACTGGAAGTTGCTGTCATTAGTACTGTAGGAGGCTATGTCCAGAGTACACTAGATTTAAATTATACAATGCCCTTTTCCTATTGGAACACACAGCACAAATGTTGTGATGTCCCGGAAGCATCAGGTAACTGAAAAAAAGTGAAGTCTTGAACTTTATCACAAGCTATATAATCAGAAGAGTATCTCTATCATCATGTTTTTGGCATGGAGTCTAAATGAAGTTAAGCTGTGGCTGCATTAGCATTTTGGGATAGAGAAGAAACACACTTTCACTGCAAACCTCCTGGTCTCCCCCTCTTGCCACTTTTAGGTTTGCACTGCAGGCCAGTCTTGGAGCATGGAAACCAAATCCATTTTGAATGAAATGTGCTCCAGGAGTGCATGCACTGCTCAAAGCTTTGAGTGCACAGCACCAGACTACAGCTAGTCCTGACTAGTCCCTTCCTGGTATAAACACTGGGTCCTCACCTTTAACTGACTACGAAGGACCACTTTGACTGCACTTGCTAACATTGACGTCATCTAGTCACACTCTTACTCCACCTAACTGAGTGCTTAAGATCTCCTACGGCAATGTCATTTGTCCTTCTGGAATCAAAAAGAGAGAGTGACAGGCACTTTTCCAGAATTCAAATGAGCTGAAGGTGATTCAACCACCTAATCAGAGGTGCCCCAATTTTCTTATCCTGTCTTCATACTGAGGTGCTCCAGCCCCCTTTTCATTCTCATGGCCCTCTGGACTTGTTCCAGCAGTTCCATATCCTTTTTTATGTTGAGTACACCAGAACTGCACACAATACTCCAAGTGAGGTCTCACGAGAGCAGAGTAGAGGGGCAGGACCACCTCCTTCGACCTGCTGGTCACACTCCTCTTGATGCAGCCCAGGATACAGTTGGCTTTCTGGGCTGCGAGCGCACACTGAAGCTGGCTCATGTTCATTTTCTCATCAACCAACACCCCCAAGTCCTTCTCTGCAGGGCTGCTCTGAATCTCTTCTCTGCCCAACCTATAGCTGTGCCTGGGATTGCTCCGACCCAGGTGTAGGACCTTGCACTTGGCACAG
This sequence comes from Psittacula echo, assembly GCF_963264785.1. NCBI lineage: Eukaryota > Metazoa > Chordata > Aves > Psittaciformes > Psittacidae > Psittacula > Psittacula echo. The sequence continues at coordinate 16,032,205 of NC_137737.1, forward strand.
TGAAACTTCATAAGGTTGGCATCAGCCCACCTCACAAGCGTGTCAAGGTCCCTCTGGATGGCATCCCTTCCCTCTGGCGTATCAACCGAACCACACAGCTTGGTGTCATCGGCAAACTTGCTGAGGGCGCACTCAATCCCACTGTCCATGTCACCAACAAAGATGTTGAACAAGACCGGTCCCAACACCGATCCCTAAGGGATGCCACTCGTTACCAGTCTCCAGCCGGACACTGAGCCATTGACCACAACTCTTTGCGTGCGGCCGTCCAGCCAGTTCTTTATCCACTGAGTGGTCCACCCATCAAATTGATGTCTCTCCAATTTAGAGACAAAGGATATCATGTGGGACAGTGTCGAACGCTTTGCACAAGTCCAGGTAGATGACATCAACTGCTCTGCCCCTGTCCATCAGTTCCGTAGCCTCATCGTAGAAGGCCACCAAATTGGTCAGGCAGGATTTCCCCTTAGTGAAGCCATGCTGGCTGTCACCAACCACCTCCTTGTTTTTCATGTGCCTTAGCATGCCTTCCAGGAGAATCTGCTCCAAGATTTTGCCAGGCACAGAGGTGAGACTGCCTGGTTTGTAGCTTGCTGGGTCTTCCATTTCTGCCTTCTTGAAAATGGGGGTTATATTTCAGGAACTTCACCTGACTACCATGATTTTTCAAATATGATGGACAGTGGCCTAGCAACTTCATTCACCAGCTCCTTCAGGACCTGCAGATGGATTTCATCAAGTCCTTTGGACTTGATGTTCAGGTTCTTAAGATGGTCTTGAACCAGATCCTCTCCTACAGTGCGGCTAAGGTCTTCATTCTCACAGTCCCTGCATGTGCCTTCTAAGACTTGGGTGGTGCGGTCAGAGCATCTGCCAGCGAAGACTGAGGCAAAGAAGTCATTAAGAACCTCAGCCTTCTCCAAATCCAGGGTAGACAGTTCTCCCATTAGCTTCCGGAGACGGCCCACGTTGTCCCTAGGCTGTCTTTTGTTTGTGACATATCTATAGAATCCCTTCCTGTTATCTTTCACATCCCTTGCCAGACTCAATTCTATCTGGGCCTTAGCTTTCCTGACCTGACCCCTAGCATCCCACCAATGACAACGGACATGTCCCTATATTCCTCCCATGCCACCTGTTCTTGCTTCCACCTTCTATAAGCTTCCTTTTTCCTCTTGAGTTTTCTCAGTAACTCCTTATGCATCCATGGAGGCCTCCTGGCCTTCTTGCCCCATTTCCTTCTTGTCAGGATGCAACGCTCCTGAGCTTGGAGCAGGTGATCCTTGAATATTAGCCTTGAATGTGTGAATGTATAACCATATATATATAAATAATACATATATATCCTTGAATATTCATTCAGAAAGGTGTGAAAACACTGATCTTGCACCCAGAGCTGACTCTCATATTCCGGCTGCCAAGATCAAAGACTAGGCTTCTCTAGGGCAACTGATATTTCACATTACCTGTGGAATGTAAGGCTACCAGGTACAAGAGCAATTACAACTTTAAAGCAGCCATGAAAATCAGTATTATGCTAACTAATCTAAGATACTGCAGCTGAAATTGATGTTTTGATGTCATCATGATTCAGTTGCTTCAGGTTCAATACATTTTGTTCCTTCTCATATCACAGGACAGCCTCAGTGAGAACTGTATTTTTCCCACCTTTACTCTGCAGCAGACACTGCCACTTACTTTGGTCTATCCCAAAAAGACAAATCAAAGGTGTGAGGCTGAGGCAAATCCAAATCAATTCAGGAGAAGAATTTCCACAAGTGCTAAGTATTGGCCTAATTCTTTGCTATCAAGTCCGCAGCAGTAAAAGTAGGCCAAGAGTGCTTTTGCAAACGACCTCACCAGGTGCATTTTAAAGAATTAAGAATACATGAGTATGAAATATTATTTATAGCTCCTACATCCTAAACCCATAACCAGCACTTATCTCTACTTATCATCTGTTACGGAGAGCCTTATCATTCTGCATCAATTAAAGCTAATGTAAACATCTAATAATACATACAACAGGAAGACCTATTTAAAAAAGTACTTCCCTGAGTTGTCCTCAAACGTTTAAAATTACACAGCTTCAAAGCTGCCTCTCAGTATCACAACTCATCTCTTGCAACTTTCAAAGTAATCAGCTGACAGCAAAATCCAAGTTTTTCCACATCTCACATTGAAGAAAGGCAGAAATTCAGGAAAAAAGGAAAACTGCAGCAGGAAAAAAAAAAAAAATCAACATTACGCAGTTACTTTTGTTATGGGTCTGGAAGAAAAATAAAGCCTTAACAGCTGCTTCAGAGATGATTCAGCAGTGGAAGAACACTGTGGAGAGATTTTGAGCAGCGAAACTGAAAGTATACATCTCATTCTGTAACTGTAGTTAATTAAGGCTTTGTGATTAGAATAGGCACAACAGAACGCCTGATGAGAGTCATGTGGACACAGCAAGCACAGGACTGAGCAATCCAAATTAAAGTTGCAAGCGACATTGACTGACTTTCACAGAATTAAAAAAGAATCTGTTCTGAAACCTTTGCTCAGTAGCTAATATTAAATTATTAAATTACACTCACTTATGTCCACTTGGATAAACAAAGCAATAGCCTTTTCCACATATTGCTTTCATGGTTTTCTCTGTTATACTTCAAATTGTCAGCTTTAATCTATCCCACTGTCTCATCTGGCTCAAAAAAACGAAGGAAAGAATTATTTATAGACCAGCAGATACACTGTGCACAATTATTGGAGGTATCTTTTCAAGGCAGGTATTTGCTGTTCCCGAATTACCGCAAGATTCACACTATTGAAGGATAAAGCACACAGATACTGTCCTGTTGTTAGCTATTCTCTTCATGTAAGAAAACTTGCAGAAATAAACACAGGATAGTTTAAAACAACTAAGTTATTCAAACTGTCTTTGAAAGCAAAAGTTCAAACACCTTAGGGAGACAAACAATAACAGGAAGTATTTCAGAACTGCCTTCCATCAGATAGGTGCTGTCTCTAGATATCATACATATCACAACATCTGTTGAGCAGATCCTTTCATTAGCCACAGACATGTACTATTCTCTGAAAAAAATATTCTCAAAGAAACAGTTCCATAGAGCCCACCTCCTTAAAGGAGGCTATTGCAGTAAGTAAATCATGCTATTTCAGTGAAGAAAATTTAGTTCAAACAAAACTCTCTTGTCTAATCAAGACAGTCATAGACAGAGTGGGAAAGGGAAACAGCCAGACAAATGACAAACAGCAGATTACTTTTCATGTGTAATGTTCATCATTTGATGAAAGAAAATCCTGTATGTTCCAATGTATGAAAAGCAAAAAACCAAAAACCAAACAACATTCAATGTCAAGTCTAGCCAGAATCGCCTGAAGAAAAACAAATTTTTGCTGTTTCACTAACCCTTGGGGCAAATAATTCAATCCCTGTATTAGGAAAATCTCATATAAATTTAGAAATAGGTCAATCAACATCTTGAAACAGAAGCACATATAAAAATACCACCTTTCCTGCACATCCACCATGGAAACTGACTACAAAACTGCACACAAAATGATTTATTTTAAATATATAATCTTGGCACTCTTTCCCCCCTCCTTTCTCCCTCCTCAAAATCTGCTATAGATTACACTTGTATAAAAAACTTGCTAGGCATATATTCTAGATATATATGTCAAAAATCCTGGTGACTAGTGATAAAGAAAATACATGCAGTAAAGGCTGTATTATTACAGTAATTTGTCAGTTGTCACACCACCTTTTCCTCTGCACTTTTAATCTCAGTAGAGAGTCATAACTAATAGGCCTGATCTAGCTCACAGTCAGGTCCTAAATAATTAGTAATTGTCCTTCTCCTCCTGCCTCTTTCCCAGAGCCTTGCCTAGGGACAGCCTGGCAGCTCAAGGCTCTCTAGTACAAGCTGCCGGACTGAGTCCCACATTCCCTCTTCCAGCATGACTTACACACTCAACTGGGAAGCCAGAAGCTCTGGATCACAGTATACGATTTGTGACCCAGTAACAGAGGGGTACACAATCTCCCTGTCAAGAAGGTGGAGTAGGAAATAACAGCTGTGGTCAAATCCTACACTGGGAGCACATACACTGCATACAGTAGTGCTAACAAGGTTGACAGCCTTCCCTGGGGTCCACTAATAAAGAAGCACTGGGTCTGTTTGCACTGGAAGTGCTATTCATCTAGAGAAGATTTTAGAAGTGAAAGAAGAAAGACAATCAGGTAATAGAAAAGACAGCCTTATTATCAGTAAGGAAAGTAACAGGCACATGGTATCATTTTAGTCTGTACTAAACACCTTGGAAAGGCCCATCTGTTAGAGATACCATCCCAGAGCTGGAAATATTACGATCAGAGCTTTGGCAGGAGTGCAAATGCCTTTCATTTTTCTGCTGTTACTACTTAAAGCTTTGTTCACTGAGACAAAGATACTTCACTATGCCCCGATGCTTATTCCTTTTAGAAAGTGCACTTGTTATTGCTAAAATGTTACTGAAATACACACTGTTTGTTTTCCTAGACTCAGTTTTGATAGGCACAGTGTTAGTTCTGGAATTATCTGTCAGTCTGCCAGCATGTAGTAATTCAAGATCTTAAGACAGCACTGCCTGCACATGAAAAGCCATAATCTTCCTGTCAAATCATTGAAGGCAGGCATGTAATGTCAAGTCAGCCTGTGTCTTTGCAACCTGATAAGCTGCATAATGGTGTGAGATGCATACATCTATCAAGACTGTCATCAAGCAATATATTTTATTAAACCTGCTGACATAGTTGGCTTAACTATGGAGAAAGAAACCCAAACCCAATCACCTGTGATTTCAAGTAGAAAAGCAAATAGGACACTACTGAAAGAATTTTGGTGGCCCAGAAATGATCCTCACCAGAGTCTGAAGAAAAACATCACGGAGTACGTATGAAGAGCAAACAACACAGAGCTCCTTTATCTCATGCAGGAAAGCTAGACATGTTCATTAAAGATTGGCAGGATCCAACAAGCCTGCTTTGTCCTCTTTGATGTGTTTTTACACTTTGGCATCATCTACTTTCTGGGGAAAAAAAAAAAAAAAACTCAAACAAAACCAAAAAAAGAACCACACAGAAAAAAACCCAAAAACAACCCAAAACCAACCAACCAAAACAAACAAAAAAATCACAACCAAAAATCCAGGGTCCCCTCCCATATTCCAGTGTATCTTGGAAAAACAGGCACTGTCATGTATGTCTTGTTTATGTCACTTAATTCCTTAAAGAAAAAAAGTTAGAAAGGAAACACCACTTCCCTTTGAGAACATTTAGTGCTTCTCCTTTTTAGGCAGGCCTATTAACTCAGTATTTAAATCTCATTAACTTTAATAACCGTGGTAACAAGATTCAGTTCTTCCCAGGATACACAGAAATTCATTTACACGCTTTATAAAGTGTAATGACCATGAGTAATGAAAACGTCACATTTCTTCTTGATCGACTTACTATATCTTTACAGGCTTCTGTCTCTAGGTCCCTTCCAGTGCACCTTTTTCAGTGTTACAACATTAGTATTTATAAATGCAGAGCTACAGCTCTTTTTTTGAATATTATGTAGATTCTTTACGAAGGGTCTTTCATATTAAGATAGCTTGAAACATCAAAAGAGGTGTGTAGTATTCTGAAGAAGTGCAGGTAGCTCTTAGCACATCAGTGTTAACTCTTTCTAACACCATCTTAGGCAAGAGGACACTAACTTCCCAACACCGTGTTTCTGAGCACACAGTGTGTGAATAGACCTTGACACTGTAAGAGGTGTGTTGGAGATAATGAACATGTATAAAGTATACTGAGGGCAATTAGTCCAAGTGCTGAGTACTTTTGTTATTAATGCCAAAAGGTAAGAGTTTATTCCAAGCTTTCAATGAGAAAAAAACCCCTCACAAATATAAAGAAAAAAGTATGCACAGAAATGTGTTGCTCTGACATAAAAATTAAGAACATTAAGGCTTGGTCTCGAGATCTTCAAGGACAGACAGGATGATGTCTGCCACTGTCCTTTTGCTTGGAAAAATGTTTCACATACACTTATGCACGTGACCAGTAACTGTGAGAAGCAGATGTGGATGGAGTTGGAAGGAGTGAACCATGCTCTTGTGAGATTATTCCACATCACAGTTGGTCTTAAATCCATTCATATTTATGACTGTAATGAACACCGTGACGATGGGAACCAGGAAAGAGGTTCCACAGATCAGGTTTTCTGAAACGTTATCCTTATGGCATAGGATAAAGATGAACTGAAAGAGACCTAGAAGCACAGAAATGCAAGATGCAGGAAACCAGACTATAAATATGAATCATTACATGCAATGCTTTGCCTAAGTAATATGAAATGGGAAATTATCAATTGCAATAGCTGGGTCAGCCAAAGAAGATGCAGAACAGAGATAAGAGCCCCTGGCTAGATTGACAGGGTAGCAGGAAAGAGACCATAAAAGGGATCCTCTCCCCTCATCAAATGATAGAACCCCACCACTACCTTGAGTTCTGAAATGCTGGAGGAGGACCCGAATCCAGCTAGGGTTACCTTAGAGGCTCTACTTGAACAGAGCTGGTAAGAGAACTTTTGACCTTGGAAGAGGAAAAAAGTGATCACAAAGCTGTAGAAACAGCAGCTATGCTTGGGAAGAACAGGAGGGAAGAACCTTACAGAGTGAGTGCTTGCATGTCAGATCTTGTCCTGCTGCTGCTGCCTGGCTACAATGAAACAAAATCTAAAAGCAAGTTAGGAAATTGGACAAGAAAGCAAGCTTCAATTAAGACTTTGTGAATAATTTAATGCTATTGCAGACAACCCAGAACAGGGAGGATGGATAGAGGTTTAATGCACTAAGTTCTTTTATCGAAGTCTACTACAGTATGACATCCACATGTAAAAAATATGGCCTGCCTCCAGCAGTAGAACTCAGAGGTAACACAAAGCTGCTGAGAACTTTTATGAGTCTGAGTTGCATTTCAGTGCCTCCACTGACAGGTTAGAGCCCAAATTCATATTCACTTTAAAACTGCCAAAGCAGTTAAAGAAATTCTTGCTCCCAAACCATTTGTTACCATCTGTTTCCTGGAGATCAGTAGTTCCCCTGCCAAAAAATAAGTACACTGAAAAAAGAAAAAGTACCACAGGAGCTCTCCTTAATCCACCTCAGGAGAGAGCTATTTCTGACAGGGGCAGTTCACGTACCTTGCTTTGCTCAAAATGCAGGGATGGTCATCACCAACTTGTGGACAAGAAGTGGAAGCAGTATTATTTTCAACTGCTCCAGACAGATCTGAAAAAGATACTGTGTCCCTAAACTTGTATTTAGATTCAGGCTAGAGCAAGTTACCAGCTTTGTACTTGAATTTAATTAAAAACAAAAGAAATTCCAAATTATTAAAAAAAGCTTCAGCTACGCTCCTGTTCTCAAGCACTTTTAGAAGTTGAGAAGGTGGAAGGTTTTAATCAGGATGCCTCAGCAATATGAAAGAATGAATCATTTACAAGGAACTTCATTTTAGCTCAGTGAAAGGGTGCTACGACTTAACAATCCATTTGTTATTTCTGATGAGTACACTCATTTTTTACTTCAGTTCCAGCCACTGTGAATAGGCTATAGAGACAGCAGACAACAACGTGAAGATTCTTATAATGTGTGTAGTCTAGCATCTTGGTTGCTTCACAGCATTTTTGAGGTTGGTTATACTTGAACTGCAACTAACAACTTGGATTTTAATTACAGGCTATAAAAGCAACAATAAACAGAAGTGTTTACAAGTGATGTAGATTCCCTTTAAACTGCTTAATATTAGAAGAGTGCCACCATTCTTTGTCTTTGCCTCCTATCTCTCTACTCTCCTCCCAACCTCTCATCATTTTGTGTTTGTTTCTGGAGTGCTAACATACAGTACTGGCTCTTCTAGACCACCAGGGCTTACAACACAAAAATAAATTAAACCTGTGCTTAATTATGAGTGGTGCAGCAGAAAGTGCATCCGGACATACTTAACAAGACATTTTCCACTATTATTCACTATTATTTCCACTACAGAATGCATTTGATGAATTTCTGAAAAGGAAAACAGAAAAAAAAAAAAAAGGGCAATTTCTTAGAGGAAGAAGCTAAAAGGGGTTTTATTTTTTAATAAAAATATGTGTATAACATGAAGTTGCAGGAAACATAATACTGAAAGCTAATTTTGTAACAGATGGCAGTCATGCCAGTTTCACCCATGTTGACCTATGTATTTTTTCTTTAATTTTTATTAATAGTCATCTTTCATTCACTGTGTTTTCCACAATTTTGCCAGCAAGTGGTACTTTTAGGATGAAAAGTCTGTGTCGTGGTTTAAGCCCCGGCTGTAAATTAGAACCACGCAGTCTACTTCCCCCCCCACCCCCCCAGAGGGATGGGGAGGAGAATCGAAAGAATGTAACTCCCACGGGTTGAGATAAAAACAGTCCAGTAACTAAGGTATAACACAAACCACTACTGCTGCCACCAATAATAATAATGATAAGGGAAATAACAAGGGAAGAGAATACGATACCGCCCGCCGGAAAAGAGAGCCCGACAGAAAAGAGGACGTGCCCTTCCGGGTAGCTCCCAATTACCTCCCTGGGCATGACGTGCTGTGGTATTGAATACCTCTTTGGCTAGTTTGGGTCAGGCATCCTGTCCTCGCTTCCTCCCAGCTTCCCCTCCTCCCTGGCAGAGCATGAGACTCACAAAGTCCTTGGTCAGTCTAAACATCGGTGTTATCAGCTCCGTTCCCAGGCCAAAAGTCAAAAACACAGTGCTGCAACAGCTACTAAGAAGGAGAAAAACTGACTGCTGCTGCTGAACCCAGGACAGTCTGAGAAACTCATTCAAGTACATCTGTTTTTACGCAGTAAAATATAGATGTGTAAAGGAGGAAAACACCTTTACAAAGCTGATGCCATAAAACTGCAATTTTGACATAAAATTGTCTTTTCAAAGGCTGCTCAAGATTGAAACTCTATGCACAAAGTTCTCATCAAGTCTTGACCACAAGTCTGCAGACATTAAAGCATTTTCATAACTGAGTTTCTTCCAGAAAAACTAAAGATACACCTGTGCCATACAGACAGTTAAAACATAACCACTGAACTGAATTTAATTATTTTGCTATATGCATTTAATTGTGAAAAGGATCTCCTGTCACACTCCAGTACTGTTTGCAGGACCACAGAGATTCTAGGAATAGATCACTTATCATGCTGAACAAGTATCATATTTCTAAAGATGAAAGTCAAGACAGAGTACAGTACAATACAACACATTTCTTGAGCACCTGGGTGCTGTATTCCACCTTTTCAATTGAATTTGAATTTTCTCTCACCTCTTTGGTCAATTGAATTTAAAAAGTTACTGAATTACTTGGAGAAAAAGATTCTGATCTCTCCTCTCACATTTCTCTCACTTCAGCACCATGAGGTTTTTGAACAAAGATTTGGAAAGTAGGACAAATAGAAGCCACATGCCAGGCTCTGAACAGTATCCAGTGAAAACTAATCACATCTTTTTGCTTCAAAAAAGACCCACCCTAAAGTGCAGCTCATTTAGGCTGACCCAAACTGCATTAAATGCTTTCACACCTCACATTTTGCTTTCACATAAATAGTAGCATTCCCAACCATGCAAATTCTGACCTATTACCAATCACCAACCTATTCAAAAATTCAGTATTATTCAAAAAAAATGGGATGTAAAATTGTCTTTACTCCCTATGGCATCCAGCAACACGTTTTGGAAAGTCTGTAATTTGCTCTCCTGGGTTGTCCCTATAATTCCAGTATACAGTGCTGTGAAATAATGAGAGTTTACAGTAAATGGAAGCAATCCACTGGTTTTACTGCCTTGTGTAGAGAGATCTGACTTTGTATTCATTTTGCCTGGGGACTTCACAGACGGCTCGGAGTTCACATCTCCTGTTGCCAGTTCATGCATTCACAGCTCCATCTCCCTCTTCTTCTTCCCTGCCCCACTCTCCGTGCCTGGAATACTTTTCCAAAGCTCAGTGAGGACATGGAAAAAGGCATTTGGAAGTTAAATCCAGCAGCTTAACCACCTTATAAAGCAAATTTAAGAGGCTTACGCTCACCAACAAGTACAGGAATTGTCAACTTGGACATTATGCACTATGCATGAGAAAGTAAATACATGTGACAAACGCATTTCTTCCCATGTGAATGTAATGATTCTCAGCTAATGTATCTAAATTAAGGCACACACTAGTTATTTCTGGACAGAGCAGAGCAACAATTAACATTTTGTACATAATCAACTACTGGCTTTTTTATATTCAGAACCAATTGCAGGGATGCTGCAGGCCTGACTTTTCTTCAGCTGAGCAAGCAGTGAGATATTATTTCAACAAGATCCACTTAATCAGCCTTCATGTCCACATGTACAGAAACAGGATATTCATAGGTAGTATATTAAGCAAACCATGTAAAAGCAAACAGCTCAAATAGGTTTGCCATGATTTATCCAAAACCACTACACAGCCTTCCATTTGATCTTCTTTGCAACACACTGAATCAGGACTTGTCCACCACTGCTAACAGAAACAAACAAACATCAACAACACTGGTTTTCACAACCATTTCAGAATACTCTGAAATATAAATACAGGCAGAAATATGAATGTTTTTGTGACAGCAATAAAATATTCTTTATGAATAAAGGAAGGAAGGTGACTCTTCCTAAGAAGGTAATCTTCCTAAGGAAGGCAACTCTTCCTTACCCTGCACTGCATAACATGTTACCTGTTCTCAGGCTTGAGCTTAAGGGCACGAATTTTACTAATACTCAGTCCTGGCAGTTGCAGCCTGATGCTGCAAGGCCGAAGGACAATTAAAGGTTACTGCCTATTAGATTACACCAGCCTCATGACAGAGCATATTGGAAGCTAAGGCTGAAGCCCCCTACCTCTGAGTCACTGCAGAGTCTCAAGAGGTCAGGACATTTCACTCAGCACCTGTATTATTTGGGCTGCCTGGGTGGGACACTGCATTCTGATCTGTCAGTATGCCACCTGCCTGGGAGACTCAGGTGCACCACAGCCTTCCTCTCCACTAAATACACCTTCAGCAGCTGTAACCCATTTATCAAGCTAAAAACTTCTGCAGCACCTTCCATGGCAAATCCTACAACTCTTGCTGGTCATAAAGCTGCTTTATTTCCAATACCTGTGCGAAGTATATGCATATATATATACATTCTTTCTATATGTACATCTGCAGTGGCACTATCACCTGTTTCAAGCATTAATGATCCTTTTTCAATCAAGTCTTAATGCGCATGTTTATTTTTTCTATGGCAGTGCCTTTGTGTTTTAAAAGCATGCATCATATCTAGCATACTGTGGTCAGACTTCTGGGCTGTAAGTTAAACAAAATGTGATGCATAGTTACATAACTGAAAAACATGAATTTATCTTCCCACAGGTTATGACTCTAACAGCACAGCTGGAGCATCCCACACACAGTCAGACATCCAGGCAAAAGACAGTGTTAGAGGTTCCTTATCCCTTTCAAGCCACTACACAAAAGGCCTCCAGCTTATACCCAAAGATGCCACTTCAGAATTATTCCTCACATTTTGTGCAGCTAGTCATGAATTAACCAAGTCTGACGATGCTAACATGATAAATCCCAAAATACTCAGATCTGCCTAAACAGATGCACACTACCTAATCTGTGGCTTGACTAACATCATAGAATTGTTTGTGCTGGAAGGTACTTTAAAGCTCATCCAGTTGCAACCCCCTGCCACAGCCAGGGACATCTTCCACTAGACCAGGTTGCTCAAAGCCCCGTCCAACCTGGTCCCATCCAACACAACATCTCAGAGATACTTACATCTTCCTCTATTAGAACTTCAAAGAAAAGAAGAAAACTGTAATACTCGTGTGTCAAGCTGCACTTCAGTCTTAAAAGGAGTTTTTAAAACCTTTAAATTTGCTTTTTCAAACTTATAAAAGAGGCAAGATAACACTGACAGGAATAAAATTAAATACCAAGATTTTAGCCTCATCATGTTTTGCAGAACCCTGAAATCTATTCACTATTTAAAAAGGCCTATCTCTGCTCTGAAAGATACATGTATTATGCAAAGCCCAATATCTGATTTTAAGTGCAGAAATACAAAGTTGTAAAAAATTCTCATCACTTCTTTCTTTCTTCCTCACTTATATTTCTCTAAAGCCTGTAGTCCTCCACATCTTTTAGCTGTACTGCCCACTGCGCTTCCCACCACAATACAGAGATGATGACTATTGAGGCCTGGTGCCACTCTCCTACCACTACACCGCGTTTTACTGAAGCACAGCTTATTTCAGTGATGCTGTTTTGACATACTGATAATGTGACAGATACTCAGTATTTACACATGGTGTGTGCTGTTTCTTTTGACAAAAAAAAAAACTGTGACATTGTTCAAAAATCTTCCATCCAAAATACAACTGCAGGGGGAAAAAAGTCCCAAACTTAAGAATAAAGCCAAAACCAGTGAGAGCTTACAAGCATTACTGGGGGTGGGAAGATAGCAGCCTGAAAAGAAAAATGAAGTTTGCCATTGCAATTGCCTTGAACAAGACATCTTAATTTTGTCAAGTGAGATTTATGATACAGTGTAAAGGCACTTCACTGGAGGGAGGTGTTTAACTCCCCTTTTCATTTCAAGGGCCAACTTCATTTGTCACTGCAGCTGCTACAGTTTCTTACAGTCATTGAGTTCTTTAGCTTGGTGTTGGGGGATTTTTACTTTTATTTTTTTGTAGTTTCACTTTTTTATTTAAATGAAATGAGCATTATTTCTCAAGTTGATACACTAGGTCATGGCAATGGTTGCCAGTAGAAATAGTATACATTACCGATAGCGTAGCACCTCTGGGATAACTTAAGAAGGATGAAAAGCCACTGTGCAGGAGCAATTGCAGCCATAAAGAGGAGTGAAAGAACTCTGCATACACCAAGTCAGTGAAGAAGTCTTGTGGGAGGAAGTGCTCCATGTGCCAGAGCAGCCCATGGTGCAGACCACAGTGAGGCTTTGGTGGGCACCTGGTGTTCAGCCAGGGTCAACCCACCACAACACCCATCATGGCAGCCCCTGCACCCCTGCTGGTGCATCAGGTCACCAGCATTTCTTCACCAAGGAGTTTGCAAATACAGGGTAAATTGAAATCTCACAACTTGCAGGGGCAGATCGCTGCAGAGGGAGATGCTGAAGCATGCCCTTAACAGCTGTTATTTAGCTATTACCACCTCTTAACCAGTTTCTTTAGGATACCCTTCATAATTGTATGGCACCAAAAGTTAAAACAAACCAACCAACCAACCAACCAAACAGACCCACAAAAAAACCCAAACAAACAAAACCCCAACACAAACATACAAAAAAACAACCCAAAACATAAACCATATGCAAAAATTTAAAGGTGAAACACAAACGGCAGTTTGGGTAGACAGAACAAATAGCCTTCTAGATTCAGTGCCTAAGTGAAAGCATGAATCATGTCCTAAGGGATAAATAACTTTGCATTTAGGAGAGTTTCAAAACGTTTTTAATTTCTGGTCATGGCATGACTTTGGAAACAGGAGAGTGAACTCCCCCACTCCTCAGCCATCCCCCAGCAGGAAGGCAAAGGGCCCTTAAGCTATGCAACTGTTGCTCTCCATAATCAATTTCTAAGGCCACCACATCTGCATTCCGATGTATATGAAGAATTATTTTTATTCTTCACCTGGTGGACAAATATGCAACTTACAGAGTTTATGTAAGCAAAGACAGGAAAAAGTCACCCAGTCTTTCTAAAAAGAGGTAAGGCTGACGGAAACATGTTCAAACATACACTGAAAGCCAGATGGTATCTTAGAGCTACTCTAACAAGGGGCAAGTTTTCATGTTTCTCTAAATACAAAACTGTTTCACATCAAAGGACTGACTGAGATCATGACCTCCAGATGAGAAGTGTGTGCTTCTGCTCAGTGAGAGTGCAATGAAAACATGTTCAGTAGTAAGAATCTGGACTATCTGTATCACTTTCTGGAAGCAAAATGCAGAATCTCACTTTGTAACATCCTCGTTGTAATGCCAGTAAGAAGGCCATTTGTTCCTGTTGCTAAAACACAGGGTGATCAACTCAGGAATGACAAGACACACAGCAATTGTTACTTTTCTGTACATATAAGCAAAAAGTCTTAAAAGTTTGAATAATATGAGACAAGATTCACAATCTCCTCTTATAAGTTACTTTTGGCTATGTTAATTGTCTATTTCAAAAGCACTTAAGTTCATAGTCTCAGTGTAAAAACCAGTAACTATGAAAAAGATCTGAATTTTCAAGCAAGAGACATGCTGTGTCCCTGCTGCAGGGGCAATCTGTGGCTTTGACTTCACAGGACCAAGGAGTTCACAACCTTTTCACACCACTTCAAGCCCATCAGTCTGACATGTGCTTGGCATTTACAAGTGACAACTTGCCCTAAAAGACAAATTTACAGAAAGTTGGTATGACTGATTACAGTGCTGTATTAGTGAAACTGTCCCTGTATGTTTGATCCACCTTCCACAGTCTCACAAACATTTGATTTCTACTGACACAAACTCTAAAAATGACTTTATACTGTAATCATACTAAATCAGCAGTTCAGTTGTTTCAAACATCTCTGTTCAATCTGGTATTATCTGTTTAAGACTAAAGTACCTATGACTAACATTAAAAATCACTAATTATGCTCGTTGAGGTAAAGTTATCCCGCTTCTTCAGCTCTCCCTTCCATAGATACCATCCATGATGCTCAGTGTATAGTTTATTTCAGTCTTAACCAATAACAAAATCAACTTGTTTCAATAGCAACTAGTAAGACAGTAAGTTAACAAACATTCTTTTCCTCCCTTTCTCCAGGAACATCTACGTATGCTACTACCCATCAAATTAGTCCAAGTATTCATAAATAAATTCACAAGAAACACTTTGGATTTCATCTGAGAGAACCAGCTTAAACTCACAGATACGAGTTTGTGCACACAGAAGAGCTACGGTTGTGCACATTGCTTATTTTTGTATTTACAAGTATATGCATACTAAGATTTGACCTCCTCTTCCTTTGAAGAAAGTACTATGTGACATTTTAGCACAGAATTTAGCTCTGTACAAAGAGTTTCTCCTATCAGACAGTAAGTTAAGGGCCATCAGACATTACTGAGCTGCCAATATTCACTGCTCTCGCCCCACCACAGCTTACAGAGTAAAATTAAATACCTTTCACATGATTTACTCTGTCAGTGGTCGAAGTGAAAGAAAAACAAAAATCAATGTAAAAAAATGCCTGTATTGAAGAATTAAGCTTGGAATTTCTGGTTGGCAAAACTGAGAGAAAATACCAACAACAGAAATACACAAGCATTCCATGAAGGTTTTTTAAATAAAATTTAGGAGGATTGAGAAATAAGGATAACTTCCTCCAGTGTATTTTCCTGCATTCTAGAGAGCGGTCAAGAATTGCCCTAAGGACTCAGTAACATATGAAAACTGCTTCTATAACAGCCATAGATTCAGTTCTCAACTTCGTAAAAATGAATTCACTTTAAGGTGAATTCACTTCGTACACCAAGTACAGTTTTTTTCCTTTTTCAAAGACATAGAGCTATTCAGTGAAATGATACCACCTGTTAATGTGATACTTAATAAATCTCAAGAAAAGGGTGTTACAAATTATTAATGCATTACAGGATCATATGCCAACAGGATAGTACAACCTGAGTATGAAAACTAAAATATTATTAAGATAAATACTGGTTCTCATTGCAGCTTTCTGCTGCAGCTATTAGAGGAGCAATGAAAAATTCCTTTCTTGTAACAGTTCGAACTCTGTTAGTTTTGTATCCCTTTAGTGGTTTGTATCCCTGTTAGTTTTGTATTTGCAATCTACCACCCTTCCTTTCAGCAGTCATCAAAGTTGTCTTTCAGTGCAGAACATTCTTGTGCGGCAAAGATTAGGATAAGTAAAGTGAGGTTTTGTTCCTGCCTTTTCCAACAGGTTTCCTGTGTGGCTTCATATGAAGTCATGAACATACCTGCTGCACAGGAACCTCGTTTGTAAATAAAATAGCCGCATGTCACACACTGAGGCGGGGGTACGGGAGGTGAACTGTGTTCAGTTCTGCCAAGTACATAAACCTTTTTGAACGTCACTGGACAATCACGAAACATTGCTTTGCTGCTTTGCTACGTAACTTCCCAACATAATCAGCTATTTTGTAATAGTATTTGATAAACTCTGTTATCTGCACACGTAAATGGTTCATACAGCAACTGGCACCTCCAGGAGAAAGCCTGGTGTAGCACTATGGCAGTACCTACTAAAATCAAGGAAACCTCTTTGCATAACTAAGAAATAGTACTTTTATGAAGTTATTTGTTTTGGATTATATGAGTAGAGTTGCAGTTTGGGTTTACGGTTAGTTTCCATTTATTTGGTTTATTGACATAAACAGACACATACCTGTGAAACCAGAAAGGAGAATTTTTTCTTTAGAGGGCCATGGGTACAGGGCTGACATTGGGGCCCATGAATGGACGTGCCAGCCTGTGCCAAAGGACACCAGTCCTTTGCCTGGCAGAGCAAAACTCGTCAGAGCTTCCCTTTAATGAGCACGTGATGTGTTTCTGTGACACAAAGAAGAGATTTCAATCCACTGCCTCCTTTCCCCCATGGCCCTGCTCTTCTGCCATCTAGGGAGGTCACTATTTCTTGATGCTTTCCTTCTGCAGTGCACCCTTCCCTTTTGGTGCCAGCTCAGGTCACCGTGTGAACTGGCATCAAGCTGTCCCTGCAGAGCTTCTCCTGTTTCTGCTTCACTTACAAAAGCTTTTGAAACAGCATCGCTGCTGCAGTTCCCTCCAGCTTGTCTCCCTTTGCCTGGGCTGCACCTCTGGTGAACATGGAATTAGGCAGCAGCCCGTGAAGTGTTGCATTCTAGTAGTAATACCACAGGTGAACCCCTGAACTGGACACATGAATGTTAATAAACACAAGCAAATATCTAAGCACCCTGTGTAACAAAGGCAGAAGAGATTCCTGAAGTTCTTCACCTCACCAGCAGCAGCGCAGCAGCAAACGCCACGCGGTGCATTGACAAGGAATGGTGAGGAAATCGTGTCTGCTCTCTACGTGTCGGCAAAGTTCATGCAGAGGGAACCAAAACCCCGTTCTTGCACCTCTGAGATCGCCACTCTCAAATGACTGCGCGTGGTATAAAAGCCTTTATTGAAGCAGTCTGAACACACCGATGCAGTTACAGGGACACCCCGCAGCGGTGCCCGGTGTGTGCCCGCCATGGGCAGGGCCATCCCCCTGGGCTTCCTGGGCACAGGCACTGCCTCAGGGCCAGCAGCCCAAAGGCCTTTCTCCAAGGCACGCTGGGCAAAGCGGCAGCAGCGGCAGGGCTGCGGTGGGCAGGGCTGTGGGGGCCCCGTCTCCCCCGTGTCACAGTGCCAGCACCCGTCAACGCAGCATCACAATGCTCCGGGGCAGTATAAGTCCGGCGCCCTCCCCCAGTGCTTTGGAGCTCCGGTGCCAGGCACTGGAAGGGTTCTTGCTCCCAGGCTAGATCAGGCCAGCGGCACTTTGCTGCTCTTGGAAGCCGCTGCGGTGGCTGCAGGTGGAGGCAGAAAAGGCAGTGCCAGTGTCCCCTTGTCCCCTTAGAGGCATAACCAGGCCGTGGACCGGGAGCAGGTCTTGCTCACGTGCTCAGGGAGTAGCCGATCGCCAGCAATGGGGTCAGGAAGGAATTTTCCCCCGGGGCAGATTGGCACCGGTCCCCGGGGGTTTTTTGCCTTCCTCTGAGCACTGAGCAGGACCACTTGTTAGGGCTCCTCTGGTCCTGGTGCTCTGCGTTATCGCCTGGTGCTCATGCACCATGAAGGTGGACCTTGGTGTCCTGCAGCTAGGGGGGAAGGCTTTTTTGCCCCCAGGCAGGACTAGCAAGTGTCCCCGGGGTTTTTTGCCTCCTCCCCAGTCAAGCTCACCCCCTCATGGGGCTCCTCTGGGTTACTGTAGCCCAAAGGCAGCTGCTTACGCTCCAAGCAGGTGGCCCTGATGCCCCGCAACCCAGGGAAGGAAGCCTTCTGCACTGCCAAGGTGGCCCCAGCATGGCCATAGGACTTGCTGCTTCTCCTCTTTTGCACTGAGCACACCCCCTTGACAGGTCTTCCCTGGCCCATTCTGGCTGGGTTCCCGCACTGCTCTTGCCCCACCACGGCACTGCGCTTGCCAAAGCTTTCCTTTGTCAGGCTGAAAGGGAGGGTTTTTCCTGCTAAATTGAAGGATGCTGAAGGCTAAGCTAAGGTGAAGGCTAAGCTAAGGTGAAGGCTAAGCTAAGGTGAAGGCTAAGCTAAGGTGAAGGCTAAGCTAAGGTGAAGGCTAAGCTAAGGTGAAGGCTAAGCTAAGGTGAAGGCTAAGCTAAGGTGAAGGCTAAGCTAAGGTGAAGGCTAAGCTAAGGTGAAGGCTAAGCTAAGGTGAAGGCTAAGCTAAGGAGAAGGCTAAGCTAAGCTGAAGGCTAAGCTAAGCTGAAGGCTAAGCTAAGCTGAAGGCTAACTGAAGCTGAAGGCTAACTGAAGCTGAAGGCTAACTGAAGCTGAAGGCTAACTGAAGCTGAAGGCTAACTGAAGCTGAAGGCTAACTGAAGCTGAAGGCTAACTGAAGCTGAAGGCTAACTGAAGCTGAAGGCTAAGCTAAGGTAAGCTGAAGATTAAGATAAATAAGCTGAAGGCTAAACTAAGCTAAGCTGAAGGCTAAGATAAGCTGAAGGCTAAAACAGGCTAGGTTGAAGGCAAAAATATGCTAAACTGAAGGCTAAAATATGCTAAGCTGAAAGCTAAAATATGCTAGGCTGAAGGCTAAAATATGATAAGTTAAAGGCTAAAATATGATAAAATGAAGGCTAAAATATGCTAAACTGAAGGCTAAGGTGAAGGCTAAGCTAAGGTAAACTGAAGGCTAAGATAAACTAAGCTGAAGGCTAAACTAAGATGAACGCTAATATAAAATAAGCTAAAAACTAAACTAAGGTAAGCTGAAGGCTAAACTAAGCTAAACTGAAGGCTAAACTAAGCTAAGCTGAAGGCTAAAATAAGCTGAAGGCTAAACTAAGCTAAATTGAAGGCTAAGATAAGCTGAAGGCTAAGCTAAGATACGTTGAAGGCTAAGCTAAGCTGAAGGGTAAACTGAAGGCTAAGCTAAGCTGAAGGCTAAGCTAAGCTGAAGGCTAAGCTAAGCTGAAGGCTAAGCTAAGCTAAGCTGAAGGCTAAGCTAAGCTGAAGGCTAAGCTAAGCTGAAGGCTAAGCTAAGCTGAAGGCTAAGCAAAGCTGAAGGCTAAACAAAGCTAAGCTGAAGCTAAACAAAGCTAAACTGAAGGCTAAACAAAGCTAAGCTGAAGGTTAAGCTAAAAAAAGCTGAAGGCTAAACTAAGCTGAAGGCTAAACTAAGCTGAAGGCTAAACTAAGCTGAAGGCTAAACTAAGCTGAAGGCTAAACTAAGCTGAAGGCTAAACTAAGCTGAAGGCTAAACTAAGCTGAAGGCTAAACTAAGCTGAAGGCTAAACTAAGCTAAGCTGAAGGCTAAACTAAGCTAAGCTGAAGGCTAAACTAAGCTAAGCTGAAGGCTAAACTAAGCTAAGCTGAAGGCTAAACTAAGCTAAACTAAGCTGAAGGCTAAACTAAGCTGAAGGCTAAACTAAGTTAAGCTGAAGGCTAAACTAAGTTAAGCTGAAGGCTAAACTAAGCTAAGCTGAAGGCTAAACTAAGCTAAGCTGAAGGCTAAACTAAGCTAAGCTGAAGGCTAAACTAAGCTGAAGACTAAACTAAGCTAAGCTGAAGGCTAAGCTAAGCTGAAGGCTAAGCTAAGCTGAAGGCTAAGCTAAGCTGAAGGCTAAGCTAAGCTGAAGGCTAAGCTAAGCTGAAGGCTAAGCTAAGCTGAAGGCTAAGCTAAGCTGAAGGCTAAGCTAAGCTGAAGGCTAAGCTAAGCTGAAGGCTAAGCTAAGCTGAAGGCTAAGCTAAGCTGAAGGCTAAGCTAAACTAAACTGAAGGCTAAGCTAATCTGAAGGCTAAACAAAGATAAGCTGAAGGCTAAACTAAAGGCAAACTGAAGGCTAAGCTAAGGTAAACTGAAGGCTAAACTAAGATAAAATGAAGGCTAATCTAACTAAGCTGAAGGCTACGCTGAGCTGAAGGCTAAGCTAAGCCAAGCTGAAGGCTAAGCTAAGCCAAGCTGAAGGCTAAGCTAAGGCAAGCTGAAGGCTAAGCTAAGGCAAGCTGAAGGCTAAGCTAAGGCAAGCTGAAGGCTAAGCTAAGGCAAGCTGAAGGCTAAGCTAAGGCAAGCTGAAGGCTAAGCTAAGGCAAGCTGAAGGCTAAGCTAAGCCAAGCTGAAGGCTAAGCTAAGCCAAGCTGAAGGCTAAGCTAAGCCAAGCTGAAGGCTAAGCTAAGCCAAGCTGAAGGCTAAGCTAAGCCAAACTGAAAGCTAAGCTAAGCCAAGCTGAAGGCTAAGCTAAGCCAAGCTGAAGGCTAAGCTAAGCCAAGCTGAAGGCTAAACTAAGCTAAGGTAAAGGCTAAGATAAACTAAGCTGAAGGCTAAACTAAGCTGAAGGCTAAACTAAGCTGAAGGCTAAACTAAGCTGAAGGCTAAACTAAGCTGAAGGCTAAACTAAGCTGAAGGCTAAACTAAGCTGAAGGCTAAACTAAGCTGAAGGCTAAACTAAGCTGAAGGCTAAACTAAGCTGAAGGCTAAACTACGCTGAAGGCTAAACTAAGCTGAAGGCTAAACTAAGCTGAAGGCTAAACTAAGCTGAAGGCTAAACTAAGCTGAAGGCTATGCTAAATTAACCTGAATGCTAAACTATTCTAAAGTGAAGTCTAAACTAAACTAAGCTGAAGGCTAAGCTAAACTGAAGGCTAAAATAAGCTAAACTGGAGGCTAAACTAAACTGAAGGTTAAGCAAAGCTGAAGGCTAAGTTAAGCTAAAATGAAGGCTAAGCTAAGCTAAACTGAAGGCTAAACTAAGCTAAACTGAAGGCTAAGCTAAGGTAAACGGAAGGCTAAACTAAGGTAAACGGAAGGCTAAACTAAGGTAAACGGAAGGCTAAACTAAGGTAAACGGAAGGCTAAACTAAGGTAAGCTGAAGGCTAAAATATGCTAAGCTGAAGGCTAAAGTGAAGACTAAGCAAAACTGAAAGCTAAACTAAACTAAGCTGAAGGCTATGCTAAGCTAAATTGAAGGCTAAACTAAGCTGAAGGCTAAACAAAGCTAAGCAGAAGGCTAAACTAAGCTGAGCTGAAGGCTAAAGTGAGCTGAAGGCTAAAGTGAGCTGAAGGCTAAAGTGAGCTGAAGGCTAAAGTGAGCTGAAGGCTAAAGTGAGCTGAAGGCTAAAGTGAGCTGAAGGCTAAAGTGAGCTGAAGGCTAAGCTGAGCTGAAGGCTAAACTGAGCTGAAGGCTAAACTGAGCTGAAGGCTAAACTGAGCTGAAGGCTAAGCTAAATTGAAGGCTAGGATAAAGTGAAGGTTAAGAGAAACAGAAGCCTAAGCAAATTTGAAGGCTAAGGTAAGCTAAACTGAAGGCTAAGCTAAACTAAGCTGAAGGCTAAGCTAAGCTAAAATGAAGGCTAAAATAAGCTAAGCAGAAGGCTAAGTAAACTGAAGGCGAAACTAAGCTGAAGGCTAAAGTAAACTAAACTGAGGGCTAAACCAAGGTAAGCTGAAGGGTAAACTAAACTAAGCTGAAGGCTAACCTAAACTGAAGGCTAAACTAAGCTAAACTAAAGGATAAACTAAGCTAAACTGAAGGATAAACTAAGCTAAGCAGAAGGCTAAACTAAGCAAAGCTGAAGGCTAAGTTAAGCTAAACTGAAGGCTAAGCTAAGCTAAACTGAAGGTTAAGCTAAAATAAGCTGAAGGCTATTCTAAGGTAAACAGAAGGCTAACCTAAGATAAGCTGAAGGCTAAATAAGCTAAGCTGAAGGCTAAACAAAACTGAAGGCTAAACTAAGCTAAGCTGAAGGCTAAACTAAGCTAAGCTGAAGGCTAAACTCAACTAAGCTGAAGGCTAAACTAAGCTAAGGTGAAGGCTAAACTAAGCTAAGCTGAAGGCTAAACTGAGCTGAAGGCTAAACTAAGCTAAAAGCTACGCTAAATTAACCTGAAGGCTAAACTATGCTAAACTGAAGTCTAAACTAAACTAAGCTGAAGGCTAAGCTAAACTGAAGGTTAACTAAGCTAAACAGAAGGCTAAACTAAGGTAAGCAGATGGCTAAACTAAGCTGAAGCTGAAGGCTAAGTTAAGCTGAAGGCTAAACTAAGCTGAAGGCTAAACTAAGATGAAAGCTAAACTAAGATGAAGGCTAAACTAAGCAGAAAGCTAAGCTAAACTGAAAGCTAAGCTACGATGAAGAATAGGATAAAGTAAAGGTTAAGAGAAACAGAAGGCTAAGCAAATTTGAAGGCTACGGTAAGCTAAACTGAAGGCTAAGCTAAACTAAGCTTAAGGCTAAGCTAAGCTAAAATGAAAGCTAAAATAAGGTAAGCAGAAGGCTAAGTAAACTGAAGGCGAAACTAAGCTGAAGGCTAAAGTAAACTAAACTGAGGGCTAAACCAAGGTAAGCTGAAGGGTAAACTAAACTAAGCTGAAGGCTAAACTAAGCTGAAGGCTAAACTAAGCTGAAGGCTAAACTAAGCTGAAGGCTAAACTAAGCTGAAGGCTAAACTAAGCTGAAGGCTAAACTAAGCTGAAGGCTAAACTACGCTGAAGGCTAAACTACGCTGAAGGCTAAACTAAGCTGAAGGCTAAACTAAGCTGAAGGCTAAACTAAGCTGAAGGCTAAACTAAGCTGAAGGCTAAACTAAGCTGAAGGCTAAACTAAGCTGAAGGCTATGCTAAATTAACCTGAATGCTAAACTATTCTAAAGTGAAGTCTAAACTAAACTAAGCTGAAGGCTAAGCTAAACTGAAGGCTAAAATAAGCTAAACTGGAGGCTAAACTAAACTAAAGGTTAAGCAAAGCTGAAGGCTAAGTTAAGCTAAAATGAAGGCTAAGCTAAGCTAAACTGAAGGCTAAACTAAGCTAAACTGAAGGCTAAGCTAAGGTAAACGGAAGGCTAAACTAAGGTAAACGGAAGGCTAAACTAAGCTAAGCTGAAGGCTAAAATATGCTAAGCTGAAGGCTAAAGTGAAGACTAAGCAAAACTGAAAGCTAAACTAAACTAAGCTGAAGGCTATGCTAAGCTAAATTGAAGGCTAAACTAAGCTGAAGGCTAAACAAAGCTAAGCAGAAGGCTAAACTAAGCTGAGCTGAAGGCTAAAGTGAGCTGAAGGCTAAAGTGAGCTGAAGGCTAAAGTGAGCTGAAGGCTAAAGTGAGCTGAAGGCTAAAGTGAGCTGAAGGCTAAAGTGAGCTGAAGGCTAAAGTGAGCTGAAGGCTAAGCTGAGCTGAAGGCTAAGCTGAGCTGAAGGCTAAACTGAGCTGAAGGCTAAACTGAGCTGAAGGCTAAGCTAAATTGAAGGCTAGGATAAAGTGAAGGTTAAGAGAAACAGAAGCCTAAGCAAATTTGAAGGCTAAGGTAAGCTAAACTGAAGGCTAAGCTAAACTAAGCTGAAGGCTAAGCTAAGCTAAAATGAAGGCTAAAATAAGCTAAGCAGAAGGCTAAGTAAACTGAAGGCGAAACTAAGCTGAAGGCTAAAGTAAACTAAACTGAGGGCTAAACCAAGGTAAGCTGAAGGGTAAACTAAACTAAGCTGAAGGCTAACCTAAACTGAAGGCTAAACTAAGCTAAACTGAAGGATAAACTAAGCTAAACTGAAGGATAAACTAAGCTAAACTGAAGGATAAACTAAGCTAAGCTGAAGGCTAAGTTAAGCTAAACTGAAGGCTAAGTTAAGCTAAACTGAAGGTTAAGCTAAAATAAGCTGAAGGCTATTCTAAGGTAAATGGAAGGCTAACCTAAGATAAGCTGAAGGCTAAATAAGCTAAGCTGAAGGCTAAACAAAACTGAAGGCTAAACTAAATAAAGCTGAAGGCTAAAATATGCTAAGCTGAAGGCTAAAGTGAAGAGTAAGCGAAACTGAAAGCTAAACTAAGCTAAGCTGAAGGCTAAACTAAGCTGAAGGCTAAACTAAGCTGAAGGCTAAACTAAGCTGAAGGCTAAACTGAGCTGAAGGCTAAACTGAGCTGAAGGCTAAACTGAGCTGAAGGCTAAACTGAGCTGAAGGCTAAACTGAGCTGAAGGCTAAACTGAGCTGAAGGCTAAACTAAGCTGAAGGCTAAACTAAGCTGAAGGCTCTGCTAAATTAACCTAAAGGCTAAACTATGCTAAACTGAAGACTAAACTAAACTAAGCCGAAGGCTAACCTAAACTGAAGGCTAAACTAAGCTAAACTGAAGGTTAAGCTAAAATAAGCTGAAGGCTATGCTAAGGTAAACGGAAGGCTAAACTAAGATAAGCTGAAGGCTAAAATAAGCTAAGCTGAAGGCTAAACAAAACTGAAAGATAAACTAAATTAAGCTGAAGGCTAAAATATGCTAAGCTGAAGGCTAAAGTGAAGACTAAGCTAAGCTGAAGGCTAAAGTGAAGACTAAGCTAAGCTGAAGGCTAAAGTGAAGACTAAGCTAAGCTGAAGGCTAAAGTGAAGACTAAGCTAAGCTGAAGGCTAGACTAAGCTAAGCTGAAGGCTAAACTAAGCTAAGCTGAAGGCTAAACTAAGCTAAGCTGAAGGCTAAACTAAGCTAAGCTGAAGGCTAAACTAAGCTAAGCTGAAGGCTAAACTAAGCTAAGCTGAAGGCTAAACTAAGCTAAGCTGAACGCTAAACTAAGCTAAGCTGAAGGCTAAACTAAGCTAAGCTGAAGGCTAAACTGAGCTGAAGGCTAAACTGAGCTGAAGGCTAAACTGAGCTGAAGGCTAAACTGAGCTGAAGGCTAAACTGAGCTAAAAGCTACGCTAAATTAACCTGAAGGCTAAACTATGCTAAACTGAAGTCTAAACTAAACTAAGTTGAAGGCTAAGCTAAACTGAAGGTTAACTAAGCTAAACTGAAGGCTAAACTAAGCTAACCAGAAGGCTAAACTAAGCTGAAGCTGAAGGCTAAGTTAAGCTGAAGGCTAAGTTAAGCTGAAGGCTAAACTAAGCTGAAGGCTAAACTAAGCTGAAGGCTAAACTAAGCTGAAGGCTAAACTAAGCTGAAGGCTAAACTAAGCTGAAGGCTAAACTAAGCTGAAGGCTAAACTAAGCTGAAGGCTAAACTAAGCTGAAGGCTAAACTAAGCTGAAGGCTAAACTAAGCTGAAGGCTAAACTAAGCTGAAGGCTAAACTAAGCTGAAGGCTAAACTAAGCTGAAGGCTAAACTAAGCTGAAGGCTAAACTAAGCTGAAGGCTAAACTAAGCTGAAGGCTAAACTAAGCTGAAGGCTAAACTAAGCTGAAGGCTAAACTAAGCTGAAGGCTAAACTAAGCTGAAGGCTAAACTAAGCTGAAGGCTAAACTAAGCTGAAGGCTAAACTAAGCTGAAGGCTAAACTAAGCTGAAGGCTAAACTAAGCTGAAGGCTAAACTAAGCTGAAGGCTAAACTAAGCAGAAAGCTAAGCTAAACTGAAAGCTAAGCTACGATGAAGCTAGGATAAAGTGAAGGTTAAGAGTAACAGAAGGCTAAGCAAATTTGAAGGCTAAGCTAAACTAAGCGGAAGGCTAAGCTAAGCTAAAATGAAAGCTAAAATAAGGTAAGCAGAAGGCTAAGTAAACTGAAGGCGAAACTAAGCTGAAGGCTAAACTCAACTAAGCTGAAGGCTAAACTCAACTAAGCTGAAGGCTAAACTCAACTAAGCTGAAGGCTAAACTCAACTAAGCTGAAGGCTAAACTCAACTAAGCTGAAGGCTAAACTCAACTAAGCTGAAGGCTAAACTCAACTAAGCTGAAGGCTAAACTCAACTAAGCTGAAGGCTAAACTAAGCTGAAGGCTCCTCTAAATTAACCTGAAGGCTAAACTATGCTAAACTGAAGACTAAACTAAACTAAGCTGAAGGCTAACCTAAACTGAAGGCTAAACTAAGCTAAACTGAAGGATAAACTAAGCTAAGCTGAAGGCTAAACTAAGCTAAGCTGAAGGATAAACTAAGCTAAACTGAAGGATAAACTAAGCTAAGCTGAAGGCTAAACTAAGCTAAGCTGAAGGCTAAACTAAGCTAAGCTGAAGGCTAAACTAAGCTAAGCTGAAGGCTAAGTTAAGCTAAAATGAAGGCTAAGCTAAGCTAAACTGAAGGTTAAGCTAAAATAAGCTGAAGGCTATGCTAAGGTAAACGGAAGGCTAAAATAAGCTAAGCTGAAGGCTAAACTAAGCTAAGCTGAAGGCTAAACAAAACTGAAAGATAAACTAAATTAAGCTGAAGGCTAAAATATGCTAAGCTGAAGGCTAAAGTGAAGACTAAGCAAAACTGAAAACTAAACTAAGCTAAGCTGAAAGCTAAACTAAGCTAAGCTGAAGGCTAAACTAAGCTAAGCTGAAGGCTAAACTAAGCTAAGCTGAAGGCTAAACTAAGCTAAGCTGAAGGCTAAACTAAGCTAAGCTGAAGGCTAAACTAAGCTAAGCTGAAGGCTAAACTAAGCCAAGCTGAAGGCTAAACTAAGCTAAGCTGAAGGCTAAACTAAGCTAAGCTGAAGGCTAAACTAAGCTAAGCTGAAGGCTAAACTAAGCTAAGCTGAAGGCTAAACTGAGCTGAAGGCTAAACTGAGCTGAAGGCTAAACTAAACTAAGCAGAAGGCTAAGCTAAGCTGAAGGCTAAACTAAGCTGAAGGCTAAACTGAGCTGAAGGCTAAACTGAGCTGAAGGCTAAACTGAGATGAAGGCTAAACTGAGATGAAGGCTAAACTAAGCTGAAGGCTAAACTAAGCTGAAGGCTAAACTAAGCTGAAGGCTAAACTAAGCTGAAGGCTAAACTAAGCTGAAGGCTAAACTAAGCTGAAGGCTAAACTAAGATGAAGGCTAAACTAAGCAGAAAGCTAAGCTAAACTGAAAGCTAAGCTACGATGAAGAATAGGATAAAATGAAGGTTAAGAGAAACAGAAGGCTAAGCAAATTTGAAGGCTAAGGTAAGCTAAACTGAAGGCTAAGCTAAACTAAGCTGAAGGCTAAGCTAAGCTAAAATGAAAGCTAAAATAAGGTAAGCAGAAGGCTAAGTAAACTGAAGGCGAAACTAAACTGAGGGCTAAACCAAGTTAAGCTGAAGGCTAAACTAAACTAAGCTGAAGGCTAAACTAAACTAAGCTGAAGGCTAAACTAAACTAAGCTGAAGGCTAAACTAAACTAAGCTGAAGGCTAAACTAAACTAAGCTGAAGGCTAAACTAAACTAAGCTGAAGGCTAAACTAAACTAAGCTGAAGGCTAAACTAAGCTGAAGGCTAAACTACGCTGAAGGCTAAACTACGCTGAAGGCTAAACTACGCTGAAGGCTAAACTACGCTGAAGGCTAAACTACGCTGAAGGCTAAACTACGCTGAAGGCTAAACTACGCTGAAGGCTAAACTAAGCTGAAGGCTAAACTAAGCTGAAGGCTAAACTAAGCTGAAGGCTAAACTAAGCTGAAGGCTAAACTAAGCAGAAAGCTAAGCTAAACTGAAAGCTAAGCTACGATGAAGGCTAGGATAAAGTGAAGGTTAAGAGTAACAGAAGGCTAAGCAAATTTGAAGGCTAAGCTAAACTAAGCGGAAGGCTAAGCTAAGCTAAAATGAAAGCTAAAATAAGGTAAGCAGAAGGCTAAGTAAACTGAAGGCGAAACTAAGCTGAAGGCTAAACTCAACTAAGCTGAAGGCTAAACTCAACTAAGCTGAAGGCTAAACTCAACTAAGCTGAAGGCTAAACTAAGCTGAAGGCTCTGCTAAATTAACCTGAAGGCTAAACTATGCTAAACTGAAGACTAAACTAAACTAAGCTGAAGGCTAACCTAAACTGAAGGCTAAACTAAGCTAAACTGAAGGATAAACTAAGCTAAGCTGAAGGCTAAACTAAGCTAAGCTGAAGGATAAACTAAGCTAAACTGAAGGCTAAACTAAGCTAAGCTGAAGGCTAAACTAAGCTAAGCTGAAGGCTAAACTAAGCTAAGCTGAAGGCTAAACTAAGCTAAGCTGAAGGCTAAACTAAGCGAAGCTGAAGGCTAAGTTAAGCTAAAATGAAGGCTAAGCTAAGCTAAACTGAAGGTTAAGCTAAAATAAGCTGAAGGCTATGCTAAGGTAAACGGAAGGCTAAACTAAGCTAAGCTGAAGGCTAAACTAAGCTAAGCTGAAGGCTAAACAAAACTGAAAGATAAACTAAATTAAGCTGAAGGCTAAAATATGCTAAGCTGAAGGCTAAAGTGAAGACTAAGCAAAACTGAAAACTAAACTAAGCTAAGCTGAAGGCTAAACTAAGCTAAGCTGAAGGCTAAACTAAGCTGAAGGCTAAACTAAACTAAGCTGAAGGCTAAGCTAAGCTGAAGGCTAAACTAAGCTGAAGGCTAAACTGAGCTGAAGGCTAAACTGAGATGAAGGCTAAACTGAGATGAAGGCTAAACTAAGCTGAAGGCTAAACTAAGCTGAAGGCTAAACTAAGCTGAAGGCTAAACTAAGCTGAAAGCTAAACTAAGATGAAGGCTAAACTAAGCAGAAAGCTAAGCTACGATGAAGAATAGGATAAAATGAAGGTTAAGAGAAACAGAAGGCTAAGCAAATTTGAAGGCTAAGGTAAGCTAAACTGAAGGCTAAGCTAAACTAAGCTGAAGGCTAAGCTAAGCTAAAATGAAAGCTAAAATAAGGTAAGCAGAAGGCTAAGTAAACTGAAGGCGAAACTAAGCTGAGGGCTAAACCAAGTTAAGCTGAAGGCTAAACCAAACTAAGCTCAAGGCTAAACCAAACTAAGCTCAAGGCTAAACCAAACTAAGCTCAAGGCTAAACCAAACTAAGCTGAAGGCTAAACTAAACTAAGCTGAAGGCTAAACTAAACTAAGCTGAAGGCTAAACTAAACTAAGCTGAAGGCTAAACTAAACTAAGCTGAAGGCTAAACTAAGCTGAAGGCTAAACTAAGCTGAAGGCTAAACTAAGCTGAAGGCTAAACTAAGCTGAAGGCTAAACTACGCTGAAGGCTAAACTACGCTGAAGGCTAAACTACGCTGAAGGCTAAACTACGCTGAAGGCTAAACTAAGCTGAAGGCTAAACTAAGCTGAAGGCTAAACTAAGCTGAAGGCTAAACTAAGCTGAAGGCTCTGCTAAATTAACCTGAAGGCTAAACTATGCTAAACTGAAGACTAAACTAAACTAAGCTGAAGGCGAACCTAAACTGAAGGCTAAACTAAGCTAAACTGAAGGTTAAGCTAAAATAAGCTGAAGGCTATGCTAAGGTAAACGGAAGGCTAAACTAAGATAAGCTGAAGGCTAAAATAAGCTAAGCTGAAGGCTAAACAAAACTGAAAGATAAACTAAATTAAGCTGAAGGCTAAAATATGCTAAGCTGAAGGCTAAAGTGAAGACTAAGCTAAGCTGAAGGCTAAACTGAGCTGAGCTGAAGGCTAAACTGAGCTGAGCTGAAGGCTAAACTGAGCTGAGCTGAAGGCTAAACTGAGCTGAGCTGAAGGCTAAACTGAGCTGAAGGCTAAACTGAGCTGAAGGCTAAACTGAGCTAAAAGCTACGCTAAATTAACCTGAAGGCTAAACTATGCTAAACTGAAGTCTAAACTAAACTAAGCTGAAGGCTAAGCTAAAGTGAAGGTTAACTAAGCTAAACTGAAGGCTAAACTAAGCTAAGCAGAAGGCTAAACTAAGCTGAAGCTGAAGGCTAAGTTAAGCTGAAGGCTAAACTAAGCTGAAGGCTAAACTAAGCTGAAGGCTAAACTAAGCTGAAGGCTAAACTAAGCTGAAGGCTAAACTAAGCTGAAGGCTAAACTAAGATGAAGGCTAAACTAAGCTGAAGGCTAAACTAAGCTGAAGGCTAAACTAAGCTGAAGGCTAAACTAAGCTGAAGGCTAAACTAAGCTGAAGGCTAAACTAAGCTGAAGGCTAAACTAAGCTGAAGGCTAAACTAAGCTGAAGGCTAAACTAAGCAGAAAGCTAAGCTAAACTGAAAGCTAAGCTACGATGAAGGCTAGGATAAAGTGAAGGTTAAGAATAACAGAAGGCTAAGCAAATTTGAAGGCTAAGCTAAACTAAGCTGAAGGCTAAGCTAAGCTAAAATGAAAGCTAAAATAAGGTAAGCAGAAGGCTAAGTAAACTGAAGGCGAAACTAAGCTGAAGGCTAAACTCAACTAAGCTGAAGGCTAAACTCAACTAAGCTGAAGGCTAAACTCAACTAAGCTGAAGGCTAAACTCAACTAAGCTGAAGGCTAAACTCAACTAAGCTGAAGGCTAAACTCAACTAAGCTGAAGGCTAAACTCAACTAAGCTGAAGGCTAAACTCAACTAAGCTGAAGGCTAAACTCAACTAAGCTGAAGGCTAAACTCAACTAAGCTGAAGGCTAAGCTAAACTGAAGGCTAAAATAAGCTAAACTGGAGGCTAAACTAAACTGAAGGTTAAGCAAAGCTGAAGGCTAAGTTAAGCTAAAATGAAGGCTAAGCTAAGCTAAACTGAAGGCTAAACTAAGCTAAACTGAAGGCTAAGCTAAGGTAAACGGAAGGCTAAACTAAGGTAAACGGAAGGCTAAACTAAGGTAAACGGAAGGCTAAACTAAGGTAAACGGAAGGCTAAAGTGAAGACTAAGCAAAAATGAAAGCTAAACTAAACTAAGCTGAAGGCTATGCTAAGCTAAACTGAAGGCTAAACTAAGCTGAAGGCTAAACAAAGCTAAGCAGAAGGCTAAACTAAGCTGAGCTGAAGGCTAAAGTGAGCTGAAGGCTAAAGTGAGCTGAAGGCTAAAGTGAGCTGAAGGCTAAAGTGAGCTGAAGGCTAAAGTGAGCTGAAGGCTAAAGTGAGCTGAAGGCTAAAGTGAGCTGAAGGCTAAAGTGAGCTGAAGGCTAAAGTGAGCTGAAGGCTAAACTGAGCTGAAGGCTAAGCTGAGCTGAAGGCTAAACTGAGCTGAAGGCTAAACTGAGCTGAAGGCTAGGATAAAGTGAAGGTTAAGAGAAACAGAAGCCTAAGCAAATTTGAAGGCTAAGGTAAGCTAAACTGAAGGCTAAGCTAAACTAAGCTGAAGGCTAAGCTAAGCTAAAATGAAGGCTAAAATAAGCTAAGCAGAAGGCTAAGTAAACTGAAGGCGAAACTAAGCTGAAGGCTAAAGTAAACTAAACTGAGGGCTAAACCAAGGTAAGCTGAAGGGTAAACTAAACTAAGCTGAAGGCTAACCTAAACTGAAGGCTAAACTAAGCTAAACTGAAGGATAAACTAAGCTAAACTGAAGGATAAACTAAGCTAAACTGAAGGATAAACTAAGCTAAGCAGAAGGCTAAACTAAGCTAAGCTGAAGGCTAAGTTAAGCTAAACTGAAGGCTAAGTTAAGCTAAACTGAAGGCTAAGTTAAGCTAAACTGAAGGTTAAGCTAAAATAAGCTGAAGGCTATTCTAAGGTAAATGGAAGGCTAACCTAAGATAAGCTGAAGGCTAAATAAGCTAAGCTGAAGGCTAAACAAAACTGAAGGCTAAACTAAATAAAGCTGAAGGCTAAAATATGCTAAGCTGAAGGCTAAAGTGAAGAGTAAGCGAAACTGAAAGCTAAACTAAGCTAAGCTGAAGGCTAAACTACGCTGAAGGCTAAACTAAGCTGAAGGCTAAACTAAGCTGAAGGCTAAACTGAGCTGAAGGCTAAACTGAGCTGAAGGCTAAACTGAGCTGAAGGCTAAACTGAGCTGAAGGCTAAACTGAGCTGAAGGCTAAACTGAGCTGAAGGCTAAACTGAGCTGAAGGCTAAACTGAGCTGAAGGCTAAACTAAGCTGAAGGCTAAACTAAGCTGAAGGCTAAACTAAGCTGAAGGCTCTGCTAAATTAACCTGAAGGCTAAACTATGCTAAACTGAAGACTAAACTAAACTAAGCTGAAGGCTAACCTAAACTGAAGGCTAAACTAAGCTAAACTGAAGGTTAAGCTAAAATAAGCTGAAGGCTATGCTAAGGTAAACGGAAGGCTAAACTAAGATAAGCTGAAGGCTAAAATAAGCTAAGCTGAAGGCTAAACAAAACTAAAAGATAAACTAAATTAAGCTGAAGGCTAAAATATGCTAAGCTGAAGGCTAAAGTGAAGACTAAGCTAAGCTGAAGGCTAAACTAAGCTGAGCTGAAGGCTAAACTAAGCTGAGCTGAAGGCTAAACTAAGCTGAGCTGAAGGCTAAACTAAGCTGAGCTGAAGGCTAAACTAAGCTGAGCTGAAGGCTAAACTGAGCTGAAGGCTAAACTGAGCTGAAGGCTAAACTGAGCTGAAGGCTAAACTGAGCTGAAGGCTAAACTGAGCTGAAGGCTAAACTGAGCTGAAGGCTAAACTGAGCTGAAGGCTAAACTAAGCTGAAAGCTAAACTAAGATGAAGGCTAAACTGAGCTGAAAGCTACGCTAAATTAACCTGAAGGCTAAACTATGCTAAAGTGAAGTCTAAACTAAACTAAGCTGAAGTCTAAGCTAAAGTGAAGGTCAACTAAGCTAAACTGAAGGGTAAACTAAGCTAAGCAGAAGGCTAAACTAAGCTGAAGCTGAAGGCTAAGTTAAGCTGAAGGCTAAACTAAGCTGAAGGCTAAACTAAGCTGAAGGCTAAACTAAGCTGAAGGCTAAACTAAGCTGAAGGCTAAACTAAGCTGAAGGCTAAACTAAGCTGAAGGCTAAACTAAGCTGAAGGCTAAACTAAGCTGAAGGCTAAACTAAGCTGAAGGCTAAACTAAGCTGAAGGCTAAACTAAGCTGAAGGCTAAACTAAGCTGAAGGCTAAACTAAGCTGAAGGCTAAACTAAGCTGAAGGCTAAACTAAGCTGAAGGCTAAACTAAGCTGAAGGCTAAACTAAGCTGAAGGCTAAACTAAGCTGAAGGCTAAACTAAGATGAAGGCTAAACTAAGATGAAGGCTAAACTAAGATGAAGGCTAAGCTACGATGAAGGCTTGGATAAAGTGAAGGTTAAGAGTAACAGAAGGCTAAGCAAATTTGAAGGCTAAGCTAAACTAAGCTGAAGGCTAAGCTAAGCTAAAATGAAAGCTAAAATAAGGTAAGCAGAAGGCTAAGTAAACTGAAGGCGAAACTAAGCTGAAGGCTAAACTCAACTAAGCTGAAGGCTAAACTCAACTAAGCTGAAGGCTAAACTCAACTAAGCTGAAGGCTAAACTCAACTAAGCTGAAGGCTAAACTCAACTAAGCTGAAGGCTAAACTCAACTAAGCTGAAGGCTAAACTCAACTAAGCTGAAGGCTAAACTCAACTAAGCTGAAGGCTAAACTCAACTAAGCTGAAGGCTAAACTCAACTAAGCTGAAGGCTAAACTCAACTAAGCTGAAGGCTAAGCTAAACTGAAGGCTAAAATAAGCTAAACTGGAGGCTAAACTAAACTGAAGGTTAAGCAAAGCTGAAGGCTAAGTTAAGCTAAAATGAAGGCTAAGCTAAGCTAAACTGAAGGCTAAACTAAGCTAAACTGAAGGCTAAGCTAAGGTAAACGGAAGGCTAAGCTAAGGTAAACGGAAGGCTAAACTAAGGTAAACGGAAGGCTAAACTAAGGTAAACGGAAGGCTAAACTAAGGTAAACGGAAGGCTAAAGTGAAGACTAAGCAAAAATGAAAGCTAAACTAAACTAAGCTGAAGGCTATGCTAAGCTAAACTGAAGGCTAAACTAAGCTGAAGGCTAAACAAAGCTAAGCAGAAGGCTAAACTAAGCTGAGCTGAAGGCTAAAGTGAGCTGAAGGCTAAAGTGAGCTGAAGGCTAAAGTGAGCTGAAGGCTAAAGTGAGCTGAAGGCTAAAGTGAGCTGAAGGCTAAAGTGAGCTGAAGGCTAAAGTGAGCTGAAGGCTAAGCTGAGCTGAAGGCTAAACTGAGCTGAAGGCTAAACTGAGCTGAAGGCTAAACTGAGCTGAAGGCTAAACTGAGCTGAAGGCTAGGATAAAGTGAAGGTTAAGAGAAACAGAAGCCTAAGCAAATTTGAAGGCTAAGGTAAGCTAAACTGAAGGCTAAGCTAAACTAAGCTGAAGGCTAAGCTAAGCTAAAATGAAGGCTAAAATAAGCTAAGCAGAAGGCTAAGTAAACTGAAGGCGAAACTAAGCTGAAGGCTAAAGTAAACTAAACTGAGGGCTAAACCAAGGTAAGCTGAAGGGTAAACTAAACTAAGCTGAAGGCTAACCTAAACTGAAGGCTAAACTAAGCTAAACTGAAGGATAAACTAAGCTAAACTGAAGGATAAACTAAGCTAAGCAGAAGGCTAAACTAACCTAGCTGAAGGCTAAGTTAAGCTAAACTGAAGGCTAAGTTAAGCTAAACTGAAGGCTAAGCTAAAATAAGCTGAAGGCTATTCTAAGGTAAATGGAAGGCTAACCTAAGATAAGCTGAAGGCTAAATAAGCTAAGCTGAAGGCTAAACAAAACTGAAGGCTAAACTAAATAAAGCTGAAGGCTAAAATAAGCTAAGCTGAAGGCTAAAGTGAAGACTAAGCGAAACTGAAAGCTAAACTAAGCTAAGCTGAAGGCTAAACTAAGCTAAGCTGAAGGCTAAACTAAGCTAAGCTGAAGGCTAAACTAAGCTAAGCTGAAGGCTAAACTAAGCTAAGCTGAAGGCTAAACTAAGCTAAGCTGAAGGCTAAACTAAGCTAAGCTGAAGGCTAAACTAAGCTAAGCTGAAGGCTAAACTAAGCTGAAGGCTAAACTGAGCTGAAGGCTAAACTGAGATGAAGGCTAAACTGAGATGAAGGCTAAACTAAGCTGAAGGCTAAACTAAGCTGAAGGCTAAACTAAGCTGAAGGCTAAACTAAGCTGAAAGCTAAACTAAGATGAAGGCTAAACTAAGCAGAAAGCTAAGCTACGATGAAGAATAGGATAAAATGAAGGTTAAGAGAAACAGAAGGCTAAGCAAATTTGAAGGCTAAGGTAAGCTAAACTGAAGGCTAAGCTAAACTAAGCTGAAGGCTAAGCTAAGCTAAAATGTAAGCTAAAATAAGGTAAGCAGAAGGCTAAGTAAACTGAAGGCGAAACTAAACTGAGGGCTAAACCAAGTTAAGCTGAAGGCTAAACCAAACTAAGCTCAAGGCTAAACCAAACTAAGCTGAAGGCTAAACTAAACTAAGCTGAAGGCTAAACTAAACTAAGCTGAAGGCTAAACTAAACTAAGCTGAAGGCTAAACTAAGCTGAAGGCTAAACTAAGCTGAAGGCTAAATTAAGCTGAAGGCTAAATTAAGCTGAAGGCTAAATTAAGCTGAAGGCTAAACTAAGCTGAAGGCTAAACTAAGCTGAAGGCTAAACTAAGCTGAAGGCTAAACTAAGCTGAAGGCTAAACTAAGCTGAAGGCTCTGCTAAATTAACCTGAAGGCTAAACTATGCTAAACTGAAGACTAAACTAAACTAAGCTGAAGGCTAACCTAAACTGAAGGCTAAACTAAGCTAAACTGAAGGTTAAGCTAAAATAAGCTGAAGGCTATGCTAAGGTAAACGGAAGGCTAAACTAAGATAAGCTGAAGGCTAAAATAAGCTAAGCTGAAGGCTAAACAAAACTGAAAGATAAACTAAATTAAGCTGAAGGCTAAAATATGCTAAGCTGAAGGCTAAAGTGAAGACTAAGCTAAGCTGAAGGCTAAACTAAGCTGAGCTGAAGGCTAAACTAAGCTGAGCTGAAGGCTAAACTAGAGCTGAGCTGAAGGCTAAACTAAGCTGAGCTGAAGGCTAAACTAAGCTGAGCTGAAGGCTAAACTGAGCTGAGCTGAAGGCTAAACTGAGCTGAGCTGAAGGCTAAACTGAGCTGAGCTGAAGGCTAAACTGAGCTGAGCTGAAGGCTAAACTGAGCTGAGCTGAAGGCTAAACTGAGCTGAAGGCTAAACTGAGCTGAAGGCTAAACTGAGCTGAAGGCTAAACTGAGCTGAAGGCTAAACTGAGCTGAAGGCTAAACTAAGCTGAAAGCTAAACTAAGCTGAAGGCTAAACTAAACTGAAGGCTAAACTAAGCTGAAGGCTAAACTAAGCTGAAGGCTAAACTAAGCTGAAGGCTAAACTAAGCTGAAGGCTAAACTAAGCTGAAGGCTAAACTAAGCTGAAGGCTAAACTAAGATGAAGGCTAAACTAAGCTGAAGGCTAAACTAAGATGAAGGCTAAACTAAGATGAAGGCTAAACTAAGCAGAAGGCTAGGCTACGATGAAGGCTAGGATAAAGTGAAGGTTAAGAGTAACAGAAGGCTAAGCAAATTTGAAGGCTAAGCTAAACTAAGCTGAAGGCTAAGCTAAGCTAAAATGAAAGCTAAAATAAGGTAAGCAGAAGGCTAAGTAAACTGAAGGCTAAACTCAACTAAGCTGAAGGCTAAACTCAACTAAGCTGAAGGCTAAACTCAACTAAGCTGAAGGCTAAACTCAACTAAGCTGAAGGCTAAACTCAACTAAGCTGAAGGCTAAACTCAACTAAGCTGAAGGCTAAACTCAACTAAGCTGAAGGCTAAACTCAACTAAGCTGAAGGCTAAACTCAACTAAGCTGAAGGCTAAACTCAACTAAGCTGAAGGCTAAACTCAACTAAGCTGAAGGCTAAACTCAACTAAGCTGAAGGCTAAACTCAACTAAGCTGAAGGCTAAACTCAACTAAGCTGAAGGCTAAACTCAACTAAGCTGAAGGCTAAACTCAACTAAGCTGAAGGCTAAACTCAACTAAGCTGAAGGCTAAACTCAACTAAGCTGAAGGCTAAACTCAATTAAGCTGAAGGCTAAACTCAACTAAGCTGAAGGCTAAACTCAACTAAGCTGAAGGCTAAACTCAACTAAGCTGAAGGCTAAACTCCATTAAGCTGAAGGCTAAACTCAACTAAGCTGAAGGCTAAACTCAACTAAGCTGAAGGCTAAACTCAACTAAGCTGAAGGCTAAGCTAAACTGAAGGCTAAAATAAGCTAAACTGGAGGCTAAACTAAACTGAAGGTTAAGCAAAGCTGAAGGCTAAGTTAAGCTAAAATGAAGGCTAAGCTAAGCTAAACTGAAAGCTAAACTAAGCTAAACTGAAGGCTAAGCTAAGGTAAACGGAAGGCTAAACTAAGGTAAACGGAAGGCTAAACTAAGGTAAACGGAAGGCTAAAGTGAAGACTAAGCAAAAATGAAAGCTAAACTAAACTAAGCTGAAGGCTATGCTAAGCTAAACTGAAGGCTAAACTAAGCTGAAGGCTAAACAAAGCTAAGCAGAAGGCTAAACTAAGCTGAGCTGAAGGCTAAAGTGAGCTGAAGGCTAAAGTGAGCTGAAGGCTAAAGTGAGCTGAAGGCTAAAGTGAGCTGAAGGCTAAAGTGAGCTGAAGGCTAAACTGAGCTGAAGGCTAAACTGAGCTGAAGGCTAAGCTGAGCTGAAGGCTAAACTGAGCTGAAGGCTAAACTGAGCTGAAGGCTAAGCTAAATTGAAGGCTAGGATAAAGTGAAGGTTAAGAGAAACAGAAGGCTAAGCAAATTTGAAGGCTAAGGTAAGCTAAACTGAAGGCTAAGCTAAACTAAGCTGAAGGCTAAGCTAAGCTAAAATGAAAGCTAAAATAAGCTAAGCAGAAGGCTAAGTAAACTGAAGGCGAAACTAAGCTGAAGGCTAAAGTAAACTAAACT
Organism: Psittacula echo; assembly: GCF_963264785.1. NCBI lineage: Eukaryota > Metazoa > Chordata > Aves > Psittaciformes > Psittacidae > Psittacula > Psittacula echo. The sequence goes on from NC_137737.1 coordinate 16,069,980, forward strand.
GACGGCTAAACCAAGGTAAGCTGAAGGGTAAACTAAACTAAGCTGAAGGCTAACCTAAACTGAAGGCTAAACTAAGCTAAACTGAAGGATAAACTAAGCTAAACTGAAGGATAAACTAAGCTAAGCAGAAGGCTAAACTAACCTAGCTGAAGGCTAAGTTAAGCTAAACTGAAGGCTAAGTTAAGCTAAACTGAAGGTTAAGCTAAAATAAGCTGAAGGCTATTCTAAGGTAAATGGAAGGCTAACCTAAGATAAGCTGAAGGCTAAATAAGCTAAGCTGAAGGCTAAACAAATCTGAAGGCTAAACTAAATAAAGCTGAAGGCTAAAATATGCTAAGCTGAAGGCTAAAGCGAAGAGTAAGCGAAACTGAAAGCTAAACTAAGCTAAGCTGAAGGCTAAACTAAGCTGAAGGCTAAACTAAGCTGAAGGCTAAACTAAGCTGAAGGCTAAACTAAGCTGAAGGCTAAACTAAGCTGAAGGCTAAACTAAGCTGAAGGCTAAACTAAGCTGAAGGCTAAACTAAGCTGAAGGCTAAACTAAGCTGAAGGCTAAACTAAGCTGAAGGCTAAACTAAGCTGAAGGCTAAACTAAGCTGAAGGCTAAACTAAGCTGAAGGCTAAACTAAGCTGAAGGCTAAACTAAGCTGAAGGCTAAACTAAGCTGAAGGCTAAACTAAGCTGAAGGCTAAACTAAGCTGAAGGCTAAACTAAGCTGAAGGCTCGGCTAAACTAAGCTGAAGGCTAAACTATGCTAAACTGAAGACTAAACTAAACTAAGCTGAAGGCTAACCTAAACTGAAGGCTAAACTAAGCTAAACTGAAGGATAAACTAAGCTAAGCTGAAGGATAAACTAAGCTAAGCTGAAGGCTAAACTAAGCTAAGCTGAAGGATAAACTAAGCTAAGCTGAAGGCTAAACTAAGCTAAGCTGAAGGCTAAAGTAAGCTAAGCTGAAGGCTAAACTAAGCTAAGCTGAAGGCTAAACTAAGCTAAGCTGAAGGCTAAGTTAAGCTAAAATGAAGGCTAAGCTAAGCTAAACTGAAGGTTAAGCTAAAATAAGCTGAAGGCTATGCTAAGGTAAACGGAAGGCTAAACTAAGCTAAGCTGAAGGCTAAACTAAGCTAAGCTGAAGGCTAAACAAAACTGAAAGATAAACTAAATTAAGCTGAAGGCTAAAATATGCTAAGCTGAAGGCTAAAGTGAAGACTAAGCAAAACTGAAAACTAAACTAAGCTAAGCTGAAAGCTAAACTAAGCTAAGCTGAAGGCTAAACTAAGCTAAGCTGAAGGCTAAACTAAGCTAAGCTGAAGGCTAAACTAAGCTAAGCTGAAGGCTAAACTAAGCTAAGCTGAAGGCTAAACTAAGCTAAGCTGAAGGCTAAACTAAGCTGAAGGCTAAACTGAGCTGAAGGCTAAACTGAGCTGAAGGCTAAACTGAGCTGAAGGCTAAACTAAGCTGAAGGCTAAACTGAGCTGAAGGCTAAACTAAGCTGAAGGCTAAACTAAGCTGAAGGCTAAACTAAGCTGAAGGCTAAACTGAGCTGAAGGCTAAACTGAGCTGAAGGCTAAACTGAGCTGAAGGCTAAACTGAGCTGAAGGCTAAACTGAGATGAAGGCTAAACTGAGATGAAGGCTAAACTGAGATGAAGGCTAAACTGAGCTGAAGGCTAAGCTAAGCTGAAGGCTAAACTAAGCTGAAGGCTAAACTAAGCTGAAGGCTAAACTGAGCTGAAGGCTAAACTGAGATGAAGGCTAAACTGAGATGAAGGCTAAACTGAGATGAAGGCTAAACGGAGATGAAGGCTAAACGGAGATGAAGGCTAAACTGAGATGAAGGCTAAACTAAGCTGAAGGCTAAACTAAGCTGAAAGCTAAACTAAGATGAAGGCTAAACTAAGATGAAGGCTAAGCTAAACTGAAAGCTAAGCTACGATGAAGAATAGGATAAAATGAAGGTTAAGAGAAACTGAAGGCTAAGCAAATTTGAAGGCTAAGGTAAGCTAAACTGAAGGCTAAGCTAAACTAAGCTGAAGGCTAAGCTAAGCTAAAATGAAAGCTAAAATAAGGTAAGCAGAAGGCTAAGTAAACTGAAGGCGAAACTAAACTGAGGGCTAAACCAAGTTAAGCTGAAGGCTAAACCAAGTTAAGCTGGAGGCTAAACCAAACTAAGCTGAAGGCTAAACTAAACTAAGCTGAAGGCTAAACTAAACTAAGCTGAAGGCTAAACTAAACTAAGCTGAAGGCTAAACTAAACTAAGCTGAAGGCTAAACTAAGCTGAAGGCTAAACTAAGCTGAAGGCTAAATTAAGCTGAAGGCTAAACTAAGCTGAAGGCTAAACTAAGCTGAAGGCTAATCTAAGCTGAAGGCTAAACTAAGCTGAAGGCTAAACTAAGCTGAAGGCTAAACTAAGCTGAAGGCTAAACTAAGCTGAAGGCTCTGCTAAATTAACCTGAAGGCTAAACTATGCTAAACTGAAGACTAAACTAAACTAAGCTGAAGGCTAACCTAAACTGAAGGCTAAACTAAGCTAAACTGAAGGTTAAGCTAAAATAAGCTGAAGGCTATGCTAAGGTAAACGGAAGGCTAAACTAAGATAAGCTGAAGGCTAAAATAAGCTAAGCTGAAGGCTAAACAAAACTGAAAGATAAACTAAATTAAGCTGAAGGCTAAAATATGCTAAGCTGAAGGCTAAAGTGAAGACTAAGCTAAGCTGAAGGCTAAACTAAGCTGAGCTGAAGGCTAAACTAGAGCTGAGCTGAAGGCTAAACTAAGCTGAGCTGAAGGCTAAACTAAGCTGAGCTGAAGGCTAAACTAAGCTGAGCTGAAGGCTAAACTGAGCTGAGCTGAAGGCTAAACTGAGCTGAGCTGAAGGCTAAACTGAGCTGAGCTGAAGGCTAAACTGAGCTGAAGGCTAAACTGAGCTGAAGGCTAAACTGAGCTGAAGGCTAAACTGAGCTGAAGGCTAAACTGAGCTAAAAGCTACGCTAAATTAACCTGAAGGCTAAACTATGCTAAACTGAAGTCTAAACTAAACTAAGCTGAAGGCTAAGCTAAACTGAAGGTTAACTAAGCTAAACTGAAGGCTAAACTAAGCTAAGCAGAAGGCTAAACTAAGCTGAAGCTGAAGGCTAAGTTGAGCTGAAGGCTAAGTTGAGCTGAAGGCTAAACTAAGCTGAAGGCTAAACTAAGCTGAAGGCTAAACTAAGCTGAAGGCTAAACTAAGCTGAAGGCTAAACTAAGCTGAAGGCTAAACTAAGCTGAAGGCTAAACTAAGATGAAGGCTAAACTAAGATGAAGGCTAAACTAAGCAGAAAGCTAAGCTAAACTGAAAGCTAAGCTACGATGAAGACTAGGATAAAGTGAAGGTTAAGAGTAACAGAAGGCTAAGCAAATTTGAAGGCTAAGCTAAATTAAGCTGAAGGCTAAGCTAAGCTAAAATGAAAGCTAAAATAAGGTAAGCAGAAGGCTAAGTAAACTGAAGGCGAAACTAAGCTGAAGGCTAAAGTAAACTAAACTGAGTTCTAAACCAAGGTAAGCTGAAGGCTAAACTCAACTAAACTGAAGGCTAAACTCAACTAAGCTGAAGGCTAAACTCAACTAAGCTGAAGGCTAAACTCAACTAAGCTGAAGGCTAAACTCAACTAAGCTGAAGGCTAAACTCAACTAAGCTGAAGGCTAAACTCAACTAAGCTGAAGGCTAAACTCAACTAAGCTGAAGGCTAAACTCAACTAAGCTGAAGGCTAAACTCAACTAAGCTGAAGGCTAAACTCAATTAAGCTGAAGGCTAAACTAAGCTGAAGGCTAAACTAAGCTGAAGGCTAAACTAAGCTGAAGGCTAAACTAAGCTGAAGGCTAAACTAAGCTGAAGGCTCTGCTAAATTAACCTGAAGGCTAAACTATGCTAAACTGAAGACTAAACTAAACTAAGCTGAAGGCTAACCTAAACTGAAGGCTAAACTAAGCTAAACTGAAGGATAAACTAAGCTAAGCTGAAGGCTAAACTAAGCTAAACTGAAGGCTAAACTAAGCTAAGCTGAAGGCTAAACTAAGCTAAGCTGAAGGCTAAACTAAGCTAAGCTGAAGGCTAAACTAAGCTAAGCTGAAGGCTAAACTAAGCTAAGCTGAAGGCTAAACTAAGCTAAGCTGAAGGCTAAGTTAAGCTAAAATGAAGGCTAAGCTAAGCTAAAATGAAGGCTAAGCTAAGCTAAACTGAAGGTTAAGCTAAAATAAGCTGAAGGCTATGCTAAGGTAAACGGAAGGCTAAACTAAGATAAGCTGAAGGTTAAAATAAGCTAAGCTGAAGGCTAAACAAAACTGAAAGATAAACTAAATTAAGCTGAAGGCTAAAATATGCTAAGCTGAAGGCTAAAGTGAAGACTAAGCAAAACTGAAAGCTAAACTAAGCTAAGCTGAAGGCTAAACTAAGCTAAGCTGAAGGCTAAACTAAGCTAAGCTGAAGGCTAAACTAAGCTAAGCTGAAGGCTAAACTAAGCTAAGCTGAAGGCTAAACTAAGCTAAGCTGAAGGCTAAACTAAGCTAAGCTGAAGGCTAAACTAAGCTAAGCTGAAGGCTAAACTAAGCTAAGCTGAAGGCTAAACTAAGCTAAGCTGAAGGCTAAACTAAGCTAAGCTGAAGGCTAAACTAAGCTAAGCTGAAGGCTAAACTAAGCTAAGCTGAAGGCTAAACTAAGCTAAGCTGAAGGCTAAACTAAGCTAAGCTGAAGGCTAAACTAAGCTAAGCTGAAGGCTAAACTAAGCTAAGCTGAAGGCTAAACTAAGCTAAGCTGAAGGCTAAACTAAGCTAAGCTGAAGGCTAAACTAAGCTAAGCTGAAGGCTAAACTAAGCTAAGCTGAAGGCTAAACTAAGCTAAGCTGAAGGCTAAACTAAGCTGAAGGCTAAACTAAGCTGAAGGCTAAACTAAGCTGAAGGCTAAACTAAGCTGAAGGCTAAACTAAGCTGAAGGCTAAACTAAGCTGAAGGCTATACTAAGCTGAAGGCTAAACTAAGCTGAAGGCTAAACTAAGCTGAAGGCTAAACTAAGCTGAAGGCTAAACTAAGCTGAAGGCTAAACTAAGCTGAAGGCTAAACTAAGCTGAAGGCTAAACTGAGATGAAGGCTAAAGTGAGCTGAAGGCTAAACTAAGCTGAAGGCTAAACTAAGATGAAGGCTAAACTAAGATGAAAGCTCAGCTAAATTGAAAGCTAAGCTAAGATGAAGGCTAGGATAAAGTGAAGATTAAGAGAAACAGAAGGCTAAGCAAATTTGAAGGCTAAGGTAAGCTAAACTGAAGGCTAAGCTAAACTAAGCTGAAGGCTAAGCTAAGCTAAAATGAATGCTAAAATAAGCTAAGCAGAAGGCTAAGTAAACTGAAGGCGAAACTAAGCTGAAGCCTAAAGTAAACTAAACTGAGGGCTAAACCAAGGTAAGCTGAAGGCTAAACTAAGCTGAAAGCTAAGCTAAATTGAAAGCTAAGCTAAGATGAAGGCTAGGATAAAGTGAAGATTAAGAGAAACAGAAGGCTAAGCAAATTTGAAGGCTTAGGTAAGCTAAACTGAAGGCTAAGCTAAACTAAGCTGAAGGCTAAGCTAAGCTAAAATGAAGGCTAAAATAAGGTAAGCAGAAGGCTAAGTAAACTGAAGGCGAAACTAAGCTGAAGGCTAAAGTAACCTAAACTGAGGGCTAAACCAAGGTAAGCTGAAGGCTAAACTAAACTAAGCTGAAGGCTAAACTAAACTAAGCTGAAGGCTAAACTAAACTAAGCTGAAGGCTAAACTAAACTAAGCTGAAGGCTAAACTAAACTAAGCTGAAGGCTAAACTAAACTAAGCTGAAGGCTAAACTAAGCTGAAGGCTAAACTAAGCTGAAGGCTAAACTAAGCTGAAGGCTAAACTAAGCTGAAGGCTAAACTAAGCTGAAGGCTAAACTAAGCTGAAGGCTAAACTAAGCTGAAGGCTAAACTAAGCTGAAGGCTAAACTAAGCTGAAAGCAAAACTAAGCTGAAAGCTAAACTAAGCTGAAGGCTAAACTAAGCTGAAGGCTAAACTAAGCAGAAAGCTAAGCTAAACTGAAAGCTAAGCTACGATGAAGGCTAGGATAAAGTGAAGGTTAAGAGTAACAGAAGGCTAAGCAAATTTGAAGGCTAAGCTAAACTAAGCTGAAGGCTAAGCTAAACTAAAATGAAAGCTAAAATAAGGTAAGCAGAAGGCTAAGTAAACTGAAGGCGAAACTAAGCTGAAGGCTAAAGTAAACTAAACTGAGTTCTAAACCAAGGTAAGCTGAAGGCTAAACTCAACTAAACTGAAGGCTAAACTCAACTAAGCTGAAGGCTAAACTCAACTAAGCTGAAGGCTAAACTCAACTAAGCTGAAGGCTAAACTCAACTAAGCTGAAGGCTAAACTCAACTAAGCTGAAGGCTAAACTCAACTAAGCTGAAGGCTAAACTCAACTAAGCTGAAGGCTAAACTCAATTAAGCTGAAGGCTAAACTAAGCTGAAGGCTAAACTAAGCTGAAGGCTAAACTAAGCTGAAGGCTAAACTAAGCTGAAGGCTAAACTAAGCTGAAGGCTCTGCTAAATTAACCTGAAGGCTAAACTATGCTAAACTGAAGACTAAACTAAACTAAGCTGAAGGCTAACCTAAACTGAAGGCTAAACTAAGCTAAACTGAAGGATAAACTAAGCTAAGCTGAAGGCTAAACTAAGCTAAACTGAAGGCTAAACTAAGCTAAGCTGAAGGCTAAACTAAGCTAAGCTGAAGGCTAAACTAAGCTAAGCTGAAGGCTAAACTAAGCTAAGCTGAAGGCTAAATTAAGCTAAAATGAAGGCTAAGCTAAGCTAAACTGAAGGTTAAGCTAAAATAAGCTGAAGGCTATGCTAAGGTAAACGGAAGGCTAAACTAAGATAAGCTGAAGGTTAAAATAAGCTAAGCTGAAGGCTAAACAAAACTGAAAGATAAACTAAATTAAGCTGAAGGCTAAAATATGCTAAGCTGAAGGCTAAAATATGCTAAGCTGAAGGCTAAAGTGAAGACTAAGCTAAGCTGAAGGCTAAACTAAGCTAAGCTGAAGGCTAAACTAAGCTAAGCTGAAGGCTAAACTAAGCTAAGCTGAAGGCTAAACTAAGCTAAGCTGAAGGCTAAACTAAGCTAAGCTGAAGGCTAAACTAAGCTAAGCTGAAGGCTAAACTAAGCTAAGCTGAAGGCTAAACTAAGCTAAGCTGAAGGCTAAACTAAGCTAAGCTGAAGGCTAAACTAAGCTAAGCTGAAGGCTAAACTAAGCTAAGCTGAAGGCTAAACTAAGCTAAGCTGAAGGCTAAACTAAGCTAAGCTGAAGGCTAAACTAAGCTGAAGGCTAAACTAAGCTGAAGGCTAAACTGAGATGAAGGCTAAACTAAGCTGAAGGCTAAACTAAGCTGAAGGCTAAACTAAGCTGAAGGCTAAACTAAGCTGAAGGCTAAACTAAGCTGAAGGCTAAACTAAGCTGAAGGCTAAACTAAGCTGAAGGCTAAACTAAGCTGAAGGCTAAACTAAGATGAAAGCTCAGCTAAATTGAAAGCTAAGCTAAGATGAAGGCTAGGATAAAGTGAAGATTAAGAGAAACAGAAGGCTAAGCAAATTTGAAGGCTAAGGTAAGCTAAACTGAAGGCTAAGCTAAACTAAGCTGAAGGCTAAGCTAAGCTAAAATGAATGCTAAAATAAGCTAAGCAGAAGGCTAAGTAAACTGAAGGCGAAACTAAGCTGAAGCCTAAAGTAAACTAAACTGAGGGCTAAACCAAGGTAAGCTGAAGGCTAAACTAAGCTGAAAGCTAAGCTAAATTGAAAGCTAAGCTAAGATGAAGGCTAGGATAAAGTGAAGATTAAGAGAAACAGAAGGCTAAGCAAATTTGAAGGCTTAGGTAAGCTAAACTGAAGGCTAAGCTAAACTAAGCTGAAGGCTAAGCTAAGCTAAAATGAAGGCTAAAATAAGGTAAGCAGAAGGCTAAGTAAACTGAAGGCGAAACTAAGCTGAAGGCTAAAGTAACCTAAACTGAGGGCTAAACCAAGGTAAGCTGAAGGCTAAACTAAACTAAGCTGAAGGCTAAACTAAACTAAGCTGAAGGCTAAACTAAACTAAGCTGAAGGCTAAACTAAACTAAGCTGAAGGCTAAACTAAACTAAGCTGAAGGCTAAACTAAACTAAGCTGAAGGCTAAACTAAGCTGAAGGCTAAACTAAGCTGAAGGCTAAACTAAGCTGAAGGCTAAACTAAGCTGAAGGCTAAACTAAGCTGAAGGCTAAACTAAGCTGAAGGCTAAACTAAGCTGAAGGCTAAACTAAGCTGAAGGCTAAACTAAGCTGAAAGCAAAACTAAGCTGAAAGCTAAACTAAGCTGAAGGCTAAACTAAGCTGAAGGCTAAACTAAGCAGAAAGCTAAGCTAAACTGAAAGCTAAGCTACGATGAAGGCTAGGATAAAGTGAAGGTTAAGAGTAACAGAAGGCTAAGCAAATTTGAAGGCTAAGCTAAACTAAGCTGAAGGCTAAGCTAAACTAAAATGAAAGCTAAAATAAGGTAAGCAGAAGGCTAAGTAAACTGAAGGCGAAACTAAGCTGAAGGCTAAAGTAAACTAAACTGAGTTCTAAACCAAGGTAAGCTGAAGGCTAAACTCAACTAAACTGAAGGCTAAACTCAACTAAGCTGAAGGCTAAACTCAACTAAGCTGAAGGCTAAACTCAACTAAGCTGAAGGCTAAACTCAACTAAGCTGAAGGCTAAACTCAACTAAGCTGAAGGCTAAACTCAACTAAGCTGAAGGCTAAACTCAACTAAGCTGAAGGCTAAACTCAATTAAGCTGAAGGCTAAACTAAGCTGAAGGCTAAACTAAGCTGAAGGCTAAACTAAGCTGAAGGCTAAACTAAGCTGAAGGCTAAACTAAGCTGAAGGCTCTGCTAAATTAACCTGAAGGCTAAACTATGCTAAACTGAAGACTAAACTAAACTAAGCTGAAGGCTAACCTAAACTGAAGGCTAAACTAAGCTAAACTGAAGGATAAACTAAGCTAAGCTGAAGGCTAAACTAAGCTAAACTGAAGGCTAAACTAAGCTAAGCTGAAGGCTAAACTAAGCTAAGCTGAAGGCTAAACTAAGCTAAGCTGAAGGCTAAACTAAGCTAAGCTGAAGGCTAAATTAAGCTAAAATGAAGGCTAAGCTAAGCTAAACTGAAGGTTAAGCTAAAATAAGCTGAAGGCTATGCTAAGGTAAACGGAAGGCTAAACTAAGATAAGCTGAAGGTTAAAATAAGCTAAGCTGAAGGCTAAACAAAACTGAAAGATAAACTAAATTAAGCTGAAGGCTAAAATATGCTAAGCTGAAGGCTAAAATATGCTAAGCTGAAGGCTAAAGTGAAGACTAAGCTAAGCTGAAGGCTAAACTAAGCTAAGCTGAAGGCTAAACTAAGCTAAGCTGAAGGCTAAACTAAGCTAAGCTGAAGGCTAAACTAAGCTAAGCTGAAGGCTAAACTAAGCTAAGCTGAAGGCTAAACTAAGCTAAGCTGAAGGCTAAACTAAGCTAAGCTGAAGGCTAAACTAAGCTAAGCTGAAGGCTAAACTAAGCTAAGCTGAAGGCTAAACTAAGCTAAGCTGAAGGCTAAACTAAGCTAAGCTGAAGGCTAAACTAAGCTAAGCTGAAGGCTAAACTAAGCTAAGCTGAAGGCTAAACTAAGCTGAAGGCTAAACTAAGCTGAAGGCTAAACTGAGATGAAGGCTAAACTAAGCTGAAGGCTAAACTAAGCTGAAGGCTAAACTAAGCTGAAGGCTAAACTAAGCTGAAGGCTAAACTAAGCTGAAGGCTAAACTAAGCTGAAGGCTAAACTAAGCTGAAGGCTAAACTAAGCTGAAGGCTAAACTAAGCTGAAGGCTAAACTAAGCTGAAGGCTAAACTAAGCTGAAGGCTAAACTAAGCTGAAGGCTAAACTAAGCTGAAGGCTAAACTGAGATGAAGGCTAAAGTGAGCTGAAGGCTAAACTAAGCTGAAGGCTAAACTAAGATGAAGGCTAAACTAAGATGAAAGCTCAGCTAAATTGAAAGCTAAGCTAAGATGAAGGCTAGGATAAAGTGAAGATTAAGAGAAACAGAAGGCTAAGCAAATTTGAAGGCTAAGGTAAGCTAAACTGAAGGCTAAGCTAAACTAAGCTGAAGGCTAAGCTAAGCTAAAATGAATGCTAAAATAAGCTAAGCAGAAGGCTAAGTAAACTGAAGGCGAAACTAAGCTGAAGCCTAAAGTAAACTAAACTGAGGGCTAAACCAAGGTAAGCTGAAGGCTAAACTAAGCTGAAAGCTAAGCTAAATTGAAAGCTAAGCTAAGATGAAGGCTAGGATAAAGTGAAGATTAAGAGAAACAGAAGGCTAAGCAAATTTGAAGGCTTAGGTAAGCTAAACTGAAGGCTAAGCTAAACTAAGCTGAAGGCTAAGCTAAGCTAAAATGAAGGCTAAAATAAGGTAAGCAGAAGGCTAAGTAAACTGAAGGCGAAACTAAGCTGAAGGCTAAAGTAACCTAAACTGAGGGCTAAACCAAGGTAAGCTGAAGGCTAAACCAAGGTAAGCTGAAGGCTAAACCAAGGTAAGCTGAAGGCTAAACTAAACTAAGCTGAAGGCTAAACTAAACTAAGCTGAAGGCTAAACTAAACTAAGCTGAAGGCTAAACTAAACTAAGCTGAAGGCTAAACTAAACTAAGCTGAAGGCTAAACTAAACTAAGCTGAAGGCTAAACTAAACTAAGCTGAAGGCTAAACTAAACTAAGCTGAAGGCTAAACTAAACTAAGCTGAAGGCTAAACTAAACTAAGCTGAAGGCTAAACTAAACTAAGCTGAAGGCTAAACTAAGCTGAAGGCTAAACTAAGCTGAAGGCTAAACTAAGCTGAAGGCTAAACTAAGCTGAAGGCTAAACTAAGCTGAAGGCTAAACTAAGCTGAAGGCTAAACTAAGCTGAAGGCTAAACTAAGCTGAAGGCTAAACTAAGCTGAAGGCTAAACTAAGCTGAAGGCTAAACTAAGCTGAAAGCTACGCTAAATTAACCTGAAGGCTAAACTATGCTAAACTGAAGACTAAACTAAACTAAGCTGAAGGCTAACCTAAACTGAAGGCTAACCTAAGCTAAACTGAAGGCTAACCTAAGCTAAACTGAAGGCTAACCAAAGCTAAGCTGAAGGCTAAACTAAGCTAAGCTGAAGGCTAAAGTGAGCTGAAGGCTAAAGTGAGCTGAAGGCTAAAGTGAGCTGAAGGCTAAAGTGAGCCAAAGGCTAAAGTGAGCCGAAGGCTAAAGTGAGACGAAGGCTAAAGTGAGACGAAGGCTAAAGTGAGCCGAAGGCTAAAGTGAGCCGAAGGCTAAACTAAGCTGAAGGCTCTGCTAAATTTACCTGAAGGCTAAACTATGCTAAACTGAAGACTAAACTAAACTAAGCTGAAGGCTAACCTAAACTGAAGGATAAACTAAGCTAAACTGAAGGATAAACTAAGCTAAACTGAAGGATAAACTAAGCTAAACTGAAGGATAAACTAAGCTAAGCTGAAGGCTAAACTAAGCTAAACTGAAGGCTAAGCTAAGCTAAACTGAAGGTTAAGCTAAAATAAGCTGAAGGCTATGCTAAGGTAAACAGAAGGCTAAACTAAGATAAGCTGAAGGCTAAAATAAGCTAAGCTGAAGGCTAAACAAAACTGAAAGCTAAACTAAATTAAGCTGAAGGCTAAAATATGCTAAGCTGAAGGCTAAAGTGAAGACTAAGCAAAACTGAAAGCTAAACTAAGCTAAGCTGAAGGCTTAACTAAGCTAAGCTGAAGGCTAAACTAAGCTGAGCTGAAGGCTAAACTAAGCTGAGCTGAAGGCTAAACTAAGCTGAGCTGAAGGCTAAACTAAGCTGAGCTGAAGGCTAAACTGAGCTGAAGGCTAAACTAAGCTGAAGGCTAAACTAAGCTGAAGGCTAAACTGAGCTGAAGGCTAAACTGAGCTGAAGGCTAAACTGAGCTGAAGGCTAAACTGAGCTGAAGGCTAAACTGAGCTGAAGGCTAAACTGAGCTGAAGGCTACGCTAAATTAACCTGAAGGCTAAACTATGCTAAACTGAAGTCTAAACTAAACTAAGCTGAAGGCTAAGCTAAACTGAAGGCTAAACTAAGCTAAACCGAAGGCTACACTAAGCTAAGCAGAAGGCTAAACTAAGCGAAGCTGAAGGCTAAGTTAAGCAGAAGGCTAAACTAAGCTAAAAGCTACGCTAAATTAACCTGAAGGTTAAACTATGCTAAACTGAAATCTAAACTAAACTAAGCTGAAGGCTAAGCTAAACTGAAGGTTAACTATGCTAAACTGAAGGCTAAACTAAGCTAAGCAGAAGGCTAAACTAAGCTAAGCAGAAGGCTAATTTAAGCTGAAGGCTAAACTAAGCTGAAGGCTAAACTAAGATGAAAGCTAAACTAAGATGAAGGCTAAACTAAGATGAAGGCTAAACTAAGCAGAAAGCTAAGCTAAACTGAAAGCTAAGCTACGATTAAGGCTAGGATAAAGTGAAGGTTAAGAGAAACAGAAGGCTAAGCAAATTTGAAGGCTAAGGTAAGCTAAACTGAAGGCTAAGGTAAGCTAAACTGAAGGCTAAGGTAAGCTAAGCTGAAGGCTAAACTAAACTAAGCTGAAGGCTAAACTAAACTAAGCTGAAGGCTAAACTAAACTAAGCTGAAGGCTAAACTAAACTAAGCTGAAGGCTAAACTAAACTAAGCTGAAGGCTAAACTAAGCTAAGCTGAAGGCTAAACTAAGCTAAGCTGAAGGCTAAGCTAAGCTGAAGGCTAAGCTAAGCTGAAGGCTAAGCTAAGCTGAAGGCTAAGCTAAGCTGAAGGCTAAGCTAAGCTGAAGGCTAAGCTAAGCGGAAGGCTAAGCTAAGCGGAAGGCTAAGCTAAGCGGAAGGCTAAGCTAAGCGGAAGGCTAAGCTAAGCGGAAGGCTAAGCTAAGCGGAAGGCTAAGCTAAGCCGAAGGCTTAAGCTAAGCCGAAGGCTTAAGCTAAGCCGAAGGCTAAGCTAAGCCGAAGCCTAAGCTCAGCCGAAGGCTAAACTGAGCCGAAGTCTAAGCTGAGCCGAAGTCTAAGCTGAGCCAAAGGCTAAGCTAAGCCGAATGCTAAACTAAGCTAAGCCGAAGCTTAAGCTAAGCCGAAGCCTAAGCTAAGCCGAAGCCTAAGCTAAGCCGAAGCCTAAGCTAAGCCGAAGCCTAAGCTAAGCCGAAGCCTAAGCTAACCTGAACTAAGATAAAAAAACTTTATAAATAAATAAAATACTCTTTCCACCTGTAACCTGAGTTGTGTCTGATTTGTGTCTGAATGGAATGGAATGGGATGGGATGGAACAGGATGGGATGGAATGGACCAGAATAGACCAGAACAGACCAGAACAGAAGAGCTATGATAAGTTATGCATATAGTTCTGCATGAAAAGCTGTTACCTAGGTCTGAGGGGCTATCTGCAGTGCAGACCCCAAGGGAGGCCATTCCCAGGCACTGAGGCCTATGAGCACCCTCTGGACCCTGACAGAAGTAGACCTGCGCTCCTCATATACTCTCTTTCAGACTTGCATGGGGTGCCACTGCAGAGAGAGTATTGGGCCAGAGGGACTCCCGATGGAGCGCTGCTGTTCTCAGGCTCTTGTGTTTGATTCTGTTTCTCCAAAAGAAACAACTCAGGCATTTTTAAAAACCAGCATTTGGGGGAAGGGTGGGGTTGGGAGTGGGGGGAAATCAGAAGGAAAAGAGCAGCTATTGCCCACTTAAAGAAGATTTGCAATCGCTGGCTTCAGGAGCACACCCTGCTTCAGGCTGAGGGCTCAATCTTGGAGCCTCACTGAGGTCAGAGATGTGGTCTTTTGCTACCCTCTGGAAACCCAACTAAACTGGATGAGCATAGAAGAGTTTCAAAAACCAGTTCACAAAACCAGTTGGTTTTTGCAAATCTCTTCAGGTGCTCAAATGGTCCAGAGACAATCGACATCTCTCACACCCATCAGAAAGCACAGGCCTCCTTTCCACAAAGTGACAGAGCCAATGCCTATGATGGGACACGACTCCCATTCAATCCCTTTCGCTAGCGCAGGGTTGGGAAGAAATGTCCTCTGGTATTTCCTCAGCATGTACTGTTAGGGAAAGAGGGAAGTAGGGAGAAAAAAATTCGAACTTGGAAGAGACCTACAGTGATCATCAAGTGCAACTGCTCGACCACTTTGGGGCTGGTCAAAAGTTAAAGCATGTTACATGAAGGGTGTTGTCCAAATGTCTTTGAAACACTGATGGGCACAGAGGATTGGTCACCTCTCTAAGAAGTCTGTTCCAGTAATGGTGTCATCATTATACAACTCGTGAGTGCAGTGAATGGAATAGAACAAAATACAACAGAAGAGAATGGAACGCAATAGAACAGGATAGCTATGATGTCTTATGCATACAGAATCGTAGAATAGGTAGGATTAGAAAGATCATCTAATTCCAGCCCCTTTCCATGGGCAGGGACACTGCACACTAAACCATGTCATCCAAGACTCTGTCCAGCCTGGTCTTGAACACTGCCATGAGGTGTGGAGCATTCACAACATCTTTGGGCAATCCATTCCAGTGCCTCACTACCCTCACAGTAAAGAACTTCTTCCTTATATCTAACCTAAATTTCTCCTGTTTAAGTTTAAACCGTCCTCCCTTGTACTGTCACTAGAGTCCCTAGCGAAAGTCCCTCTCCCGCATGCTTGTAGGCCACCTTCAGGTACTGGAAGGCTGCTATGAGGTCTTCATGCAGCCTTCTCTTCTCCAGGCAGTCTTTCTTCTCTTCTCCAGGCAGTCTTCTCTTCTCCAGGCTGAACAGCCCCAACTTTCTCAGCCTATCTTCATACAGGAGGTGCTCCAGCCCCCTGATCATTCTCATGGCCCTCCATCTAGACTTGCTCCAACAGCTCCACATCCTTCTTATGTTGAGGACACCAGAACCGTTCACAGTGCCCCAAGTGGGGTCTCACAAGAGCTGAATAGAGCTAAGTAGAAGTATTTTCTCCTCCTTGCTCTTTTCTCTGACTCTTTTTCAGTTTCTGATTTGTAGAAGTTGAAAATACAAAGATTCAACCCTTGTGCCTGCTACATACTTCAGTTTTCATAACTCATCTCCAGCTTCCCAGAGGAAAGTCAGTCCTACTGGGAAATATACAGCTCAGTGTTATATTTCACTGGGAAATATACCTGTTACATGCTCACAATAGAAACTGTGAGAGATTTAGCCAAAAAAAAAAAAAAAAAAAAGTTCACCAAGCTTAAAGCAGTGAGAAAGCCTACACAAACACAGGTATAAGTATAATGGGAAATTAATGCAGAACAGCAGTGCTAAGTTCTGCTGTACAGGTAACAGATCCACATAAGCTTGTTAATTTCAAAACATTAGTTCATATACGCTAACAGTCTTTAAGAACTGCACAGTTCAGAACATTCAGCCTTCCTTCCACAACTGTAAGCAAGTATATGAGTGAGATGGATGTAAGACCTACAACATCCTATATGTCCTATGTGCCCTATAGTACTAATTTAATGCCTGTAGGTTAAAAAGGCCAAGAACATACCGAAAAAAAAAAAAAACCAACCCAGTTTTAAAATGCAGCCAGGAAGCTCAAGTGCATTATCAACATCCTTACCCCAAAATCAGAAATTCTTAAGTATAAAGGATGCACTATGAGTACCTTTACATGCTATCAGAGAAGGTAAAACACCAGAAGTGCCATAACTGGCAGTACGACTTGGGACAGAATTTTTTCCTAATGACAAACTTCACAATCAGTGAACACTCAGGTAAAAACTGCCTCCACCAGCAACATAAGAACATTTTTCAATATCACTGGTAACAATCTCAACCTTGCTGAAGTCCTATATTGGGTTGCAGTCTATAGAGAGCTTTTCAGGATGAGACACTACCCAGAGTGGTACAGCAGGTGAAAGAGTCTGTTCCTGACCTGGTAGGCGACCAGTGGAAACCCCCAAGGCCTAGGATTAAATGGAACCCAAAGACAGCACATCCTAACAAATGTTATTTTTCCACAGTTCCCTCAAAAGTAACACAGCACTGAGGTATTTTTGAACAATTATCCTCATCTTAGCAGATTACATTAGCACAGCCACAGGTTTCCACTTCCTTGCTACATCCTTCAGTTCTTCCAGACATAGAATTAGGCACAATGTATCATCCCAAAAGGGTACTAAAGTGCTGACTCTATGCCAGCTATGCTACAGCCCCCTTTCCATTCTCTATGAATGGAGTGATTCTTCATAGCAGGAAGCTTCTTGCACAGCTTCTTTCATTATGTTTCCTTTAGGCTGAAACAGGCTCCACATCAATTTAACTTCTACTTTCCTACAGGGAAGGTACCACATGTGTGATATAAGGAAGACTGACTTACAGTGAATTGGTAGTCTTTCAGTACCAACAATGAAGATTCCAAACTTCTTCTTCTTTTACAGCAATGAAACTCCGAGCAATTCCATTAAGCAAGATGTGGCAAGCTCACATGACTCTTGTGCTGGATCTGAAAAACAAAATAAGAAGTAAAACTTCCTGCTGTATTGTGCTTTCATACCTGGGAAGCACAAGGGAGATAAAGAGGACAATATATGAATATCTGGAAAAAGTTTTACCTTTTTTTTGTGTGCTTCCTATCCTCCCCGCCCCCCCCCCCAAAAAAAATAAAAAATTCCCTAAAATACCCCATCAAGAGCTGCATCTTCCTCTCCTGAAAGAACCATACTAGAAGTTCAGGTTTGCAACATTCTCCTGTATAAGTAAGCAACTAAGTGTTAGTCTACTAACACGCTAGCAGAGTAATGCATTTTTAACAGAAATCTTTCTTGCCCCAAGGATCCAGAATTCTGCACAAGTGTGTAACTCTGAGGGTGTAGGGAACCCACGCAAACATCCTGTCAGCACAAAGAAAGAAGAACGCTGCACAGGAAGAGATGCCAGAGGTACTACTCTTTGACAAACTCATACTCCTATGCAACTGCTGCTTTGAAGAAACCAACATGCAGTTCTGACATTTAGTCCAGTGCACCTTTTCTGAAGTCTATCCAAGTTTATAGTTTTAGCAGCCTGCAGGAGGACTTCTCTGCACAATATGAATGCTGCCAAATAAATCACGACAAAGTTTAATGGGGTCAGTTTCAGCTCATTAGTTTAGCCTCTACATTCATGGTTCTTCAATTATTTCATTTGAATTCCTGTTCTATTGAGTCAGTAGGTACCCAAATCAACTTGATGAGAATCTTTCCAAAAGTCTGTAATCAACACCAGGCACACCAGTATCTGGGTACCACATATTCACTATTTATAAAAAAAAGCACATCAATAAGCTTCCTCCTGTGCTCTGAGACTTTTGTGATCTTTCTTCAAGATCAATATGAGAAACAGAATTCCTCAGACTATTTGTATCCTAGATTGCACACTGGTATTCATGGTTATAATTTAACTTTTTTCTTAGTTATTATTTCTATGTGCTGTCAACAAACCACACATCATTTCAGTAATGGAACTACATTCTTCTGCATTTCTTGAATTATTCATATTACTGCACTGGTTTAGTATTTTTTGAAGTGTTAGCATATTTTCCAAGGAAAAAAAGTAATTTTCCTTGTTTTCACCTTACTGAGCATTGAGCAAGATCTGCCTTCTCTTATCAGTTGTCTACTTTTAATAACTCCTAATTTCATCAATTTTACTCAATTCCTTGCTGCTTCTTTTTGTTACATTCCTCAAAACGCCACTGCCTCCAGCTAGTCTGAAGTCCAAACTTCTGTGATTTAATTTCAGGATTAGTTTTTAATGCATAAACTTGTGTATTTTTAATAATCCAAAATAAAGGGTGGAAGTTTTTAAAACTAGAATAAGAAAAAACATGTGATGTGTTAACTTGGATATTTTAGATTAATCTAAGGTTCTTTCATTTGTGCTGCCTTTTAACATTACAGACCCAATAAGAGCCTATTGACATTTTTAGCCCGTAGGAGCACGCAGTGGGCAGACGCAGCTGGAATAATAACATATTTGAGTGGTGAACCAGCTTTACAATTTTATTACTCAGACTTTCCCAAATCTATGGCTGGCATTTTTCCCAGTAACTCACAAATTAAGCTGTTCTATATTTGAAACTTCCAACTAATCATATCCTAAAAAACTTCTGTTTAAAGGAACAAAATCACCCCACAATAAGCCCTCATCTGAAAAAGTGCCTTTAATTCTTTGTGCTATTTGTATGAACAATGTAAGAGTAATATAAAAAAAAAAAATCTGATCTACATTATAGACAATCACGTTTGTTATCAGGAGTATATTACATAACACACTGAAATAGCAGGGACCCCAGAGGAACCCCAAAGGAAAGTGACAAAGAACCACAATCTAATATTCTCCTTTACTAGGCACGAGGCCACCAGCAGTGCTGTGCTAACTTCAAACACATCATGTTTGCATAAAATAAAACTTTAAAAAAAGAAATAAAAATAATAGACTCACAGAATGACTTTCATTGGAAAGGACCTTAAAGCTCATCCAACCCCCTGCCATGGGCAGGGACACCTTCCACTAGACAGGGTTGCTCCAAGCCCCTTCCAACCTAGCCTTGAACACTGCCAGGGATGGGGCAGCCACGGCTTCTCTGGGCAACTTGCACCAGTGGCTCACCACTCTCACAGTGAGGATTTTCTTCCTAACATCTAATCTTAATCTATCCTCTTTCAGTTCAAAACCATTCCCTGTTGTTCTATCACTACATGTTCTTGTAAAAAGCCCCTCTGAAATAAATATGTTAAAAATAAGCAAATCACTAACTCCCAAAAAGGCAAGAAAAATAATTGAGCTTTTAAACACAGCCCACCAGGTCAGACCTTATGCAGCAGCTCCACATGTTGAGGGACAGGAAAGGGCAGTTGTCATTTCCACCATTTCAATCTTAAAGCCTTTATCAAGCTAAGAGTTACCCAAAACAGTAACTAGAATTTTCCACTTAATTATGCAGCCCCTTGCGTATGAGTTCGATGTTGTCTTCACAACTGCAGAATCCATGAACTCCATGCCATCCAGGACAAGCCAAATGCAGGGGCCTTATTTTTGACTGATGTTTCTAAAGGTATCAGGGAGTTGAGGCTTGTATCAACCACTTGTTACCCCATAAAGCCAACTAACACCTTTGTTGTTCCACAATCTTCCCACATTTTTGCGTACACAGGAAGTCTTCCTCCTCCCAAAAAGAAATTTTCCCTGCAACTTGCTGGTCCAAAAGAGGTTTCATGTTCCCCACTACTCCCTAGATCACTGAGTTGCAGGGACCTAGTCTGGTTAGTGAGCATAGGGATGCACCCATATGACATTTTGTTTCCTAATATTTTGCAATACACATACATACTTTCTAAAATCATCTGGGAAATTCAGATCAGGTCAACTGCACTGCTGATGGATTTAAAACTTTTATTTTTTGTGCCAGTGAAGTAAAAAAATTAATCCACACTTGTAGAGACATACAAGCATTAGAAAAAAAATCTAGAGCCTGGTACGTTGGAATAGAAGGATAAATTGAACGATAAACATATCCCACAGGGGGTGACTACAGCTTATGTGAGCATCTTAGAGGGATGCTCATTTAATGCAGAAGAGAGAAAATCAATTACTTGGTACCAAGGAAAAAGAAGAATGAACATGCAATAACTGACCTTTTAAAAAGTCTACAACACATCCATTAAGCTGTTTTGTACTGTATTAGTTCCAAAGAAGTTACACATTTCTGAGTATTTCTGGAAGAGCCTACCAGGAGCTTAACAACAACCTGATCTGCCAATAATGTAATTTGGTGTAAATCTGCAACAAGCAGATTTCCTGGGGAGGAACCAGCCAATTCTCTCTCTTCTCAAAGTTAGCCATTTATTTCTGCTGCAACATCTAGAAAAACCAGTAGCAACACGACTACAGCATACATGAAAGTATGAAATTAATCCAGTTAATAACTAACCAGGAAAAACACCAGATTTTTAGCCACACTGTTTGCTGGACCAGTTGTCCGCATGAAGGTGCTGCCAGCATATAGGAGGTGAAAAGAGTATATGAGGCAACTGCAGACAGGAGGGTAGAGCAGAACTACCCCTTTCAGAAGCTACACAGGATTACGCTGGTTTACACAAAAAATGGAACTAGGAACAGAGTGATAGAGAACGTAAGAAAGCAAGTGATTTGTCCACAACAATCTGCAACAGA
This sequence comes from Psittacula echo, assembly GCF_963264785.1. Lineage (NCBI taxonomy): Eukaryota > Metazoa > Chordata > Aves > Psittaciformes > Psittacidae > Psittacula > Psittacula echo. Next base: position 16,090,243 of record NC_137737.1, read on the forward strand.
CACGCCTTCTAAGATTTACAGTTCCATGAATGAGGCAAAGGCTAACAGTAATGCCAAGTCTGACTGAAACCAAATATTAAAATCTTGTAGTTTGCATGATGGATAAGCTAGTTAAAAGTGTTATTATATAGTGCTAGCTTTAACTGTTCTGAGCTAAATATAGCTTCCAGAATTTAGTAGCTCCCCTCAGCTTCTCTATCTTTCCAGGAGGGAAAAACCTTTCCCATTGCAAAAAGCACACATGCACGTTACCACAGAGAAGCAGGAAGCAAATCATTAAGATGATTACATTGGAGTCTCCAACACTCATTCAGAACTCTTACTTTCAAGAGACCCATTGCTTTCCTATTTCACTCCTCTGGTTCTAATTACAGCAGGTGATGGAGCACACATACCTACACCTTTTCAAACTAAGCCATTTTGTTGCTTTATTAGCAGACTACCAAATCTTGCTCACCCCATGTTTCCAGTCAAGATGTTGCCTTTACCAGCAAGCTGCCCTGGTACCCACACACTCCTTGTGCTGCTTTGCTAGACACCACAGCGGAGGAAGAGAAAGAGCAAGCCTCCTGTGCACATACACACATAGTCTGACCCTTCCCTGCAGCTACTGTTTTGGCATAACATATGAGGGGTTCCAAAGTCTGCTAAGGCACAGTATAAAGACACCAATAAAGGTGTGAAACAAGTTTGCTCTTCTGCCTTCTTATACCAAATAAGGATTTAAAAAAATTTAAGGAAGAGTTCTACACAGCAGGCTTCAGTTTCTCTCTCTGAGCTGTGGGTTGCAGGCAGAAAAATTTGTCTGACAGCTAGAAATGTGTTCTACGGATTTAGCACTTCTGTTCGTTCACCTTTGGTTTAGAGCTCATTATGGAACTGAATGATTTTTCTACAATCTGCAAATTTCCTTCTCTCCCCAAACCATCACCTGGCTTGTGCCCTCCACCTATTTTCTCTTCGGTTTCATCCATCCTCTCTTCTTTACTGAGCTGAACTCTTAAATTTTTTAGAGTTATGGTCTTTTATCATCCTTGTCTTTGGTGAGGAAAAGAATAATACAACTTATAGAAAAGAAAGTATTTATCAGAACATACGAATTGCTGAATGCCAGGAAACAGGCCAGCTGAGTCTCCAGGACTGCCTGTATTACAGCTGAACATGCACTGTAGGAACATCAGCTGGAGGTCTGCCAGGAAATACCAAATACACTGAACATGACCAAAGGTAGAATGCCACAGCTTTTCCTGTCCTCTGACCTACCATTTCTGAGGTGCAGACCAGGCTCAATAGAACAGGTTAAAGGAACTATGTCCATTTGCTGCTTAAGAGAGATTTCAAAAGTGACCCTGCTCTGCATTGGAACATCCATGCTCTACTCCTAACTGAGCTGCTGCAGAACAGAAAGGCTCCCTGCTGTCAATGCAGGCATAGACAGACTTCATCTACCCACCTCTGATAAAGCACAAAATCATGACACTCATTGCCATTAGGATTTTTCCTTTTGGTAACAAACCAAAATGTGGATAAATAGCACCAAAAATAGGAATGAATACTGGAGGCATTTTGCATATTAGACCCATCACTCTTACAGATGGCATTTTTATGACCGACAATCACAATAGCCTATTTAGCACAGATGAGTGCTTAAAAAAACCCCTCCACAACAATATACACAACATCATGCATCTACAACAGATAAATATACTCTTAGTGCCCTGTTAACTGTCCTGAATCAGAATTGAGGGACCTAGAACTCCATGGGGCTCTTCTTAGTTGAGTTGTTCCCATTCTCAGGCAATGGCAGCCACGTAAAGGCACACAAGTCTCAAGCACCAAACCACCTCTCACCCTCTTCCCACCTTTAAAACCCTCATGTAAGGTGCAGCAAGTAGAGACACCCCACATGCTGCTTTTGAGAAATTAGTAGAAAAATCCACATAAGTGGAAGGATGGAAGAACAATGGAGATCAGCCAAAGCAACCACGGCATTAGTCTGGGAAAGTATACAAACTAAGGAAGCATCACGTAACTGTCCACTAAGCCTCAATCTGTGGATTAGCAGAACAGAAAAAAATACCAGAAAAAGGTAATTTGTTTTCTTGCCACAAGTAATACCAGAGATGTTTTACTTTCATCTCCAAAATTTGAACACCTATGTAAGTATATCCCTTCTTTTCCTCTTAGTTTCATGTGTATACACAAAAACCCACAACAAAGAAAAAAGTGTTTCATCAGCCTTAGGTCAGGACAGTTGAGGCCTAAACATCCCCAATACTTTCACGGAAGCCTTAATTAAAAAGCAGTCATGGTAAAACAATAAGATCCATCAGTATATATACACTATCTTTGCAGGATCCACCAGAATAAATCTATCCAATCCTGCAGAAGCTGCAACCTATTCACACTAAGTTTGCTCATAAATTTTTCCTGCAGAAAACAAATAAATAGGTATGGCCAGTTATGATGCCTACAAATCCAGAACCATTTACCAGATCCTTTTCCCTACATCTGGACCTACAAAATTGCCTCAGCTGTAGCAATAGCTGCTGAAAACCTATCAACAGTTACTACTATATCTGTGACTTTATGGGGAAAGAAAAAGACATATAAATATTTCCAGTGAAATATACATATTCACTTAGGCACAGCTTGATTTATGTTTATAAAACATATAAAGTCATTTAAGTGAATGCTTTTGCAATCTGATCAAATGATTAATATATGTCGCCTTTCCCCTCCCTCCTTGCACTTTATGAATTCCCCTGCTGATCTGAAGCTATATTCTTTCTGGGTGTTCAAGATTACTTAAGATACAGTCAAAGAACAGAAGCCGGGGGACAGAATCTAGAGATTATTTATATGGCAGGACTTCAAACAATTGATCCAGCTGTACCTCAAGGGATTTGATAAAGAAGCATTAAGATAAAGAGGAGAGAGAAAGACAGGTGAAACACTACTCAGAATCACTGAGCAGGACTCTCCTGCTGACGGACTCTCATCCAAGAGGCCAGGACACTCGCCTTTAGGACAGAGTGACACACCCAAGGAGGGATCTACAGATGAAAGTGAGACGTGAGAGTTGTTGGGCACCCACACCATCTCCACATCTTACCTCTCTGCACTAGCAAAGGAAAATGGGGATAAGGCCAAGAAGGACTCTTATCTCTGATCATTTGATAAAGGACTGAAAGTTCAAACACAGATGGGAGCAGGGGTCAGGCATGACCAGATAAAACATTGTGAAGTACTTGTAGTATAGCCCTCTTTTAAAGCACACACAACTAATGAGTGTGAATTAAATAAAAGGCTAGATATCACAGGGACAACAGAGTCTTACTGCCAAACACATGTTGAAACGTACATGCTATTCAGAAAAGCCAGCAGAGGTACAGGCAGTACATATCTACGCCACGTTAAAACTGTGAGAGATTTAAACAGTTCAAACACGCCACTACAGATGAACAAGCATAATCCAACTGGGTCCAAAAAAAGGCGCCTGAGAGAAAGAACAGCCCTGCTCGAAGTGCTGAGAGTCTGCAGTAGATTCCAAGAAGCCATGGAATTTTTGGGCTGGTATGGATTTTATTTTATTAGAATGAAAAATACCCCAGTGAATTGGGCATTACAGGAGATTAATTTCTGTGACTCAAGCGAGTAATAAGCAAAAGGAACGAGTTTAAGTAGTCAGGTGGACTGAGGAATTCAGACTCTCTGAAAATGCTGCTTCATTAAAAGTGCAGAAACAAATCTGGAAATGCTTCATGGGATGCAGCGTGCAGTAGACAACCTCCAAGAGGAAACAGGATTAACTAGATAAATAGCTTCTCCACAGCTCCCAAAAAGGCAAGGAAGGAGTTGACTAAAGAAGTTGCACTTCGTATGTTAAAGAACAGAATAAAGTTAAAACTTTCCAAAAATTGATTTAAAAGATCTTTAAAAAATGTTCATCAACAACACATTGAAACTAAGTGAAGAAGTAACCTGGCAGTGAAAATTTCTTAGTAAAGAAACAAAGACAGGATGTCTACTATGAAACAGGCCTGGAAACTTATCACAATCTGCATGGAATCAAAAGTAACAGCTTCCTGAGCATGAGTTGAGGAAACCAGATAATACTGCCATAGATTTCTGTAAGAAAAGGCAGATGAAATTGTACACCTAGTTGCAAACATAGCTTTAATGAATTCTCAAATTACTGTGGCTACTTCATCTCTAGCCAATACAGACATTTAAACTCCATAATCTGTATTTCTAAAGCAGACAGAAAGAGAATGGGACATATTCTGTGATACAGGAGAGCAAACATAATACCTGCCTTTAGAGTTGGAAGTGAGGGGGGAAAAGCCAAAAGGAATTAGCCCTACTACAATCAGTAACATGCAGGATTTCAGAGACAGAGTCAGAAGGAAATACCAAAGTCAAAGGTAACAGATCAGTTTTTTACGAAAGACAAGAGAATTCCGGGTCTCTCATCTGGAGCTGACAACAGCTGCATTAAAAAAAAAAAAAAACAAAGCTGGCAATAATCTTATTTAGTAGAAGAATGGCGAAGTGACTAAGTAGCTGGCCACAGAAAACAATAAAAAATATCAAGCTGGACACAGATCATGGGAAAAGGTTACCAAGAATTATCTTGGGGCTAGTTTTACTTTATAGTCCTACTAGCGGCAAGGGAATGAAGGCATCAAACAGTACTGAGGCATCCCTGATACACCAAACAACTAGAACACCAGGTGAGAGGAACCACATGAACAAAGGCAGTACCAGGGAATGCAGTTCATCACTCCTGAAGGCAAGGTCAGGACCCAAGGAGTAAGACAAGGAGAAATTTTTCTATGACATCTGGAGTGACCAAGGAGGAAAAGGTACAAACATATATGAATTGATTACACATTCACTCCATCACCAGTTTGACGAAGGACTGTAAAGAGAAAAAACCTACCCTTGACAAAGTAAGACATTTCCTACAAGGACATATAGGGAAGCATTAAAAAAGTCATTGTGTATGGCCCTGCCAGCATTTAAACTAATCAGGAAACAAAACATATCACCTAAAATACACCTGAGATCAATGCAAGATCATGCAAGATTGACAGCAGAATATTGTCCTGCAGTGAGTATCATAAGCATATGTAGTCAGCCCCATCACAAGATTTTCTGCATCTCTTCAAGTCTAAATGCAAATTTCCTAAAATGACTGGGGGAAAGGGAGAGTCTCCCCACATGAACAAAGCAAAAAGTTAACCAGTTGACAAAGACTCAGAGGGAATGCAGATGCTCTTATAAACACTGAGATAAAATACCAGTTTCAGACAGGTGTACAAAATAGTCGTGGATACATTTAGCCAAAATCCTGGAATAAAAGTTTTAGTCAAAGCAGGGAGGTTTTGAAATAGTTTGTTAATGAGACACTTTGGGGTAAAGCTCTGACTATTTTATGCTTGGCCACTTTACAAACAGGGAGATACAAATGTATTGACTGTAACAACTATTGAACGTAAGCATCCAGGAACTCTTCCAGTCCCATGATGTATCAGTACAGCCTCTTTCAGAAGGAAGCCTTTACATACCACTTACCAATGTTACTATTGCTGATTTAATCTGGGCTGCAAACTGACATTGCTTTAATACTCTAAAGTTTCCATTCATAAGAAGAAATTACTTCAGCTTTACTCACTTGAATGCATTTCTTTTGTGAATAAAGCTTTGCTGGGTTTTTTGAAGGCATATTAATTTCAAAAAGTAGCAGATCAAGTCTGCTGTACTCTTTAAAATCTAAGTTTAGGCTACCAGAGATAAGTAGCTTCTACTACATCAGTTCCAACAATGGAATTTGTTGATGTTTTCTTCTTGATTTCATGTTAACACTTTGCATGTCCATGCCTTCCCAAAGATGATGACTGCAGTTTCCCGAGTTCTGGGCCTTAGATACACAGAAATGAGAGTTTCAGACTCTCCATTGCATGGAGGAATCAGGGAGATCAGAACAGTTTTCTTCAACTCCCTTCTTCAACAACCCCAATTCAAGCAAAAGTCTAGCCAACCTATGCCCTGTGATTTTTGCTTGCACACCTCCATTTCATAAAACATTCTTGCATGCAAATGCTTCAGTGGTGTTCACAAACAAGGCTGAACCCTCTCCTAAGGTCACTTGCCTGTATTTGCTCAGAACACCCCCCATGATTTTCAAGGGACAAAAAACCACAAGAAAGTAAAAAAATCAGTTTGGTCAACCAGAAGTGAGAATTAAAGTTAAGTACACTGATACAAAAAAAAAAACCCTGATTTACCACCCTCTATACTTACATCCCTTACCAAATACCACCCTTCCTCTCAATTGTAGGTGCATCAGGGTAGGCTAATATAGAAGGTATGGTTTTATTGATAAAGTAATGCATAACAGATGCACAGGCTACACCTTTTCTTTTAAGTAACCCATTGCAAGGTTGAGCAAGTGGCAATGCACTTGCAGATTGTTAAGCAATAATATTAAGAATGAAAATCCCTCAAGAATTCAAGTTCTGCAAGATTTGAGTGCTGGGAGACAGGCCATAGCAAGAACGGCATTACACCTTTCTCACAGTCAAGAGACAAGCTTTTTTTTTTTAGATTAGAACATCAGATTCACTTCACAGCAAGCAAAGATGACCCTTTTGCAGAAGGGCTCTGCAGACTGAACTACTATTTAATAGTCTGAGAAAACCAGAACTCTCAAACCAAAACAACTCTCCTCCTGCACCGAACAGAGGGTGCGTTTATGCTACCATTCTAGTCGCATTAATGTAAATAATGCAAGCTCATCTGGCAAGGAACATTTGTTAGTTCAATGTGAACTGTCATTATCTCTGGATTATCAAGACTGAAATGGCATCCACAGATAGGAAGGAAAACACGGATGTTATCAAATGCTAAGCCATTCTCTAATATGGTCAGAGGAGGTGGAGCTGGTCTGACACTGAAGGGGAAGAGCAGTTTTGGTAGGAGGCTTGCCAGGCTGGTCAAGAAAGCTTTAAACTAGATGTGTTGGGGGAGGGGAGCATCATTCCATCCCAACAGTCCCAGTCAGTTGCCAGCACTTATAACAAATGCTCGGAGTCATGCAGAATTATTTCAGCCACTCCAGCCAATGAGCCAGCTTCATCTGGAGCTCAGCTTAGATGCCTCTACAAAAACGCCCATAGCACGGGGAACAAACAAGAGGAATTAGAGATGTGTGCACATCTACGGGGGTATGATATAACAGGCATCACAGAAACATGGTGGGACGGTTCCTATTGATAAGCAGGTAGACTCCACAACTCATTAAAGTTGTAAAGTAGGTATGCTTTACTCAGTGCTGAGACGCATGGGGGATGGCTCCTCCAAAGGCATGCATGCCTCAGTGTTGTTCTCCTTCATATTTACACATGTTCATGAGGTTACACAACACACTTACATGTATTCATGATCTATCCCCTCTCGTATTATGGTGAGGTAAAAGGTCCTTGCTTGCGTAGTGTCTCCTGGTGGTTGTGGGCAAGGGTCTCAAGATGAAGTAAAGAATCTTCCTTGAACTTTTCACCTCTAGTCGTCGCACATGTTCCCTGGTGATTTAGTCACTGCCCAAACCGCAAAGCTGATTTCAGCTGGTTTAGGGGTCCAGAGAGCAGGAACCGAGTTATTGTTCCTTCCTCTTATCAATAGCCTTGGTCCTCCCACCCTGTTCCAGCAAGCACGATAAGTGTTGAGCATACATTTGTTGAGTAGGCATGAGTAAGCAGTAACATCGTTAAGCAAGTGGCTTAACCCTAACCCCCCTGTACATCGGTTAACCCTTCACATCACTAAGACTGGAGTGTTGGAATGGAAGGCTACAGGCTCTTTAGAAAAGAGAGGCCCGGCAGGCGGGGAGGGGGAGTTGCTATTTATGTCAGTGATAGGCTGAAGAGTACGGAGCTCTGTCTGGGGACACGCGATCAGTCGACAGAGAGTTTATGAGTCAGGGTTAAAGGGAGAACAGCGATGGGAGACATTACTGTGGGAATCTGCTACAGACCGCCTGATCAAGAGAACTCTGTGGATGAAGCACTCTACAGACAGATAGGAACAGCCTCATGCTCACCGGCCCTTGCTCTCATGGAGGACTTCAACCACCCTGGTATCTGTTGGACAGATGGTACAAGCACAAGCAATCCAGGAGGTTCCTCGATTGTGTGGCAGACAATTTCCTTCTGCAAGTAATAGAGGAGCCAACAAGGAGAGGCACCATTCTTGACCTTGTGCTCACCAACAGGGAAGGGCTCGTTGGAAATGTGATGCTCCAGGGCAGCCTTGGTTGTAGTGATCATGAGATGGTTGAGTTTGAGATCCTCAGGACAGTGAGAAGAGCATGCAGCAAGCTCACTGCTCTGGACTTCAGGAGAGCAGACTTTGGCCTCTTCAGGAACCTGCTCAATAAGGTTCCATGGGATAAAGCCCTAGAGGGCAGGGAGGCCCAAGACTGTTAGTTGATATTCAAGGATCACCTGCTACAAGCTCAAGAGTGTTGCATTCCGACTAGAAGGAAGTGCAGCAGGAGGGCCAGGAGACCTCCTTGGATGGATAAGGAGCTGCTGAGGAAATTTCAAAGGAAAAAAGAGGCTTATAGAAGGTGGAAGCAGGAACAGGCAGCTTGGGAAGAATACAGGGATGTTGTACAGGAAGCTAGGGACCAGGTGAGGAAAGCTAAGGCCCAGTTAGAATTAAACTTAGCTAGGGATGTGAAAGATAACAGGAAGGGATTCTACAGACATGTCACAAACAAAAGACAGACTAGGGACAACGTGGGCCCTCTCTGGAAGCTATCAGGAGAACTGGCTACCCTGGATTTGGAGAAGACTGAGGTTCTTAATGACTTCTTTGCCTCAGCCTTCACTGGTAAAGTCTCTGACCACACCACCCAAGTCTTGGAAGCCAGACACACGGACTGTGAGAATGAAGACCTTAGGCACACTGTAGGAGAGGACCTGGTTAGAGACCATCCTAAAAACCTAAACATACACAAGTCCATGGGACCTGATGAAATTCATCCGCAGAACCTGAAGGAGCTGGCGAATGAAGTTGCTAAGCCACTGCCCATCACATTTGAAAAATCATGGCAGTCAGGTGAAGTTCCCAACGACTGGAAAAAGGGAAACATAACCCCCATTTTCAAGAAAGGAAAAATGGATGACTCAGAGAATTACAGGCCAGCCAGTCTCACCTCTGTGCCTGCAAAATCTTGAAGCAGATTCTCCTGGAAGGCATGCTAAGGCACATGAAAAACAACAAGGTGCTTGGTGACAGCCAGCATGGCTTCACTAAGGGGAAATCCTGCCTGACCAACTTGGTGGCCTTCTGTGATGGGGCTACAGAACTGATGGATAGAGGCAAAGCAGTTGATGGCATCTACCTGGACTTGTACAAAGCATTTGGCACTGTCCCACACGACATCCTTGTCTCTAAATTGGAGAGACATCAATTTGATGGGTGGACCACTCGGTGGATAAAGAACTGGCTGGATGGCAGCACACAAAGAGCTCAATGTCCAACTGGAGACCAGTAATGAGAGGTGTCCCTCAGGGATCAGTGTTGCGATTGATCCTTTTCAACATCTTTGTCAGTGAAATGGACAGTGGGATTGAGCGTGCCCTCAGCAAGTTTGCTGATGCCTATAAGGATCCTGGGGAGGGACTCTTCATTAGGAACTATATTGATAGGAAAAGGGGTAACAGGTTAAAACTTAAACAGGGGAAGTTTAGATTGGATATAAGGAAGAAGTTCTTTACTGTAAGGGTGGTGAGGTACTGCAATGGGTTGACCAAGGAAGTTGTGAATGATCCATCCCTGGCGGTGTTCAAGGCCAGGCTGAACAGAGCCTTGAGTGACATGGTTTAGTGTGAAGTGTCCCTGCTCATTGCAGGGGGGTTGGGACTAGATGATCTTAAGGTCCTTTCCAACCCTAACTATTCTATGATTCTATGATACCAAGGTTTCCTAAGCCTCTTCGGTAGGAAGCAGTCATCTCCATACCCAAGCCCCAAAAAATGTTTCCTGAAGTGAGAACACTGTCACTTCACGATATTGAAATGCAGCCACTGTTCTTCCACTGAATTACTATGAAATTAAAGAAGCCAATTATTTAAAGAGATGGCTGACAATAGAGCTAGAAATGGGAAGTTGCACCTTCTGTGCTCATCTTATCAAGCTAATCAATTAGGACTAAAAGCAGATTACTGAAGTCCGATAGATGAAAACAGTAACCTTGAATGCATTTTAAAAAACCCAATGATGTCCCATTACTTGAAATTCAATCTTTTAAAATTTGACATTGTCACCAATAAGGGATCATCAGTACACCAGCATTTGCATGCATATAACATGGCAGAAGAAATTGACCTTATGTACTTTTTTGTTTCTGCAATAAAAGAAAAATAAATGCTACAAGTCATCCTCATCAAACACTACATTTTGTGAAAGTCTGACAATACTTTTTTTCCTCCTTTTTCTTTGAAAAGCAAACAAACAAAACCCCACAAGAAAATAAACAGGAAGCCTCATCTGCCAAAGTAACATCCCGGCAATGGCTCTGCTGTTGATTCTGCCAAACTTCAAAGAGTACAGTACAATATAGTATTATACATAGGAAAATAAGCTGTGAAACTAAGTGTATGTGCATGTATGTGCACAGAAGCCTATGATTCAGCCGTCTTGTGGAAAGCTTTAACATCTCTAAATCTGAAATGAAATTCCATATTGAATGAAACATGATTTCAGCGGTGCATTTTTATTCTCACTCTAAGAAAAGGAATGTTAAAAAGCTTGCTTCAAAAAAACAAACTGGACACAAGCTGAAAGTCAAAAACTTTATCCACAATAGCAATTCCCTACCTAAGTAAGTTCTCCTTTCCCAACAATTTGAGATTCTGTAAGCACTGAAAGATATCCAGTAAGTGAGCCTTAGTTCTATAAGGTTTACAAGTTCATCATAAAGCCCTTCTGGTTCCAATGCCTCACAGATAAGACAGGTAGATTTGGAGGACAGTAACAAATCTGCAAACAAACTCAGAGAGACGACTTTTATTTTTTGTTAAACAGGAAAGAATGAATGGGTTTGACACTTCCTGAATTTCAACAGCTGTGGCAGTAGTGTAAAGCTTCGAACTGATACTTCCTAGCCAGGTCACTCAGTGAAAAAAATATCAGCACCATTCAGTTAAGGAAGACATGAATCAGTCACACAATACTCTGGCATGATATTTTGCTCAACATCCAAACTTTAGATTTCATTTCATTTGAGATCTGGTTTTTCAAGTGTAAGGTTAATAATAACACAGTAAAAACACCTCTCATAGCGAGGTCAGGAATCTAAATCCCAGTGTGTCTCAGTGCATCCTAACAGTGGTACAGATACCACAGTGGTAGGCAAATGAAATGAAAGTCCACAACGCATCTTAGCTGTCCATCATTTTATTCAATAAATAATGTTTATTGATTCTAGTAAGGGTATCATACTGAATTCACTTTTTAAAACACAGTAGCTATCCTGCCAAGACATGACAAAGTCCTGTAGACCAACACCTAAATTCTTTTCCTTCTATTGTTTGGCCTTGATCAGAAAGCAAACAAGAAATATCAAATATTCTTCCTAAACATGGTTGTTACTGTAGTTCAATTACAGGACTAGATTTAGCCTAGATTATACCTCTAAACATACAAATTGCTTATCTGACCTTAGTATTCGAAAATTAGAAAACCCCATTAGTTCTAGTTCTCTTTTATGTCTAGAAGTCAAATTCTGTCAAACACAACCAATCCTCCATAATAAGCCTATTCCAACAATGGTGCACCCTGTTGTATGAAAGGTGGCTGCTTACTGACGCAGTTAAGACCCAGACAAGACTGGAGAAAAACACCAGGCTGGCTTTTCCAAAATCACTTCTAGATCTACCACAGTTTGAAGAGCAAAGCTGCACTCCATTAAACTCCAAAATACATTACCAGAATTATCACAGAATGGTTGAAGTTGGAAGGGACCTCTGCAGGTCACCTGGTCCATTCACCCTGCTCAGGCAGGGACACCTGCCCAGGACCATGTCCAGACAGTTTCTGAATATCTCCAAGGAGAGAGTTTCCACAAGATCTCCAGGCAATCTGTGTCAGTGCTCGATCATGCTCACAGTGAGAAAAGTAATTCTTTATGTTCAGAGGGAACCTCCTGTGTTTCAGGGTCCACTGCCTCTGGAGCTGTCCTGTTACATATCCCAGCAAATGACAAAACCATTATCAGAATGTTATCTTTTAAAGAAACTAAAAGTGGCTGTTTTAAGCAATTTAACTAACCCTATTAACAGTAACAGCAAGTAAGATGCAGCTCTGAGAAGTTTCCAAGACACAATAGCACGAGGCTAGAAGACAGAGCTTATTAACCACTCTTACCAGCAAAAACACCCCCAAAAGTTAAGTAGAAGGTTTATCTTCAGGCATAGTCTTTGTAACACCTTTTGCTTGTTATTTTTGGTTTTTTTTATTCCATTACTGTTTACTTAAAAAGCAAAAGACTTGTGATCTTTCAGCAATAATGCCAGCTCCAAATAGCCAATGCGTGCTAGGCAGCCCACTTCTTTTGAGGTGGTGAGATCACTGCTAAAAAAATAATATGGACTAGCAAGTTCTTGAAGCATCTGCTATCTAAATGGCTGCATAGCTCCCAAGAACTGAGAGGTCATGTGCCGCTGAGCTGCACAAACACAGATGCATCCAACTGCAGGTGGGAAATCCCACACAGTTACCAGACTGTAGAAAGGTCTCTCAGCAAGTACCAGCCTGCCTGCCTTTGGCAAGCAGCAAGGTAACAGGGAGTGAAGCTGAAAAAGCCACCACAAACTCCTACCATAGCCATCTTAACAAGCTAGCAAAGACTCAGTAGCCCACATCATTCAGAACTAGCTTCATCAGCTCCCCCATATGCAAACAGCAATCACTAACAGGTCTTCAGGATCCCTGTTGCTACTGATGATTTACACTTTGTTATTTTTAAAGTGTTCAGGCAGTACTACAGAAGAGTAACAGACACTCGTAGCTGCTTCTTAAGATATACAAGATAGTGACCGAAACACATTCAAGGTGAAACTTCCTCCCTCCTCCCCCCCAACATTGTAAGTTGCACTTAAATTCACAGTTTATGCTGTCAAAGCTTTGTCTATGGAATCTCAGCACTCATGTTTGTCACAAGCAAGGGATATAGAAAGAAACAATAGAACCATTCACTCTCCTTCAGAATACAGTATTTTATAAGACTATTAAATAAGTTTCTTTTGTAGCAATATAGTTGCAGCCAGTGTAGTCCCAGGTGCCAGCATGAGCAAGATGTGTTATGCATCATGTTCAGGGGAGACGCTGCAATTGTGCCTCGCAGCCTGAGGAAGCAGCAGAACCCTTTTGACAATGAAACTTATCACAGCTGGTTTCAAAGCTATCTGTTGTCACCGCAGACAGGACAGCAAAACTCTTGTGAAAATAAGAACTGTACATTTCACTTGGGGAACTAAGAGTACAAGTAAACTCTATCCCTCTTTGAGGTTATTTTTCCAGCCACACTGGAAGAGCAATTATCTCGGAAGACAGTGAGACTTTTTAATGCAAGTGGTTGGCAAGATGGAAGAAAGTGGTGCCCAAAATCTTTATCATACTCCACTCATATGAAAACCTGAAGGGCAGGACTTAACCTTCTGTAACAAGCAGAATTAACTATGACATAGATAGGCTTGTACACTGAGAAGGATAAAGTCTCCTGCACACACAGTTCTCCTGATGATTGACAAGCTACTCAAAAATTGTCTCTTCTGTGGTTTCAGCTACTCTCCAAGAAGAAACAAGTTAACATGTTAAGGCAAATGGGGTATACCCACACAGTCCTTCTTTATTGGAACCATTAAGACCAGGAGCTTCATTCATTTTCACCAGCAACTATACTAAAATGGAACAGACTAAAGTCAGAACAGTAACAATGTATACACTGTGAATAGGAAAAGCCTCCAGAATCACAAGAAAAAGTGGCATTAAATCTGACCTAAAAGTGACCTAAGTTATCGCCATAACAGATAAGAGATGACACTTGTGATAATAGACTTTTTTCAGTATCATCACAAGTGTTGATAACAGAATTGGCAGAAATTAAGATGAGGAAAGAGTATGAACTACATTCAGCCAGGGAAACATTTCAAACTTCGACCCTAGAAACATTAATCAGAGGATACATCAAATGGCCAGAAAGCTTCAGGTTTTCCTAATGGCAACAAAAAGTCATTACTGAAATCCAACAGGTATCATTTCAGTAAACACAGAATACTTATCAACACTGGTATAAACAAGGATTGGTTTCTCACCTTTACTATTTTGTATTGCTATCATTTCTGTTCAAAGAATAGAGTTCTTTGAACAAGCAATGCATGACATCTGCAGCACCACATAGTACCTTTTCTTTCGCTGTGATTATTTTTCAGGTTTCATCTCAGCCAACATGCAGGCAGAATCCAAAGCCATCACTTTAAAAGTTGCTATTATGGAAAGACGAATCAAGAAAAAAAGCTCCTTAATACCACATTCATGCATTGCATTGGAAGGCAGAAAAAAGTTGTGTTTGCACACTCATATTAACATGAGTGTCAAAGAAAACATCCAGAAAGAAATAATTAAGTGTTGACATGGCAGCAGCTGTGTTTGCCAACCTAAATAGGATTCAGTCATCAAAACCCCACAACTTACAGACTAAAGAGGGAACCTTCAGTTCAAATACTTGTAATTTAACAACTGGGCTTTAAAGTGGTAAATCTAGAAACACAGATACATACCCACCTCTTGGTCAGACAAGGAACACAGAGCTTGTCTAATATGCTGAATAGCATATTAGTGACTTCAAAGGAAGGATTTTTCAAGTTCAGTCTAAATTGTAACAAAACTGAAAAGCAGTGCACAGAGATGCATAAAGAATCATAACTGCAGCCTTCCTTCTGTGACTTACCAGATGCTATTAGGCAGCCACTATCTTTATCTCAGTCTGTTTTACAGCCAGATATACAATTGGTAAGTTTGGAGATCTCTTGAGCTAGAAACTCATAGCAATTCTCAATGCTTAAGGCTTAGAGGTCAGTGAAAGTCAGTTCTCACTCTTTTAACTTCCTCCTGTTGCACATAACAGGGATTCCTGTCAAGTCATGCTTATCAGTACTTTCCACAGAAAAAGATTCAAGAGTCACGTCTAGAATAGCTTCAGCCAAAGATTGTCAATCATACGCAAACAGGCATTGCAAAAATTGCTCAGCACCTGCTACATGAAAAGCGGCTCAACTCTATGTCTTTACATTTGTGGTTAGCATCACAGACTGTCCAGACACAGAAATAGGATTAAGCACTGCCATGCTCAGCGCTACACACCAACACGTGACATCTGCCCTGAGGAGCTTGCACTGAGTCAGTGCTGTTCTGGCACACCAGGCAGGCGGGAGCTGAGCTGCACTAGGCTGAACTGGCCAAATATATTTCTCTGTCTCAGCTAGTGCTCAGTAAGAGTACTTGCTGCTTTTACTAACAAGGCAGGTACCAGAATTGCTATTGAACCCATATTAAAAAAAACCCAACTCTGATCATTTAACAATCATCTCAGTTGAGACACCTGAATACAGAAAATCATAAAGAATTTGTTCAAGTTTTGTTTTCTTCCTCTGCTGAGACTGTCCTCAAATTTATTTTTATTTCAAGCAACTTGCAACAATGTGCCATAAGTTTCATATCGACAGAGCTCCAAAACCACTACTGCAACACTGTGCTAATTCATGTCATGACTTCATATATAATAGAATCTGCTATTTCTGAACGTATGGACTACATGAAAGTCACAAGCAGCTTCAAGAACTTCGCATGAGCAACAAGCTAGAACAGATTGAAAGGAGGAGGAGTTATGGATATCCTGACTCTCAGGATCAGACTCACAGCTGTGCTTTTCTTAGCTATTTTTCTTAGCTATTTGCTTCCAATTTTAGCTAGATTGTCATATTCATTAGCATCAACGCCCACATCACTCGACCTTGAAGGCAGGCAGCAAACTCTGCTCTAAGGTAATTAACATTGAGGGTATATGTTTTACATTAGCAGAATAAGGACAAGTACCCACAACAAGACAGAATGTTAAATACACAAAACCTCCTTGTCCTTCAGATAAACGAGAAACTAGAGCAATGTAACATGTGCTTTGAGGCACAATATTCAAGAATTTACATACTTGTACAACTGACAGGAAACCAAAACCAAAGTCTGTACCCCAAAGTATACTGCTTGAACACAACCACAAACGCACCAGACAGACACACAAATCTCAAAGAGCAGAGCTGGGTAAATTTTGTGACAGAAACATTAGTCCCAGTCTGGGGAGCTGTTTGCCAGAACTCACAATATCTGCAACCTATTATCTGAAACTTGATACAGGAAAAGACAATTAGATTCTCCTAGAAGTTTCTCCAGCTACCTGAGAAGTGGTGTACCACAGTATCTATCCCTCAGCCTTTTACTAGCAAAACTTTGAGCCTTTGGTGAGTCAAATCTTAACTGAAATCAATTGAGACTGACTTCAGTTAAGATCAAAATATGCTGATATAAATACTACGCTGCTTCTCACATATAAAAGTACCTCATGTCTGCACAGTCAGATATTCTGCTGCCTCATTCATCACTGCATCTTTTTAAAATCCACATTACAGCAAATAAGATTTAAGCCTAAAACATATTAGCAATTCATATATGAGTTTCCTTTCAATGAGAAGGCTTTCCTCATTTTGCAGCTAAAACCACTGTTTATAGCAACTGAAAACTCAATTTTTCAATGAGAAACCACAAGATCCAAGACTGCCAGAGTAATGGCCTACTTCACTCTACTTCTACACAGCATGTAACAAGACCTCCAGAATGCAACAAATGAAGGAAAGGCTGTTAGAGTGACACGCATCTGTTTATAATAGATGCGGTTTGAACTAGATCCAATTCTTTACAATGACATACACACAGCTACTAAAATAAATGAAGTTTTGTATAAAATGCAGTATACTGACATTTGCAAAAGTGTCTGAGCCAGTCATGCATGCAGTGTTGCAATAAGCAGACTCCAGCTGAGTCTCACCATCACTTCCTGCCCTTGATGAACACGCTAGTAATTTCAGTCCAACCACAACTGTTCAGTGCACACTCATACACAGACAGCACCTCCAATCCCTAAAACAACCTAGATATACAGAAAATGGTAAGAGAGGAAATAAACGGGCCTAACACTGTGCGTGGGGAGGGGGATATCAGGGTAAAGAAAAAAGAATAATGAATTGTGAATGCTATTGCTTTGGAAGTAGAATAGGAGCCAAAGTGGAAAATATTTAGCTTAATCTATTGGGACTACACCCTAGGGAGTATTACTTCAGATTTATTTTCCTTTTACATTTTCAATAATAAAAAACAAAGCTCATGGAAATTAAAATTGTTGTTATCTATGGCTTTACAGAAAAGTCCATGAAAACACCTGCTTTGAATACTGAAACCAGACTTACAAGCACTGTAGAAATTAACTACAGTGAAACATTCTGAACTCTATCATTAATCGATGAAAGTCAAGAGATGAAGCAACAACCAAGTGTTCCCTGCTTCCCTTCTTAATAAAGTGCAGAAGGGAAAACACTATTACCGGCATTAGAGGCCCAGGACAAAAATGTAAGGCACACAAATTACCTTACAAGGCAAAGTGAATTTGTTAAACACCCTTTTCTCCAGCCATACCAGATAACCTCCCTCATAAAAATAAATCAGCAAGTGCCAGTGAACCGCACCAAGCAGTTCTCGAGTAATGGAGTATTTAAATGCTCGTAATGCCTAATTTGTCCTCAAATGAAAACTAAATCAACCTTGAAACTCAAGCGGCTAGACTTAATTAACCTATTTTCTTAAAGATGTGCGCAAGGAACGGAAATAACTAACTAAAACGGTGGCGTTTTTTGCTTTGCACGCACACAGAGAGCTACAGACCGAGACCAGAGTGACGGCTCTGCAAACATGCCCAACATTTCCCAAGTTACGCTTACAGCCAGCTCCGTTTCCCAGAGCACACAGCAAGGGGGACGCCCTGCCCTCTCCCCTTCCCTCCGGGAAAGCCACTTCTTGCTGCCAGGGGTATCACAGCCAACCCGGAATCCGCTCCGTCCCAGTGCCACACGGCGCACACCGCGAGTGACACGAACAGCGCGCAGCCCTCAGCAGCACCCTCCAGAAGAAGGAAAAGGTGTTTAAGTTGGCGGCCGCTCCTGAACAGCCGCGCGGGGCTGTAACCGGGCGGCAGGGACTCCCGACGGCCGCTGGAGGGGCTCTGCTGGAGACGG
Organism: Psittacula echo; assembly: GCF_963264785.1. Lineage (NCBI taxonomy): Eukaryota > Metazoa > Chordata > Aves > Psittaciformes > Psittacidae > Psittacula > Psittacula echo. The sequence goes on from NC_137737.1 coordinate 16,108,653, forward strand.
GAGGGTAAGGCACTGCAACGCCAACCGCCGCCAGCCCGCCCACGGCCCGGCCCTTAGGCGCCCTCGGCGCGAACCGGGCGAGAACAGTGCCTTTCGTGAGGTAAAAGCACACTTTACTCCCGTGCCGAGGTAGCACCTCAGCGAGGGGAGGCACGACTGCCGCCAGCCCACCCAGGGGACACGCCTTGCCACGCTGCTCCCCACCTGAGCTCCTCACCTGCCGAGCTACCGCCCACCGGGAGCCTCCGCCATAGCCAGGCAGCTGCGCCCCGCAGCCGGGAGGAAGGAGTCAGGCAGCAGCGACAACCACAACCATAAAGAGCCGCCCGCTCCACCTGCGCCGGCCCGGGCGCGGGCGCGCGGAGCAGCACCTCTCTCCGCTTCGCCTTCTGGGGAACGTCCACGAGCGGGGCTGGGGGCGGGACCGCCGCGCTTGATTGGCAGCCGCGCCGGCCAATGGGAAGCGCCTGATCACTCCCCCCCCACCCCCTGCATGCTCAGGAGGCGTTATTCCCGCCCGCCAGCCGGGCAGGGGGTGTTTCCATGACGTCACGGGCAGCGCCTTGCGGGCAGGTGGGGCGCGGTCCCTGACGGGGCGCGGGCTGAGGTGAGGCGGCGCTCACAGGCGGCCTGGAGCGGCTGGGGCACGGCACGGCACGGCACAGTGCGCGGGGGAGCTGGTGGCGAGGTGCGGAGCTAATCCCGTATTGTCACCGCGGGGCAGAGGGAGCGGGGGCTCCCTCAGCCGCTCCTGCCCGAGGGCGCGGTTTACCCTCGCTGTCGGAAAGAAGTGCGAGCGGCCGCCGCCGGAGAGGGCTTGTTGCGGAGTCGGCGGACCCGCAACGGCCTGACGGGATCAGCGGGCGGGGAGCGCTCCCCTTGCCGTGCTTTGCGCGCCCCCTCGGGAAGGGCTCCCCGGTGGGAGAGGAACACCCCTTCCCGCCCCCTCGCTTCCTAAAATTAGCGTGTTCCTCCGAGTCTTGTTTAAAAAGAAACGACTTGAATGACTAATTGGATCCAAGCCGTTAGAAGCGCTCTGGACTGCTTCCACGAACCCTTTAATGTGTGTGCTAAATCTTTCCAGAATCGTTAGTGCTTGTGAGGATGTAGACGGGATGTGACCTGACACACAATTCGCACAGGTTTTATTTACAAAGTGTGATTTAATCCATACTTGGAAGAAAGGGAGGGGGGCGGGAAGAACCACCCTGTTTTCCTTTCTCAGCCTCATGTGCCCAGAACTGATCACCTGCTTTTCAATTCCATTCAGAATTTGGTGCTTTTCTCAGCTGGAATGATTATGGGAAACAGAAGCACTTTTCAGCATGTATACCATTCATCCTGCATTAGAAAAGAGCAGAAGCACTTGGAAAAGCAAGCTGGAATGACATCCCAAAAGGCAGGGAGAGTATTAATGGATGAGAACTTGTGGTAGCATAATCCAGGAGTAAAGCTGTACATTCAGTTTTGAATTAAATCTTATAGGAGGGTGAGAGACGTCAAGTTTGTTAAGAATACTATCCAGCAGAGGTTTCCCAAACTATAGACACCAAAGGGACCCAAGCACCCTGAATGTCTCTTTCAGAGCTGGCCTAGGTGCTATGAGAGCAGAGAGGGCTTCTATTGCCTTTGTTGCTGTCTGTAGCCATACAGCTTGCTGACAACTTAAGGAGGTGCTGTTGACACAATTAAAACTCAAGTAATGATGTTTTAGTCAGCATCAAACAACCGAGTCAATGAAAGCTAACAGGAGCAGTTTTACTTCTGATTATATTGTTTAGTGTAGCTTCAGACTGCTGCTGTATGGGAATTCAGGCATTGCCCAGGGGTGTTTATCACAATAGCTCATAGCAATTCCTTAGGTTTCAGGTTTTATGGAAGTTTGGTACAAATTTTAGGACAAAATTAACACTATCCTTTTAAAGAGTGCAGTTGTTGAACTAAAGGCACCAAATAGCCTGCAGCAGCAAAAAGGAGTACGTAGGCAACTGGAATGTGTTGATGGTACACGTTTCTAGGGGTCACATGATATAGTAACACACTGTTAGGTAAGAGTATGTGTCGTATGCATGTATGGCCTGTTCCAGCTCCCACTGAAACCCAGCTCAGATCACCTCTTCACCTCTTGATTTGGAAAGGAACTGAGTGGTTCCCTGAGGATGTACAGTCTTCAGGCCCTGCAACAAAAAAGAAACAAAGCAGAAATGAAATTCTCTTCCAGTCCACAATCTCCATCTTGAATCCTGCTGTGTAGGTGTTACATTGTTTGAGATTCCTGAAGTATTTAGGACACTTGCTGTTCCTGTGTTCATCACAGCAAAAAACACGGACTGAGCACTTCTCTGGGCTATATGAAATTATTTCACTGGAGTTATATTAGGAAGGAGTTTGATCTTTCTGTGGATTTAGGGCTTTGTTTTCTTTTGTTCTGCTCTTCTGTTAAACAGAAACAATGAAAATATATTGGAGTGCTGTCTTTTCCTGGGCTAAGGAAAAGTTTATAAATAAATTAATAAGCAGCCCTTTCAGCCCTTTTCTTTTTGTTAGAAAATCAACAGACAGAGAAATAGGGACAGTCTGTTAACTGAGATGCCAAAATATAACACGGTTCTACACATCAGAGGAAATGTATAGGCAGAAAGCCTCTGTCTGAATATAGATTGCTGTTTTTCCTTCTTAATCCATCAACACAAATCCATCCGGTTTATAATAGTAAAAGGAAGGTGGTTAGGGTGTTCCTCAGCACCATGCACTTAACCTTCGATTTATCCTTGCTCTTTGATTTTTCTGTTCTGATTGATGGAGCCTTATGACAGAGTAATCTTCCCAGAGCTATTAAGCAGAGGAACTCCATTCTGCATAATCCAACAGGTATTTTTTTAATTCAGTTTGCCTTTGATCTAATATAATTCAGACTTAAATTACATGGTCTGAATGAAAAATCTACCACTATGTGTGTCCTTTTAGCTTGCTCTTTACTGTGGTTTTGTAAAGACAGTTCACAGTAATGTTTCCAGTGCTGCAATGAAAGGGATTGTCTTTTGATTTCCAGGTTTTAATTATGAGGTGAAAATAATTACTGCATCTCTGTTGAACTTGAAGACATGCAATGATGTTTCATGTTTAAGTAATCTTGTTCTCATGTGAGTGAACAAGCTTCCATACCATGTATATGGACTAAACAAAGAAAGGCTCATTATGAAATACAAGTTATGTGCTGTGGTTTGAGCCGAACAACTAAGACAAATAAGACTTAAGAAGAGCTTCTACATTTACAGTAGAGGAATGTATTCTTGTGGCTGAGAAGGTATGAGCAGCAGGAGAACTGTATACATTGCAAAGTTACTGGATTAATCTAGGTCTTCTGATGACTGCACATATGTCTTTAGTCTTGGGCAGGAGTTATCTGTCTTGAAATTCAGCAACATCTTTCCTTGTGCACCAAAATAAATCTGTCCTTAGTAGCTTTCTACTTTCCACCAGCCCTTCTCATCATGTCATTTCTGTCCTTATGCCAGTACCTTTTATTTCATTCTCAATCACAGCTCAGAAGCCTTCTATACCATTGACAATGCTTTGGTAAATGTTGCTGTTGTCCTGTTGCATTTACAAGCTGGTGTTATGTAAGATGGCACTATACTTCCTGTGTCTTTCTTGCTGGTATTTCTAAATGCTTGCCTGTCTCCCTCATCTCCCCAGTCTCCTCTTCACATGGCCATAGCCACTGAGTCTTCTTCTGTGGCTTTTCTGGCTTCCCAGCTAGAATTAGCTGTGTTAAATTCCCTTTGGAGCTCTTCTGAATACCTCTGAGTTACACGTTTACTTCTGAAGTAACGTCCATCTCATACGTGGAAAGCATCTCGTGTGTCGTGAAATTCATTCATTGTTACAAATACTTGAGCAGTTTTGATTCTCCCATACATTAGTACAGTGATCATAGCCCTACAGCTGTGGAGTAAACCAGACCTGCTTCCACAGCAGCGTTTACTCTTTTTCTCCTTACAAACTGCTTAACTGGCTGTAGTTATTCAGATGATGGTAGAGACAGCATGCTTTCTGTGTTGGCAAAAAGATGTGTGGCCAGAAGTTAGTGAAAATGTGAGTGAATATCCACCAGCTTGGTGTTCAGCAAGGAATTACCCCTGTGGACTTTACCACAGTAAAGAAAGTAAGCAAACGTTCCTTTCCTAATACCCAAATTGCTCTTCAAGAGAGTCCCTGTGCCAGAGAGTCAGAAGAAGTTTTCTCTGGCCCAAGCCTTACAAAGTAGAAATAGGATGAACCAGGCTGCAAGCATTAATAAGATGCACAGATTTACTGTGGCTACTATGACCATCTGTAGAGTATACCTGCTGGGTAACATGACACATGATTGCTTTACAGCCTCTTTCCACAGCACTGCTGATCCATCCTGGAAGGCACCAGTGAACTCCAAAGAAATAGAGAAGGCATGCAACATAAGTTCTTTTAATGAAAAATTAAAAGAAAAATAAAAAGGCAAAAAGCTGAAAATGCAGACTCAGGAGAACCTGGCCTTTTTCTGTATGTGTTTGGCAGCACCTGCCACAGTAGGATCTATGGACTCAGAAATAGCTGAATTCAAATGGTAACATTCACCACTGGTAGTAAAAGTAGGTTTTTTGCTGTTGGTTTGACTTGCATTTGTCTGTTCTGTTTAGCTCCAGGGAAACCGGGAGGTCCCAGTTGTATCGGGTCTAGCTCCCAGGCTTACTGTATTTGAGAGCCAACTTGGTGAATGTCAAGTGGTCACCCTGTGGTGAATGAGCAAATCTAACATCCAAACTGCTAGAGAAAAAGGTAGTTAAGAATCACTAAGCTTCTGCTTTCACACAGACAAGGACACGCTTCAAGCTGTAACTAATACTGACTTGGAAAGGAGAGGCACCTCCAAGGTTTTCAAGATAAAATTATTCAGATTTTTTTATTTTTAATAGTAGAATTTTTCTTGAAGAAAAGCAAAACAAACTGGCAACTGAATATTCTGGGTTTGTCAGTCTTGAGCTGGTTTCATACAGGGCAGATGCTGTTTTATAACAGTTGTCCTCCTCCCCCTCATTGGTGACTATTACTCATTCTTCCAAGTAGTCTGGGATTTTAGTATTTATCTAAAATGCAGTCAGATGGAAAAAAAATAGTCTTTTTTTTTTTTTTTTTCTCCATATTACTTACGGCAGAAAATACCAGAATATATGGAAGTTTGCCATATTCAGAAAGCATGCTTACAGAGATATGATACAGATCTCTGAAGAATCTGGCATCCAGACACTGTTCAGCTGGCAAAGAGTAATACAGCTATTAGGAAACAGTGTAATTCAGTGCACTGTGGGCCAGATTATCCTTCTGTACTGATACAAGCCCAGTTATTCAGGTTGCTGGAGAGGGGTTCTCCCTGGAGCAGGAGAGACAGAAACCTGTGAGGCATAAAGGATTAGCAGAGATACTCCACACTCATAGGTATTTTGGCTTTCTAAAGTCTTAAGCAGTTGCAGATGGAAGACTTAATATACTGTCCATTCCAACCAAAGTTTCTGCTTATTTCATGGGGCTCTGGTATGCCCAGGCATACTTCTTGTGTTACTCTTTTTCCATAACTATCACACACAGTGTGGAGGACTTCAGGTCCAGAGGTTAGGTCCCTGCTCTCCTTTTCTCAGAGGAACTGCACACAGATTCTTTAATCTTTGAAGACTGCCATGTTTTCTGCAGTGAAAATAGGATCCAGATTTCTCTTATTAGGGCTAGCTTTGCTATTCTTTTCCTTTGAATAAACACAATAGGAAAAAATGTGGAAACATTAACGCACAAAAACTGCTGATGTCAAGTTATTTCATTCTTTCAGGACCTTGAAGGTAAAATAAGGCAGTGAATTTATATCTGGATGGTATGTTCTGAAAGGCCATGGAATAGATGCCTTTGCATTTCAGTTCAAAGTAAAAATAAATTATATTGTTCAAACCTTGTAAATTGTACCTACAAGGTACATTTCCTACCAGCATGGGCAAAGGTTTCCATTGTGTGAACTCCTTGAAGTTGCTAGTGCTTCATTTGATGCAGGTGATATTCAGCAAGCATCAATAATGGCAGTAACAAGTATGACCCTGACAACGTGTGCCTGTCCAGCTACAGACAATAAATTTGCTAGCAGTAATTCCTGGCTAGCGTCAGAATGAAAGAGCACGGAATCAACAAACCGCACACTCACTTGAAAGTCAGGCTTCTGGCCTCCAACCAAAGAGCTGTTCCAGAGCCTTCTTGCTCCAGTGATCAGACAGTCTCCCAGTTGTCAGATTAGGCATAGTTACAGCCAGCTTGTGCCTCTTGATACTTTGCACCCGTGGACCTGCTCTTCAGTAAAAAGTCAATATCCCAGACCTGTCCACTGCCACAACTCTTAGATATATGAACTTAGGTCAGAATTTCTCTAGAGTAGAAAGTGTGACTGTTGCTGTGAATTAACTGTTCATTTTGCATCAAGAGATTTCTAACAGGAAAACTGTTGTTCAGTCTGGTTGCCAAGTTCCAGTGGGGAAGAGCTAAGCTAGGTAGGTTGAGTTCTGCTGATGTACAGCAGAAGGCTCTCCTCTTTCTGTACTGCATCCATCAATGTCATGGTCTGAGTTTAAAGCAATTCAGAAGTATACTAGTATGGCCTACTTCCTGTTTTCAGTCCTGTCAGAAGACCTTATTTGACAGAAAAATACATCTTGTCAGATATCACAACCCTGACTCTACACAAAACAAGTCACCTTTATTCGAAGTTGTACTACAGTTCCAGGCAGCTGTATCAGATAAGATCTAGTGCTATTGACATCAATGGAATAATCATCCTTCAACTTCAACAAGCTTTGAGTCAGATGCCTCACATGCTAGATCAAAATGTTGAGTGGCTGGGATTTTCCCTTGGATCTCAAAACAACCATGAGGATCCTGGCAGCTGTCAGGAGGACAACCACCTTCTCCCACTACTGCCCTGTGATAACTGAGACAAAACAGGATAGCCAGTCTATTGCTCAATGCATCCTTTCACCTGTGCTGTTTTTCAATGGGTTTGCTGCTGAGGAATGAGTCTCTATGGTTAAGAAAATTTTTACAATGATGAAGCAATGAAAGCCGTCATTGAACTCAAAGGTGATTGCAGAAAAAGAACGAAAGTATTTACAGCATTAAGAAAGTTTTGACAATGATGAAGCAATGAAAGCTTTCCATTGAACTCAAAGGTGATTGCAGAGAAAGGGGAACAAAAGTATTTATGACATTAGAGCCACAGTCTGACATGGCTGACTGACAAAGTAAAATAGAGGAAAAGCAAACCTCCCACACAGCCTGCCTTGGGCAAACACAGAGAGAGATCATTAGCAAAAGGCATGAAAGGAAGTTTACTCACCTGCAGCCCAGGTATAGCCAGTACAACACGGCCACCTCAGTCCAGTCAGTTGCTGATGAGGCAAGTAGTCACTTGGCACAAACTCAATTAACAGTGCCCTCAACCATGATAGAGATGTGCAGCTGCCTTTCTACTTTCCTGCCTTCACAAGAGGTGGGGAGAAGGGATATCAGTAGAGTTTTAAAGCCAGCCACTTTTAAAATTTCCTTTTGAATACAAATAGATATGGCTTTACCGGCTGTTAAGATTTTTAGTTTAATAAGCTGTTACTTTTTAAAGGAATTAAAAAAAAAAAGACAAAAAACCCCACACCCCAAAACAGAAGCTGGTGAAAAGTTAAGCAAATACTAGAGCAAAAATGTTGAGGTAATTGGTCTGTACACATTTGTAGGAACCAAGAGTGAACAAGTCTATATTAAAGCCTTTGGAAAAGGGTAAGTCCTCTATTCATAGCCTAAGAAGAAAAATATTTAGCGGAGACACAGAGCTGTTTATGTACATTCATTATCACACACCAGTTAGTATAATGGAATGGCAGGAAATTACTACCTGTGGGGAGTTCAGGGATTTATCTTGGCTTTTAGAAGTAATAAAAGCAAAAAACTCCTGGAGACATCTTTGAAAAGATGGAATTAAATCACATTGCATAACTGGGAGCAGGTGATGCAAGAATGCCTAAGTGAGAGGTAAAATTAAGAAGCAGCTGAATTCAGGAAAACCCATCCCATGAAATGAAAAACACACTTGGAATTAAATAGGCTGTTTATCGACTTCAAAGAGCTAAGGCAAGTGTCACGGCAAACATTTACTTTGCAGGGAGAAAACATAGTATTCACTCTTTAAAGTGAAACTCGTGTTGATTTTGGAATCATAGGTTATAGAGTTTTAGCTCTGTGTTGAGGTAAAGAATTAAAGGTGCATTTTTGAGGTGGCTGTGGGACTATTACAGGCTGAAAGCAAACAGTCATAACAGTAGGGGGAGAGAAGCAAGCAATATGCCTCCCTTGCACTGGCTTCGATAAGTGAAAATAAAGTCATTTGCTAATGGTGGGAAAAGTATTTGTTTTCTAAGATTTATTTCAGTATTACAATAGTGGGTAATGAAGGATGAGGGATGCAATTAATTCAGAAATGTTGTCAATAAAGTCTTTTTCAAAGAGGCCGTAAAGGAACTTGAGAATCAGAGGTGAAAGGTTAAAGCTCTGTCGTGAGTTAAAAACCAGCTGAGAGACACTACGAAGAGCTAGAATAAATTACTACCTCTTAAAATGGAAAAAGGTTAATAGCAGGATGCCCTGAGGACCCTGACTGGAGCCAGTGTTCTGTATATTATTCAGAGTCTGGGAGGATTAACAGTCTGGTAGTAAAATTTGCTTGTGATACACGTTATTTGGGTTTGGCACAGTTTGGGAGGATTCTGAAGAATACCAGATGGATCTAATAAAGCTACTGTAAACATTTGGAAGTAATATAATTGTAAATGAAATGACAACAGAAGAAGTACCAAGCCTTGTTGGAAAGAACATGGGCTGACACACTTGTGTGAGGTGAGCTCTGAATGAACCGTAACCTCCAAAGGCAGCTCTAAGCAGACTGGCAAGAAGACCGTTAAAAACCACCAGTAAAACTGCCAGTGGGATTGCTGTCATCTCGAGACTGTTTGCAAATATGAGCTGACTTTGCTGAATAGTTTCAGCAAGAAAAGACCCATAAATGTTTGAGGGCCAGATTAATAAAAGTGAAGTGGTAACTGGAGCACTTGGCAAAGATGCGGGAGAACCAGTTCCCCTTCCTCTCCTGTGAGAGAAGTGCATATCTCATGGGGGAATGCCAGAGCTACCACAGCACAAGCTGTGCCAACGAGTGTGGGTTGAGTGGTTTCATTTAGTCAGAGAAAAAAACCAAAAGAGAATGAATCCCTGACTTTGGCAGTGATTAAACTATTCTCAGGAAGATGCAGTGCTTTAATGCCTCTACCTGATCTAGTATTTTTAATTAGTTGTATGTCAAAAAAACCCTTGATTCATTTTAGCTGTCACAGAAAATGCTTTAGACAGGTGGTCAGGGCTCCCACTTTATGCTTACTCACTGAAAAAGCAGGAATGGTAAATGCTAGAGGGTTTTCCTCTACTTCTCTTCTAAGCAAAACCTTCCTCTGAGGCTGACTGGAATATTTGTGTCAAATGAACCAGTGGTTTTCAGGGTTTTACTTTGGCATGGAGAAGATAGACCTCAGTCTTGATTGTAACCAGTTTTTGTTTAAGTTGTCCAGTGTAGCTGTCAAATCAGTTTGTGGTGCTCAAGATGGAAGTGCACATTGACAGCTCATCCAAGACATCTGCCAAGTGCTCAGCAGATGTCAAAAACTGAGTAAAGTATTAACATTTGTAAGAAGGGGTAATGGGTTAAAACTTAAACAGGGCAAGTTTAGATGGGATATAAGGAAGAAGTTCTTTACTGTAAGAGTGGTGAGGCACTGGAATGGGTTGCCCAGGGAAATTGTGAATGCTCCATCCCTGGCGACGCTCAAGGCCATGTTGGACAGAGCCTGGGGTGACATGGTTTAGTGGGAGGTGTCCCTGGCCATGGCAGGGGGGTTGGAAATAGATGATCTTAAGGTCTTTTCCAACCCTAACTATTCTATGATTCTATAAGAAAATAGAAGGTGATAAACGAAATAATAGGACACCATGTAGTGTTCTTCTGGTCTTAACTTTGTTAGTTAACAAAAGGTTGCTACAGGGAAGGTTTGAAATTTAAAGGCATTTTTTCGAAGACAACCCACATAGCTTTCTTGTGCAGGTTTTTGCATTTCCACTCGCTCCTTTCATCTGCCTCTTTTCTCTTTCGTTCCTTCACCAGATTCTTATGTACCATAACTGCAGACTCAAACATTTTCTCTACTAGTTTTCCTCTATTTTTACCTTCCCCCCCCCCCCCCGGCACCGTCTCAGGTGGTCTTCCGGTCACTTCTGTATGTATTTGAGAGTAACCTGAATTTGAAAAGCACCTTGTTTAGTAGGTACATGGTTTCTCTCTATGCATTCGATTCATGAAATCTCACACTTAAAAGAAAATGATCCAGATGTAACCAGAAGGGACTTTCACAAATCCTAATTGTCATAATAGAAGTTCCCCAGTGTCAGTGTGAGGTGTATATTCAGTATCCACTCCAAAAAAGAAGAAAAGGAAGGAAAGGGACACAGCCAGTGTGTGCGGGGAAAAATGGAGTGCGCTGCTTGGGCTTCTGTGCTCTCAAAGTAGCTCAGGGAGGAGGTGCCCATAAAGGTGGCTGTCATTTATCCAGCAAATGTAGGCTGAATGGCAATGACATCTTCAAACTGCCAGCTGAAAAGATCTGAGTCATTCAGGTGAGATTTCTGAATATAAATGGCAGAACCCCCGCCCAGAGTAAGAAACTCCAGGGGCAAAGAGGAGAGAGTATTTTATGGGTAACAGAACTAAAGTCTGATCTCTTACAGATTGATTTCTGTACATGTTTCCTACAAAGCTCCAGTCAATAACTCCATTTCCCCCCTCATCTTTTCCAGTTTACCTACATGTCCCTAAGCTCTTCTACAATAGTTTCACCACAGTGCAGGTCCTGTAATTACCGGAGTGAAGAGGCCAGATGTGCTGTAGCTGAATTGGAGTTCTGCCCCTGGTCAATTAGTAGTGCAGACTAATGAGCCAGCCTGTTCTGACCCAGAATAACAATGGCTGAATTATACCTCCTTTTCCTGCATCATGAAGGAAATAATGAGCTTTTTCTACCTAACCATAGATTTTTTACATAATTTGCAGGAACTTTGCAAACTTGCCAAATCTGCCTGAAATCAACCCCCAGGTTCATAGTTATTAGAAGTAAATTGATAGATGGGTGAACAAAAACTTGGCTGCGTAGGCATTGTTTCCTTAAGAAAACAGACTAAAAATAGTTTTCTGTTGTGAATGCCCAACACTCTGGGACATCTTTTCAGAGTGAATAGACTTAATTTTTTAAAAGAAGTAAAGCCTAGCTATCTGATCCAGATGAAATAACTTTGTAAATGGAAATTAGCTCCTAGAAATACAAAAGAAAAAGGCAAAAGAGTCTAATAAAAGCTGGGTTGAAGCATTGCAAGTAGAGCCAGATTGAATCTAAGAAGCAATATACCCATGTTCACATGGGGATGTGCTCTAAACTTACTGGGTTGAGCTTATTATGCTAATTTGGAGAGCTTTGTACTGCAGAGTTGCCTACTATTAAATCTCTTTGCATGCACTGATAGCAAGACTGACAAGTTTTTTTATTAACTTTGTTGTTGCCTTGTCTAGCTTATTGTAACACATCCCTCACAACTAACTTTGCAGAATTCATATCATAGAATCGTGTCATAGAATAGTCAGGGCCGGAAAGGACCTTAAGATCATCTAGTTCCAACTCCCCTGACATGGGCAGGGACACCTCACACTAAACCATGTCACCCAAGGCCTCATCCAACCTGGCCTTGAACACCGCCAGGAATGGAGCATTCACAACCTCCCTGGGCAACCCATTCCAGTGCCTCACCACCCTCACAGTAAAGAATTTCTTCCTTATATCCAATCTAAACTTCCCCTGTTTAAGTTTTAACCTGTTACCCCTTGTCCTGTCACTACAGTCCCCAGTGAAGAGTCCCTCCCCAGCATTCTTGTAGCCTCTCTTCAGATACTGGAAGGCTGCTATGAGGTCTCCACACAGCTTCTCTTCTCCAGGCTGAACAGCCCCAACTTTCTCAGCCTGTCTTCATACAAGAGGTGCTCCAGTCCCCTGATCATCCTCATGGCCCTCCTCTGGACTTGTTCCAACAGTTCCATGTCCTTTTTATGTTGAGGACACCAGAACTGCACACAATGCTCCAAGTGAGGTCTCACAAGAGCAGAGTAGAGGGGCAGGATCACCTCCTTCGACCTGCTGGTCACGCTGTTTTTGATGCAGCCCAGGATAGGGTTGGCTTTCTGGGCTGCGAGCGCACACTGAAGCCGGCTCATGTTCATTTTCTCATCAACCAATGCCCCCAAGTCCTTCTCTGCAGGGCTGCTCTGAATCTCTTGTCTGCCCAACCTGTAGCTGTGCCTGGGATTGCTCTGTCAGAATGTCGACAGAATGTTGAAACCTTCTGTCCTGCTGTCCTAGGTGAAAAAATGGCTTAAATTGTGCAAGCTAACAGGAGACACATAGGTGTGTGTATGTGTGTGGGGGTGAATGTGTGAAGCTGAACTTCTGAACTGTGAAGCAGAAACCTGCTACAAGAAACACCAATTACCAAGGCTGGTCATGTGCATTGTGCTTCTTCATAGTGGCTGTTCAGACTGAGAAAAATGGGGCCCCAGAATTCTGGAAAGAAAAACGTGATAAAATGAAAGGCTTCCAAAAATAAGTGGTCTCAGTAAAAGGAAGGTGACCTGGAAAAAGGAAAGTGAAGATCCTGGCTAGAGGAACAGTTCTGAAAGTGGGGGAAGGTCCTAGAGACCACAGGGCTGTGTGCAGGTGAATGCCAGAGGATGGCCTTCCTGGATGGAGAGTGATGTGCCCTCTGGGGAGGGAAGTTGAGACCTAGTGAATGTAACAATGGGGTGGTGGCAGGAGTATGTGAAATAATTAAGAAGGGTTAAAGTTCTGATCTTGTTGGTTGTTAAGTAACCTTCAGTTCCCAGATCCACCATGGGTTGTCATTTACTCTGTCCCACCCATGACACTGCCCTTTTTTAAGTAGTCTGCATTTCCTGGGCTAGAGATGGTGTCGGCTCATATGATTTTTGTACGTTTCTTTGCTGCTGTGATAGAAAAGATTATAAAGAACATTGTCATATAATTACTGTTTTCCTCCAAAGATTTCTCAGCTGATATAAAAGCACTCCAAAGCACACATTTCAGTGGGAGAGGAACACTGACACTTTTAACCTTGAAATTGGCACCTGAAAGAGAGTAAGGCAGTATAAAAGGTAAACACTGATCTGGTTCAAAAACCTGCTGATATTCTAAATACTTGTGAATAGGAAAGGCCTCTTCTAGGTATAATAAAAAGAGCTAATATAGAAACTCATCAATATTAACTGCAAACTGTTAAAATGTGTGCAATTAAAAAAAATTTATCAGGAATACAATCGATTTACAATGCAATAAAATTGGAAGGTGTGTAGTAATAGTTATTTTTCAAACAACTTGTCCTCTAACAAGGGCATGCCTTTGAGTGACTAAGTCCTTTTCATAGTGTGAAGTGAAGCACTGGAGATTTGCAATGACATCTTACATCTTACTGGGTGTTAAGCTCACCTGGATAATAAGCACTAGTCTCAAGTTAGCAATCTCCTTCTTTCTCCTCTGTCTCCACAATAAATTCTTGACAACTACTTCTGATGGCCAGATATTTGCTTCAGAAACGTGTTAAGCTGTCCATGTGGACGTAGCTTTTTGTCACTGTTTTCAACAGTCTTGTAAGCAGAGCCAAGGAAAGTCAGAGATCTCTAGCTTCTCATTTATAAAGACCCACTTTCTTTGGCAGTACAATACCTCAAGGCAGCTCAGGTCAAGCATTTTGTTCTGATAACATTCCAGCAATGCAATCATAAAAGCTGCAAATGATTATCTTCTCAGAGAGTTTCTGAAACTTGCTGGTGAGGGGAGCAACTCGAATTGCAAGGACTCTGGCTGTGGTATAACTCTTGCAAGGAAATGGAGGGTGTCACTAGATTGGCAGCTTCTTTCCTTTTCACTTTTTACTGCTAAATAGTCACAGTCCTGGTTTAGAACAATAGTAAATTATTGTCTTCTTATTTTCTGCGGGGTAAACCTGTACTTTTTCTATGGTTTGGATTATTTTGCAGACTCTGCCCATTGCCTGTCTACAAAGAATATTGTTGCAGCATCTTTCAGCTTGGTGAAACAAGTATCATGCAAAGCTTCTGAGATGTTCTCTGAAACGAGGCTTTCCAGCTGCTATTCTCTGTGAAGGCACTGCACTTCCTTTCACAGGTCTTTACATCAGATCACATACATAGTGAGTAACATCGGTGCTGGAAGTCTGGGGTAATTATCCCAAGACTTTTCACTTTGTCATATCCCACCACTTTCTTGAAAGCTCACAGAAACATTGTTGTTGTTGCCATTTGCCTTAGGACTTCAGTAAAGCTAGAGTCATGTAAGAATATAACACTAAACTGCAAAAGGTGACACAGCTTGACAAAGGGAACAGTGATCAGATCTATTGCAAATGCTATCCTTGGAAGTAGGTAACAGATCTAGACTTAGTCTCTGGTTGGTACCAACTCTGAACTAGGCATGCCTCCAAGTGATAAAACCTCCATTTACTGAGGAAGTGGCAAATAACTCTATGGTGGACTGCTAGTGACTTTTACACAGGCACTGTACAAGAGGAATCTGGTTTCTTGCATAACAGCACTCTTTCAAGGTCACAACTTGATAAGGCCTATTCATGTTTGCAGAACACCCACACTAAACACATTAGAAAGCCAAGAGTAGGAGAAAGTGCTAAACTCTACACTTCGGGTAAGCTCTACTTACATGAGCTGGCACTGTAGTGACTTCTGCCTCCGATTTGTACAGATAGCTGCACTGAAAGAGAAAACAGCTACTGACAGAAGCACACACAGGCTTTAGAGCTGTGGCTTTTTCATCTGCTTACTGCTGTTATCAGGGAGCTGTTTCCTGGGAAGGAAACACTGTTTTTTGGCATGCTAAAATTCCAAGCTGCTGTGGAAGTTTGCGTCTGCCTCTCTAGTTGTGGCCAATGAGGGAGAAAATACAAACCAAAGATATGGCAACTGGGGCTAAAGAGAGAAATAACTTAATTCCATTAGCAGTAAAGCAAATTAAGCCTGACATCTTACAAATGTATTTTCTGTGTCCTGAGCTCTAAGCCATATATGTAATCCAAATCTCACCTATGTTTCTTGCAGCACTGCCATCACCATACCCCCATTCTTTGTCTTTCCTAAATCCTCCTCTCCTCAAGCTCCTCTTTGACTCACTTGATATGTTCATATAACATCCAAAGATCTACTTATGTCCCTTGTTTCCAGCCTTCAGGCTTCCTGCTGAACACAAAGTGAGCACACGGAATGGAGAGCTACAGGCACAGTCAGTGGTTAACCAGCTGCTGTCAGAAAGAAGTCTCAGCTGAGTTCTCCCTGCTGCTCCCTCTTTCTTGCTCTCATCCAGTCACCTGTCAGATCTTCATGCCTTGGAGATCTCTGCTCATCCATCCCTTTTGCTGAAACTGGCCAACCTGTTCAAAACTCTTTGACAAAGACTGTATTTACTTAAAACATGAGATTGAAACAAACAAACAAGCAAAACTGTTCTTTCTTTCACTCTGTAAGAAAAATAACCCACTAAGAAGAGTGTGCACACTTAGCATCCTTATACACTGAACAGTGAGAACCTACAGAAGTGAGAACCTGGCTAAGGATTGAAGGTGTATGGCACTCCAAATAACAAAAGAATCACAAAAAATCTAGGGAAAATACATTAGGTTCAGCTCTATATTTCTTCTTAGCCAAGGACAGAATGTCATTTATAGCAAGAGGTTTGTTTGAGATGCCAAACATGAGTGGGACAGCATTCCTGCTGCCACCCTGTATTCCAGGATGAGTTGTGGCTCTGCTGCAGCAGCCTCACCACTCCACAGCAGGAGAGGTGTGGGGTGACATACAAAGCATTACTCATGCCCTTCTGTCTGCAGATAAGTGGTGATGGCAGTTCCAGGCAGCTCTTCCTGGCCACTGAGCCCAGAAGGCCCATCACATATGAGGAAGGGGGGACACCGTGCTAGTTCTCAGACTCTTAATTCTGACTCTCCCCTACCCAGCCTCCCCTGAGCTACAGATGTCATCTGAAAGTCTGCAGACATCTCAACTGTATCTGCATTAACAATTACCAGCAAATTCTGGTCCTCCAGGATTCCTGTGGTCTGCCGGTGTGTGATCAGTGGCAATGTAGTTGACTGTTGAATCATTCATTGTAGGGAACCTGGGTTAGCAGCACAAAATAATCTTGTCAGGAGACTTCATTCAATAATAAATGAAAAACTAGTCTTGCTTCACAACACTTTCCTAACAACAGCTGTTATGCTAACAGCTCAGTAAAGATCTGTACAAATACTTTTGTCCTGCTGATTTCAGGTTAGGAGTAATAAAAGTGTGAAACTCAGCTGACAACTGTGAAAACCAAGTTCTGGTCCCAATACCAGCCATCAGACATACACCAAGGAATGGAACATCATACACAGCCACCTTGCTGGGAGAGATCACGATCCCTACTGCTACCATCAGGGAGGAAGAAAATGCAACGAAGATGATTCATACTTATAATATTCCCCATGTAAGCATGTGGGAGTACTCTTAGTCTTTTACCATAACCTAGAGAAAAGCAACAACTTGTTTCCAATTCAATAACAGAAGCATATGACATTTTGTATTAGCCTGAGAAATGAGGGAGGACAGTACCAATGTAATTATCATTTCTGGTGCTCCATATTTTGCAAATTCATGATATTTACATGCTATATTAAGCCATATAAAGAGCTGCTGTCAGCCAGAAGCAGCAAATAACAGAGAGTGGAAGAATATATTGGAGAGTCATAAGGAGAAAAGGCCACATCTTATCAGACTTCTGACTAATAAATACAGCACAGCCACGATGAGATCTTTCTAAGCTGTTGTAAAATATTTTGACTTACAGAAAAATAGAAAAGATGAACAAAATTCTCAAGTAAAGATTGATATGAATAACTGGATTTAATGACATGGCTTCCTGAAACAGCAGCAAACAAGCAGATAAGGTCTTGTTTCAAGACACATATCCGTAGATACTGCACCAGGAAGTTGGGCCACAACAATCTGATTTTCTCCTCTTAGTTCTAGCAAAATAGTGGCTGAAGCAGATTTTAGGTGCCTTGTTCTTTATTGAGCACTGCCTATGATCTCCTGGAAGATGCCAAGGGAGCCCAGCCAATTTACACAACCAGAAATCTGCCTGTGAGAAACTATACACAGAAGTTGTGGTGGAGGAGACTTCTTATACAAAGTTAGGGATGACTGGCAGGATGAGATTACAGCTTCCAACAGCACCTTGAATTTGGAACCTGTAGCCTGATTTCTGTGACGATATGTCAGCATTTTTTAAAATGGTACTCCAGAATTAGACCCAGGAAAGGAAGCAGCCATGCTAGCAAGAAGGGGAAAAATCAGGAATTTTACAATATTCCTCTCTCTCCCTTCCTCAGTGGCATAAAATTACAATTTATACAAGTGTCAGTCTAAGCCATTGTATTTCCTGGTCATTCAGATCACCACAATATGGAGAAATCTCTTCATTTGCCTCCCGTGTATCTCCAGCCATTGTAGCTACCACAGAGACACTCCCCCATTCTGCACACTTCCCCTGCTGTAACTCCACGTGAGTTACAGCCCAGAGTGCAACTACAGAAACCTAAGTTTAGATCATTTGTTTCTGAAGCTGTGCTGCTGCCAGCACAACTCCACTGAAAGAACAGCTTATTAAGGGCACATTTCTCCTTATACTATGTATTTTTATCATTTTATAGCTCATTGCCAAGTGCAAGAGTTCAAGTTATTGTAGCTCTAGCCGGCTAATGGAGATGAGCCAGTTTTTACCATCAGAATCCTGGCTCCACTTCCACGTTCCTGTCCACCCACTTGTCTGTATTGTTCCACAAAACCACCTCATGCCTGGGCTATTTATTTTCAAATGTGTTACATTTCTCTCTAATTACAGTGAATGAGTAGATGGACTTGCTAGTTCTATCTGAAACATGCTAATTGTAGTAGCATCAGCTAAATCATTTCAGGAAAAAAAAGATCAGTTCTGAATAAAGAGCACAGTGAATGAAGGAGTAAAACATGACCATGAAGTAGTCCTGATAATTCAGGAATGTGAGTCAAGTATTTCAGAAAGTTTGAATATTTGGGAAAATTGGTTTCTGGCAGTGTACAGAGAAAAAATAAAATTAAAAATACCCCTCCAGGCTGTTTGCTAATGCAGTTGAATGCAATTTGTTTCTTTATATAGCTTGCAGCATACAAAACTTTGCAAAGAGAGTCAGTTGATGAAAGGGATGAGTCAGTGACTTAGAGAAGGAAAGAGGATTGGGTACACGTGGGGTAGCAGGCATGACATGGCAGTCCTTTGCTGTAGGACACTGCAAAAGTGCAAACCCAAGGAGACTTGGGGTTTGTCTGCAAGGGGTCACTTGGTAAATTAAGCCAATTCATTTAACCATGGGAAATCAACATGCATTAAAGCCTCAAATGGGTGTCCTCATTTAGGATTAAAGTGGTCCTAATAGGACTAAAGTGGTCCTTAATCCTTAGGGATTTAGTCCTTGGTGAAAGAGTGCTCTGAATTGATTCAAAGGCATTTTGTAGGATGAAATCTTCAACATGAAGGTTTCTCCCTCTTTAAGCTATGCCAACTGACTTCATTGTTCTTCTAGGCTTACTATAACGTTGCTAATTTTCCCCATGAAACACAGCCCTAATTTTAAACAAAAGCATTAGGAGTGATAGGATGTAACAAGTCTTGGGCAAACTGTCACCAAGCACTGTACTGGGAGCACTGGAGACTGCATAATACCATTCAGAGAACAGGTAAAACCAGAGCAAAATCACTAAGCACACTTGCCCTGAGATAAAAATGTCCAGGCAAAAGCCCAGCAGTAGCTGCCCTGGAAACACACAAAAGTTCCTGTTCCCAGGGTAAATCACCTTTGCGGAAAGTGGGGAGCAGTCATGATGGTGTTTGCGGGGAGAAAGCCGTGCTTGCCATGGTCACTTCCCCTTCTCGGCATACAAAATAAGCTCTGGTACTTACAGATAAGGAGAATTACAATCCTCCTGATTTCCCCCTGCAAATCCATCTCTGTAAGGCCTAAGAAGATAAACCCAGAGGAAGGCAGGACATACCGATCTTCATGGCATAGCCTGCTTCCAACCTTCTGCACTTGGCTTCAAGAGGGGATGTCAGCACTGCATGCTCAGCTTGTGCAGAACAGCACCCATCTGCTAGAGCCTGGCTCAGGTTAATTTTGCACAGACCCTGCAGCTGCTCCAGGATAGTGGCTTCCTTAAGAACAGCCAGCAAATTAAAAGTGACATTATTAAAGGAGGAAAATGTCGATCCCTTCTCCGCTCCCAAGGACACTGGCAGCACGAAGAGTATGGGGATTATTCCTGACACTTGCACACCTCCTTCACTGTTGTTTTAAAATCTTCCATGAGGAAGATAAAAAACCATTTATTTTCTAATGAGAAAAGCCAAAACTGACACTGATAGAAACCATGTGGGTTGCATTAGGCTTTGAATATTTTGACATGCTTACTTAATCTTGTAACATGCACTTACCTGCAGTTTGGGATTGCCTACTCCTGCTATCAGTTGCAGCAAATGTGTTCTCCATTCTGACTTTTCCATGAGCTGAAGTGTGGGGAGGCATTTCCCCACAGCTTCAGTCATGTTGAAGAACTGGGCCCCAGGCTCTGCAGATCAGCTATGCTGGCCTCCTCTAACAGATATGTGCTGAAGAGTCCTAACAGTGCTCTTATATTCCCATGTAATAGCTTCTAAGTGAAAGATGCTTGGGTGGCAAGTGGTTGGCTAATTTTGGTGGTGAGACAGGCCAGGCAAATGATCAGGGCTAGCACAATCAAATCTCTGAATGACAGTAAATAGTTAAACACAGTTTGGAGTGCTGAGACCAACTGCAGCTGTTCAGTCCTGGGACACATAATGAGACAATTCAAGGCAAACACTGAAGGACAGGTTCGTTACATGTAGGGGAATACAACGTTTGCTGATACTCCTAACGCAGAGTGTAGCTTATCAGCCACAAATGGCAGTTTGTGGAGGATGCTGTTGATCTTGGCTCTCTTTGATGATGTGGGATGTCACTGAACAAATCTAATCAGTGCAGGAATGGAAACTTCCTTACATCATGTTATAGCCTGCTGGTGTGACAATCAGGCCCAGAGGAATGAGAGACAACAGGTAGGAGACTACCCGTGTGTATATATGGCTGTAATTCATACAGAGGGAAAGATTTTTTTTCTGTATCAAGATGAATTTGTCTGATCTAGCAGCAGAGAGGCAGGAATCTTTATTGATGGACTTCTCTGATCATCGCAGCGGCTGAAGCATGTCTGAGAAGAGTCTCTAGAAAAGAAGAACATGCTCTTTCTCTGGGGTGCTGTTGAGAAACTAGCTGTGTTTCTGGAAAGACAAAAAGTGAACAGAGCAGAGCAAAAATGCAAGGGACACAGAATAGGCTTGTGCTGCTGCAGCACTCCTTGCACCCTTGCAGCTAGGTTAAATACACAGCCTGTGAAATCTAGTGAGCTGGTATTAGCATTCAGCCTCTTTAAGACGCAGTTTTCTAATCCAGGTGTCACAGAGATGTGCGATCTTACCTGCTGAAGGAGAGGGGGAAGGGTGAAGAAGAGAAATGAAAGTGGGATGCAAAGAAGGAGAATGCAGAAAGGACAGGCTGGAGGAAGAACAGTAAGCTTCAGATACAAGCCAAAGCCAGTGAAGGTTTCCTATGTTTCTTTCTCTTAGCAGAATTAGGATGGAAAAGGGCAATCTCTCAGGAAAAAAGGAAATGAGAGCTCTGTTATGTTACAGAGCATTTCAGCAAAAGGTAAAAGTAGGGTCATGTGTGTAAAGCTGGACTCTGAGTGGCAGCTTGGCGCTTTCAGTATCAGTACCCAAGCGCAGACTCAAAAGGGTAGAATGGTTAATCTCCTCTGTTATTTCTTTTCAACAATCACTTTAATTTCTTGTTAATGCTGTGCTTACCAAACATGATCTCAATGCAGGTTTTAGACAGTATATTCTTTAACATATTCTTTATACTTTCTTTTTTTTAACTTTAGTTTTTTCTGACTTTAAAGAAAAATCACAGAGCAAACAGAGTTTGACTTTTGCTGCTTAAGACACGTTGGCATGTAGTCCACAAACACACCACTAGCTCTGCCCTTTTCAAGGGCACTCTGCCCAGAGTGCAGTGCAAAACTGCCCTAAGGAGGGCTGAATCTGGGTCAGAATCTTGCAACAAACAGCTTCCTTCAAGAATAAATCACAATCATTTTCATCTCATTACATTTCTGATCATCTTTTAAACAGCAGATATCTGGAACACTTGCAGTGAGTTCTGCAGAGGACGTGTGAAGGTTAAGCAGAGCTATGTGCTTTCTGGAAAATGAGTTTATGAGACACAGGGATGAAGATATTCTTTTTTTTTTGAACTACGCATTATACCTCTACACCTAAACATGAATTGCTGCTGTCCAGAGTAAAGTGATTTGCCTTAAGATAAATGTTACAGTCTGTGATCAGCAATCTATTGCTCAGTTAAATTAGATTTTCAGGTTTATTTCTGCACTGCAAAACTTGCAGCATCACAATCATACAATGCCAAAAAGGATTTCTTGCCATTTGGCTGAAGGAAAATGAGTGTTCCCCAGTAAACAGCTTTATTACCGAGTCCACTGACAGTACCTCCAACACACAGGCCTTGTGCTTTTTGAATTGCACCTCATACATAGTTAAATACCCGGTATTGCTCATTTAGCCTTCTCATATCTGCCTATAGTTCTAATAAGCTAAGCATTAATGCTGATTCAGAGAACTGCACTCACTCAGTATGAAATTTGGCCCACTACTCTTTCTCTCTCAGGACAGGGAGAGCCTGGCATAAAAACAGATTTCCAGCAATCAAAGCAAAAGATCATATACTATCCTATTGCATTAGGCCTAGCTAATCCCATGAGCTTTCTGAACAATATGTGGAGGTGCAGTGGATCTTCTGCTGACATTTTTCTAATTGTAGCTTTTAGAAGAACTGAGTCTTGATGACAAGAGAATGGGGCAAAATTGATAGCACAGCTCCTAGTGCTGGGCAAAGCATTGGCTGTAATGACTGCAGGGTCTCCCCAGGCATTTCCACTGGCACTTGACACAAGCTGCTATGCTTTAGGTCCTGCACAGCCAGTTCCCTTCCAGAGGAGGGGCAGGATCCTGCTCTGCTCAGGCTGGAGGGAAAAACAAATCAATACGCAGATCAATGTTTCTAGTCAGCCGTGGCTACTCACCTGCCTCTCCTCTTGTAGAGGAGTCTGGTTGAGAGCCAGAGATGCAAAGGTCTCTTGACCTCACTTGTCACTTATGACCAATTGTGTCCTTTGGAAGGCTGCAGGACACCGTGCATGGATTTCTAACAGGCTGGATTGCCTGGTGAATTGCCTGGGGGAGGCGGTCAGTGCTCTTCCCCTCAGAAACACTGCACACATCTCCATGCCAGAATGTGGTACCTGGCTGTGCCACCTGACCTAGTGCTAAATGAGTAGAGGAATCCAAGCTAGTTTCTCGGCAGGAGAACTTGGCTCTTGTGCAGCAGTCTGCTAATGCAGCTCTTTCCTCTTTGATAGCAATGCTAGCTCAGTAAGAATTAGTCTGGAAATCTTTACATCATGCTGCATTGTGCAGCACAGGCATACCTAACCCTTAGAGTGAAAAGCCAGAGCAAATATAGAGCAGAAGAGAATACTAGAGCTCACATTTCTGGCGCCAACTTGGTGTATGGAAACGTTGCTGCTTCAAGGAGTTTTTACTTGATTACTGAAACATCCTTTTAAGCAGGCCTTCTCCTGAGCACGAATTCAAGAAATAGAGGAAGCTGATCAGAAATTAAAACACTGTTGTCAAGACCCCAGTAATGTGCCTGCCTTGTGAGGCATGAGAGTTTCTTTAAAACTTCATTTCCAGCTAAAACTAAACCTGTGCTTCAGATGTTCCTGGACGTGTATTTACTATCAGAAGATAGAAACTTTCTATATATTTACATATAAGCAACATTTTGGTTATTACTGAACCATAGGTCAATAATATTAAAAAGAACACAAACAGAGCTTGGGTAGTGATTTTCCCCACTCCATATTTCCAAAGCAACTTTATTCAGAAGATGATACTATAGGACTACCCATTTTAGCAATGAAAGATGCTTCGAAGAATTGCTATTATTTTATGAGCTTTCAAATAAGGCTTAGCTCAATGAGTTTAGTGCTACCAGAGATACTCTTTGCTTTGAAATTCCTCCAAAGAAAATGGGATCATGGATGTTCTCTTTCTTCTACATGAGAACAAATTAAAGAAATTAAACATTCATCTCTTTATGACAAATAAGATACAAAGCTCAAAACCATATGAAAGAGAGCATAATTTTCTTGGGCATTTTGGTAGTGTGGTTTTGACTGAGTAATCTGTAATTGTTTCAGTGTATATGTTTGTCCTCCTGGTATATATGTTCTCATTACTAAAGAAGTAACTACATAATTAATAATATGAAGCTTTCCTATAGTTTTGAGTTGTTATTTCTTGGTTATTGCATAGAATGAGACCACAGGCATGTGAAAATGCTCAGCTAAAGAGCTAATCAGAGTGAAAATTAGACCCCATTCCTGCAGCTGCTGCCTGTGGAGGCACAGCACTTTGCTATTGTAATATTGCTTTCTGCTGTAAGATTACTTTTTTTAATTTTTATGGACTTTCAGCTGTAGAAGTGCAAGATCAGCCAGCTTTTCAGAATGGAAAAAATAAGGAAAAAGAAAAAAGAGGCTGGTGTAGACTGTATTCAAAGGAACAGAATCTAGCAAGGGAAACAAGCTATTAGTCACTCACAAGGCAGAGTGCTAAACAATAAAACAGAGCCAATAACATCCTAGTCCTGCTCCGAGTCTTACTTTCTGTTCCTCCAGCATCATCCTTTTATGTCTGGCTGAATTTTCTGTAGGCTTCTTAATTTTTCATACGTTGCATGGAAACTCTTTGGCCCTTTTAAATTGCATTTTCTTTGCTCCTTCCTAAAGCTTTCTGTTTTCCTTATGACTTTGTCTCCCCAGTAAGCATCATCAGGTCTGTTTCCCTAATTGCCATGTGATCACTTCACCAGCTTTCCTTCCCCTTGACTATCTCCAGTTCTTTCATCATCTTCTTCGTGAAAAAAAGTCTTAGGGACCTTCTTTCTCCCATGAAATCTCTTCACCTTTCCCTCATCCCCTTCCATGTTTCCCTTACTCCTTTCCACAACTGAATTTTCATCCTTTTATTTCAGTGCCTGTGCATTTCTCCATCCTCGTGCTGGGGGTGGAGCACACCAACCACCTCCATGATTTGTACTTTCTTTCCTCTCTACACCCTCACCAAATGTGAATGATGTAGCTGATTTTTCAGTGACTCAAGGAAACTTTGCTTTTTTTTTGGTGACATTGCAGCTCCTTCAGGGATGCTAGAACCCATGTTCAGTAACTAGCAGCAAGGACAGATACATGCATCCAGTGCCTGCAGGCAGCAAGAGGGAGCAGATCCTTTCATTGCACAGGCAGTTCTTCAGTGCCACAGGATGGTCTGTAGTGACTGAGGAGGGGAATACCATTTCCACAGTACAAGCTTTTGTGTATATATGTGTTATTGCTTAATGGCCATTATTGTTGAAAACAGTAAAAAGTTAAATGTGAGCAACAAGTGAATATTTGCAGCACAAACATTGTGCATTTCCAGTTCCCGCTGTTAACTGACGTAGTGCCCTTTTCCATCCCTCAAGGACTTGCCAATTTCTTGTCCCCACTCTTTTCACTGTAATGAGTAGGCTTTATTTTAGCTTGACTTTATTTACTTCCTTCTGTCTTCTCAAATTTCTTTAAACTTAATTTTTCATCCCTTTTAGTATGAAGGCTACAGTGCCCAGCTCCATTTAGAAGAGCTATTGACTCTGTTAGGATGAGGCAACAGCAAATGAGGCTTGCACAACTTCTCCAACTGCCTGAGAAGTCTGCTTTACACCAGCTGCTCCCAGGCCTGGGCACAGCGAAGACTGGTCCTGGTAGGTCTGCAGCACCTCAGGCATTGAAGCTGTTGAGATGCTCTCCTGGGTACTCTTAGCTCTGCTGAGATGTGCTTGGTCTCTGCAGCTATCCAGAACCAGTTAGGACATGGGGACAGTCAGTCTGCCTTTCCTCTCCTTTCCTAGTCCCTGCAGGTGAAGGGAAGGCTTGTATTACATGGTTATGTTCCCTTTCTCTCTGCCAGGTGTCTTATCTATGTCTCTTCCTGTCTGAAGAGTCATATCTGAAAACATAATTGTGGCAAGACTGGACAGGGACTTCAAACCACCTGCCTCTCATGCTTTTCTGCAGGATTTGAGTTCAGATTCCTGGTCCTTCAGATTTCTAGACCTTCTGTCTTTGCCCCCTCTACTTTAAAGAACATGCACTCTACCCACATCTAAATACTCTCAGTTTTGGTCATCTTAGGCCCAAATTCTTTCCTCTCTCCTCCCTGCTTTTACTTCAGTCTAGATTCACACTGTGCCTTACATTTATGCCTTGTTTGTATCACTGTAAAACAGAAGAGAATCAAACCTTACAACTGTAAACAAGAAATCCCCAGAGACACAATAGTGTTCTTACTCACTTTGATTTTTTTTTTACGGTAAGTAAAAGATAATTGGAAAAGCCTAATTGAAATTGATCCTGATTTTCTGAAACACTGAATGATGATGACCTAAATCAAAATTACAGCAGTTATTCATGCAACAATCATGGGACTGAACAGAAAACAAAATAATTGTCAAAACAGCTAAGAAATATCAATATTGTTTTACTGGCTGAGGAAGCAACAGCAGTCTTCAAGCTGCAGAGAGGTATAGTCTCATTCAGATAGGTGGCTCACAGAAATCCAAGAGATCTGTCCTGCTGTTCCCAGAACAGATAAGGTCACAAAAACCTAATCTCAGCGTGGCAGTAGCAGTGGCAGCAGTTTAGGAGAAGGCTCACTGCTGGCTAGATGGGAATCAGAGATCATCGACAAATCCAGCCAGTGCTGCAGAAAGGACTGATGAGAATTATGTAAGGTTTTGTGTATAGGGGTGAGGATGGAGGAGAAGCAGAAGGAAACAATTCAAGCCCCCAGTCCCAAAACTGAATCAACCCTGAACAAAATTATAAAAGCCATGAAGGAATAAAATTTATAATCTCTTTCTTTTTCTACTATGTAGAAAAAAGAAAAGTCTAAAAGACTTTTTTTATAAAGAAGCTGGGCGACATAAGGAGCCTGTGAGACATGCCTGCGGTTTTAATTATATATGAATATTCTGCAAAATGTTTTTTAAAATGAAAAAAGTAAGTGCAATAACAATTCTTCATGCTATTCTAAAGAACAGAGCAGTAATCTGAAATGCTTTTAGACCTGCTGCCCTAAACTAGCTGCCAGTGCAAGTTAGCTTAAATATTCAGAAAGTTTTGTCATTCACTGATATGTGCCAAAGTAGAGATCGCCTTCCTGTAAATGATAACTTTTAATGCTGTTAATGAAGTCATGTTCTGCTAATGCATTCAATATTTTTCTTGGAGCAACAACCACAGCTTTCTGGATTTCAGTCTATAGCTGTGGTGCCATCCTTTTTGATTTTCATAGCTGCTTCTAGGTTGTAGAATAGCCATTAAACTTAACAGCAATGACAGTTTTGGAAAGATAGTAATACTGTATGCTGGAAATGATTATCAAAGCCTTTATTACTTGAGTGCTTAGAAATAGAGAAGCACTGTAATGTCTAAAGCCCACAAAAGCTGATTATTTTCCTCCTGAGCTGCAGACACAGATCAAGAAAATGCACATGAATAGTAGGAAAGAAGATGCAAAAGCAGGACTGCTGAAAACATTGTCCTGGGCTAGACATCTTTATCCAATATCCTATTTATCAATTCTGAACTGCTAGGAACCATTACTTTAAAACCAAACAAGCAAACGAACAAAAAACCAAAACACTCAGTGCACAGAGCCTGTAATGATTATTGTAGTAACTTATATGGTACAGACCTCTCATTATCTGTATATAAATTGTAAAGCGAGAGAATATAGAACATGTATATGAGATAACAATGAGCGAACAGCAGAGTAGTACCAAAAAAAGACTTTGTTCAGAGAAAACAGAGAAACCACAGCTTTTCCAGAAGGAGCTGGGGTGGCACTGGGAGGAGGGGGGAGGATTCATCATCCATTCACTGTAGACAAGCTCTTTCCAAACAGACTATTTAATGCTGGGTAAATGAAGGATGAAGAGTTGATCCCTCTAGGACATAAATCTTGGATTCCAGTTATAGTATGTCTTTTTAACCAAAGTTGTTGCTTCAGTCATTAAATTAGCTTTTCTTGCTGTAAGAGATTCAACAGCAGCAAAACATTAGCTTCTTTTTAATTACTGGACTGCCTCTCCTACATCTTCCTTAGCATGGGATTCAAACAAGGAATACAAATATTGGCCTCTGAGCTTTTCCAAGGCAACCTTTGCAGCTAGAGAAAGAGAAATAATCCAGGAAGGGACATATAAACAAGAAGCCAGCAAAGCTGAAGAACAAAAGTCCAAAGCTGACAAATAAAACCCAGAACTACAGGCCTGATATATATATAAACACTAGCCTTGCAAGCCCCTGTTGAGATGCTTTACTGCAGTGGACTACACTTAACTTTCCCAGCCCATACAGTGGCCAGAAGAGGTTTCTTGTTTTGGTCATGGTGACAGGGAATGAAACCCAAAGCAAATATGGAGAGTAAATCCTTTCCAATGAAGTTTGAGTGTAGGAGCCAAACTTCAGGCAGAATGTGTGACATGCACACATTAATTTATAGTTGACTTCTGTAGTTTTTCTTAGGTCTTGGATTTCCTGAGACTGACAAGAAATAAACAGTTGAGTTCACACCTCTGGCGTGCTTTATACGTATTGGGTGGACTTAATGGCACTTGCATTTTCTGTTATGAGACATTGGCAGGTTCACAGCCTTATATATCCATTAAAGCACAAGAGAAACACCCTAGCATTTCTGAACTAACCAAAGTCTATTCAGTACTTACAAAATTGCCTGTAGCAGTAGCTTGGCAAGACAGCAAATTTCCACCTACTTGCAAATTTTAAATAGATGGATATTCGCTCACAGTTAGAAAGTTCAAAGCTTTTAATTTTACAATTGTAAGTGGATATCACTCCTGAGAGTACTGAAAACTCTGCTTCTATTAATCAAATAAAACCCCTGCGCTTCTTAAAACTTACAGAATCATAGAATAGTTAAGGTTGGAAAGGACCTTAAGATCATCTAGTTCCAACCCCCCTGCCATGGGCAGGGGCACCTCACACTAAACCATGTCACCCAAGGCTTTGTCCAACCTGGCCTTGAACACCGCCAGGGATGGAGCATTCACAGCCTCCCTGGGCAACCCATTCCAGTGCCTCACCACCCTTACAGTAAAGAACTTCTTCCTTATATCCAATCTAAACTTCCCCTGTTTAAGTTTGAACCCATTACCCCTTGTCCTATCACTACAGTCCCTAATGAAGAGTCCCTCCCCAGCATCCTTGTAGGCCCCCTTCAGATACTGGAAGGCTGCTATGAGGTCTCCACGCAGCCTTCTCTTCTCCAGGCTGAACAGCCCCAACTTTCTCAGCCTGTCTTCATACAGGACATGCTCCAGTCCCCTGATCAGTCCTCATGGACTTGTTCCAACAGTTCCGTGTCCTTGCAAAGAAACAGTTTCAGAGACAGGCACAAGAGTGTGCAAACTCGAACTGGTTCCTACTGAAATAGACATTTACTGGAAAAGATGGGCTTAGGCAACAAAATAACAGCCTTCCTTTAAAACGTGGCTTCACAGTAAGAGACAAGGGCTCCTCTGTGGCTGGGGATAAACCATAGGCATGAACAAGCCACAGGAAAAAGAGAAAGTCTCACCTATATGGAGTACATCCACAGCTATTGAAAAGAGCTCTATAAAGCAATCACAGCTCACTAGCCCCTCTCTTTCCTCTTCCATCCTCCATGTGTGTGAGAGAGAAAAGGGCTTCAGTTAAACAAAAATAAAAGAAAAATTAAGATGCTATTATGTTTTGCAGAAGGTCCTTTAAAATAGTTTAAAACAAGCACCTGCCAGCTGAATGTTTTAGCCATCACTGCAGCCATGTATTTGATTCTGTGGAGACATGTAGTTGAGGCCTGCAAAGGAAATCAGGATGGGCCACCAGAGAGGAGCAAACATTGCAGAATTTCATTAATGTTTTCTTGTTCTAATATGAAACTCCCACGTTAAAGATTCTCATCATGCTGGTATAAAGCTTTTGTTTAGACTTACGCGCCTGTGCTACTGGAAGTTAAACTGCCTCTGAAACCTCTTGATGTTGAGTGCTCTCATAAAATGTACACTTGATATTTACCACTCTTTTCAGTGAAGTTACAAGCTCTCAGATTACCTCAGGTCTGTAAATGAAGAGAAAGCAAATGATGTGCATCAGTAAAATTAATTTCTGCACATAAAGTAATAAGAAATACTCAATTATTACCCAGTATTCATAGTCCCTCAGAGTCACCTTCAAGCAGTCAGAGAAACAGGAAAAAAAAGCATAGCCCTTGTGATGATATTAGTATATTCTTCCATGAGGAAGTGACTGCCTGGGCCATTCAGGGACTTTCTAAATGAAAACCTATTAGTTCATGCAAAACAAACAAACAAACAAACGACCAACCAACAAACAACCCAGAAAAACCCACCTGCCCCAAATTGAGATCATCAATGATATGCAGAGTGCTGATTCAAATGATGTGAGAAAAATAAAACCAACTGCTTTATCAAAGGAATAGTTT
The DNA here is from genome assembly GCF_963264785.1 of Psittacula echo. Classification (NCBI taxonomy): domain Eukaryota; kingdom Metazoa; phylum Chordata; class Aves; order Psittaciformes; family Psittacidae; genus Psittacula; species Psittacula echo. Next base: position 16,138,799 of record NC_137737.1, read on the forward strand.
TCTTAAAATCTTGAAATAATTAAGAAAATATATTGGAAACCATTTTATTAGAGAAAAATATGAATTTGGCTAACCTGATCAATCAGAGCATCTGGCTGCACTATCTAGAAACTGAAAACTGGTGTTAAAAAGGCAGACGGCTACAGAGCCAGATGGCACTATAATAGATGTGGATTCACTGGGCTTTTGGTCTTTTTATCTTGATGACTTTCTTGATGACTTGAATTTCAACTGAGTTCTGGATTGGCACAGAGCAGCTCAGAGAACGAATATCCTTAAACTAAGAAGAAAATAAATCTGCAATGTAAATGTAATTTGGGTCATGTTCCCCATCAATGCTTTTTATATACCATGGCTAAGGAACAAAGGCTGTTTTTCATGCTGACTCTATTGTATGACTACTTTTCTTCTGTGTAGAGCCCTTCTTGTTGCACTTTTATCTACATAATGTCCATCATAGCTACTGAAGATTACTGACCTGTACTTTTCAGATCTGAAGCTGGCGCAAAATTTAAAGCTATGCCATCAGCTGCAGTGTAACTGAAGCATGTTGGGTGAGTGAGAACATTATGCTCTAGTGTTACAGAAGGATCAGAGCTTACAGCCCTGCAAAACATCATTTGATACGAGCACTGAGTAAACATCACACCGTTTCTCAGCTGGCTGATTTGCTAATGTGGAATATATATCACTCAAATCAGTGGAATCGAAGTACAGACTGCTGGAGCCAGGTAGCTTCAATTGGATGACTTCACAGAGATGAAGCAAAATTAAAGGCATCCAACCAAAGGGATATTCACTGAACTCACACAGAGCTGCCAGACCTTTAGCAGAAAGTAGCCAAATCTGGTTTTTATTGCTTCTGAGTTTCCACTGCTTTTCCTGTCATACAGCAATACCTGGCTCAGTAGGTTAAAGCACAGGCACAGTGTTTGTAACTGCTGAACATGTAATGAGAATATGTAATATTTCACCCTGTACTAATCTTGTTTTATTTCAACACTGTTTCCCTTTGTTTCATCTGTGTCATCTTGATGTGTATCCTGTGACCCTGTTCAATTGTAGAAGGCTATGTTCTTGATAGATCTTCTGATGTGGAAGTCTCTTTCAACTGCAAAGCTCTCCCTGTGGATTGCTTCTTTCTGTGCACATTTCTGATGTGTCACTGCATGCTGGTACAGAGAGAGATGTCATCTTTCTGAGAATTCAGAGTGACAGCAAACACACATATGAGCTACATTTTTAATGACTGATCACACTGCTCCTGATAGTGTTGGGCACTGAAAAACAAGCTTGACTTCCAACATACACGTCAACCATGGATTGGTAGGAAGAAAGACAACATGGTCTTTTGAAGAATTGCAAAGGCTTCATGTTTGACCATGTGCCAGAAAATCCATACTGATATGACAACTGACATTGATAACCCCCTGAGAAATATCCCAGCTAAGTAAAATATACTACAGTATTGCATTGTAATGTAATATTGACTCAATATTACAAATATGAGTTTTCCTAGGATCCGAAATAGTAACAATGCTAGTATTTAGTTTTACCTGTATTACAAAACTTACTGTGGTTTTCAGAGTAATTTGAGTCTATAATCAAACACCATCCATAAAACAGTATTAGCAGGATTTAAAGTTCATTTTTACTTAAAAGGTCCTCATGATCCTATCTGACTGCTAGTGCGGAAACTATATGACAATCTTTATATCCCTTTCAAGCATAATAGTTCAAGTGCCAATATCACAGTATGCTAGAGATTGGAAGGGACCTCAAAAGATCAATATCAAAGTGAGTTCCACAGTAGGAACAAAGCCAGAGTATGCATTAGAGATTGCCACTTTTGATTAGGATTCTTTGGGTAGTCAGAAAGAAACACTTTGCATTCCAGCTAAATCTTTTACCATCTGAATAGGTGGAAATTTAATACAGGCTATTTCAAACTTGAGCTAGCCTGATGAAACATGAAACATGAATCAGTTTAAGAATTCACAAGACCCTAAACTTATTGCAGGCATAACAATGCATTCAGCTGTACTAATCACCTCCGGCACTTTTGGCTGAGAACTTGCAGTAAAACTGCTTTTTGTACAAATGAACTTCGTCTTTCAAACCGTGAGGTTTGTTCCGATTACCTTCAAGCGCATTATTGCTTCTGCAGCTTTTTAGTACGTTGGCTCCCCCTCCTGTTTATTTGCTGTAAGCAATAAACTGATCAAATAGTGCCAGTTGCAGAAGTTTCTCAGCATTTACCATGATTGCTTTTTTGGAATCATGTTTCTGAGGTTTTCAAGAAGACTGTTTCTCAGGTATCCAAGTGAAGGACACAATCCTTGTTCAATACATAAGAATAGCTGAGTCCAGAACAGTGGTGTATACAAAAATATACTGTCATTGTGTGAGGGATAGTTAAAAACCAAGTCCTTTCCAGTGAATTTAAAATAAATATTTTAAACCATGAAAAAGGCAATGAAAGAAGGATTTTCAAGTAAAGTCACTATCTGGAAACTTTAAAAAACGGCCCACTATCACAGTTAAGAGATGTGTAAATTGAAGAGTACATTTGAATAGTAAAGTACAAGAAGCTGCTTGCAGTTCAGCCAATACAAAAGAATTATAAAGTGTAACAGTAACAGGTAATATGAAGAAGAGGAAGACAAGATGGGTAAGATAACTAGTGATAATTTGTACATGAGAATTAGAATTAAAATTTGTGAAATTGCATATGTGGTACCTTTCCTTTAAAAACAGCACTGGAAGAACTCCACATCTAATGGCAATAGCAGGTAAACTAAAAAATAATTGGAAACAGAATTAGAGTCTTACAGAAAACGTGGTGAGATATGCAGAAGTCTGATTGCCATTCCTGTTCTCCAAACAATGAATCAGCAGCGAAACAGAAATGGGAGAAAAGCTTTCAGGGAAAGACTGGTTACAGTCAGTGTAGGCACATTCCTGCAAGGAAACATAGGTAAGAGCACCTGATGCTTGAGGCTACCAGTGACATGTAAGTGACACCTATGATATTTATAAAATTGAGTGCATGTGGTGCATTTTCCCTGCTTGTCTGGAAGCACCATACACCAGGGAATGCTCACATCATTGTGCTGCATCTCACAGTAAAAAACCCAACAGAGACATAGTGCAGGTAAAAGCCACATAAAACTCTACATGCTCTAGTTAGCTGTGTTTAAAAATTAGGATTTAAGAAATCAATAAAAGGAAATATCACATAGATTAAAGAACCATCAGACATCTTAAAAAGAAATCGTCATCAGTCATAATTCAGTCCACCATTCAGTCACAACTGAATGGGGACATCAGCAGTGAATTCCTGCAGATTATCGCAAGGATGAGAACACTACTCTATGTTTCCATCAAGAGCTTTTGAGTGCTTCTGACCAAAAGACTGGCACTATGGTGAGACAGGGACAGCACAGTCTTGCATGCAAAAATAGGTTTTAACATGTGGAGAGTGAGGTAGGGGAAGATGCCTCTGGAGAGTGGGTTATTCTCAAAGGAACAAGGCAAGGGCTCACGCTGCCTGAGCAAGCTGCAGTGAACAGCATTAATGAGATGTAAAACCAGCAGAGTAATGACTTCTCCACTGCCAGGTTTATTTTTATCCAAGACTGTTTAAAATTAAATGCATAAACAACCTGGAAAGAATACACCTTCTCCCCTGCTCCAAGGTACATGTTTTGAACACTATGCTACAGTTAGCTCCTCCTTTGCTCATTTTCCTTCTGAGTCTCCTTTTGCAAAATGACAGCTCCGACAGAGGTATAGAGAATCTTCTTCTCAGCACACACATTCAGTTTGGTGGTTAATGCAGCCTTCTGGAAATATGAGGATGTGGATCTGTACCTTGTCACAGAGCCAAACATGTCATCCACATCTCTCACCTTCTGTGACACTTCTAACCTGAAACCAATTATTCAGAAGGTGTCCATCACTATTTCCTGCATTTCATAAGAAAAGAAAGATCATGGGAAAAAACATGTAAGTATTGAATCACATGGAGATGGTGACAACCACCTGATAGCCATTGTAGCACTGAAAAGGAGCAGGACTTCACATCCTTCCCCAGGGTTAACAATTACTACTGCTAGCTCTGGGCTGCTCACCTCCCAGAATAACCAGGTTTTCAGGATGTCACTGAAATGATTCAACTCATCCGATATATGGTAACACAGAGACTTCTGTCGGCTTTGGCCCTGAAAGAGTTTTTAGGTTGTGTTTTAGACAGAGGCAAAAGATGAAGCTTACTTCAGAGGTAAATGTGTGCACTTCAATGACCTTTGATATAGAGAGACTGGAGTATCTAGTAGTTCTTAACTATTTAACTACAGCTGTTTGATTTCTATTCTCCCCCATAAGAGGAACATAATGTATCACATCTGGTTTGGATCACTAATAATGTATTTATAGAAAAAAAAAAAAAAAAAAAAAAAGTGTTACATAATCCCAACAAAATTAGATCTATTAAAATGCACACATCTTTACCTGAAGTGATTATCTAAAACTGCACAGATGGCTACAAGTGGAACTTTCCCAAATTAAACTGTTTGTAGCATGATTACACTTGAATCATTAGACTCTGAATCAAAAAAGAGCTTCTGTATCACTAAATTTCAATGGGATGCAATTACTTCCATCCTTTTAAAAATACCCTGCCTATTTCATTTTGGTTTTGAGAAGTCATGCTGTGAAACTGTACTTTTGAATTTTACTTTTCCAGTCATTATCAACTGATCAGATCTCCTTCTATGACAGGGCGACCCACTTAGTTGACAAGGGAAAGGCTGTGGATGTTGTCTGCCTAGACTTCAGTAAAGCCTTTTAACACCATTTCCCACAGCATTCCCCTGTTCTGGAGAAACTGGTTGTTCATGGCTTGGACAGGTATATGCTTCACTGGGTAAAAAACTGGCTGGCTGGCTGAACCCAAAGAGTGCTGGTGAATGGAGTTAAATCCCATTAGTGGCTTGTCACAAGTGGTGTTCCCCAAGGCTCAGTACTGGGGCATGTTCTCTTTTATATCTTCATCAATGATCTGGATGAAGGGATTGAGTGCACACTCAGTAAATTTGTGAATGACACCAAGTTGGCTGGGAGTGTTGATCAGCTGAAGGATAGGGAGGCTCTGCAGAGGGATCTATACAGGCTGCACTGATGGGCAAACAAGACAAAGTGTTGGGTCTTGCACTTGGGCCACACCAACCCCATGCAACGCTACAGGCTTGGGGAGAAGTGGCTGGAAAGCTGCCCGGTGGAGTGATAGGACAAGAGGTAATGGCCTCAAGCTGCACCAGGCGAGGTTTACTCGGTATTAGGGAAAAATTTCACAGAGAGGGTCATCAAGCATTGAAACAAGCTGCTCAGGGAAGTGGTGGAGTTGCTATCACTGGAGGTATTTAAGACATGCAGATGTGGTGCACTTGGCAGTGCTGGTTAACAGTTTAACTTGACCTGAAAGGTCTTTTCCAGCCTAAATGATGTTATTGACATCTTTATGCATTTGCATAACTACATGTGAAAATATTGCAAGATCAGTTTTAAAGGCATGCCCCATCAGATCTGTGAACTAGTAGCGAAGAACCAATTTTTACGGGATGGTGCAATGTTTGGCAATGGCATGTTGATTCCCTAATTTGGAACTACCGAAATGCCGAGAGTCTAGACTGGTATTGCTACTGGGAAGAAAAACACTAAAGGGCTTCTTCATAAAACAAAAGCAAACCTTCACTTCTCCTTCTCTATAAAACTAGAAAGAACTAAAGGTTGATTCCACAACCAATCTGGACACCTCCCTCCCACCCTCCAAAAAGCTCACCCAGGCACTTGTATTATCTAAACAAGTAATAATCTAACCTTTCATTTCAATATACTTTGCTGACCCACTAGTAGAATATACTATAGTGTTTGTCCTGTGGTAAATGGCTGCTAGCTAGCTACTACAAAAAAATCTTTTAAGCTGTTGCTGTCTAGGGCTGTAATTGTAGTAAGATGAAATTTTGAAGGTCAGAAGGGTCTCTTCCCTGAAACACAAAGAAAGATGCATCCCCAGGATAGAATTTTAAAGTTCTATTTTCTCCATCCTCAGTGGTACGTATCAGCTGCACTAGTCTTTGCACTGAGGTCTCAGAGGTAGATAGAGCAAGCCAAGCTGAACTGTATCCTCTGCTTACTTTGGGCAAAGAGCCACTCTGCTTTCTCCTGAAGTTTTTCTGCTGATGGATACCTTCCTGTTTGTAAATTGTTGCCTGTACAAAATTAAATGCCACCTTACTGCAAAATCCTCTTCTCTACAGCCTGTTTCTTCTCCAGCTCAACTAGGTAAGAAAAGCAGCTTGGATATTACAAAGTCCTTTTTCATCTCATAAAGGTGCTGACAGAGCGGAAAGTGCCACAACTCTCTCCCTGCAATCCACCACAATCATTTCAGAGGACTGCAGAGCAAGGCAAGGTTACATTCTGTACCTACAACTGCTCCACCAGGAGCCTGGCACAGTGAAAACTAAGTTCTGCAGAGCCATAAAGGTCTTATGCCACTTTTGAAAACTGGAACAGTAGTATACTACTACAATTTGAAGTTTAACAAGCTTTAGTAGAGTTGCTGGTTAATACTAAGTCTGCAAGAAACTCTGCCTGTGTATTTAGTTAGAAAAATAAAATCACAACACACATGGTTAGCAACCATTGAGACTTGTTTGCAACCTTAATTCTTTTCACTCATTTATTCTGCTTAACAGCCCTTTGCACCTCAGCCATTAAGCACAACGTTCTAACTTGTTATGACTCAAACTCAGGCAATCATACAGCACAGCTACAACTTTCAGGCTACTTTTGAGTTTTCTCCCTGTTGCACTCAGGGAAACACAGCAAAAGTGCTGTTAAAAGAGAAAACCAGTGAAAGAGCTCAGCTTTGTTCATTCTGGTGCAAAATACTTTCTAACTTTGCCACATGCATAAGTACTTCTCACACCAACTCTATACTTCATGCTGAGCTTCTGCTTATCTTGTTTCCTAGTGATGGAAAGCTGGATGCCCAAACTTCTGTCTACATTCCCCACTTTTCACTGAATTTCAGACATATTCAGCAAACAACTTTTATTTTTTTACTTTTACAGTACTGATTGCTCCGAGTTATGTCTTACTGTTGGTACACAGTAAATACATTTACCTGAACAATTCACTTAGTATGAAAAAAATGCAGTTAAAACATTAAAATACCACTTTACACTGTGCAAAACAGAACCTTCCAAAAGTAATGACATTGGCTACAGCCAGGCATGAAGAAAGACTTTCCCTTCAGTCTACCAGCACATTTTTCTTGCACCCCTTCATATGAAATTGCCTGTAACAGCAGGTTTTAAGTAAACACTTGTGCTGGATTAAGAAGATTTAATTACACTCATCTTGGTCTTTAGCACCAAGGATGCTTTCTTGTTCTACTCATTCCACTAAGAATGGCTGTTTTGGAAGATTTACTGAACAAAGGGGTTTCAGTCACATTTCAAAACTGCAGATGTTTCTGAAGGGGAGTTGTACTCTACTGGTGTATGCAGCTGTCAGCCTGGATAAATTAGGCAACATGCTTCCCCTAGATAAAAGAAAAGTGGCTGGGCACAATTGCCATTTCACAAATAGTACTTAAGTCAGATGAAATGCATTCTTAGTGCAAGCTTTAGACAGATTAATATATACCACAACACTTAGCACTGATTAAGTTTAGAAAAATATTATCTTGGGGTTGTTTATTTGGGTTTTTTTTTAAAGTTTTTGTTGCTTTGCTCAGTTTGTTGGTTTTTTTGGGTTTTTTTTTTAATCTTTAAAGTAATGTAACAGAAGATGTATGGTGGAAGATGCCAAAAACCACCCTGAAAGAGCTGGGCTTGTCAAAGCTATTATGCTGTTGACAATTATTCATTTGATTATTTATATACTTCTTTTAAACAATGAAGAGGCAAGAAATGTTTGTTTATTTTTTCTTTTAAATTCTATGATCACAAATGACTGAACATTATCATAATTTAAATAAACCCAATTACATAGTTTCCATTACGTTAATGGCTGCCAAACAAGAGTGTATTTCAGTGACCCAAAATGAGCAATGTTGTCTGATGGGCGAGACAGATTTTGAGGTTAGACACAGTATATGTAAAAATAGAAAGTTTAAAAACCAAACTCATCACAGACACTTCCATAACCATCTTCCTTGTGAAATAAATAAGGCAGCAGATAACTGTTACTTTGTGGCACTTTTGAGGTATGCTATTAAGTCTGCTCTCTCAGACTTCTTCTTAATACCGGCAAAAATCATCTTTGTTCCTGGGATGTACTTCTTTGGATTTTCCAAATACTCCATCAGAGTATCCTCACCCCAGGTGATACCTAGAGAGAAGAAAAAAAAAAGATAGTTAATGATCTTAAAATAACAAACATTTATGTTCTTGTCCTCCATGTTATTTCACTTTTCATCAGGCTTCAGAAAGTATCACCAAGAACTGAACATTTTTGTCCCCAGTGATTCAGAAGAGCAGCTCTAACTTTACCTTTATTTTTGTTAGCATCCGTGTAAGAGAAGCCCTCAGCTTGTCCAGTCTTGCGTCCAAATATGCCATTCAGGTTGGGTCCAGTCTTATGCTTGCCTCCCTTTTCAACTGTATGGCACTGGGAACATTTCTGGACAAAGATCTTCTTGCCCTTCTCAATATCTCCCATTTTCAGCACTAGACCAAGAACACACACGGAGGTCAGTGTCGCAATTTCAAGGTCACTTACTCAACAGGAACTTTAAAAGCATCCTAATAGTTTATAAGATGATATGTATGGCCCATCAGCCTAGTAATTCTCCAGCACACTTTCTATCCACAAGCTTTAGCTCCTAGGCTTGAAGATTAGCATTGATTCATTAGACTATGTAAAAAGCACCGAGGTGATAAACATGCTTTAAGAGCAGGAAAAGCTTTCCCCCGGCCAAAATAACTGCCCCACGGCATTTAAACAGCATGGAGATAATTGCTGAAGTGTAAGTTAAACACGACTTCCACATGCAGCCTGTGTATCTATAACAGGGAAGTTTCCCAGTCATAAATAACCTTGGATAAAGGGTCAGGGCCCTTTACACGTTTCTCCTGTTGAAAAAGCGCACCGGCATCCCTGCTCGGAAGGGGCCGGGGGCAGGCACAAAGCCGCCAGGCTCCCCTCGCCTCGGGCCCGCATGCCCTCGAGTACCCGCCACCGGTGCCGCTATCTGCACGCGGTGCGACGACAGCTCCCAAGGGCACCTCCACCTCCCGCCCGACTCTACCTCGCAGAGCCTGACCTTGAGACGGGAAGTCAGGTCCCGGCCCCGGGGCACCTCCAGGCGAGTGGCGCGACCCTGGCACGGGATCAGGGCGGCGGCTGCCGCCTCACCCCACAAGGGCGCGCTGGGCGGGCGGCGCCGCACCACCCCCAGCCGGCAGAGCCCAGGCAGGCCGGGTTCCCTCCGCACTCCTCCAGCGTCCCGGCCGTAGGCGTGCGCAGCGCGGCCATTGGGCCTCGCGGTGACCTTCCGCCGCGCCCCGTACGCCTCCTTAGGCCGCGGCCCTAGGCTCCCTCGCCTCGGCCAACGCAGGCGGGTATCGCGCCCTGAGCACAGACGAAAGCACCACCCGCCCCGTCCCTCAGCCCTCCCGCCCGGCTGCCCCACCGCCCCGCCCCCACATAACGGTTCCGTTGGCCCGCGGCACCAGGCATAAGCCCATATCCGGATCCAGAGCGAGTCGAGCCCGGCGCCGACCGGGCCCTGTCCCGCCAGCTAGTGCCCGCACCTGCCTGACCGGCCTCCCCGCTGACGCTGCGCCCACGGCGGTGACCACAACCTTGGTAACTCCGGTACCGTCCGGCGTCTGAGCCCAAGGACGCACCGTACCCCGCCCTATGTAACCCGGTGTTGCCGCAACCAAGCTAAGCCGGAACTCCACCCACCCCTCCCGGCGTGACAACCAATCGAGTGCCGGCCTGTAGACCTCTGATTGGTTACGGCGTCCGTCCGCTACAGCCTACGTCACGGCGCTGCTCGCTAGCGGGGTAGGTTGCGACCGGCGAACTCCCTACGGCATGGCGTCAGACGTAACGCTGGTACGCAAAAGGACGATGGGGCGGGCGGGTGCGAGGCTGGCTCTGGACGCATGCGCAAAGCGGTGGGCGAGCCAACGGCCGCGCGGCGCCGCGGAACGATTGCGGCTCTAGCGCGCGGTTCGCACGGCCGCGTGGCGGCGCCGGGGGCGGGGCCTAGGCCGTGACGTAACCGGTTGCCCCCGCCCCATTCCCCCCGTTTGACTGTGACATCCTGCAGAGGGAGGGGTGGGGCTTCCTGTGAGGGGAGGTGAGCGTATTTCTGCGCCGCCGATAGCAGGGCCTCGTGTAGTGACACATACCCAGTGGGCAAGAGAAGTGAGCTGTTTGCCTCAGCTGCGGGCAGTACCACTACGAGAATCTCTCGCACTCCGGCACTTAAAAAGCCTCAGTTCCCTGTGTGCGCCTGTGCTGTACTAGAGCGGGTTTAAGTGCTCTCCTGTAGCTGCCTGTGGAGCAGCCCTCGCCTCAGGTGCCAACGTGAAGGAAGGAGGACTGAGGACAGGGTGAAACCTCATCCGAGGGTGGCACAATTCTGGAGACAATTCATAAGGGTGCCCATCAAATTGTCGCTTCCTCGTTTGTGTTTTTTCCAGTGCTCACGGTGTTCAGATAATGATACAAACATTTGTGAAACATTTCACCACAAGGTATAGACAATATACTGGTGCACTCCTCAACTTCCACATCACTGTACTCTTCCTGACAGTACACTCACCACAATAAAACTGATTTGCTTATGATACACCCCTAACTTTTGTACTTCATGGGGAGTGTCTGAGTGTGCAATGAGAGCACTTTTAAGTTGGCATCTTGATGACTCCAGCTGTTGCCCCACTCAGATCTCAAATCATGTCAGACTCCTGGAATCACAAGGTTGAATGGACAGATACCAGTTTATAAACTAAAGGCATCCACTGTTTCTTTTGTTCCCCATTTGGTTTTGAGCCTTCATGATGCACTTCACTCATGTTTTTAGACTTTCTACCACGATTGCAAGAACTGTAGTTTTATTTAGTAAGGCTTCCATGTCTTGTATGATTCCAGGAGCCAGATGTATGTAACTAATACCAAGACCTGCGATAAGACCCCGGTCGCTCTTATCTTTAAGAGGAAGGAGCTGAAAATGCCTTTTAAGCTGCTTTAAGAAATTACAGCAGTGTAAATTCTTAAGCTTCTTTAAGCATTTGCTGTGGACTGATGAGCACTGACATCCGTTCAAAGGTTTTCCCTTTCTTCACAGAACACAGACTTCAAGCTTCTGTAGCTCTCTTGATTTCTGCTGGGTTTTGCCTTCCAAGTATGTATGCTCCTGTCGTGGTTTAAGCCCAGGCTGTAAATTAGAACCACGCAGTCTACTCCCCCCCCCCCCCCCCCCCCCAACGTTTCTTCCCTCCTCTTCTGGAGGGACAGGGAGGAGAATCGAAAGAATGCAACTCCCATGGGTTGAGATAAGAACAGTTTAATAACTAAGGTATAACAGAAATCACTACTGCTACCACCAATAGTAATAATGATAAAGGAAATAACAAGGAAGAGAATACAACTGCTCACCAACCGGTACCTTGCCCCCACCCCGCAGCATTTTAGCCCTTCCGGGTACTTTCAGTTACATCCTGGGCATGACGTGCTGTGGTATGGAATACCTCTTTGGCTAGTTTGGGTCAGGCGTCCTGTCCCTGCTTCCTCCTGGCTTCCCCTCCTCCCTAGCAGAGCATGAGACTCACAAAGTCCTTGGTCAGGGTAAACATTCTGACCAGCAACTGAAAACATCAGTTTTATCAGTATTACTCCCAGGCCGAAAGTCAAAACCACAGCGCTGCACCAGCTACTAAGAAGGAGAAAAAAATGACTGCTACTGCTGAACCCAGGACAGCTCCATACTGAGCATTGCATGCTGAGCTTCATGGTTAACCTTTCTGATGCACGTGGAGGGACACTGTAGCCGTGTTACATTAATTTTTCTCCAGGAAGCTGTTGTTGAAAACTGCATCTGAATTTCAAACAGTGGAATGGCTTTCAGCACTGAAGATCAGTGTACTAACAATCAGCCTGTAAAACTGTTGTCTGCTTTTCCTTACGGCTGACCATGCAGATGTCTGCTGTGTGAGTGACTGCCAGCAGGCATGGTGGAATACCCTTCCATGAAGGTGTGAATGATACAAATGTATTTTGGGTTTGCGTACTGGGGTGTTAGCGGAAGCAGAGGTTCTGCCTGATATAAAAATACACTAGTCTAGAAGATGTGTTTTCACCAGTAAGAAGTATCTCGAGTGGAGAGGACTTGATTTCCTTGTTTAAGCCTGTTTGGGCATTACTAAATGTGAATCTAAAGCAACATAGTGCTAAGAACTGGGCTATAAGTAGAAGGTGCAGGAAAGAGGGTGTTCTTCAAGACGCTCAGTATTTGACTTTTTGAAACATTCTGTGGTTGGTAGGACAGACAAATAGTGAAATTTTACCTTTCTTTGCTAAATATAAACATCTGTAGTGCATGTATGTGTGAATCCTGCACATGTTGTATGACTTCCCCTGTGGCACAGAGTATGTTGTGGGACTTCCAGAGGCAATGCTAAAGTCAAAGTCAGGGCTTTTCTGGCTTTGTGTGTTTGAATTGCTGGAGCAAACTAAAATGGCTCAGGGCTCATTTTTAATGCTCTGTGATTTTCCTACGTGTATTAACATTCATTAGACTTGGTGTGGTTTGCCTAGAAGGTTCATACTTTAGTCCTTCAGTTATTCACTGTGGTTACACGTGAAATGCTTTTGTCTTTTTACTACCTCAGACCATTACAAGCTGGAACAGTAGTTATTTTGCAGTCAGAATTACTACTATGTAATTTATTTTTGCTTCATGTCCTGAAGGAAGAAAAAAGAAACCAAGTGTGTAAAGTCCAATACGAAAGGAAACATGGCAAAAGAGCCAGCCACTTCTCTTTAAGAGGTACACTACAGATACAGAAGAAAGATGGCCTTGTTAAGGGCCTAGACTGTAACTCAGGAGCACATGTTTTGGGTTTTTTTCTTCTCTTCTGTGGTAAATTTCTTGTTTGGTCTTTGACAAATACCTCAGAACCTATTTCTTGTGTTGAAATCATCAGGGATCAGGTGCTTGAGTACCTTGGCCTCTTTTCATCCTCTTACTGTAGGGAAGTGAGCTGAAGCCTGAGCTGCTGATAGTTATCAGCTAACTGTGCTGGTGTTGGTGAGTCCCTGATTTGTGCTGTAGTCACGGTGGTGTGAACTGGTTTTAAGAAAAAGCTTGAGTCATGATCTGAGTCATAAATCTTACCTCGTCACAAGATAGTACTGACTAATTTGCACCATTGTAGTTTCTGAATTGTACTGAAGCTGTCCAGAAAACCTGCACTTCTTTTTTTAATGTTTGCCTATAAAATTGTTTGAGACAAAGGCGTATTTCACCATAGTTTTTTCAAAGCCTGGTTTATCAACATGAAAGAGTAATTCTGGGCTGGTATTGAAAAGTTCTGGATGCTAGCACCCTTCAAAAATACTCTGTAGTGGCAAACATGCTTTGACGGTTACTTTTCAACACAGTAACAGTGCAAGTCCCGTCATTTGAAATGTACTGATGGCTTTATGTTATTTATGTCTTTTAACAGGGCATTTGGATGGAAGATAGGAACCTGCTCACCCAAATGAGAAGAAAGATGGGAACCTTATAAACCTTATAAACTGAAGAGTGAATAAAAATGCCTGATGGTGTGCCTCTAGTCTCTTCTGTTTGCTGTGTTTAATACAGTCTAAGACAGAAAGGTTAAATGTGCTACTGCTTGAAACAGCTGGAAAGGCAGAGTCTCTGAGGTGCTGCAGGACCACTACGTATTAGGCTCCTTAAGACAAAGCTAAATTTATGCAGAACATCTACTTTTGTGTAATGCTTTCATCAAGCAAATCTTGGTTTTATTTTAAGCTCTGTTAGTAGTAATATCTCGTGGCAGCATATTTATGCATTGTGCAGTTGTCTCTGAAAATATCATTACTTAAGTTTTTTAATATGTGGATTGCATTCAATGCATATTTGTTGTTATTGAAAATATGAAAGCTATTCTCAAATTAAAAAGAACTGCTGCAGCATCATCACATGCATGTGCTATAAAGATTAAATATTTGGGAGTGGGATATGGAAGTATTTTCTGCACCCCAGAGTGCAGAGTGGCTGTGGAAGGATTTGATCTCAGCAGATGAAGGCAGAGCTGTGGTTTTGGAGCGTGAGTTTTGTAGGGCTGTGGATGCAACTACTTGACTCTAGGGGAAAGTGCCAAGATATTCTACTATAAGAGGTTTCAGGTGAGGAGAGAGGCTGAGAATTGCCTGAGCAGGATATTGTTGTAGACTCCAGTTAGGCACAAGATGAGGCAATGCTGCTCAGCATCGCAGCAAGCACCAAAAAATTGACAGGGAGCACAGGCAGAGAGACACCAGCCAATCCAGCCAGAGCAGGCAGCTGGGAGATTGCCAGAATACTTTGTGGCTGAGTCAATCACACAACCTTTATAATGCCATGACTTACTGATAAATTTACTAATGAATTTACCAGGTGTAAAAATAGCAAAGTACTTTGTCCTTTATTTGACACTGTGGATTTATGTCACACGTATGTAGATTTATTTGGCAGCCATTTATTTTATGGTGAGGTATCTCCAAGACTGGTGTAGGTAAAGCTCTCTGCCATTCCCAGCATCTGTCTGGTGGAGAGCTGGATAGATCAAGAAGATCCAGGGTTCAGAGTCACTCTTTGTCAACTTAGACACACCTCCAGCTCAGCATATCGACTCAATGCCCGTCTTTTCTGTGTTGAGATACTGGAATACCCTGCTCAAGCATTTGTTCTAGGAGCTGCTTGTGGTCTGATAGATGTCTAGTTACCTGTAGACTCACAGAAGAGTATAATGAGGCCTTGGACCTCACTGTAATATAGAAGTGTGGGGAACAACTTCTTTGATCATGGTTTGAGGCAAGTAACACAACAGGGGCATCTTATTTGAATGAGTATAGAGGAGTAGCGAGTACAAAACATAAATGCATGAAGTCAGGTAATTTGCAGTGAAGTGTGGAATAGCAAAAAAGGACTTCCAAGTGTCAAGGGTTGTCCTAGGGTAGGACTGCCTCAACTTCTATTTTACTATCAGAAAACTCATTCTGAATCCTTATAAGCCAGTGCCTGTAGTGAAAGTAGGCTAAAAAGACAGGTGAATCGAGATAGTAATTTAAAAGAAGACCATTTCTGGACTCAAGGCCAAAGTTAATCAAGTTAACTCACAAGGACATTCACATTTGAAAGATTCGGGACATAGCAATTTGCCAGAAGTTCAGCTTTTCTTAAAAACATAGTTTTGTTGCTTTTGGAAAAGAACTTTAAAATTAACTTTAAGGGCTCAAGACTTGAACAACAAATAAAAGGGTATCTGTTTATTAAGTCCATTATATGTTTAACTTTAAAGCTAGTCTCTTGCTATTTTTACTGGAAGGCTTAAAATAGCAGAGGTATAATAAATGTCCTTGGGCATTGTCTGTGAGTATGATTCCATCTGACAAGAAACATGCTACAAGACCAGTAATTTCTACTGGCCTCAATTTCTATTTTTAGGAGGCAAGGAATCATAGAATCACAGAATGGTTTGAGTTGAAGGGACCTTAAAGCTCATCCAGTTCCAAACCCTGCCAGGGGCAGGGACGCCTTCCTCTAGACCAGGTTCCTCAAAGCCCTGTCCAACCTGGCCTTGAACACTGCTAGGGATGGGGCAGCCACAGCTTCTCTGGGCAACCTGTGCCAGTGTCTCACCACCCTCATTGTAAAGAATATCTTCCTAATATCTAATCTAAATCTCCCTCTTTCAAGTTTAAAACCATTCCCCAAAGCTACCATTCTCAAATTAAAAAAAAAAAAAAAAAATTTCTTTCTAAAGAATCAAACAGAAGAATTTCAGCTGTATCCTGTTTGGAGGGGATGACAATTGCCTACAGTGATAATACCTTTGCTTTGTGTATCTATCTTCTCAATTACATGATCAGCTGGGACATTATCTTCCAAATAATCCAAGCCATAGAGGAAGAAGTACTTCTGCAGCGACTTTATTGTCAAATTAGTCTCCAAAGCATCAACTTAGACTTGAGAAAAGCTCCAAATTAAGACTGCTTTTGTAAGGAGATTTGTATGGCTGGGCTTCCTTATGTAATGATGATATGCTAATCTAATGTAATCTACTAAAGCCTCCACAGTTAAACTGTAGGCCAGAATGGAGAACATTTCATGAAATAAGAGCACTTGCATGGCCTCATTATTCAGATGAGAGTCTTAAAAAATGAAAGATTTGCTTACCTTAGGATTTTCAAAGGAGAAACAGTTTATAATGTAAGTAGAAATAAGGCCATATACTGGCAAATTTAGCTCTGTTCTCCCATCTAAAACTTGTATGATACGGCAGGCTTAATGCTTCTAAGTATATACCCAGTTCTCTGCAGTGCTGTGAGGGCTCTGTGCATAGCAGCAGGAGGAGCAGTTGAATATGAAGCCTAAGTCGTCAGAACATGTTCATGATTCATAGATCCGTAGGTCGTCTTCACTGATTGGAAATCACTGCTGCAAGCGATAGCACCCATGGGGTGTTTGTGGCAGTGAAGAGGTGGGATTCTTCCCTGCAGAGATCTTATGCTATTTTTTTGCCTGTTATGTCAAGTTTTCAAGACTTTTGTAATTGCGGGGCTGGTGGTTTTAGAATCAGGCTTTAATATCCCAGCTTCACTGTCTGCTTGTTTTTACATATGACTTTAAGAAGGTGTCAGGCGTTATATCAGAGCAGATTAGGGGTTTAGCACTGTTTGCGACAATGATCAATGCTGGATGCTTTGCAGACACTAAAAACTACCAAGGATGAGCTTATTATCCTAAAGCATGAAGTGTCAGAGCACTGAGAACACTTAATCCAAACTACTACCATTGCAGTTGCTTTTCTTATGCTCCTAGGATGTGCTGTAAGTCTTTTATAAAAACATTAAGATCTTTGCCTTCATCCTATTCCAAGCAGAAAACTAAACAAGTAAATTAAAGCATACTTTCTAAGTTTCTTCTTTTGCCTGATGAATTTGACCAAATGAAAAGTCCCAAAGCTTTTGCATTCGGGAGCTCACAGATATGTGATACAATGACTGATGAAATCCTATTGTAGTAAATGTACTCATTGCTAAGTTGTAGCTTATAGGTTTTGGGGGTTTTTTGCTTGCTTGTGTTGGTTGTTTGTGTGCTAGGTTTTGTTTTTCCCAAAAGATCAAGTTCAGTTTTCACAAGTCTTTCTTGGGCATAACTAACCCTCCATTTTAAATATTTTTTTCTCTTTTCCAGACTTTTTTTGCCTTTTTGTTACTTCTGAAATGTGCTGAACAAAACTAAATGCAAGATACACAGGGGTTATGAAATGACATAATATTCTGTCTTCTCTTCAGCTTAACATCAGTCTCTTCTAAATAGTGCTAGAGGCAGAGCAAAAGGCAGGAGTCTGCACTTACTTTGAAATCATTCCTCCAGCAGGTAACAACTATTTTAAAACCCATTTGTGGCTGAGTTGTCTTCAACAGTCTTTGAAACATGTTTCTTGATACTTCATTTTTAAATTTCATCTGTTATTATTCTGCTTAGTTACTTTTGTGCTAAATCCTTTACATAGTCTCCTGTACTCTTTTTGTGTACTAATAAATTCATTAATTGTCTCTGTTTTAAGAACCAAGAATCTGATTGTTTCTGAGGTGTGTAAGGGTGGGATAGAAAATGAGTATCCTCTCACTTTGTATGACACGTAAGCTGACTCCTTTCACATTGTTTTCTTTAGATCCACAGTATTTCCTTATATCCTTATATATTCAGGGTACAAAGAGTATCCTTTGTACTCTGAATACTTGCACAGAAAATAGTGCACTTCTGGGGCACTGTGTCCTGACTGGCCTCCTGAAGATCTCACACATGAATAAAGTAATCAGGAATTTGTGTTTCTGCCATGATTCTTTCCTAATATCTCTTCCTGTAAAGGGAAGTCCAGTGGATAATGACTAGCTGGAAGCATAGCCATATATTCCAGCCATATATTCAGTGTATGATCCTGGCAGTCTCCTCTATTCTGGTGATTTGCTTGAAGAGAGAGAGGAATATGCCAGATCTCTTAATGGGATGGCTTAGGAGGCTGCAATGAAAAAACTGTCATTGAAAAATACAATGGTATTTTGCTCCCTCTTCAGGTCCTCTGTGGGTTAACTGAATAATCCCCTGTTTAATTAAGCAGTTAAAAACCCCAACACAATGAATGCGGATGTGCTATTTCTGCTCCTGTAATCCCCACTTGGCTGCAGGTCCTTAAGACATTCATTGAACCAATATTAGCTGTGTTCCTGAATTCTGGGTAGCTGCAATGTTTATCTGTCAGCACATAGAAAATAGCAATTTAAACTGATTCTTTGCATTCCTTTTTGCAAAGCCAGTTGCTAGTCCGTGAGATACCTTTTCATTAAATCTTCCTTTGCTACTGTTTTATTTTCAAAAAGCTTTACAAAAATGATATATTTAAATATATTGTATTTGGGTACTTTTTTGTTTGTTTGGTTGTTGTTCACACTTTTGGGCATCCTAAACAGCTCAGTAAGCACAGCACAGCAGCACTCTTCTGTCCCTATCTTAACTATTTTTATAAGCACCAAGTTAATGCCTGCTCTTAATCCTTAGCTACTGTATTGACTACTTGCAGCCATCTAGGGCTAACTCCTAATAACAGATTACATGTTTTCTGCAGTTTACCTGATTCATTCTGAAGTTCCTTCAAAGCCCTGCAGGGATTGCTAAATCTCTCTACCAGTCTCTCTCTGCTAGTCTTCATTTTGGTTTAAATAGTCTCTATGGCCTTTACAGTTCTCTTAAACATTCCTGTCTTAGTGAGGAAAAAAAGAAAGAGGAGTCTGAAATAGAACCTACAATAGGTCTGACATAGGAATGTAGACTTGGACAGGCCACAGTCAACCTTAATGCACGGAAGCTTTGGGAATGTGCTATGTCCCTGTGTGTATATGGTAGTGCTGACAATATTGGCCTTCAATTCCTTGCAGAGTAGTTGGGGATCCTTTTGACCTGGAAGCTCGGTGCTTGTGAGGGCCTGCAAAGGGCCCTGTCAGGTCAGTAACTATAATCCCCCACTGCTGTTGGCAACCGTGTTATAGCTCCTTTCATAAAATGCATTCTGAAGCAGCCTGTTTCCTGATTCTCCATCTATAGAAGAGCAAATCCCCAACCTCCCTGCTGTGACCATTAAAAATCATCTCGTGATTCCCAGCCTAAGTTTATTCCCAGTCAGACTGTAATGCTCATATGGTGGCCTGCCCTTGGCTCACATCCCATTTCTGGTTTGTGCTTTCTGTCACTTTACACTCCTGACCTAGGCTGGCCACTGGCTTTATTTTACCCAGCATTGTGCCTGAGTAGCTGGCTATGACAGTAGAAACCCTGAATGAAGACAGAGGCATCTGAACACTGTTCTTGCAGAATTGACTCATGGGGACGTTGACCTTGAAGTAAACACACAGTGCACCCTTCAAGAGGTCTTACTTGTGAAAGACTAGGCAGAAATATTTCTTTCTATATGGAGGAAGTCACAGGATTTACATCGTCATCTGAGTCTTTCATTTTAGCAGGGACTACTTATTTTAGCAGATTGTTGCCTGAAACTTGTGAAATAGCTCTGTCAGGAGTCTCTCAGGTAAAGGGAAGCTGCCCAGACACGTATTACTATCTTGGCACATAGGGAGCTTATAGTCAGTCTTTATGCTTTGGAAAAGAAAATATTCTGCTCCACCCCAATGCATGAGATCTAAATGGGTTTAGGTGTCTCATGTTCTCTTTCCCTTTCTTCTGTAAGCAGCTGTTTTCCCATTTGTGGTCTCATAAGCAGTGTGGTCATATAAACTGTGACTTGAATTAGTGTGTTTTTAACTTCTTTTAAGAACTGTTGTGAGTGAGACTGAGGATGCTCACTGATGTGTGGCTTTTTAGCTTTCTCAACCACAGTTTGATTCACTGCTTGAACGCTGTTACCCTGTATTAATCATTTGTACAGTTGAGGCTTCAGATACTGGTGCAGAGTTAGAACCACATTACATGGGAACTGTTCAAGCAAAAAGTACATTTGAGTCCTACAGCCAAAGAATGGGTTTCAGCAGTTACTGTGCCAAACAATCCAAGTGTTTCGTATTTATTGTATGTATGTTTTAAGTGGAATAATATTGTTCAAATAAAGTAGCACATGCCACGTTAGTCCTCTGCCAATCTCACTTTGTAAGGCAGAGGGTAATAAAACTGCTCGGTTTTGAATTAATGTAAATTCCTGGTTTGGATTTTCATTTCCAGGGACAAGCTGTTGAAAATGTTCTTTAAAGTGTTCAAGTGTTCATCATCATAAAGTGAAACATTTGTTTTTTCGTCACACTGGAGAAAAAGCTAGACAGCTTTTCCTTTTCAGATACAGGGATTCAATTATCGGAAACTTGTAAATGCCATTTCAAAAGAGATGTCCTCACTTGGGTTTTGTTTGTTTGCTTGTTTTGGGTGGTTTTTGTTTGTTTAGGTGTTTTTTTTGTTTGTGTGGGGTTTTTTTTATTACAATAGAATTAAAAAAAACCAGGACAATTTGGGGACTTTCTATCCAGAGCCAATTTTGGACTAAGAAAATGACAGCATCTATCATAGTTGCCTTGCTAATTGTATGTCTGTGGAGTTTAAACCTGAAAGTGCTGTAAATCCAGCAGAGCAGGAATCCATTCTTTCTGTTTACCAGCAGAATTGCTTAGTCAGTTACAATCAGTTAGACCTGTGCATGTACTCTGCATGACAACATGTAGGTGTCACTGAATGGCTTAAGCCAGAGCAGGTAATGTTGCATTAGCAAAATGCAGCTCAACTTGATTTGCTATGCTTATATACCATGTTATGCTTCATTTGCATGAGTAGCATTTAATACAAATAGTTTCTTTTCATTTTTATACAGGCCACACAGAATGTAAAAATGGTTGAAAACATTAAATGTGGAATTTTCCAATATAGATTTATACATTCTTTATAGTAAATCTTTGCATTAAAATAGGATCTGATAATGTTACTGATGGACTCTTAAGGAAGAAAGGCAAATCATGTAAATGGAGGAGGATGAATCATAGAAACTCTGCCAAACTTAACCTGGTATAGTTAGTAAGGAGGCAATAGTCTGCAGTGGTAATAGGCCACTTATCAAATGCACAATGTAAAATAAAGATAGTCAGTTGATGAGGTCATTGGGGTTGTCCTGATCAACACCAGCTGAACATCTAGCCAATATGCTTGAGTCTCTGCTGTGCTGCGTCATTCACATGAGAGCTGCCAACTTGTTTTATGGAAGCTATTACTCATACTTCTCAAGGCAAAAGGTTGTTTGAATTGCTGTCATGTGTTGGTGGCAACTTTAAATAAGATAAAAACTAAGCAGATAATAACAATAACTTCCTCCGTGGCAAACCCTGAACAAGTCATTAATTCGTTACAGAAGTTCTGTCAACTGTCTGTCAGGACTGATTTAGTGTACTGAATTTATGCCTCTGTTTAAGAGTGAGCCTTGCCCTGTGCATGAGTGTTATCAAAGGGAAGGTTTAATTCTGCTAGACGAATTTGGTAACGCTCTTGCCAGCATTACATGTGGTGGAAGCACAAGATTCTTGGTAAATGCAGTACTTGCTAGTTCCACATCTTCACCTAGTTCTCCAGTTAATTTGCCAACGTCTTTCATGTAATAGTTATCTAGGATAAGGGGATTCATAGGAGCTCTTCCTTAATGGAGATATATTTTATTTTCCCACATTTTTATAGACTAGGGAAATAAGAATTAATGCACAGTCCCCTGAAAAATCTCAGATAATTTACAATTTTTGTGGCCTCAATGAATTTCACTGAGAAATCTAGGGGCTAACACTTTGTGGTCTTGCATTGCGATTCCAAGTAAATTAATATAACAAAAAATGCTTACCTGTGAAGTCCTGACTGTATGTTGTGATCCCCAGAGCCCTTTCAGTGTTTTGTACCATGTTGTTCTTGGAGAGAGGTTATGCTCTGGCTTTAAAAGTGGAGTTGGGGGCCATTATCTTTGGTGGATTTGGATAGTGTATTCAACCTTTTCCTTCAGCAAACCTAGGAAGCAGAAGGATAAGAAGAAATAGGTAAAGTATAAACCAAATATGTGTGCTGGATGGAAAAGACTATTTTAAAGGACTGAAATAACATGTGTCATGTTGCCCTACCCTCTCCAGTTATCTGTTTAGTAAATGCTAATGTAAGTAAAAATGTGGTGGAAAAATGTCTTCAGTAAGGTATATTCCTGAGGTGGAAGGTTCAACAGGTACACAGTTCAGCTGAATTCAATTTAAATAACTTGAAATCAAGTTCTTCAGTGTAGTCTTTCATTGTAGCTCTCTGTGTAAAAATATATCCAGATAAATTTAAGAAAAAAACTGAAAAAATCAAAAAACCAAAACCCCCTATTTAGCTCTTTTCAAGATGAACTATGTATTGTAAATATGTGTGTGTCCTGGCCAGTGCACAGCCTTCTTAGAGTCAGAGGAAGTACTGACAACTTCATGGGTTAATGGATTACCTATGGAGAAACAGTTAACATATTCTAATGGGATACCATTGATCAGCATGACAGATGGATCTGCATTTTAAACTGTAGTTGTATGCTCACTATAAAGATGTCTGTGCTGGTGGAAGAGGTTCTTTCTGTGAGCTGCTGTTAGTGTCTCTTCTACCTTGGGACTCTGACCTCATGGATCTGCAGACAAAATTCATCTTCACAAAATCAGCAGGGTTAGATTAAATCACCCATTTAATCAGCATAAATTAAGCCAGCTGTCTTTCCAGAAGCACCCAATGGGATTATCTGTATCACCAAATCTGCAAGGTGAGTTGTCTCAGGTAGAGAGGTGGTGACAAGCAGCTGTGGGCTGGATCTTATACCAGATAAAGCTGCCTCTGCAGAAGGCCATCTGTCCATGGCCAATTGCAGGAACTCTGGGTTGATTCACATATCAGTAGGGAAGTTTCTTCTTGTATTTTCTGTGTGTGATTTTTACAAACAGCAACAACAAACAATAAAGCTTGATGAACTGTAAAGCTGGCTCTGAACTCGTCATGTCACCATCAAAGGAATAACTGAGTGCTACTAGATGCACTAGAAAAATGAAACTGCACTGCATACTTGAAAGAGCTGAATTTCCAACCCTGGGTCTATCACTGCTTTTTTTCCTAGGCTTTCTGCCTCAGTTTCCCTATTTACCTCACAATAGTGATGTTAGTATTAACTACGTAATAGCTACACTTGAGTTTTGTAAAGCTGAGGTGTAGAATAGTTGCAAAGCTTTTAAATACAATCTCCCACTGGTAGAAGTCACCTGAGTGTGATCTGGGTTATCTGTACCTTACCAGAGATTTCTCTTTGGTCACTGAAAACTGAGGTGTCCTGGTGTCAGAAGAAGCCAAAAACTGTATGAAGGGAACAGCAAATGAAGTTGATGTGTTTTCTAAGTGCCAGTGGTAGGTGCCCCTTCAGCCTCAGCCGAGTACTTCTGAACCTGCTAAGCTTTGCTGGAAATAGGTCTTGGCCTCTGATGATCCCCCTGTTGTGCAAAAATAGACTTTGTAAGTCCACCTCTGCACATGATTTGTCTTTGTTTCTTAAACTGACCAATGATAAATGAAAATTGACTAAAAAATGACTACTCCTAGCATGACAAATTCTGTGGAAAGATTTTAAGTTTGAATGGACACATGCTCCATGAAACATGGCTCGTGTACCCTATTACATACGTAACTGTACAGCACTGTGCCGATGACTAGGAATGGCAGCTAATGAATGCAAATTGGCCTTTTACTTAACACTATCAGCTTTTACTCTGGTGAAAAGCTTCTTATCCATGCCAGTGTATGCTTTTTCTGTTTCACACAGTTATTGCCAAACCCTTCCTGGCAAACACTGCCGTGGCACACAGAGGTGCTTGCTGGCTTTCTCCTGTATAAATTCCCCATAACCCTGAGTTGTCAGCAGCTGCCAAGGACTCCTCATCAGTTCATGCAGGTGATCTTTGAAGTCTTCCAAAATTAAGCACCTGTCAAAATCCCAATGTAGTAAAATGCCTCCAGGGAAAAGCAGAATAAGAACAAAACTTTCATTCCCTTTTCCTCCAGTATATTATGTAAAACACTTTCAGGGTAAAATGCTGCTGGGGTTGAAACCAAATGTGTCATGATGGCTTACATGGTGTTCTGTAAATAATGAATGTCTAGGGCTCCATCTCAGTCTTTTTAAGGGATGATCTGTTTCTTCTCCCTGGACCTTGTTCTACCATGTGTGTAATAATAAAGTGTTTTAAAATATTCAGCTGCAATTTCAGGACTACCTCTTGTCCTCAGCACAGGTACGGCAGGCATGACTTAAGCCCCCAAATTGCTCGTGTTTGATCCTGCTGATTCATTTTTTTCCTTTCTCTTTCACTGTTTTGGACTGTGGAGAATTATTTTCTCTGACAGAAGAGATCAGATACACTAAATGATCCATCTTGCTTTTGTGGGGATTAGCAGCAATGTTAATAGCTCTGTTGGCTTCTGAGGGTACAAGGTGGTCACATGGGTTGGGTTTATTCATCATTTTCAATGCTGAAGATATCCTCATGGAGACTGCAACTATCAACACATAGAGCTCTAATTTAAGCCATGATGCTTAGCTTGATCACTGATATATTCATATTTTGGCTCTGTTAAGCTGCCGTAGAGGAGAGTCAGGAGCTCAGTAGTGTTTCTAATTAAGTTTCAAGAGTACATGGTAAGCCACAAGAGTGCTGTCTTGCCTCTGGTCTTCCTCAGAACAACCACATCGTTGGCCATGGTAGGGGTATTGTGATGCAAAAGCTGATGACTGCTTGTATCGATCCCAGTGTCACAATCCTCAGGTTATCTGGAGTTTGGGAACATGATGTATCTAGAGCTGTGCATCTGATAGGGATGAGAAATAGGAAAATGGGTTGGTTTGAGTTGTCAGGAAGAAGAACAGAAAGAAAGAGAATTTCCTTATTTTGCATTTCAGATTTTAACATTAGATATAACACTTTGTAAGAACTGGGAGAGATGTGAGAATCAGAAAGGTGACATCTTAGTTCTTTAATCCCCTCTTGCTCAGCTGCAAAGAATTCACAATGATAATTCCTTTGCAGCTTTTGTACATGTCCTGGGTTCAGCAGCAGCAGTCAGTTTTCCTCCTTCTTAGTAGCTGGTGCAGCGCTGTGGTTTTGACTTTCGGCCCGGGAATAATACTGATAAAACCGATGTTTTCAGTTGCTGGTCAGAATGTTTAGACTGACCAAGGACTTTGTGAGTCTCATGCTCTGCCAGGGAGGAGGAGAAGCCGGGAGGAAGCAGGGACAGGACACCTGACCCAAACTAGCCAAAGAGGTATTCCATACCACAGCACGTCATGCCCAGGGATGTAACTGGGAGTTCCCAGAAAGGGCACGTCCTCTTCTCTGTCAGGCTCATTTCCGGTGGGTGGTATCGTATTCTCTTCCCTTGTTATTTCTCTTATCATTATTATTATTGGTGGTAGCAGTAGTGATTTGTGTTATACCTTAGTTACTGGAGTGTTCTTACCTTGACCCGTGGGAGTTACATTCTTTCAATTCTCCTCCCCATCCCTCTGGGGGTGGAGGGATGGGGGGGTGGAGGAGTAGAAACTGCGTGGCTGACTTGCTGACTGGCTTAAACCACGACAGTACATAATCAGTCATACCAATTCGCATTTACTTCCATATGGCTTGAGGGAAGGAAAAGATGGACTTCAGATTCGTATCCAATTAATAGTAACTGAGTTTGTGCTTGTGAAATCAAAATTTGCCTCTAAAAAGACATTCTTTTCTGGGAGGAAGGAGGATGAAGCTAAAATGGGGAATTTTATGGGGTACTGATAACCAGGATTTCATGGAGTACCCATGTTCCTGTGGCTGTTCTTTTCAGCTTTCAGTTTTTCATGATGGAATGATTAAAAAACCTATTAAAATCAGGGCATCCTGAAATCTTCTGAGGAAAATGAAAGCAGCAGTTTACTCCAGTAAGAGAGCTTAGCACCCTGTTTGGATTCTTCTACACTTTACCACAGCTGCATACAGCAGCTTACTGAAAACAAACACCTTTCCCAAGTGGCTGTATAAAACAAAATCACAACCTTATACAGGAGCCAAATACATTGCGTTCCTGAGGCTGTGGATCATGGCATAACAAGATTACCAAACTGGGCTTTTCAGAGGCTTCTCTCTCATAAATCTGCTTTATGCATGCTCTTGATCCGTTATCTGTGCTTGGTAGATGCTCCCAAGCACTTTAACTCCCATTAGGTAAAGAGGCCATGAACAACAGCCAAGAAAACCCAATTAGCCCATAGGCAAGTCAGCAAGATCAGAATTTGTTAGGAGAGCAGGTGTGCTAGGCAAGCACTGCTAACCTGCTAAACCTATCGTTACATGCTTCTTGAGAGGGGTATTTTTGCCTAGTGGCATCGATGCTGCTTATTGCCAAGGAACCTGCACTGTGCAATTGTGGCTGTAAAAGGAGCAACTTGCCTTTCTATTTTGTTAAGGTACAATAAGATAAAACATAAGTGAAATGTGCTTCCTTAGCTAAACTGCCCGGTGGTTTATGAAGCCTAAATTAGGGAAGAATAATAATAAATAAGTAACCTAAAGTGACCTGTGTTCATTTGTACCTCCCACATTTTATCTGAATCAGTGTAATCAGTATATGTTAGGGACAAATTGATATGTAAGCAGCGCAGCCAATATTCTTACTGATACCACTCATTACATCAGGAATGTTTTGTGTTGCCAGGTGCCAAAGTCTGAAAAGACACTGGGAACAAGTGATGTACAGAATGTCTTCTTTAAAGGAGTATGGAAAAAAAAATCTAGCCTCTTTCACTTTTGTGTAATAAGCTCTATATTAATTAACAATGGTATGTGCTATTAGTAAAAACATATCCTTTTATCAGTAACGCAAAACAAAAAGAATCCTGTTTATACTTGCAGAGAAAATTCGTATTCATGCCATGCTGATGAATTGTTTGTATTTTGCCATGGGGACTTATTTTATGCTTCAAATAAATTCGAAAAGAGGCTATCAGAAGAAAGCACTAATTTAAAGGGCAAGAATTTCATCACCGAACCTAACTCAGAGTCTCTTGGCAATTGTGTCAAGTCAGAAAAATATCTAAGATTAAAACAATAATTAATTTGCTTAATGGTTCCTTGTGGCATAGTGAACAAAAGTTAAAAAGACCTTGAACTACAGTACTACTGCACTAATCTCAATGGTTCTCCTGGAGCTCCAAAATCTCATGTATTTCATGAGAAAGGCTTACTTACAAAGCCTTGCTTGAAATGTTCATTACCTTGTATGGGTAGGAGAGTAGGCTTTTCTATTTGCCCTGTGATTACACAAAGTTTCTTGATTCTTCAAGCCATATACCAATATCTTCATATTGCTAAAGAAAAAGAAATCTTCTTTTACTCAGTGAGGAGAGGGATGTGCCAGATGCATTCCCAAGCAGGAGATGGTGGTAACTTCTCAGGGCCCTTGCCCTTGCTCAGTTTGAATACAGAACCATATGGGATATTAATAGGCCCCATGGGACTTCATCCTTTCAGCCTTAGCAGTTCTTGTGGGTTCTGCTCCCACATCTGGGGATTACTCAGTAGCCTGGTTAATGACATAGCTGTGGTACAGGAGCTGCATCTAAGCTGTCTTCCAGGTAACCTGTGACTCAAGAGCTGCAGCGTGGCCACTCCGTCACCGAATTATTCTCCACGAAAGTAGGTGTTGCACAGTTGCAAAGAGGAAGTCTTCTCCCTTCCTTATTTCTTTCCATACTGATATGGGTGTTTTGAAAATTAACTTCAAAGTTTAAGTGCAGGTCAATTTTGTTCATACATGCTGATACAACATAGAGAAGTCATGCATTTCGTTGTGAAATCTGTGGTGTGACACTATGGGACTCAGTGCGATCAATGTAAGGTGTGATATCTCACAAATTACTGTGCCAGCATAACTCACACCTCAGCTGAGCTGAACAAAAGATCTACTTTTAATGTGTGATGCTACGAAGATAAAACGGCTTAAACAAAGTGTTGGATTCTGACAACAATTTGTACATTGTTGCGTTTATAACAACCTGGTACTTCTGATTCAAGCTTTGTGTCTGTCTTGTAAATGGAAAGCTTTTACAGAGCCATACTTACAGAACAGCTATCCTTAAAATTTATTCCAGAGATACTTGTAATAGTTTTTCCATTTCTACACTTAGAATTGGTGCCGTATGTCTACTAGTGCTATAGACATCTTACTGTTCCTTTTCAATTCACATTGTGTTACTGTAATAATTGTAATATTTGCATTGTAATTGTAATATTGTAATAATGTCAATTGAAAAGAAACATAAGTATTTTCAATTTCCATTTACATTCACATCGTGTTACAATGTGAGTTGACACATTCTTCATTGCATTCATTGGACATGTTCCTGATACAAATATGCATAAATAAGGACAGTCACATCTGCTTTGTGCTCTGGCACGGCAGAAACACTTAAGTGCCTTTATAGAGCACTTTTCATTATAACATCCAAACTTAAGGCAGCAATAAAATAAGGATGAACATGCATTTTCATGACTCTTCCATGATTTACAGGAGCTTTGTGAGCTCATGTAACAGCCAGAAAAGCTTTGCATTTTCAGAGGGGTTTTATCTTCATACAAATCCAGGGAGTGGTCCAGATGGACACCATCCCATTTCCTTAGTAATGAGTGCACTACGGGCACTCTTCAAAGGCTTTTTTAGATAAAATAGATATAAACCAGTCTCATGTGAGAGAGTAACCTATGGAGACACTGGCTTTGCCTGCAGTAGTTCTGCATCTCCCCTCTGGATGTATTGCGGAGCACTAGGTGCAGAGACACACTTGCCCAGTACTGGTAATAAAAAGACACACTGGAACCTGTGTGACCTTCATGAGGGGCTCCCACTTACCACTATTTTTCCTCTCTCTGACACATGGTAAGAGCCTCTGAACCTTTTCTTCTCTCAAGTGTGGTGTTGGCCTGAAAGTGATGCAGTGTGGGGAGCCTCATGACCTTCAGCTTCTTTTCTAGATTAGGTCAGAGAACTTTTCTGTGGCTCTTTCCTGTTAATTTCCCACATACTCAGTAAATTATTAAGAGAATAAGATGTATCAGTCTTGCCAGTTTTAACAGGAATGAAATTATGGCTGGAGAATAAAACATTTCACATGTATAAATTTGCTTTCTCTGCAGCCTTTTCTTCTTGTAAAGGGAATCACTTACCTTGCTTAACCTTAAAACCTGGTTCATCAGGGAGCTGTAGGTCAGGGAACACCGGAGGTTGAGGAGCTGGAGGACAGCCAGAGGAATGTAAGTGCTGTGTGACATGATAAGCAGGGAAAGCAGATTAAAACCCACATGGAAATAAGCCAGTTTTCATTCATTCTGTGCTGTCATTACACCCACTGAAAACCTCATTGGTGTGACTTGTCCATGGAAGAACAGCTGCAAATGCTCTAGCCTGGTGTAGTGTGTGTGTGTGTATAACTAGAGTTCT
The DNA here is from genome assembly GCF_963264785.1 of Psittacula echo. NCBI lineage: Eukaryota > Metazoa > Chordata > Aves > Psittaciformes > Psittacidae > Psittacula > Psittacula echo. The sequence goes on from NC_137737.1 coordinate 16,168,659, forward strand.
AGGGCTGAAGGGTGTTTTTTCAAGGCCTTTCATGATTTTTGCAGTCATTTGATGTGAGCTTGAGGACTCATTGCACCTTAGAAGAGAGGAGGCAACTACTTTCCTCCAGCACATTTGACTGGGAGGCCATATGTATGTGGCCCACTGCTTAGGCACTTACAAAAGCACATCTGCACAAACCCAGTGATTCATTCCAGTGCAAAACTGCACAATTATACATAGCGTGCTTATTTAAGGCAAAGGCATAGTTGTTCCATGGAAGTGTACAGAGTTATTGCAAATACCTGGTAATTCATTTCCCACAAAAGACAGTAACTGCTCGAAGGAGCCCTCACAGGCTGTAAAGTAAATAAACTGAGTGTTAATAGCTCCCAGGAAGGACTGCAGAGCACCACTCAGAGGGTATTTTTCAGGAAAGGTTTCACATGGCTGTCACCACTTAATAGTCCCTGGCAGCAGGAAGACTATTTGCTCTGAAAGTCCTTGGACTATGAACGTAGAAGGGCGGTTTTTTGCATGTGTGTGTTTCACTTTCTGATTTAAAGGGTATATTCTTTCCTTAAATTTAAAAGTCTTTCAAAGATCAGGAATATGCAACCCTATAGAAAAGGAAAACACTCAAACTAGGACAAAGCATAGACCATAAAGTATTTTTAGTTACCTGGCATGTTTTAAGTTAAGTTGTGAGTGCAAAATAATATGTGCGCTGTTGATCAGACAACCAAAGTCCAACATCATGTACTTTTCAGCATGTTCAGGGACACAGTTTGATCTACGCCTGTGTATACAGCTTGCAGCACAAGGGCATAGAGCCACAGCTATCCCTGCTGGCTTCCTTTGAAGGAAGCAGATATCCTGAAAGGTGCTGTGATCTTTACCTCAGCCTGTGTGCATGGATGATCTATTCTGGTGAGCAACTGGCACAAGAAATACTCTTGGTATGAAATGAATGAGTCCCAGAGCATCCTTAACCAAGGCACATCTGAGGCTGGCCAGCCTAGGAATTGCTGAAGACACAGAAGGCCTCCTAGCCATGCACAGAGAGTTTTAATTTTACTCTCCAATTTGCCTGTGTTTCTGCTCTTTCAGGGGTACCAATATAAAAGTCACATGGGAGAACATTTACTCCACTAGCAAGTTCCAGTGAATCAAATTGTTCCATCATTCCATTGCAGTCAATGGAGTTTTCTTGAGGATCAGCTAAGTAACAAAATGGAACCACCCAGCTTGACTGTGCAACAGGAGAGTGCTCACTTTGCATGGATGTTGGTTTTAAAACAACTTTAAAAGTACTCCATTGTCTTACAAAACTGCATGTGACAGTTCTTGTCACTTAGCACTTACGAAACATGTAGGAAGAAACTTGCAGGAAGAAACTTGCTTCTTCCTTATAGCATGTAATCAAATTCTGCAGAAGCAGCACTGCCAGTGCCTCTAGTGCTTCTAATGTGTGGTCAAAGGCCTTAGCTGTCCCAGCGCAAAGGAGTTTTGGCTTGTACCTGCTGGTAGGTAACTCATTTCTGCTTGTGTTGGATGCTGTAATGAGGTAATAAAGAGAGAAGCCTGCAAGAAGCTATGGATTACAAAGAACAGGGTTGCAGGTTTCCTTGTGCAGCTTCCACAGCCTGTTTATCGTTAGCCCTCCTGCTTTTCTAGAGTGCCAGGGTTTACACAGAATGGGGAACAGGTACCTGCATGCGGAGAGGCTGAGAGCAGTGGGGTCAATATGCCTCACCGTTACCTCAAACATAACTGAGAATTCGTTGCAAAATTATTTTCGAGTTTCTAATATGCTCCACTGTTAATATGAGAGGTATAACTTGTGCATTTTCTGCTTTTGAAGAATTTGTACTTACACGTTAAATTACCTCAATCTAAAATCTCGGTAGTTTGATCGAATTTAAGCATTTTGCTGGTGCCATCAAGTGGCAAAATGTTGAATTGCAGAATTGTGACAGCATCCAAATTCACAACCTGGTATCTTTTAAACAGCAGCAGTGAGGAAAATAATCCTTGCCAAGCCTCCTCCAAAATTACATCTCTCTCTATATATACACACACCACAAAAATGGTCTGAAACGCACATGGTGTCGTGGTTACTTCAGTTGCTTCAGTTTGATCTGGATTCTACCTAGTGGACAGGCTAATATTTTTGAGTATTTCCTTGTTGATAAGTATGGACAACCTGCAGAGCAAACTCAGAGACCCTTGCCGAAGAGATCCTAAACTAGAGGGTCACAATGCCGTACTCTGAATTTCCTTCCCAACTGTGTTTGCTCTGCTTTGTTACTAATCATTTTTGGAGAACATGGCCCTTCAGATTTCATATGGTATCTGCACTTCATATCGCATGTGTGTACTATCACCAGAGTGGAATGAATGTTCAGTTTGCTGTTATATTCACTAAATTCACAATCTGGTTAATGCACAGTTTAAACTTCTAGTTCACCATTCATATGCACATCACTTTTTTTCTGCTGAGTGCCATCATAGTATTGCTCGGTGGGAAGGCCTCTGTGCAAAAAGAAAGCATAAATTTATAAAGCTTATGCACTATTTGCTTATAAATAAATTGATACGTTTTTGGCTTAATTCCCCAGATAACCGTTAATATCAAAACTCGTAAGTGTGTGGAAATGTGTCCTGGGTTTCAAAATCTAAGTCATGCAGGACTGGATCTTGAGAAGTGCTGAACACCCATTCCTGAATCCAAAGTTCCTAAGAACACTGATCATTTCCCCCTGTGAAAGCCTGGCCCTTACAGCCCCCCACACACCTAAAACTCAGTAGGAGCTGTGGGAATGCCTCGAATGTATGCATGTTCCAACTTTGGGCTCTATGAGGAATTATTCCTACATTACAAGGATCACTTTCAGCTCTTTCTGATGCCAAATCCAGCCAAACTGCATGATGCTTTTCACTGAACACAATCTAAAGAGAAGATGGCACCAAACATGTCTTTGAGTTTAAATAATGGAAAACAAAGCAGTTGTTAGTATGGGACATCAGGTTAAAAAAAAACCAAACCAAAACAACCCCAAAAAGCAACACAACAGAAAAGAGCAAATGGGAGTGTCAAAATGAAGGAAATGCAGTTGGAAAAATCAGCCATAACCAGTAGGATTTTTCTAATCTGACCTGGCCTTGCTAAAGCTGAGCTTCATCCGAAGCATGTAATCAAGTGTCTGTTGCTGAAAGAAGTGCATGGCCTTCACTGCATGGCTGAAGAAAAGACACTGGTTACAAGAAGGGGAGAGAAATGATGCTGAATCAGAAGGGATTTTTTTGACTTTTATGTCTGGTTTAATGAGCTCCCAAAGCTTGAGGGTTTTAGAGCAATCCAACAGGAATAGGCTCATAATATTCCAGGTATAACCGCAAGTTCAGAATGGTTATTGTTTTCCCTTCCTCTCTAAGGACTTTCCCACATTAACACAGTCCAGCATAATGTGTGCTTCTGTGCCGTGGTGCTGTCAGTTGAGCAGTGCAGACATCAGTCTTCCAGCTGGTGTGCAAGGCTGTGTTCAGAAGTGCTGAGCACCTCCATGTTAAACTAAACTCACTGAGATTCCCTTCCTTCCCTTTCTGCCCCATCATACCATGGTAGCACTTGTCTTCCATCCCAGACGCCAGGTCCCCTGCACTGTTCTGGCAGGGTGCTGGTGCTAAGGGTACTCCTCTATGACAGTGCCACAGGAGGGTGCTTCTATGGTGCAGCAGCACTCACTTTAGAGCCAAATTCAGGGAGTTAAGAGGTCTGAATGCTGTTCTGGGATGATCAATGTATATGTAAGATTGCCATGACACAAATTCTCCTTCCAGCATTAAAATGAAAACATACTAACCTGGAAATGCTCAGCCTTTGCCTAGTTTGACTACCGTGCTTGCACTTTTCACTGCTTTTGTGTTTGATGCATTGGGTGGCATGGCTCACTAAGTAGTACTAAGTAAATCCAGAAGATTTGACATCTCTTGGAGTGGTGTCTCTGCAAAGTCTGCAGAGTATTTCAGCAAAATACTGTGTGAGATTTGTGGGTACTAGTATATCCCTCCATTAATATTTAGAGTATTGTGAAGAGAGTAGATGCTTAAATTGCCCATTTTTGGAATGCAGATGTTTGCACATCTTGGTCTAACCTGCCAGTTGTTAGTTGCTATTCTTGTAAAAACACTTCACTTAGACATTCTGACTGTGAGAAGACCTTGGCCAAGGGTCTACACCACTATCATAAGGCTACCATGTCCTTTAACAAATGTCCATGGAGACTTTTCCTTTGCCTTGTTGTCTTATGGCAATACAGGAATTGCTCCCCAGGAAAGCTTGCAAAAGTGAAGGGATTCCGTGAACAATTTATATCTGAAAGAAAAAAATAAACACAAACCAAAATGTCTTTTAATGGAAACAGCAATGATGGCTACCTGATGTCTTTTAAACAATGACAACTTGGTTGAATTTTCTTGGCTCTTAGTTATCTCAGCCTTATTCTGGGTAATGCTATTATGGTGAACTGTCACTAGGAGAAGTAAGTACAATCGTGATTGGCAATTGTTTAATGAAGGTTGAATCAAGTCTATTATATTTTGATCAGTGATAGGAAGAAAGGTGATATATATGTGCAGCACATACATCTTACAGCATAATTGAGTCTCAGCTGCCAGCATGTAGATACTTGCACCGTCCCTTCAGTACTGTGCTCATACTGGCATATGGGCAGTGAATATATGCAATGACACAGATGGAAGCTTTAGCATCTAATTGACACTGATTTCAGCATTTGTTATTTGTGCCTTTGAAAAGCTTCTGTCTCCATCTCTAGAGAGGCATGAGAAACATTACCATTTTGTAGCTATAATTCACACTGAATGCAAGCTGTGTCAGGCACTTCACATGGATGTGCTAGTGGCTGAGGAAGGTCAGTACATTTCCACACATCTGTGTCATTTGAGATCAAGCAGTTTGTTGTGTTTAGATGCATGTTCACCTTACATAGTTTTGATTTAGTGTTGTAAAGATGGACACCAAAATCACAGAACATTTAAAGGAAGAGTTCTTGCCTGGAAGAAACACGTCATTGAACTCGACTAGAAAGAGATACTCGTCAGTTATTTGCCAGTACAATGTGTTTGCATTGTACAATGAACCAAATATGAATCTGATGTGCTATAGATTATTGGAAAGCTTTTCTATTTTTAAGTTTCTGAAGGAACTTAATCATCCATTTCTTCTGTTCTGTCTAAAGCCTTATTTCCCCTTTCTGAAAGTAGGCAGACAGATGCCAAGTCACCTGCATGGCTGTGGTGTTCGTATTCATTAAGCTGACTCTCTCTGAAAACATTAATAAGTCATTCCTGTTGACTGCTACTGCTACCTATAGGTTATTAAGGTGCAGTCCTTTACCTTCGACAGAAAAGAGAAGCATTGCACACAAAGGTCTGATCATCCATTTAGCTCAAACAGGACTCTGTTAAGCTTAAAATGCTTCCAAGTTTCCTTCTCCTAAAGAAACATTTATAGCTAATATTGATCCAGTGATACTGAAAATCTCAAGGACACAGGTGAAAGTGTCTCTGCCCAAAAAGGGCTAGGGTGAACAAAGTTTTAGAGTGTACCATGAGCAGTCTGTAGGAACCTCAGAAATATAGTCAATGTAGTCAATGATTTAGTAGAAACTATTGCCATTTCTAACTTCCAGAACTGTAGATTTATTCTGAATTTTTACCACCAACTTCCAGCTTTCTTGATCTTTTGTTCTGAGAAAAAACAAACAAACAAAAAGCTAACACTAGTTCTTTATTTTTTAAACATTACATTTCCCCCTCAAATTTGTTTTGTAGGGGGGAGCTTAAACCAGAGTGTGCGAATAACGTGTCTTAGATTGTGAGCTTGTGAAGGGCTCTCTCCAGTAACCGATTTGATCTGTGCACGAAGCCAACACATCTGAGGGGGTGCATTGCCAACAGCTTCCAGAAGGTCTGTGGAAAGAGATTTCATAAAGGGGTAGGGTTAGAACCTGCCTCTATTTGAGTTCACATAGGATGCATTCACACTGGCATTTTAATTTGGATCAGAAGTGCGCTTTTGACATAAATCTCCTAATGGTCTCTATTTTGCAGTGCCTTGGTCTTGAAGTACCTTGTCTGGGTTCCTTCTGGATGAAATTAACTGGCAGGTGTGCTCCAGGAATGCACCAGAAGAGTACTGCAGCCACAAATGGACCCTCAAACCCTGGAATCACACTAGAGGTAAAGAACACCTGAAATGCATTTTTTTCTGGACCTCAGATCCTCAGCACCAACTGTTTAACTCTACACATCTTCTCCTGTAGTGTGTGATACTTGCCAACATAGACATAGTCACTGAGCAGTACATGGATATGGAATTCAGTGAATTTTTTTTGGGTGGGAATAGCTGAACTGTTTTTTATTAATACTTGCCCAATAATCATATAAATAACTATATACATCTTCCTAGTGTATCACCACTGAATCTAACTGTCTGATCATAGAGTAAAATCCTTAGGGTAGTTTCTTTGTATATATGTAACCTAGCATTATGCAAATACACATGCGTGCCTTTGGTTATTCAGGGGTGCTGTTTATCAATACAAATACTGGTAACAAATACACTAGTCCATGGAATCATTGAATCATAGGATAGTTAGGGTTGGAAAGGCTTAAGATCACCTAGTTCCAACCCCTCTGCCATGGGCAGGGATGCCTCATCCTAGACCAAGATGATAATGCAATAGAAATCATGTATGCATTAGTTTTAAAAGCTGAAAAGCTTTTCAAGAACAAAAGATTTTCTATTTATTCATTTGCTTGTAATTATGTGATTAGAAAAAAATGCACCACCGTAAAAACATGTATGATATTGTAAAACATGCAACCACCTTCTTTTCAGTTATAAACTGATGAGTTCATGTGAGTGTGTGTTTTCATTAGCAAAAAAATGTAGTCTAGTGACTGTGTTACAATACAGACTTTCCCATGCACAGAGAAGAGAATGTTATGACCTGGCTGTGCTTATTTCTTGTTCGTGTTTCAGAGTTGGGTCTAACATAGTTCTCATCTGAAAGATGATTTGCTGGTGCATTCAGATCCCAACATCATAGCCTGAGCTTAATTCTTCCTTTTGGTGGGTTGTCCTGTGTAGCCAACATGAATCTTTACATTCACTAAAATCTTGATCAAGCCTATAATTCAGTAAACTTTCAAGTCTGACAATAGTTAAAACAGTTCAGATGGAAATTCCACCCAAATTCCTCTAACGCAAAGAAAGCAACAAAAACTTGCCTTAGGGAAGATACATAAGTGGAAGGCGTCAAGACACAGTTTGACAAGTGTGATAATCCGATAGTATCAAAATACTCTGACTGGAATTCAGATGTTGAATACGAGACATTACAAATAATGGAAGAAGTCAGCAGTAGTAGTAAACCAGAAGGCTGTCAGTAAGACAGAAACTAAGATTTGATTTTGCTAACAAGTAAGATAAAATTTCAGGTGAAATGACACTAGAGGACTTGAGGCTAAGGACGGAAACTGATATGTATGTAAAAAAAAATACAGAAATTTAGGTAAAAAAATCCCCATGAGTACTAAGCATCAGGGAGGTTCAGCTTTCCAGAACTTTAAATACTGCGAGATTTCTGCCATATCCTGCCCCCTAGCTAACAATATAATTGTGCCTGTAAAATACAGTGAAAATGCATTGATTCCTGAAACTTCCTGATTACACACTGAGGACTGTGAAAGCAAAATGCAGCTTCCTGTAGTTTTAAATTCTAATGGTAAAGTTTTTCTCAGTCAGTCTAGGTCAACTTGTAATCGAGGAAAAGAAGAAAGTTCAAAAGAGGAGTTGATCAAAGAATAACATGATAAATGTTGGTGATAAGTCTGTGACAGATCCTCATTTATTCCAAATTAGAAATACAATATATATGTTTTTATTCTTTATGAGTGCTATTTCAGGAGATTTTGGGCCCTAAACCTGCATGTATATACATATATATATAGATACATAACATATTTTAGCAGTCCTTTTTTCAGCTGTATTTTCCAGGGAACTGGCAGACTATTGACATAGTAGAAAGCATTTTCTTTCCTTAAAACAGAAAGAAAAAAATGTGTTTTGCCAGAAAAACATAACCATTAGAAAATACTTTTAGTAACAGTGAATGCATATCAAATAGTTTGAATGGAATCATTTACTTTTACAAGTTCTGGTTCTAGAGTGTTGGATTGTCTGCTATGGTGTCTGCATGAGCACTGTGGGAATCTTATACCGATGACAGGTTCAAGTACTAGTGGCTTGCACAGAGACAAATGTTAAGAGCTGTTGATTCACTATCTGGAAGTGGGCAAGAAACAGAAGCCAGACTTCCATTCCAGCAGGACTGCTGTGGGTTTGGAATGTAATGCAGTTCTGAGGCCATGCTATTTAGACCCTAACAGAATTTCCTATATATCCAGCTTTCTGGTAAATGTATTTTTGGCTGCCAGACTTACAGCTGGGGCCTATGACTAGTAGCCTTTTTTGTCCCTGTCTGTTGCACATATAGGGAGGTGCCACAGTTCATAGCTGCTTTTTGCAGCTCAATCACAGCAGCTGCCCACTGAGGCAGGGATCTACACCCCCAAATACACAATGGGTGTAAGTACAGACTTACACCTACCTGCAGTCATACCCATCATACCAACACCAGCTCCACTGACAGGTAGTAGTCCATACCTCTTCATCAAAAGGTGAACACACATACATCCCATGTATGAACACACCTACATCCCATGTCTCTGCAGCTGCACTAGTCCAAAGCCACCACACAAATCCTAAAATCTGCCTTCAGCTCCAGAAACAGTTCATTGCACAGCATTTCCAGGCAGCTGGCTTGGGAATCTTAAGTTCCCAGCCCTTGACACCTACATTTAGCAGTAGGATCCAGACCAAGGGTTAAGGCATCCCTATGAACAATGTTCTCTGGACACTGTCCAATGCATGCAGAAGGACATCCACTGTCTGTTCATTGCTGCTCCCTGGCAAACTGGCCCAGTTCCTTGGTAGAAGAAGCCAAGGGGGTTATAGTGCAGTGAGGCCGCTCCAGCTAGAGGGCTGACAATAGGTAGGGGAAGATAACAGTAGAAGAAAGAGGATGAAGTCAGGTGGAGCCAGGTGCTGGCAGGACCAAAGTTCCAAGTCCTTATTCATCCAGGAGAAATCACCCACAAAGGAAATCATTGGTTTCCAGGATGATGTCTCTCCAAAGCAGGAAACATGATGATTTACATTTTATCCCCAGAGCTTTCAAAAATCCATGGCTAAGAGAATGAATTATCTCACTATGAGCCTTTTGATGAGGAAGAGCTTCCAGTGGGAGAAGGCAGGTATGTATAGGAAGATGATACATTCATGTACTGATGAATGACACCTAAGTAAAAATTAATTTCTTAATGTAACAGCCTTCAAATATTGTGTTTATTGCGCCCCAAAGAGATATTATTACAAAACAGGAGACAGCATCTGGGGAGTAGCTGCTCTCATCTCAAGTTTTGTTGTCTCTCTGTCTTCAGAAGAAAAGGTTAATAGGAAACTGTGTGTCCTGGTTTCAGCTAGGATTGTTAATTTTCTTCCTAGAAGCTGTTACAATGCTATGTTTTGGCTTTAGTCTGAGAATAATAGGGCAGAACCATGAACTAAGCCTATGTCCTTGTTCAGTGCAGTGCATTGTGAGTATGCTTTGGCCTGTGTTCTGGTAGTATTCGATATCACAGTGAGAGGGTGTTTGGATCCTTTGAGGTGATACATAGTGAGGCAGCTGGTGATGTCAGCAGATGATTACCTAGTGCGTGACAGGGAGGATGTTAGAGCACAGTTGGGAGCTGGGATCCAAGACACGCATAGGAGATGTGCTGTTTTACCTCTCCTGAGCAAAGCGGTCAATAGAGACACAAGCCAAACCAAAAGCCGGTTCATCACAGAAAGTTTAATTGAGAAGAACTGAGTAAAGTCATGTGGGTGTCAGTTCAATTCTTGACAAACCACCTGAGCCAAGAACATTTCAAATAAGGCATGCAGCACATCAGCAGGACTTCTGTGGACTGCCACTTCTTATTCTCATTCTTGGAGATACCAGTATTATTTGCTTAGCTCTTGTGTGGGATTTTCACACCATCCTTCAAAACAGTTGGACCTGGCCACTGGTGGGGTTTGGATTCTGCTTAATTAACTTGCTGGATGTTTCTGCCTTCTTGTGTTTGACAGACATGGTGATAGATTTTGATCTGGTTTACTTTCTTCTGCTGATCTTTCCTCTCAATGTGGCTTTTGTTTGAGTTGAATTGGCATCAAAATAAACGGATGCATTTGAAAAGAGTGTTTTTGTTCTGGTGTTTCTTTCACCAGACAGGGCAAAATTAGCTGGAAGTCCTGCTTTTCTTGGAAAAGAAGTGTGAAAAAGCTGTAAGTAAGTCTTTTGGCAAGTGATAATACATAAATAGCTTTTCTGAATACCTATTAAATGCACTGTTGTATTACTATTATCCAGTAGAGCCAGTGGTTGGTTTATTATGATTTTGGACCGCTGTTTTTTTTCTAACATGGATGAGCTGGCTGTCACATTAAAGTGAGCTCCACTTTAATGTCTGTGCCATGTACAAGTGATACAGCTGTGCCAGTAATTCTCAGAGTTCACAAGTTTAATGTATTCTGAAAAAAAATGTTTTCTGTATTTCCTTTTCACGCTTCATGGTGTCTGGAGCTGGATGTATGGAAAGGCTCAGCAGAACCTTTTCTTTCTTTCATTAATTATTCAGCTGTTGAAAAACTTTGTTATTTCCTTCCAAAAAAATATTATGAAAGATTTAGAGTTGTGGGTTTAAGATACTATGGGAATGACCTGCCTTAGTTTTTACTATAGAGGATGTGCTAGCTGGAGGAAAAAGGCTTAGGACATCACTTCTACCCTCTAAATCTTCACACAGAAGAGGTCATCCAACATGTAAATCTATCAGTACCTAAGTTGGGTGTATCTCTGACACCTGCATCTCCTGGTTAGTGAGTTTCTTTGAAAAACAACTAACTGGGAGGGCTAACGTTCCTGAGAGCTCTCTAGCTCCCTTACCAGGCTACATCAGGTCAGAGCTCTTTTAACCTTCCAATTGACTAATGCAGAAAAGATGATGGTTTGCAGAGGTAGTTACTAAACCACTACCTCCTCTACACTGAAAAATTATATGGTTCAGATGGTGTAATGTGACATAGCCAGGGGAAAGAGAAAATAGAAAGATCATTTCTAACTGATTAAAACTGTGTTTCTGTTACCTCTGTGGTGGTGTGCTGAGAAAAAGTGAGAACAGCTCAGCTAAATAGGGAGAAAAGTAATTTATCTAATTCATGTTTTTCCTCTAGTTGTGATGGAGAACCTAGAGGGATGTGAGCATTTCAGTGGACTGAGATGTCATTCTCTGGACTTCTCACTGATTTTGATATCTACGTTGCTGTGAGAACTACACATGCAGTTGGATCCAAAAGGAGCCAAAGCAAGCTGCTTATTGAAGTGAGAAATGATACATATTCTAACCCTTAAGCCAGTGCTAAAAGGCAGAAGTTAGAAAGCATTGATATACAGCTTAATACACACTTCAAGAAATGCTTTATTGAGGCTTTACGTCAAATGCCACTGTGATTTCTTTTTTTAATTGTACTTGTTCTAGGCATAGTTATTTAAAGGTGGAAAGTTGAGTATGACCGGACTTTGTTAACATCGAAACGTCAAGAGGTAACTTTTGTAAAGCCAACCGTGTAGTCTGCATTTTCCTAACTCCTCCAGCACCCTCTTACGGCAGTTTAGAGCCCAGGTTCTGTTCACGGTTCGCCTCAAAATCAGGCTTTCCAAGGACTGTTCTTTCTGCCCTCTCGTGGCCACAGGTCAGTTCTGCAGTTTTGCAACGACGGGATTTCAGACCTGCATTTTCATTTTGATAATCCCAGATGTCTTGCTTTTGCTTTAGAGAACACACATAAAATTGTGTATCTCTGAGACAGTTTTTTCTGTATACAGTGCTTTTATGTATATCTTTCATTTGAGTACAGCAGTTGACTATGTGGATTGTCAAATAGCTACACACAATTTTCCTAGTTTTACGTCATAACCTGGAATATGAAGACGTGACTGGCATGTTCAAAGAACCAAGTAAGAACCATTTCTTTCCTATCAACTAAGGTAATTTTAGTTCGATGGTCTGTGACTCACTTTTGGCCTGCTTACATGAAAAATGCTGCATAATTGCACGTGACGGCTTCTTTATGCTTTCACTGATTCTTTGGTTTACTTGTAAGTTAAATTGCACTCAGTTTCCATGTCAGGTCAATCAATCAGTAAATACATTGATTAATTTAGATTTATCCCACTCTGAGGTCAGGATCAGGCCACACTGCCAGTTTATATTTTACAAAGATCCTATACAGTTTAATTACCCCTTGTATGAATAATGCTATCAAATACAGGCTTATAGAAGGTTCTATCGTTTCAGTTAAGACTGCTGCTTGTCACATTTTTCTGACAAGTACACAGAGACAGAATAGGTAACACACGCACGTACAGTGATGTCTCTAGTGCTTGTTAGCTGGTGAGGATCTGAACAAGAGATTCTGTAGCAGGCGTGTGAAAGCATATAATGCAATAATGATTTAAGAAAGCAATTATACAAAACAAGAATAGATTATTCTCAGTCAAGGTAGTACTAACAAAAAAGAATATTTTGCTGTTATACACTGGTAAATGGAAAAAGAAAGCCATTACTTTATACATTACCTGCTAACTTTCTCCTACGTGCCCCTTTCACAATCAGCCCAAGTTACCATCTCCTCATCTCTGTGCTTTCTTGGGTAACTAGGAAAATCCCCACTGCACATGCACAGCCTGTGCTGCTGTTGTGCTAGTGCCAAACCGTGCACCATCTGCGCTTAGCAGCAGAGGGAAGTAAGACCAGAAAGAGTTTATCACTAGTTATACATTTGAGATGGGGGTGGGCTCTGCAATCCTCCAGGCCACCCCAGGGATTCATAAATTCATATGCAGTATAAATGTGTGCAAGAATACATTTTTAAGGAAATGCCTTAAAATATGGAACTTTGAGAAGCATATGGCAGTGGCTGAGCTGACACAGGAAGTACCCTCTGAAGCTGGTGTCCTCTTTTCACTCCCCTGCTCTTTCCACACGGGACTGATACTTCAAGAGCAAATCAGAATCCCCTGCATTCACACTTCTTTTCAAGATCCCATAAGCCATATGTGATCCTAGTATAACTACACTATCGGTACACTGGTGTACCTTCACTGGTATTTAATTTCTTCACAGGTATTTAAATTAAACTTGAAACTTCTCTTTCATAGCTGCCAAAAGAAATCCGCTGATGAATTAGGCACTACCATTTCATTTTAAATGCCTCTTGAGAGAGAGGCAAACTTGCAGCTCTTAGAATTGATGACGGTCTCTAGGGGCAAGTAGGTACTTAGTCAAAAAGGTAACTACACTTAAAGACAGGCTCAGCATCCAACATATGGTTCTATTTTTTTCTTGGGCCTGTCTTTTCAATAGCACGGTTCAAAGGAAGTTTGTCTCTGCTCTTTCAGAAATAAAATTCTGCATATTGGTCATATAATATAGTTAACTCTAAAGACTTTTATTACCCCAAGATGAAGATGTATTTTATGTACCCACAGAATTGAGCAGCTAAGAGAAGCACCTGATCTTAAAAAGTTCCTCTCTGTTCTAATGCATTCACTAGTTCATTAAATGGGCCAGCTGAGCCCTGCTGGGAATGAACAGCACATGGGCTCATCAGACCTTACTGCCTTTGTTCAGCATTGTACTGGGTTTGCATGGCAAGGTTTTAGTCACAGTGAGGCTACAGAGGTGGTTTCTGTGAGAAGCTGCTAGAAGCTTCCTCTACATTCAATAGAGCCAATGTCAGCCGGCTCTAAGATGGACCCAACTGCTGCCCAAGGCCGAGCCCATCAGCAACAGAGCTAGTGCCTCTGGGATAACATAGTTAAGGTTGGAAGGAAAGAAAACCGCAATTTCAGCCAGAGAGAGGAATGAAAATATGTGAGAGAAAGAACCTTGCAGACACCACGGTCACTGAAGAAGGAGGGCAAGAGATGCTCCAGGTGCCGGAGAAGGCAAGAGATGCTCCAGGTGCCCCTGCAGCCTGTGGTGCAGCCCATGGTGAAGCTTGTGCCTATAGTTTTCAATATATTGCAAGAGACAAAGTAGCTGGATGTCATACTAAGGACAAAGAACATAGTAATTGATAAGTGAGGTAAAAGTCAATTGTTACGAGCATCAGAGATGAGATAAAGATATACAGTGCAAAAGCTCCAAAACCAGAACAGATGTACTAAATACGACAAAATAGGGGAAAAGAGCTAAGTGGTCAGTGATTCCAGAAGATGGGAACAGTTAAAGCACAGTTTTTTCTTATCTGTATTTTGTGCGACAAAAGATCTGTGTGGCATTAGCTGAAGCCCTTCTACACCTTGTGTCATCAGGAGAGCAGCACAAATGTGAATTGGGTATCTGTGGGCTTCCATGCATTTGTGCTAGGTGTATTTTAGTGGGTGTCACTAATGAAAACATTTCCAATTCCTCATAATGGGTACTTTTCAAGAGGGGGTAATTTTTCAAATGTCGTGTTTAGGGTTTAGAAGTTTCTGGTGGCCTGTGATGACCAAGGCCAGCCCAGTTGTCATCTTTTGAAGAAAATGCAAACGGTGGTTAAAAAAGCAGTTGAAGTGAATCTAAGACTGAGAGATTTCAAATGCTGGATGCCCAAGTCTTTGGCTCCTTCTGTGAGTACAACAACAGTGTCTTTTTGCATTCCACTAAATCTGTCCAAATGATACATTGAAATCAACAGTGTGATGATCTCTCGGACTTATAAATTAATCAGTGGTTGTCAGTGTCCTCTCTATAAGCTTAAGTCAGAATCTAAAATAAGCCTGGTGGTTTTTTTTTTGCGTGGAGGCTTTAATAACAGACATAAATATTAAGTGGATGACAAGGAAGGCTGGGAGATCCTGAACCCTACTAGAATTCATGCTGGTAAGCCTCGATAGTCTGTCACTTGATTTACGTGAGTCCTTTCCTTGCTTTTTCCCAATTCATGAGTAATATCTGTATATGGATAATAAATAATCTGGCGAGTAACAGCTGTAGCAATGTATGTTGCCTGCTGTGCCCCTTCTGCTCCCATTGCACTATGCAGTGATTGTTTTCTTGGCTCACAGACTCTCAAGCCAAACAGAAATTTTGCAGAGCATAGCATAATTCCTCCTTTATGTACTTTTCACCTAGCTCTTCCTCTGCTAAGGGAAAATAAATCAACAGCCATCTCCTGTATCTGTGCTGTGGAGCTTGCAATAGAAGAGCAACCTAATTGTACCTGCTGCTGGGCCAGTGTTTGGGCTTCTGCTTTCCTCCCATAGCAGCCGTCTTTAATGCCAATTGATGTGTACCCTTTTCCTGTTGCTAGGTGATATGTTCCTTGCAAAAGCAGTTTCTATTGCTGCTCAAGGATTCTCACAAATCTTGTTTGCTCTTGGGTCGCATGATGTGCAGTGAGGTTTGCAGAACCAGAATACAACACAAAGTTCAGTGCACCTCCTTCTGCTGTCCATTTGACTGTAAATCACTAAAAGATCCCAGTTTTCCTGACTAAAGAATTACATCCTGTTCTGGTGGCAGGCAGTGACAAGATTTCTACTTTATACGCTGGGTCTTCAACTTTCCCCACCACAATTTGTTGACCAGTGTCCTTCAGCATGGACTTGACTGCAGTACCCAAGTGTAATGCTGCAAACCTGGTCTTTCACCAGCACTTGTTAGGTAGTTTTCTGAGACTCAGAAGCCCAAAGATTGGTTTTGGACTCTTTCTTACTTTCAAAATGTACAATCTCGTTGTTTATAGTCTGTTTAGATGTCCCTATCTCTTTGGTATTTCAAGTTTAAGTAAGTAGAGGGACTAGATATTTTCAAGACTGTGTTCTTACTACTTTGAGTTGAAATAGATTCCCCAGCCACAGGCTGAATAGTGTTGTTTCAAGTAGCCTCATTAAGTTTGTAGAAGAACAGCACCTTAGGCTCTGTCCCAAGTATGAATTTATCTGATAAAAATGATCAGTTTGATTAGGATTTTTTCCAGGTTCTTCTAAAGATATGTGGAATGTAAAGATATCTGTTTACCGGTTATTCAGCATAGAAGACTAAGACAAGAGACAGAAGAAGCAATAAATTAAACTCTCAGATACCCAAACCCCAAGGAAGAAGAGATAACAAGACAGTAAGAAAGAGCAGAAGTCTTAGATCACTGATTGATGGAACCTTAAAGGAACCGCTCAATGCCTTGAGGAGGTTCAGCCAGAGCTCTGTAACTGGTTATCATGAATCTTATAGGAAACAGCAAACATACAATGGGATATCTGAGAGGCCTTGCAGGATCGCATAAAATTTATTATGGGATGTTTCAAGAAATGTGGGAAAGTGCTGGATTTATTTTGGGATGTTTAGGGGAGAGCCAAAAACAGTCAAAGGCAGGGATCGAGATACATGGGAGAGGAGCAAGTGTGGGAAAATGGAGAAGAGAGGAGATAAAAGAGGTCAGCTGCATGAAGTCAAGCTATGCCCTGTGCCTGATCATCACAGTATGTCTTGTCTTCTTGTTAAACTCAATAATTGAATGTTTTCCTGTGTGAGTGTGCTCTCTATTCTGCATGCACATGTGTGTGTGATCTGCTAGCTGATTTCAAGCCTGTAGAGTGGGTGGTCTGAGTGCCAGCAGCTGGAGATAAAGACTAAGGGTTGAAGAATCCTACAAGCCTGAGGGCTAGCAACTGGAGAGATGGATTGCCTGGATATCAGCTACTCAACAGATTGAATATCTGAATGAAGGGACCCATTTGTGTGTGTGATTCTAATATGAATTTAAAGCTGGACTAGGTGATGAGCAGGATGGTGCAGGTGAGCATTGGTGATCATTGGTGAGCAGAGGTGTAGGAGCCAGCTACCAGGGAGACCATAGGTCAGGACAGTGGAGGGATCTAGGGTCTGAAAGCCAGCTCCTAAAGATGTCACAGATACGGAAGAGCTACTGGAGGGACCACTTTGCCATGTTTGGGTGGGAGATCTGCTAGCAACCTTCAGTTTTATTAACCTATGAGTGATAAAGGGATCAGCCCATTTGTGTGTTCATGTCGGTCTTGTTGGTGTATAATTGGACACTGTAATGATGCAGCTCTCTTGTTGGTTAGTAATCAGTTGTGACTGTCAAGGTGTGACTGTCAAGTACATGCATACACATGTTTGTACATGTGGTCTGTTTTTTGGGGGGATGCCTATTCCCACCATTGGCCAGACATGGTGTAAAGGTAACGCAGCACCTGAGGACCAGAAGAAAGAATCCCTGAGATCCTGTAGTCTACTAGATTTGGCTTCCCTGTAACAGGTGCGAATTGAGCTTCTCTTCAAAGCTTACTGAAAACTCAGTTTTGGAGAAAGCCTGAACACATGATATTCCATTTAGAAGAGAATGGTTTTCATAAGAAATATGAAATAGAAGTACAGGCTTAAATCAAGTAGTCCCTTCTGCATGTGTGTGTCATTCACATTAACAGAGGAAGTGGGACACCCACAGGGCAGATCTTGTAGAACATTAGGGAGGGTGTTATCTCAGATGTAAAGCCCAAGATTATTACGTTACAATGCATGTGACTTTAGTCGGATGTTATTCCTCAGTGGGGTCCAAGATAGTAGGTTTTATTTGTGACAAATTCTTGACAAGTTACCTTTCAGATTTATGTCTAACATGACTCATAAACAACAGGAAAAGTGCTTTCTCTACATTTTACTTGTTTTTCTTTAGCTGCATATGACACAAAGAGTACCAGTGGTTTTGATCCTGCTTCTGTTTGTTATTCATATTGTAGACTTCGTTTTATTTGTACCATGCTGTTTTATTCATACTATGCTTCTTTTAATTTTTATTAAAATGCTTTCAGTTATACAGCCATTGTTCTGAAATTAGGTTTTACAACGAACAGGACATAAGTCGCACAAAGTAAACAGAATTTATACTACACTGCCACTGAAGTAAACTGCTACAACAGTTGCTACAATTGTCATTGCCTTATACATCAAGGGTTTGTATGGAACTGTTCATAACATAAAGTCAGGTTTGCATTTCAGTTCTTATAGGTTTCCTTTTCATGACCTTTAGTTTTGAAAACACATTGCAGATTTTCAGAGTCTTTCAGATTCTGTCTTCATTATTTCATTCCAATATTACCGTAACTGCTAGAATTCATATCCCTAAAAATACCAGACAAATAAAACAAAATCTGTTACCATCAGGTGAGACAGTGAGAAAGAAATTACAGGAATCAAATTAAACAAGAAAGAACCTTGGTTTCTAACATATCAGTTACCTTTCCTGGCCTGAACTTCTACCTCATGCATGTAGCAGATGCACATCAGGGGTAGCCAGCGGAAACTCAGTTACACGGCAAATGAAGATTTTGGATAAAGCAGCAGATGTGATGTGAACGACTGATATTGAGGAGCTGCTTTAAATTATTCCTAGTAACAGGCAGGAAATATTTTTTCCTATCCTAAAAAAATTTCTGAGATGTCAAAACAAATTTTTCATCTTAATTTGGAAAAATCAAAATCTCAAACCTTGCCTCAGTAAGAGAGTCTGAAGAAAAAAACCAAAAGGTGTGGATGAGAACTGCCATCATTTTCAAAATGCTGCAATTCAGCTTGGAATTTTGTCCTTTTTTTTAACTCTAATTTGCATAAAATTTGAAAATAGAAGGGTAATTTTATTTGGTCACTTTATAGTGCTGAAATGAGATATTTTAATAATCCTGAACCTTTTTCACCAAAGCTTTAAACTTTTCAAAGTGAAAACTGGTCTAAAAAAAGTGGTTTTAAACCTAACCTTGTCAGTTTTAACATTAACATTATTTTTTAACATTTTCAGCTTTGGCTATTTGGCATCTTCTCATTAGAAAAGATTTCATAAAGAGCATCTCTACTAGTACTTTTGATGAAGCTTCTTGATTTGGTGAACTGCAAACTGGACTCATCAAAATGCTTAGGGAATATCCCTTGAGGAAATCTGGTTGTATTTGATCATCACTAACCTATGATTTAATATGCATTTTAATATATGGCTTGAACACTTGTATAGTATTACCTGATTCAGATTCCTGAACTTCTTGAGGCAGATTGACAGACAGTGACTTCCCAAATCTCTGTGGAAAATTTAGAAGTGACTGACTGTAACTTTTAACAAGTGGAGACCTCCCAGGCCTGTGCGATACCTTTGGAGCATGCCTAGGTGTGTTATCTCCAAAAGCTCTGCCAAATCTCAGAGGCAAATTAGCAATTGGTTTAATGCTTCTTTCTTCTGGATAACCTCTTCCAAACCTAAGGGGTAAATTAGCAGCTGAATTTGGCATCTTGTTTATGGTAGAAGGGTTCATTTTGAGGATGTTTTTCGATCCCCAGTCTTTCATTTCTTCAAAATTGAGACTCCTCTCGTTTTCTTCTAAGATATCTTTAACCTAAAGAAAAAGAATTAAATAAAGGATACTATCATTTTATAGGGGATTACTCCAGCTACCAATCACACAAAGTATTCAGTTTCATATCTTCCTAGAAAGCTGTTGGGTAACACACTTTTTTGGGTATCTAATGCTTTTTAGATGTATTTGCTAAACTCCACTGTAATGTGGATTACTTCTTATGCAGATGTTGTCCTGCTTACCTTTTCAGTACACTGACTCAAGAGCACATTTCCATATTAGTATCTAGAACTGTTCAAATGGTGTCAGTTGGAAATATTTCTGGGCATTGGTACTGGTACCTGTGCCATCAGTCAAGTGTAGACAGGAGGCACTGTCAGGTCCACATTTTCTAGTATCACCAGCTGAAGTTGTTTGCAGAGGAAGATGCTGGCTATGTTTAGTAACTTGACACAGACCCAGCCTCTTACTCATCTAGTCTGGATGAACAGGAGGATGGGTCAAGCTACCTGAAGGTGTAGCTCATTTCTTCCTAAGCCCTTGGTGGATGCTTTTGACCCAATGTCCTGCTGGGCTAACAACCAGGGAAATGAACGGCAAGTGTTTCGGTCAAGTTGACATGATGCCTGTTCTGGCCTTGCAGCATAGAGATTGTCCTGAGCTTTAAGTTGCTTTGGTCCTCCACTAGTACACAAGATGCATTAGCAGCTCCTGGACTTCTAATTTTTGTGCAGCCAGCGCAAAATCTACATTCTGTGTCTATGCTGGTGTACAATGAAGAACTGAGCCTACTGTATTTCTGGTCTCATGATGCAAAGGGCAGCTGCTGCCTGAAAACTATGTATATCAACATGACCTTATAGCCGTGTTCTTTCCCTGGGCATATTGAAAGTCACTTATTTTTATGGCAATGATAGATTTCCAAGCCTTAATAGCAAATAGGTACAAATATGTTTTTCAATTTCAGTTAAAGACACAAACGTTACTAATCTTCATTTCAGTTCCTTGTCCCTATTTGGTGACTTCCTGGGAACTTTTCCAACTACTGGGAGAGAAGGGGAATGAACCATTCTAGTTCATAGTCCATGACTAAAACATTAAATAAACTATCCGTCTGACTGCACCTGCACACCCCTTCTGAAGTATGTAAAAGACAGTGAGCTGAGGACCGCAGGAGCTCACTAACATAATTAAAGTTGTATTTTGGTTTGAAGAATCTTTATTACACCATTGATGATGAGTCAGAAAGAGAGGTTGGCTCTCATTTCCCAGGGAGTATTTGTAGGGTAGACAAGAAAAATAATACAGATGAACTGTACAAATTTCATTTGGCATCTATTGAGACATAATAAATGTGCAACCCTCCAAAGATGTTTTTATAGTCAATTTCCAGAGTAGAATTTTAAAACCATTAACTATATTAGATTTAAAATGTTCTCTGTTTATCATTATTCTTTGAGTATCACAAGCATACCTTTATTAATTTTGGATTAATAATATATCTGTTATATTCTGTGCATAAAATGCCTGACAGGAATTTTAATTCAGGCCCCACTATGTAAGCAAGAAACATTTCAGAGTAAGTCTCAATGTAATTGCAAGGCTGTATTGCAAGAAAATTGAAACATGAATTGATTTACACAATGTATGTGTTCAAGCAAATGAATTTCCTGAAAATTCTTCCAACAAGCCTTTTTCCTACTGCTAGTTCTGCAATGCCGAGTACTGTGCAGTGGGGTTAGGACAGCCTTTGCCAAAGATTTCAAAGTGCTCAAGGTCTGGTCCACAGTTCCCTCAAATAATTCATAGCAAAACAGGTCTTACCTTGTAATATTTATCATCATCATCTTCTGTGCTCTGCAGACTGGACTTCATCAGCTCATCTAGGCACATAGTATTTGATGTTTGAAAGACCACTGTAGCTAAAGCAAACAGAACAAGCTTAATTGGAATGAATTTCATTTCTCTCAAATTACACTTACTTAAGTAGCTCAGAATCTGTACAGAAAAGAAAACTGCCATCATTTTATATGATCAGAAAACAAAAAGATTTTGTTCCTATGACATCAGTCTCAAAAGCTGCAATTCTTAATTAGGGAAGTAATTTGAATATATTTGAAGAATGTTGGGAATTTCTTTTGTGAGCCCTCTTAAGCAGCATAGATTCTTGTTAGGGACACGCTGTCTTTACAAATATTTTACTCTGGTGAAATATGTCTTAATTAGCTAAACTTGAGAGCCATAACATAGGGACTTACAACAGCCACAATGTTCCATCACCAGCAGAAGAACACACCTTGTTTCTTTTGTATCAGTGTCCTTAGAAGGACTGTGAAAGGAAGCTTTCTCCATATATGTATTCTTCTGTTTAAGTGATCCTTTTGGATCATATAATGCTTGTTTGTTATGTATAACTAGGGATATTTGGCCTATTGACATCAAGTTCTATCTATTGAAGTTGTTGGTTAGGTCATAAGAGATGTTATGCATCAATGAGATTTATTGATATGCATCGTGTATTTGCACTAAATTGAACATGTTAATTTGTGTTCAGGCTGAATTAGGAACATGCTTTTAAAACCCTGCCCGTCAGTTAAGTTTTCAGAAATTTCAAAGGTTGTGTTACATCTATGTTCTTAGAGCCAAATTTCCAATAGCAGTTTTTAAAAAGGCACCTGCCCCTTTGCTGCATGCTATGAAACCACTGGACTGCCCATGTGTGTTCTGTCCCAAAAGGGGATTCAGGCTGCACACTAAATATGCCTTTAAAGTGCACATTGAGTTGTTGCTAGATAGGCTGGTGAGCCAGGCTGCCATAAAAAAAGGCATATTTTGTTGTTCTTCCATTTGTTATTCTTAAATTCTTGAAATGATTGCCTTCATCTCATATGGTAGTACTTAAGATCAGCTGCACAAGGAGAAAATCTGATTGCTCATCGTAAATACACTGAAAAACTGGACTCTAGACAAGTTCTTTTGCTTTTAAACACTGGGCTTTTAAAATGTTCGTTCTGTCAGAGCACTGGCAAAGTTTGTCCCAAGAGAACATGTTTTATGTTGTAGGCAGTATGGATAGTATTGACTTTTTATCTGCTGACAGTATGTTACTGGGTTTACTGCACTGTGAAGCTGAAGGATTTGGAAGTAACCTGATTTTAGAATCAAGTTGCCAGTTTTCATGGGTTTAAAGCTGCCTGCCATGCATGAATTAATTTCTGCTTTAGATTCTCTGAAACTGAGATCCTGAAGGCATTAAGTGGCATTGTATTAGATCTAACAAGATACTCATGCTTCCTTTTGGACTCCTGAGAACCACAGGTGTGTTGGAAACTGCTCTGACATGACTATTGCTTTAACTTGACTAAAATAGCGGGAAAAACTAAACTTATCACCTACATTGCTTACTAGGTCCACTTAAAGAGAAAAATGAGAAAAATAAATTTCAATTAATGATCTCCCTGGGAGAAATAACAAATTCTCCTTCTTTCCCTCTCCCACACTTTAATTCTTATCCAATAGGAGGAGGAGCAGCAAGCCCCTGTTTAAGCTTGGGCCATAAAATAATAGAATTGTAGAATAGTTTGGGTTGGAAAGGACCTCGAGATCATCCAGTTCCAACCCCCAGACACAGGCAGGGATGCCTTCCACTAGACCAGGTTGCTCCAAGCCTCATTCAACCTAGCCTTGAATACTGACAAGGGTGCGGCAGCCACAGCTTCTCTGGGTAACCTGTGCCAGTGTCTTGCCTCCCTCACGGTAAATAACTTCTTCCTAATACCTAATCTGAATCTACCCTCTGTCATCTTAAGGTCATTACCCCTTGAGCGATCCAGGGATCAGGAGTAATCCTATCCCTGAGATTAGGACCACTATACTTTTGGACACCAAAGAATTGGTTTGCCATGCTAGCTAAGGTGTCAACCAGATGAAAGTGGTGATCTGGGAGCTGGATGTAGAGGTAACATCTGGAAGCAGAGTTATGTGGGGAGAGCTTGCTACTGAGGTGAACCAGCCTGGCACAGAGCGTGTAGGGAAGATGGAAATCTCATTGACAGCTGGAAGTGAAAAGGAAACAGTTTCTCTCAGGTGAACTTCCCCAGGTGGAGAGGGTGTGACAGATTCTGCTCATTTCTTACGTAACAAGAGACCATTAAATTGTTAAAATAGATAAGAATGGTATTAGTAAGCTAATTAGGATTCCCTATGAGAAAAGAATGCCTTCTAATCAGTCACTGCCTTTTATGTGCTGTTTTCCCTTGTTGTTGTACACACTAATTACATTAATTTCCTCTTTGTTACTTAGCTGTATGTAATCCTTCTGGCCCTGGCTGACAGCAGAAAAGGCTGGATTCAAAGTTCTGGTGCTTCCTTCAGGAAACTGCTTGGAAAAGTGACATATGATGGGAAAAAAGCACTATTCTGCATAGTCTCAAGGGACAGTGCTTCACCTTTGCATACCCTGAGACTGTTCTACATGTTGGTTCAGAGTAGGATGTTGTAGATGAGGAGGGAAAAGGTACGGGATCAGTAATGATTCCTGAAGAGTGGTTGTACGTACATACATAAATGTATGTAGGAATTAAGGAAGCGTCATCAGTCCTCAGATTGCCTCGGTAGCCTCCTCTCAGAGTAAGTGACTTCTCTTTTTTCTTCTAAAAGAATAAATATTCTTGGCAGGGAAATGGAGTTTTGGGGTGCCAAAATTTTCATATTTACAAATCTGGGTCAAATTCTTTGGAAAACAGTGGGAATAAAAGGAGGCTGTCAATGGAGAAGACCTCTAAAAGGAGCTCATGTCCTCTTAGTGCTCAGGTAGGTCAGGGACAGCAATTGTCTCTTTTCACTGAGGACTGATTGCGGGTTCCTGACTCTCTGGAGCCTCATGTCAGGGGGCTTCCATCTGTGGGAACAGATGGATTTTCCAAATTCCTTTTCTTTATGGCAACAATAAAGACAATAATGAATGCAATTCATGCGCTAATATCTATCTACCATGTGGTCATTTACCATTGGGCTTTCCTTTTACCTAGCTGCTGGTTTATGAACCTTTCTTGATCAATGGTCTTTCAATTAACTGTGTGAAGATATTTGCTTTCTAAATTAAATGGAATTGGCAAGCTCCAAGAACTCTCCTGCATTGTTTGGCACAAATACAACTTCTGTTTTCCCTAGACAGGATAGGAAAATGTATTGCTGTTGTCTAAACATCAGGCCTTCTTGACATTCAGTTTGTCTTGTATGGATGTTGATTTCCTAATCAACATAAAGTGAAGTTTTCAGGTGTTTTGCATGCCAGGCAGAGAGGGAGGTGTAAATCCCTCTTCCTTTTTTATGGATTAATTTGCCTTTGAAGGCTCTACAGCAGGAACTCTTTGGAAATTTCAAGCAGTTACTATGATTGTTCTTTATCTTTCTTGAAGGATTTGTCGGAACCTCGCACTCAAGTACCAGCGCGGATAATGTGAGCACTCTTCATCAATGTGACTGCAAGTTCTGCTGTGTTTAGACCATCTTCAGCAGAGAATAAGCTGGCTCTGCTGGCTTCAGACTGAGGCACAGTCTATTAAGATTGCTTATTTGAGGAGGGAAGACACATCTGTTGGTGGCAACAAACAGCATTGAGAAGAGAGCTGTCTATTCCTGAGTTGCTCCAGTTTGATCCCAAAGGGTCTGACTAAGGCATACGAGAGGGAGCAGGCTCTGAGTATTGTTGAAAACAAATACTGAGTTCCTAGCCTATTGTCCCACACTTGTTTTGTCTCATTATCTTACATCACTCATCAGCCAAGCTATTCACAGGACTTGGCCCTAACTGAGCTTCTGTTCTGAAAATTTCTCAGTTAAATAGGAGCAAACTCTCCCATGTGCATATGAAACAAGCCTCACAAGCAGGACCAGTTTTAAGAGTTTTCCTACCACAAGCATGCTACGAACTAGGACAAGGTAGTGCTTGCTTCTTTTTCTCTCTTAATTTAGTGTAAGTAGGCACAGGAAAAAGTATTGATTTTGGCTTAGTGGTGTAACAGTAAGGTGGATCTGCTCTGCGATGAGTTATTGCAGCGATTTGATGTGCATTTACTTTAGAAATTCAACATTAAAATGTAATTAGTAGTAATGGCAAGAGTAGCTCAATTTCACAAGCAACTCAATGCACAGTAAGTTATTTGATTCCAGTGAAAGAACAAGTTTTAATATTGCTCTTTCTTTAAAAAAGAATATACTGATAAATCCTTATCCATTATTAACAACCTATTGTGTGAAAATTGTATGTTATATGACTCTTGTCACCAATAAGCATCTGCATATTTCCATAATGATAAATCATTCATAATATATTAATCTTGCCATTATATATCATGTGACCTACTCTATGGCTCATTTTGAAGTAAGAAGATTTAAAAATACATAATTTTTTTCACTGGCAAGCAATTCTGTTCATTTTCCAGGCATTCCTGTGGGGTGCAGTGGGTTGTGCTAGCTTTTCTGTGTTGTGCTTAGTCCTGGTGCACAAGCCAAGGTGTATTTGCCTGGAATATCTACGGCTCTAAGCAGATGGTCATACTTCCACTCCACTCACTATCCTGACACTGTATTCGAACATAGGCCTGGTGTCCTTCTCATACTGACAGTAAATATTTCAGTGATCAGGGAAGCCAGTGAAGCTTGGTTTCCCATGACTTTGTGATTGAAGAGTAAACAACAGCGTATATTCTCTGAGGTCTGGTAAGGATTAACCTTACTGTAGGATCCCTGCATGAGCAGCATGTCTATCCTCTCTTGCCACGCGTGTTATCATGTAGTGGAATTTCAGCAAGACTTCTCCCTGCCAAATTCAACTGAATTTGGCTTCTAGACTTGAAAGTTATTGAGGGCGACTGACAGGCACACACTTATGCATAGAAAAACAGATTTGCCTCATTTCATTAAGAAACCAATAATAAATCAGGAATGACTCAGACGAATTACCACAGATATAAAGCCTCAGCATCTGTACAGTTACTATGGCACAGTGATAATTTCTATCTTATTAATATATTAAGTAAGTATTAGTTCATCTTTGGGGATTTTGAAGAATAGGGGAATTTACCATGAAAGCCCCCTTCTTTGTGTACTATAGCTTGGTAAAGAAAAGCAACCTTTATGAAACATCACTGTCTGATTTGCAGTGTCTTACCTTCAGTTTTAAACTGGATTTTCATCTATATGTAGCTCTGAGCATTCCTGTTTTCTGGGTAGTACTAAACAAAGGACAAATGCATGCAAATATCAAGGTACAAATAATCTTATTTTAAGGTTAACCCCTATGAATTGGTCTCCAGTGTTACAAGATATTTTTCCCCTTGATTAGCTGAATCCAGGATATGAATGTGTAACTTCACATTTTAATAGGTTCTCTATTTTTTCCTTGAGCTTTTGGAGCAGCAGAGCAGCATGAGAGACGGAAAACCATGGGAGGCTTGAGTTATTGTGGTAACAAGCTGAAAATGACTTTATCTTGGTAAAGAAGGTGTGAACAGTAATTCTGGATTAGACAGGTTCTTCAATTATACATTTGTTAGTAATAAAATAAACATGTTTTCAATAACATTTGGGATATAAATGCATTCTTCTTCTTTACTAACTACTCTGCAGAGTGTAATACTGTACTTACCAATCTACTAGAGTGTGTAGCAGCTCTAGCCCATTCTTGTATATTAAAAATTAAACTCTTTTACCATACATTATTGAAAGTGCTTTGGTTGGCTGCAAATCAAGAAGGACTTCATAAAGTCTTAGAAGAATGAGAAATCTGATTAAATCTAGGGTCCACAGGCAGCAATGGAAAGTGCATGAGAAAAAAAATACAGCATTAAATTATGTCTAAAAACTCCTTCAGGACTTTAAAATATCATTAGCAGCTTTTATTCAAGTTAACTATTAACCAAGGGATTCTTAATAGATTCATTATTCCACATTCCCCCTTCCCTTTTTCTGTTTGGAACCTGTGTTAGTTATAGATACAGACACCTTCGTTCCTTGTTCTCGGCTTTTGCGGAATGATTTTTTTTTCCTAGAAATATTTTGCTCATTGAATAGTTCCCCTATGCCTTGTATATAAACAGAGGAGCATGAAGATTGCACTATTTATTAGCTGAATTGTGGGTTGCAGGGTCTGAAACTCGCTTTAAGAAAAAATGTGAACAATTTAGGAGAGGAAATGAATGAAAGGGCAACACCTATGTTTCTTGGAGGGAGAAAGAGGCTGCAAACATTTTACTGACAAAGCTGGAGAAGCGGGTCCAGCTTGTTTGAAACAAAGCTTCTCTCCAGTTTTTGAGTTGATTTTCATTGTTTTTGTTTTCCTCTTGCCCACTGCACCCCCCTCCCCCAATGTAACTTTTTAAAGGGAAAAGGGGAGAGAAAAATCTGTTCATTTCACCCTTGCTGTTTTACAACAATGACTTTAGACAGTATCCTGGAATGGGAATTAGTATTGCGCTGGGAAGTACTGAACTTTGTGTGTGGTGGTGAAGGAGCTGATCGTGCCATTACTTAACCTTGAGCTGAATCCTACCCACAGGGCCTTTAACATGTCTTTACATTGTGAAGGGAACGTGGAGAAGCACAGCCACCACTATGGGGCCGTGGTCCGTGGCTGAGAGTTATTTTTAATGCTTGCATAGAAATAATAATTCACAATCCTAGCTCATGGAAGGTCCCCATCTCACCACCATGAGCATGGGGAGAGGTGAGGTAGACTTCTGCCTCATGTCAGACATGCATCTCCCTGCATCAGGGTGAGGGCTGTGCTCACCTCTGACAAACCAGGTCACCAAGAATCAGCCTGCCACTCCTCACCAGCTACTGCTAGCTCCCATTGCTGTTGATCAAATCAGCTGGAGCCAGAAAAGGGCTTGACAGACTGCTGTCATCTCACCTGGGGAAGAAATGAGGCGCCAAGAAGGCATTTAGTGAGCCTCCTGCCAGGGCTGCCTTCCTGGGAGTGAGAGGGTCAGGGGCTTCTCAACTAGGTGAAGCAGGGCTTGGGAAGAAAGGTACCAACTTGACTGCAAATAGGCGAGGTTGACAATGCAGACAGTTGTCCAATGATTGCATATTTTGTGCAACTTTCTTTGAAATGTGGTACCGGATACTGTTTGAGATAGCATGCTGGACTGGTTGGACAGCTTGGCTGCTTCGTCACTGAGGTTTTATGGTCTGGTGAAAAAAAGGTCACACTTCTTTACTACTTTCCATCCCTTTAGGTTTTTCTAATTGTTTGTGCATCCCTGTTCATCCAAAATATAGAGGGCAGATTCTTGTGAAGATCTGATCCCAGCGGTGTGACTGTGGAATTAGAAAGCTTCTAATGGGAAGACTGAGAATGGCAAGGTGCAAGTGAGTACCGGAACCCATGCACTAGCTGTTCTGCAGCTCCTCTCTGGTATCTCAGGACAGCTGAATGAGGGAAGGATGATATGAAGAAATTACTTTTAAAAAAAAAAAGCCCTGAAAGAACAAATCTATCATCTGAATACAGGATGGGACACACCATCTTCAGCTGGAATGATCTACAGCTAAAAACAGGATTACTCAAGCTTAATTGCTGTGCTGGCTTGGGACCCATATATACTGAAACAGCTGTACGCAACCTCACTTGGTTTTGAAAGAGAACATTTCACAACTGTTTCACAGTGTGTCCTTAATTTATGAATAAATAACATTTACTGCTAAGAGTCACCTGTAGTGACCAACATTTCTGGGATGGGCTGGCAGTGGCCTGGAAAAGTCATTTTGTAATTCTTGACATACTGGTTTGGGCACCAGATAAGCATGTACTGGAGAGAGGTTTTGTAAGACAGTGTCCTCCAAAATCCTTCTCAGGTGCCAAGTCAGTTTGTTTGCTGCTCAGTTCCCTGAACCTTGCGCTGATTTAGAGACAAAATCAATCCTGCAGCAAAGGAGTTTTGGTGGCTGTTGTAAGGCGAGTGCTAGGAACAACGAGAGCCATGGATGGTGCCTGTGAAGGAAGAGAGTGAGAGACAAAGAGCAGGGGGAGAAGCTCAAACCTGGACTGTCTGTGCAGGGCACTGATCCAAAGCTCAGTTGTGTGCTCTGTAAAGTGTAAGAACTAAGTAAATTTTGAGTTATAGGGCTATAATTCCGCTGCTGGATTGTGGTGACTGCATAAGGCCACTTGAGCTTTTGCTCTTATAGTTTATGATATCACCACAATCCCCTGGTGGATTTAGAGCCCTGTAATTTTTTTATAGTAGCGAGCTGTTTATTTCTCTATTTACAACAGTATATCACTGGAGATACTGATAACAGTCACCTAGTTCTATCATGTAGTTCCCTATACTCTTGCATTTGTTTTTGTAGAATTACAATCGTTCTTTAGGAGCAGGCTGCCAGAGGCTAGGGGCAAAAGCGGGAAGCTCTGGTTTTGCCTCTCTTTGTCTCTTTAAAGACTGTTTAATTTAGCAACTATTTGTCCAGATGCAGGAGGGCATAATGACTACCAATTTCACATCTCTGTATGACAAACTGCTGAATGACTCCCACTTTCACATATTTTCTTTTCTTTTTCTTTCCCCCCTGCTGTATATTAATTTCTCAATTAAAGTTAACCTCACCAGCTCCTTGCACAGGACGCCACTGTAATAGAAGGCTGAGGGGAGGTCAGTGTGATACATCACAGGCAGATGCCAGTCTGGAGCAAGAGGCAGATCTTGGGCTTAATCCCACCCTAACGCTGTGCCATGGATTTTGGTTCAGAACAGATGGACATAACCCTTAATTTGATTAGTTGTGAGTATGGCAGGGAGGCAATCACAGCAAAAGGGGACGAGCACACTAGGTAGCTAATTTAAGTGTCATGCTAGCCTGCTGTAGCATTACAGCCATATTCTGCTCAACAAGTAACTGCCAATTACTTAGCGCAAATAAATAAATATAAGCATCTAACAGTCAGCTCAGCTGGACAATCTACCCATTGTACCCCGAGCACTGAGAGCAGAGGCATCACCAACTTGGCAGCAGGGCTGGGGAGATGCTTAGGAGAGTTAAAAACATAGAGAGGTAGGGGATGCCCTAAAGCTTTTGATTTTGATGGAAGTAACTGACCTTGGCATTTAGAAAAACTCAGTGTCTCTACTAATATCCTTTAGTACAAGTTTCAGGGATTTTACTATAGGTCAAAAAGTATATCTGTGGCCAAGAGGAACCAAACCTTTGTCTTCTGTTTCTTTTTGTTGTAAAGAGCCAGATGCTGGATGTGATGCTGGTAATCATTCTGTCTTATTCTTTAGTCTGGGACAGGAAGAAATATACTACAAAAATCTGTTGTGAGATCCGCTTTGCCGAAACTCCTAAGATAGGACATTTGTATAGGAGAAAAACCCACACATCCCCTCTTTGACACTAGATCTACTGATTTATATGTTTGTATCTTCAGGGTGTATTTTTAATTAAACTATACCTAAAAACTCAAGATGCCTAGATATTAATGGACAGGTTTTAGCTAGTGCCCTCCTAAGCACTGGTCAATGCAGTACATACTACAGTTTCATGTGAAACAGTTTTTGTCAGATTTTATGTACTCTATCTTAGGTTAGGCCATGGTAATGCCTAAAACAGCTCAGCATTTTCTAGATTTTACTTATATGTATAACTTCATTATTGATAAAATATCTAAATTAGGCTGTTATGCAATTTGGTTATCATTCTTTCTCTGGGCACACAGTGCTGTACTCAAATAAAAAGAAACAAAAAAGCAACTGCAAAGGATTTATTCAGCAATCTCTCAATTTAACCACATGGGGGCATGAGATATTTATTTGAGAGAGCTTTTTAGGCGTCTGATTTGGAAATCTGTGACGGCAGGAAGCCTTACTGGTAAACTGGGATCAGGATTGTCACTTGGTCTTTTAGCTCGCTGCTTGCAATCAAAAATACTTAGCACCTAATTATTGCAAGTGACATTAACCTAAAATACAGTAACAAACGAAAATACAGCATGGACAAGAAAGAATATTAAACAGACTTTAGATATCCCCATTACTTACCTGGCCTCTAAATACATTTTAATGATGCTAATTTTGTGTCTCTCTAAACAAAATTTGAAGTCTTCCATATAACCCTGTGCATCTGATTTAACCTGAACGTTTCAATTCAATGAAAAGGAGGCTGCTCTGAGATACAGCAGCCTAGATCTGGAGTAAATCCATTTCATTAATTGTCTAGATGACATTAATTTTTGCCATTCACTTGCAAGATGAGTAATATGCTCTATACGTTTTGGCCCAGATCCAGCAAAGCACATAAAATCATAGTTAATGATGTTAAGTGCTTGAGTAGTTCTCCTGCACATGCCTTAAGCTGAGTACATATTGAAGTGCATTCCAACACAGAGAAGGTGGCACAATCAAATCTTTAATTAGTTTTAAGATGGAATTCAAAATGCAATGCAATTCTTTGCACTTTACATTGAAAAAAAATGCACGCTTTGAGCCTCTCATGGGAAAGAGATGACTAAACCTATTTATCCACTTTGGTTTCCAAAGGGAATGAATGCTCATTGTTTTCTGCTGTTGTTCTCCCCTAAATTTATAAATTTATTTTGCTCAGTCAACTGGTTTGTTTACAGCAGAATATTTATATGAAAATTTCCAAGTCTGTTATTTTATGGACTTTTTTATTTAGAAGGTAATTCACACATTTTATTGGTACTTAAAAGGGTGGAATATTTTTACTTCTGCTTCTGTAATTTTAAATCAAAGCAAAAACGAGCAGCAGTAAGGCCATATAAACAAGTGTTCACAGTACCTGACAGCTTGTTCCTTTTCAAAAAAATGTGAAAATCAGGACTTTGTACTACACATTTCTGATCCAAATATTTAATGCTCACACAGCTCAAAGGAACCATGAATTTGGGTCTTGTATTTTGAGCCACTGTGTGCTTTCCAAGGTGCAGTTTTCAGCATGTGCCTCTGGCATACTGATCTGTGTCCAAGAAAGATTACTACACGCAGGTGAATTCTTAGTCTAAGAGGAAACGTGGTCCTCCTGTTCATCTCAGAGAGAAGAAGCTGAGGAAAACATCTCAGATTCAATCCATACTTCACCAAAACTTGGACTACTTTGCTCTTTGGCTTTGGTATAAACCCATCTTTGTGGTAAATACATTTCCACAAGGAGTTTAAATAATGCCCACAGTCATAGCAGTCAGAGGCAAAACTATTTCTGAATGTAATGTAGTTGGTGCAGTACAGCAGAATTCATTCTTGAGCTAGCAGACTACAGCTATTGGGTGCTTTTCCCTAAGCTACAAACCTTCATATTTCAAGGCCTAGGCTTAGATACACTTTTTTTGCTCTAACAATTCATTCTTGGCATCTAGCATTTTTAAGAGCCTGTAAAATCCTTCCCAACAAATGCTAAAATAACTTGAGACTGTTGATCCACTTGTATAACAAAGAAGCTCATGCCTTTGACTGTCAACGCAAGCATATGCGAAGAATTATGATAAGTAAACAGAGGATGAATCAGCCTTACCCCAGCAAAATGGATTTGCCAGCCTTACCTGGCAAAATGCCCACTGCCACGAAGTGTGCACTTTCTGTTGCCAAACAAAGTCTGTTATATTTGACTGCATTTCTTTTATGTTCCTGAATATATCTGTTCCTTGCTAGCAACGAAGCACTTGCGTGTATTAATGTCTAAAGCTATCAGCTCATCTATATGCTCTCTAAAATGGATGAGGCAATGAATATGGTGTCAGAGAGTGTTTTCCGGTAAGTTTTTCTGATTCACTAATGCACCAAATAGATTTGAATTTACTATTCGCATAACTTTTTATGGAACGCTATTAAGCCAATTTGGTTGATAACCCCTGCAACCTTTTTAGTGAGTTGCAGCACAGTAAGGTCACTTTTCCTAGATTTGGTTTGCTATATCATCCACTACATGCTGATGCCATGACATCCCTGTATGAAGAAGGGGACCACAGTTAGATGTGTTTTTATAAAGACTGCTTGTTCTTAACTGTAGAACTGATTAGAGTGAATGATTTAATATTGCTCTTCCTCAGAAACAATGGAATCTTGGGAAAGGATCAAACAGTCCCTCTAAGTTGGCTACCACCTTCTTGACTTCATATTGTTTTTAAATGAAACATCTGGCACATTCTCCAGCTGGGATATTATTTTGTTCTTCTTGACAAAGTAATTCAAAATTTGCTGGAAAACAAGCTGAATGGAAGAGGAATTTTTTATATATTTATTTTTCCCATAGGCATCTGGAACTTTCTTTCGAAGCTGATGTGATCTTTCGTTCTGACAAGAAAGGCTTTGATCCAAACACTAAGATCCCCCTATCTCTCAGTTAACTGGTGTTAGTGAGGTAGGTTTGACAGTCCCTAATGCAGTCTCTGGAATCTCTTACTGCGTTAAGACCTGTCTATTGTGGCTCAGTTAGCTCAAAGACATCAGCTTTCTGTTGTTTGACTTCTGTCCCTCTGGGGATGGTTACAGGTTTTACTTGCTTTCATTATTTTCTCTTGTAAAACCATTGAATACCAACAAAGAGAAGCACTTTTGAAACTGAGCAAAACCAATCTCTTACAGACATTCCTGTGAGCTTTAGTTTTCACAAAACCTCACATATAAGAGAAAGATAAAGGAGGATTTCATTAAAAGTAGAGCTGTTCATTTTTGTAGATCTGCCCACTTCTGGGGGTGATCATGTCCATTTTCCTGTAATATATTTATTAATTGAAACAATTAATAGAAGCAATTATCTTTGCTTCTACCATGTGTACATCAGTTATATTAAAGTATTGTTCCGTTCAAAAAATTGCTCATTTTTAAATCCAAATTTAAGTGTGATTAATTTAAACAAAGTCTGTGCCATGCCTTCATGGTAGGACACAGCAGAATAAAGGAAGTCTTATCTTCTCCACTGTGTAGCAGTTGGCACTGAGGTAATAATTTGGCAGAGATCTTACTGTGTGGGGCTTTTTCTCAAGCTGTGTATGTAGATTGTACACGGTGACAGAACAGAGCTCTCACAGCCACGCTTTTATCAGAATGAGAGCAGAAACAGGGAAGAAATACATAACATTCATCTCATTTTCTGCTTTGGGGGCACTACAGAAACCCTTGTCATTTCTCCATGAGGGTGCACTGCATCTCCACATTCCCATACCTAGACTTCAAGGAATATTACATCTAATGAGCAAAAACCATATAGCACTTACAATTTCCTCTGTGAATAGTCCCAAATTTCTACAGCTGAAAAACTTGAAGATTTGTAACCCATTCCCTTTCCAATGGAACTACTTATTTTTTCTCTAAGTCCAACAATTATCATTATCCAGTTAAACTTCATATCTAAAAAATCATGTGCCTAAAAGTGTATCAAGTTTTCCTGCAACAGTGATCAGTCTCACAAAATATATTATGTATTTGTTTAGACGCTGCCCACTTCTATACCTTTGCAACAACAACAAAGTTTCACCAGAAAATGCAATTGTTTTATTTGTCTGTGAAATGGTGGGAATCAACATCTCCTGATGAAAAAACAGATGAAAAGGATTTTTAAGTGGCTGGTTCAGTCAGATGCTATCAGAACTGTCATATTGCTGAGGATCTGTAGGCAGTGACAATTTGCCAGCTATTCTTTAAGGTACAGGAGATAAAATGATACAAAACAACTCTTCCAATTTAAGGATGATGCTGAGCTGTTGCAGTATGGCTTTGGTTGCTGGCAGACAGCTCCCCAAACCAAAACCTATTGACCTATTCCATTACTGAAAGGAGTTCCTGACTCCACATTAGCTCATCATTGCAGAACTATGTTTTGGAAAGAGTGTAGGATCTTTGTGGTGTGTTTATTGTCTGTTAAGCTAAGGGGTGATCTTACTCATGGCCCTGACATCTGATCATTAGAGCATATATGTATTTCAGTATTGAAAATAATAAAGATGAAAGTAGAGATTCCTCATCCGCTAAATATAAAAACCACAAAGCGAAAATCATTACTGACCCATATGTTTGAGAAACTATGTGACAGTTATAACCCTGCAGCTGTTATTGATCTTGGCATTTAGAGGTTTAATATTGATCAGAAACTGATACACCACTGACATGCACATATCAATTTCTCTCAGAATATGTGTCTCATCTTTTTTCTCTAGGTTCATCTCTAGAGCAAGGATCTCAGAGTTCAATGAAGTACTCCATAGTAGGTCCTGCATCCCACAGCTTTTCTTTAGTGCACCTTCTTCCAAAGAGTTGATGGAAAGACAGTGCCTTTGAACTACAGTGGACATACATGACACACATACCTATAGAGTATAAGGTTTGACCAGTTTGACCATAAGCAGGAAGCTCAGGTTTGGGGGTGTCCTGGGTTTAGCAGTAGCAGTCATTTTTTATTCCTTCTTAGTAGCTGCTGCAGTGCTGTGGTTTTGACTTTCGGCCTGGGAACAGAGCTGATAACACCGATGTTTTTAGTTACTGCTCAAATGTTTACTCTGACCAAGGACTTTGTGAGTCTCATGCTCTGCCAGGGAGGAGGGGAAGTCGGAAGGAAGCAGAGACAGGACACCTGACCCAAACTAACCAAAGAGGTATTCCATACCACAGCACGTCATGCGCAGGATGAAAACTGAGAGTTACCCGGAAGGGCAAGATCACTGCTCGGGTCGGGCTGGGTGTCGGTCAGTGGGTGGTGAGCAGTTGTATTCTCTTCCCTTGTTATTTCCCTTATCATTATTATTATTGGTGGCAGCAGTAGTGATTTGTGTTATACCTTAGTTACTGGAGTGTTCTTATCTCAACCCGTGGGAGTTACATTCTTTCTATTCTCCTCCCCATCCCTCTGGGTGCAGGGGGAGGAAAAGCTGTGGGGGAGTGAGCGAGGATTGCGTGGCTGATTTACGACTGAGCTTAAACCACAACAGGGGTAAAAAAAAAAAAAAAAAAAAAAAAAAAAAAGAAAAAGTTAAAAAAAGGAAGAAAAACTAAATGAGGCCATTTTCAAGACAAACACCCCCTTCACCCCAAAGTCAATAATGAAGAAGCCAGCATATAGATGAAGACACTAACTTATGATTTCTTTTGCTAATCAGCACCAAGACAAAAGACTGTTTAAAGAGCTAGTCCTCTGCTCAACAAAGAAGAGATATTTAAGGACCAAACCTCTTTTCAAAAGTAATGCTGAGTTGCACAGGTGTGACAGATATGTCAGTGGACATTCTGATTATTCAACTGGTGGGTGACTTGCCAGTTTTGAGGAGATGGAGAGAGACACATAGATCCAGTGGCTAAACTCTTGGTGAAAAAGTCAGTTATCCCATGCTGGGGTCCATAGTGCTGTGCCTGATGCAGCTTGGAGGGCTTGGCCTGCCCTGGTCTCATCCATTTTCCAAACTGGGAGCTCCTGCCTCCTGAGGAATCTTGATCTCTCTGTATGAGATCTGCAGCCTTCAAGCTCCCATTTACATGCTGTTCCAAGGGCTTCCGGGCTTTCTGAAAGAGTCTCAGACTGCCATTTTTACCAGTCAGAGTTGAAGAAATGAAGGACTTGAAGATCATTACTCCAGTTCTGCATCTGTGAGTAGCTGCTGTAGAATCTGAAGAAGAAAACATACATAACCAAGTGCATTCAGCAGACACTTGTGTAGTGATTGCCACTTATTTTGGTCTGGGGATTGTTTTTTGTTTGGTTGTTTTTGAGGGGTGCAGTACTTGATTTTTAGCACAGTAATGTTTCATTTTTCCATTGTCTGACTCCTTTAGGCAAACGTAGCAAATGTAGTTATCATTCTCTGGCATCCTGAGACAAGTGCCTGGTTGTTCCATATCACTACTGGAATGTGAGACCAGTGAGAGATTTGGGCCAGTTGTTAAGTTACATGCATAAGCTCAAAATCTCCTACATGAGCTTAGGGGTTTTCACATGCTTAAGCACCTAGGGTTGATTCAAAGCAACTTTGATGGAGCAACCAGGCTTTATGCATTAGACATGAAAGGCGTTTGAAAAAATTCCATTTCAGTTTTTGGGTCTGTCATTTTCCAGATTTACTCTTAGCTCACTTCTTTTCAAGAAAATTAGGAGTGTGCTTTACTGAGCTTTTCAAGCATTTCCTGACAAATACCTTTGGAGAAAAGAAGTCTGGCTAAAGAATGTACTCGCTTTCTTTACTTATTCACAGTTTCAGCAACAAACCCAGGCAGCTTTTTATTTTTAACCTCTTCAGGGCTGAATGTGCCAGAAAGGTCAGTCACAGCCCAAGGAGTTTCATTTGCTTATCTCTAATAATTTTGACTGGTGTAGATGTAATCTCATTAGGGTATCCAGGGAGATTGACATGCAGAGGGAAGTAGCATCTCTTGTTTACTTGTATTGGGATAATCTGTGAAGCCCTAGTGGAGTTGTAACTCAGAACATGCTGATCAGAAGCATTAAGGAAATTAACATACAGCTCTATTAATGGCTTAAGGGAATCTGACTAAACAAACAAGGCCACACTGAGCAATAAATGTGAGTCTCAGACTGCATGACTTTCCTCATAACTACTCTAATTAATTGCTACAAAAGATTAATTTTATAATACAACACGGACATCAAAGGGAATGGCTTAGTGATTTAAGTGTTATGTGTCTCCCTGGGAGATGCAGGTTCAGTTCTTCATGCAGCTGTTGTCAGCCTTCCAAAATATAATAGCTAAAATGAATTTCTTGTATTTTACTGCTAGAGTTTCTGTGGAATAAAGACCTTGGCTGTTTGTTCACTGAAGACAGTGGAAATTTCACTATTAATTTCAGCAGAAACAGAAGTAGGCCCAATGTCCTGGGTTCAGCAGTAGCAGTCCTTTTTCTCCTTCTTAGTAGCTGGTGCTGTGCTGTGTTTCTGACTTTCAGCCTGGGAACAGTGCTGATAACACCAATGTTTTTGGTTGCTGCTCAGTAACGTTTACTCTGACCAAGGACTTTGTGAGTCTCATGCTCTGCCAGGGAGGAGGGGAAGCCGGGAGGAAGCAGAGACAGGACACCTGACCCAAACTAGCTAAAGAGGTATTCCATACCACAGCATGTCATGCCCAGGATGTAAAACTGGGGGCAGTTACCTGGAAGGACTAGTTCACTGCTCGGGTCGGACTGGGTATCTGTTGGTGAGTGGTGAGCGGTTGTATTCTCTTCCCTTGTTATTGCCCTTATCATTATTATTATTGGTGGTAGCAGTAATGGTTTGTGTTATATCTTAGTTACTGGGCTGTTCTTATCTCAACACGTGGGAGTTACATTCTTTCTATTCTCCTCCCCATCCCTCTGGGAGCAGGGGGAGAAAGGAGAGGGAGTGAGTGAGTGGCTGCGTGGTTCTGAGGTACTGGCTGGGCTTAAACCATGACATCTACAAACACTAAAACCAAATTCTGCTATGAAACTATCTTTGTACTTTTTCACACACAGAATGTCCTTGCCAAAACCCTGCTTCCCAGCAATGGTCCAGCTATACATGGTGACTTGAGCTCTGTACAACCTCTTTACAAACTCACAAGTTGATTGCATTGGCTTCTGAATCAAGATGTGGCAGAACCATGAATCAGTGAGCTTGGAAGTGCAGCAGAGCAAGATCCAAGCTAGACTAATAAAATTTCTTGTGAAATGTACTAGAGGAGATGACTGTAGTTGATTACCTTTGCATGGCCTCTCCTTTGGTCACGAGTTCAATTCTGCCCTAGTCCAGAAAAGAAAAGAGAGGTGGGGTTCCCTGGAGGGGTTTGAACCCAGTAAGCACTTTCTTTCTGGACTGAACCAAAGGACACTTTTTTGTATGTGGCTCTGCTGCTGCACATGAACCGGGATATAGGACTCCAAACCGGAACTTTCAAGTTAGAGGATAAAGCAATTCGCTGAGAGCTCAGGTAAATGGGATGGGACTTGCACCGGGTAGCACTGTTTGCTTCCAGTCTAGTTGCCTGAGGTGGTTAACTTGGCTCCCTTCATAATCAAGAGAGAAAGATTTGCACTTTTCAGGTGCAATTCCTCTGACTTCAAGACTTGCACTTTAGAAGGTGGATGGCACCCAAACCATTTTAGGAGTAACTCTACTTTTGGTTATATGAATCCCAATAGCAATCAGGCTGTTGCTTGACTTAGTTTCCAGTATTGTTTTCAGTGCCACAACTGAGCCTGTGGTAGCTACATGAATGATTTTAGTGACAGCAAATATAAGACAACATGACTTTGATTAGTCCCAGTGAAGGGGGTGAAGCCAAGTCACATAATTTTATGTTTGCAAGGCCACGTACATCGGAAGTGTGCTGATAGCTCAGCTGATGTGCAATACCCTAACTGTGCATCTGAGCCCAAAGGGTCATCAGTCAGGCTTGTTAATCACCTTGAGGGAGAACTGTCAAGCAGAACAATGTCTCTCTACTTGTAGATCTTGGCTGAAGCTGTTCTTATTTGATGGCTGGCCTGATCTTTTCTCTCCAAAAACTTGTGAATGGAATCCAATGATTATTCTTGGTTTATTTTGACAAGTGTTTCCACTGCTTCCCCTCACTTCATATTTGTCTACGTGAGCCAAGTTGGAGCCTTATTTTAAAGAAAATGAATGGTAAAATAAGACTCTGCATTCAGAATTAGGAACCTAACCAGGTGACCTGATTTTCAAAAATGCCAATTGCCCAGAAACGACTTCCAGCTCTAGAGACCATTAAAAAAAAATCTTAGCTTTATAACTGTTATTACAATTATTATTTATGGTATGTACTGCAGTAGTACTGTGCCAACAGACAAAGACCCATTGTGTGAGGCACTGTACGAGCACAGAGGCAAAAGCTACATGGATTAAAATTCCAACTGCCTGTTCTGTGGTGGAAACAAACTCAGAACCCACATACCTCGCACAGCCCCCTCCGCTACGGAAAATGTCTGTCAGCTAGTCAGATGTCCTGCTTTTTAGATGAGTCAGTCAACCTGTAGCCTTTGCAGGGCAGGGAAGTCAAACAGCTCTGTCCTATCCCCCCCATCCTTTCTGAGACCCCTCTGGATACAGGTTAGGGACCCTTTCTGTTGCTCTCCATCCCTGGGCATGTCACGCAGTCACTTCGTATGAGCCCAGCCAGCATTCTCCATGCAGCACTAATGGCTTTGGCTGAAGTGACAGGTCCTCTTATTTGTGGCTGTTTCTGTGCCTTTCATGCCTGATCAAAAATGTTTATAAAGGTGCAGTCAGGGGATGAAGGCTGGGGGAGCAAAAGAAAAGAAATCCAATTTTGTTTGGAAACAGTTTCAGAGCTTAATTAGTAAAGAGGGGGGTAGAAATGGGGGCTGAACAGGTGGTGTATTATTCTGCCAGGGATCTTCAAAAGGGAGGGGGTGCATGTTGGTGGTTTGCCACAGAATGAAAAATGGGAAGTTCGGCGGTACCTGGGTACTTAAGAGCAGGTGAGCTGCGGAAGGAAGGTCACAGTTACACACACATGCACGCTCACAAAATCTGCATAGGAAAATAATAAATTTCCCTTTTTGCCTGTGAGGGGACAGCTCCCAGCTCTGCATCTGAGATTTACATGGATTCATATTCATTACATTAGCAGTAGCCACATTTAGCAGCGATTCCCAAAGGAGCAGGAAAATGATGGCCTCGAAGAAAGCTGCCACATTTCAAGCTCTCCAGCTGTGCCTTGCCACCATTGCTACATTCCACTGCCAAATGCAGTAATTTATGAATTTGTCTTTTTTATCTGCAAAAAATGTTAATTTACAGAATGAAGAGAAGAATAGGAAAGGGCTAACATGCTTAGGAAAGGAATGTCTGCATTTTCTTTGTACTGCTTTATAACTATTTCTCTGATGCTATATATGTTGTTTGTGTTCATAAGATCATTATTATTTTGCATTAGATGCTTAAAAGAAGGCAGGGGTGCTAGCAGATAGAGCATCCCAGCTTACAAAAAGA
This sequence comes from Psittacula echo, assembly GCF_963264785.1. Lineage (NCBI taxonomy): Eukaryota > Metazoa > Chordata > Aves > Psittaciformes > Psittacidae > Psittacula > Psittacula echo. Next base: position 16,210,202 of record NC_137737.1, read on the forward strand.
GTGGGTAGCTCAGCAAGGCTACTGCGGAGTTTGAATAAATAGAGAATGAATTACGAATGGTAATGATTTTTGAGGTTTGTTTAAGTACTGAGCATGTGCCATTAAAGGAAAATAGATATTGCAGTAGTTTCAAGAAAGCTATGTTATGTTGCATTGGATGGAACTGTGTACACAGACATCTGTTCCAGCAGGACAGACTAGATGTTTTTTGGGTGAAATTATTTGAGTAAAGCAAAATCATTATAAGTTCTGTGATACCAAAAAGGAAAGAAAGAAAAGACGATTATTCCTAATTAAATATTTGTCACTCTCTCAGCGTTGTTGCTGAAAGCATCAAGCAGAGCACTCTCTGGACTACTGAAAAAGCTGACTTTTGGAGGCTGAAAAACATGTACAGTATAGTCTTACTCGTTGTTTGATTCTGTTTCACAGTGTTTATGTTTTCAGTCTCAGGGAAACAAATTGCACTGCATTCATTTTTTTGATTTTAAGGAATTTCCTAAGGCAGGAGATTACAAGCACATTTTCCCATAAAATTTTCTGTATCTTGAGAGGCACCAGCTTGGTAGAGTCCAAAAGCAGCCCTGCCAAGGCTTTCTCACATTACAGTTTAATAAGTATGTTCAGTGCTATCACTGAGATGCATAATAAGCCCTTTCTAATTCAAAGAGGTTTGCTACTGTGGTGTAGCGAATGAAGATCCTGCTCAAGTAAGAGTAGTTCACATCCAGCAGACCAGCAGGTACAGCTGTATTAAAACCTTTATATGTTCCTTTGTGAAACCAAGCATTTGTAATGTTGACTAATTCTGGTCTCTTCCCCCTGATGCTCAATGATTCCTAATTTTATGGCCTACTTAATGAAGCAAAATTCTCCATTAATGTCTCTGCCTCTTAATGCCCGGGGCTGTCTTTTCAAAACGATGACTGCTTAGGTCACCTAACTCTGTTGACAGAATGAAGGCAAGGCACTCACAGAAGGAAATAATCAGCTCAAGGCTCCAGGAGAAAAGGTACATTTTGTACCTTGCTGGTGTAAAAGAAACTGTATGGGGTGAAAAAATTGCTCTTTGTGTAGATTCTGCCTATCTTTTTCTGCACAAAGGCAGTGCAGATTAACAACCTGAGAGGAGGCAGAATCTCTCCTGTGGTCTCTGTTCTGAGAGGAGCACCGTAGCTGAGAGGAGCCAGCATGCTGTTCCTGATGGGTGCTGCCTGCAGCTTAGCAATCGGGTGGCATCTATGAGCAAGGACCTCAAGTGCCCTTGTGGGCAGGCAGAAGGAGCTCTGATGCAAGTTGAGGGGGAGGCTGGCATTGTGGCTTGCCTTATGTGGCTTAGTCAACACTGAATTCTCTGAGTATATCCTAGGTTCCCTAGCCAGTAATGAAAGGAACAAACCAGACGTGGTTTTGTGTCCCCCCTCAGCAGGTCATTCCAATATCTCATTGATCCTTCTCGTTGAACATGTTTCCGTTTTTCTCACTTCAGGGTTTCCTCTGTTCACTTTGTGCTATTCCTTTTCCTTGTCCCGATACTGGAAATTAAGATTCCCTATCCTTCCAAGTTTGTTGCTGTTAATATTTAGGGACTGTGAACCAAAGTCTACTTTTACTTATAAACCTTTCATAATGCCTCTGATTTTGGTCATGGTATGTAAGATTTACACCAGTGAGCCCCTTGTGACAGGGGCTCCTTAGCACTCTTTTCTCTAGGCTGTGTAAATTAATTTTCCTTGAGTCTCCTCTCAGGATAGTATAAATTATGAGGCAAAAGCCTGTAATTCACTGCTAGGCTAGCAGCAGTAACTCCCCCTCTACCACTTTCCTGCCAAAAGCATGGGAGAATAGCTGGTGATCTCAGCTCATATTTGCATGGCATGAACAAGAGCAAGATAGAAAAATGGTGGCTCAGGTGGCACAAAAGACGTGTACCTGTTGTTGCCACTGCCTTGCTTCCAAGCTGGGGAAATGTATTAGAGAGCAAAAAGGCACTGTCCGTGCCCTCTCGCTTCTTGGTCACTTTTAATGTGCAAAGGGAAGAATGTTAATGTCACATTAAAATTGTGTGCTGATGAATGCCCAAAATATTGTACTGGGTGTTCTTGGCTGCTGAAATTACATCATCAAGGCTCCTTCTTCTCCTTCCTCTTTTTGATTCAAGAGCTCTCCGTGTAAATATTAACTATAGCTATCAAGAGGTAGAGGAGAGTTTCAAGAGACCTGGTCATCGGATGTCAACCCTTTAAGTCATGATAATATTTCTTCTTGTGCTGTGTTCTAAAGGTTATGCCTGTGCCCTCCCCACACAGAGAGTGCTGCGTGATGGAAGCCTAAAAAAACCTCAAGGCTCATCTTTCCTTTTAGTCTGAGGGCTACAGCTGCAGATGCTGAGACTGCCTGTGACTCCCTCTGGCTGCTCACTAGCCATGCATCAGCCATCCCCACAGAAAAGCCATCCCCACAGTCCCCATGTGTGTGATTCCAGTGTCAAAAAGCAGACTCGAGAAGCAAGAAGCCCTGCAAACCCACTCCGCATTTCACAGTAACAATGCCACTGCTTCAGCTGCTGAATCAGATGGTAAAAGTGAAGAAGCTGGCAGATGACTGTGTTGGCTGAAGCACTGCCTGTTGTGTTGAAGTCAGACCGACCCAGCTTGCTTCTAGGACAAACACAGTAATTCCTTGAATTATGCAGGTGGAGATTACAGCATCCTGGATTTTCCAGTTGTTTTGGCATCCGCTCAGCTCCATTTCTGTTTGCTAATGTATCATCACACTTCTGAAATACATTTAGCCTTACTTATTGGCTTACCCATGTAAAGGCATTATTATAAGCCCCCTCATATTTGGCAACAACTGAAGGTTTTCATGCTGAGGTTCAACCTTTACTCTCTGCTGAACTGTGAGAGTGAGTTACTACCTTGTAAGTGACTCATAGGTATTTATTATCCTGTGTATAAAGGTCAGGTTTTAATGTTCTGTGTGATATATGGACATGGATCAAGATCAGGCAGTCTTGAATGATAGAGCTTAAATTATGATCCAGTGGAAGAGGAAAGAAATGAGAAATAACAACTTTGGTTAAACAAGCCTGAAAAAACACTCACACATATGTGAGCTGGTGGTGGAAATCTGCCAGTTTCAGAGGCCAATTTGCTAAGCCACAGTATGGCTTATGGAGCTCATGGAGCTCATGGAGCCCAGCTCAGAGAACTGAGATTAAATCTGTAAGGAACAGATTCATGTCTATGCCTGCTTTCTGCTGAAGTCTCTTGCAGTGGAAAGATGCAGTGTTAACAGATAGCAGGGCTAATAACAGACCCTAAAAGGAGAATCCCCAAAGCCCTTTGCGAGTGTGTCTTGCTGTTCCCACATCTGCAGGGAATCTCTGGGTGACCTTATCTACACCTATGCAACAGAGTTGTCCTCGAACATCTTGCTCCCTTATGTGTGTGCCTAGCTTTTAGGGACTGCTCTGTTGAGTGAGTCAGTAACTGGGATACCTTTGTGGGTCTTCCTGCAAATGCACACCCTGTGGTACAGTTTTCAAGAAGAGCTCATATCCTGGGCCCTGGTTCAGAAGGGCGTTGAGGTGGCAGAAAGGCAGCAGTGACACTTCTCTGCTCTCTGCCTCCTGCCTTCCTGCAGAGAGGCAGGGCAGTGCTTACAAGAGGTGCACAAGATGTGTGGCTGTCAAGGATAGAGGCAGTGCTAGTGCATAGCACATCCCCTGGTCATCCACCAGGCTGGCAGTCCTGTGAGGAGCCCAGCATAATACAGGCCAGTTCTGGACATTGCAGGGAAAGAAAGTTGAAACTGGCTCAAAGCTGCCTTCTTGTCTCCTGAGCTGCTCTAAGACAGAGCTTCATGCAAGTGAAGATTTGGCCACAGGTCTTATATTTTTTAAATGTTTTATACAGGCAGACTACTTCACCCTCAGAAAGCTTTAGAAATATACGGGATTTTATGTGGGTTTATATCTGATGAGGACAGCTGAAGTTCTGCTATTCTATTAATCTGGGTTTGGTGTTGGTGACAATTAGCTCAAAACTTGCTCAGTAAGGTGCAGTTTTGGATGTCAGCACCAGCATGCCCTGACTTTATTCTGACATTAAAGACCTGAGAGGGTTGATTTCATATAGCTGTTGTGGGTTCTGCTATCTCGAAGAAAATAGGGAACTAGAGGAGAATGTCACCTGTGAGCTGTTTCAACCTGCAGCTTTTTGTGTCCTTATGTCTTTTATTACCTGAGAACAGGAGTTTTGTGCAATTGTTTACAGCAGGGCTGTGATAAGCAAAGTGCAGAAGTGCAAAATGGATCTAAGTTTGGGAAAATTTTATTGAATTTGGCAGCTGAAGTGGGAAACTGAGTGGCAATGATTTTAGTGACTTTCAGCTCTTAACGTAGATTTCTGCTATTGCACTTTCTCTGTCTTGTTAGTAGCAGTGAGGTTAGTCAACGTTCATTCTGCCACGAGGGAAAATAGAGTTTCATGCAATTCTGTCTACTGCTGGGAAAGTATGTTCTTTAGGAAAATAATAATATAATTAAATGTGGGATCAGTGTTTGACTGGAATAGTCCAAGACCTGTTATTCTTATTAATAGAAAAAGTCCTATTTACTTTGTCCTGCATATGGAAAGATGCCTTTCTTTTAAACTGCAGAAGGAAATTACAGTAATGATAGTGGTTATTTAGACAGGGTTAGCTGCTTATAGAAAATGGAGTCTTCCTGCCCCTTTTGTTTTGGATACATTTTACAGATGTGGTCTTTGTTGATTTTAGTCTCAAACATTATTATTTAGATTTGATATATGGTCATGATACTTCTGAGACAGTAACAAAATCAGAACTGAAAGTTCTTAAAAAGTAATTTTGTACTGGTTCTTAAGTAACAAAATATTTTTTCTGAGTAATGTGGAAATTAGATATACCATAGGAATGACTGTTTTCCAGTACTGGCTAAGTTTATAACTTAGGCTTTTTATATGTATTTTATATATTTGGGTTTAACTGGCTTTTTATAACTATGACTGCTGCATATGTGGGTTGCAAATCAGTGTCTTCATCTAAATAGGTATTTCTAATCTATATTATTATATATATATAATTTATATATATATTATATATTTTATACTATATATAAATTATATATATTATTATAGCATATATTTCATGGCAAGGGGTTGGAACTAGATGATCTTAAGGTCCTTTCCAACCCTAACTATTCTATGATTCTATGATTCTATATCTCCTCACTATCTAGCTGACCTAAGTTATATTCTTCATTTTGACTAAGTGAATAACTGTATTTTAGATGTTTCATTGTGCAGCCAGTTTGCAAAAAATTCCACAATTTCTCCCAAGCCAGCCTAAGAATTCAAAATAAGAAAATGTTCAAAATCGCCCTAAAATGTCAAAATTAGACTATATCTGATGAAAACAAAACATGAGTATTTTGAGTCCAAATATTTTGATTTTTCTTTTAAATCAAATTTAATCAGATTTTTTTTCTTCTGGCTCCATTTGAAAGGCATCTTGCAAATCTTATTTAGCACTTCATTTGGGTTGCAGTGTAAATTTCTCTGAGTGAGGCCATACCTGTCGTTGTATGTTGAGGGTATCTGACTCCCTTGCTGCCAATCAGTAGATGGGAAGGTTGCACAGGAAGGATAATTTAGCAAAGGTGTCCATCCTACAGAGAGAAGCAGGAACATGGAAAACCCGAGTGACAACTCTGACCAAGTGTTGCAGCAATCAGATGAGCCCCCATTGATTTAAACTGATCCAAAAAATCATATTTTCTATTGCTTTGAAGACCAACAATCCTACAACATTCCATGCAAACTGCCCTTGTAATCTACACACTTTGCTTGCATTTTCCTATCAAAATATGGTTGATATGTTAAAATAAATAAATAAATTAATTTGGACCTAATTGTTATTTTTGTTCTCCCAGACTCCAGGTAAACAGGTAAAACTGATTCACTTCCAGTAGCAACTTTATGGTCCTGGTCAAAAAAAAAGTAATCCTTATAGCTACACTGACAGCTCTATTTAATCCATGAAAGTTAGTGAACACATATGCTCTGCCTAGATTTGTGAGAGGTCTGAAAGCCCCAAGTAGCTCAGATTTCTGTGCTTTCGAGTGGTGTAACCCAATGCAGCCATATGCAGCTGGCTTTGTTAGCGCTAGCCTAGCTGGTGTCTATATGGCCTTGGGCCAGGATTACACTGTATAGGACCACACCAGAGAAGTTCTTTGCTTGGCACAGGGCACTGAGGACTGGGAAATGTCCTTCTGCCCTAGTCCAGTTGCAGAACCTGCCTCGTTATTTATTCATTGGCATCAAAAGTGTTTCTCTGCTCTGTGAAATGCATAATGGAGACAGCCTTGAAAGTAAATAGCTTTCTGCACTTGCTAGTATACCCAGGCAACATCATTAGATCATGTTTATAGAATTTGTTCATTGCAGTCTGTTATGTAAAACAGAGAAATGTTTGAGTCAGCTGGGTATAAAGGGGGTTGGAAGCATCAGAAATATATTCTCTCCTCATTATTAATCACAGCAACAGAAAAATATTTAAAAAAAAACCTCAAAGAAAAACCAATCCAAATCTTTAAAAATTAATTGTAATTCCTTTATCTAAAGCAAGCTTCTAGAAACCTCTTTTTTGTTCCATGTGTCTGCAGTTTTAAGGACTGTTGCATTAACTGAGAAATGAAATTGCAAGCCTTAGCTGTGCTCTCATTTTATCAGTGTGATAATAGTGATAACATAGTGATAATCTCACAAGGGGCCTAATAAGTACCTGAGGAAAAAGAAAAAATCGGATAAATGGGGATGTGAAAATGTTCTAGCCCAGTGCTATTACATAGGTCTTACACTTTTTTCCTGCCTGTTCCGTAATAGGATGTTTTGCCAATTCTTCTCTCAGCAGGTTTTGAACATGAACTTGCATTACTGTTGTTACAAAATAATAAACAGCTTTGGGCTATAAAATCTCTCAAATTGTTTTCCACAGAAGGGATTTGCATGCTGACTCATTCCTACTATATTTATAACCCATCGCCAAACCACTGCAACTGCAGGATTTCTATTAAAGCTATGGAAATTACATGCATTGCAACGGGAGTTGAATACATTTACATTTGTAGTGTTTTTACCATTTCAGAATTTATGGCAGATTACCTTGTTTGTGCATGTCTGGACTTTAATGGTTATTTTTTATAGCAGAAAATAGTAGTTTATGGTGGTATTCCCTGTAGAAGGTTTTTATGAATCCACCATATGGAGTATTACATAAAACTAAACTTGTATCAGCAGTGATTTTATGTAAAGTAGGACAGTGAACATTACCAAGAATTAGTGATTACAGAACATCTCAGAAAACTTGAAATTTTATGATTGTGATTTTTTTTCCCCAATTATTTTGAACTTGTATTAATAGCAGTCTAAATCCCTGCTTTCTCATGCAAGAAAAATAATTGTCTACCTGCCCTCCCTGTTCCCTCCCTTTAAGGTAGTTGTGATGTTTGGCACAACAGAGAGACTCATGGTGATTTACGCAGAAGATTAAGGAAATACAGGAAGTCTTCCCTTTTTTCTAAGCTCCCATCTCTGTCAGTTCATATATTGTAATCACAGCTGCTTTCTTCAGCACTGGTGGTAGAAGATAGTCTTTTATCTGTGCCTCCCTACAAATGGAAGGAGCAGACTTCTGCTAGCAAAAATTGCAGACAGGAGAAGTATCACACTTCCATAGGAGAACATGGAGATGAACAAGGCTATTCTCATGGAAATATGTGTTTGCATAAGTATTGACATCAGGAGATTCTACACAGCCTTCTCAAAGAGCACCTCATGGATTTGGGAGTCATTCAGCCAGCAAAAAGAAATGTGCCATGAAAAGTAGGTAACCGGTCACACCGCAGAGCAGCAGATGGTGCATCCATGAAGCAATTGTCACTGCCAAGAGCCTGGCATGTTCTGCACATTGAAATGTATCTGCCTCATTAATGAAACAAGCACTTGGGTAGAGAATGTCTATGAAAATCTATATGAACTTGTGAATAGGTTCTAAACAGGCTGCGAGGGTTATATTTGTTGTGTCAAGAAGTAGATGGAAAGAGGATGGGAAGAAGAGCCAGATTTAGGTATCTAATCCTGATTCTTTTGCTGGTCCCAATCCTGTCTGAAACTCCTGGGCAGCTCAAAGCAGGTTTTAACCCCAAGGTACAGTGCGTTAGGGATAGTGACCCAGGTAACCACTGCTTCTCTACACTTTCCCAGTCCTGCATGGCAGCTTGCTCATTACACAAAACTGATTTAGGAATGGGAGCACAAGGCCAGATAGGCCCATTGCGGGCTGGACTTCACACCTAAAGGGAACTGTGAGTTTTCTAGCATTAAGAAAGGTCCAAATCTCTAAGAGAAAAACAACCCTTAGGACTGAATAACCATTTCTGTAGAATGGCACTGAAAGCTATCATATGGGTTTGCTATATAGCTTTAGAGTAATTCCTGTGAACAGTGCAGAATTTCCTCTTCTTGCTCCTTTTCACAAAGAAACCCTTTTTTTGACTCTTGAAATCAGACAGGATTTCAGATCAGACTCATGTGTATGTTGACATATCCCAGGTGGCTGTCAACTTCTGAAACGTTTCAAGGTCAAATTTTATCATCTTGTCTGACTCTTTTAGAAACCTGGTGCCTTTGTGGCTCAGAAAATTTCTTGCTTATACACATGGAGAGGATGCTGCATGACAGACAGCTCACTCAGACCTTTGCTCTGGGAGAAATCCTCCTCTGGGTTTCGGTCTCAGAGACCCAGGAGTGCATGCTACCATCACTATTCCCAGCACAGCTTAGGAGCTGCCTCTTGGCCTCTCTGCTTAAGTGAATCACACTCTGATTTTCATTAGCTGATGTATCATAGTCTTACAGCTGTCTTCTCTTGATCTAAATTGCACACTAATACTGTACATTATTGATTAAATGAGTCTACAAATGTCTTTTTAATACTGTATGGGTTGATCAGTCTTCTCAGTTAATGTACAGCACCTCCAGTGGGCTTTAAAACCTAGTGAAGCAGCTTTTTACCAGATCTTACTGTGCAAGAAAAAACTACATGAGAGGCTGTGCTCGCACACACACTGAGGTATGTGTTCTGGCAGTGGGGAATTAGTAATGAGTTCACTTGCTGTACTAAAAAGCTCCCTGTGTTCACAGGTTTGGATTTTAATAATCACAATTGCTGATCTAACTCTTTGCAAACAATTCAAGGGAGATTGCTGCTTGTATGCTCCAGTGGCAAAGATGCAATGTAATAGTTGTGATAGTTTAGCAGCTAATTTGGCTTTTCCTGTGAGTTTTTTGAGTTTTCAAAGCTTTTCTTAACCTTATTTTGGCTTTTTAATTTTTTTTTGTATACACAGGACTGTAATAACTACATTTCCCAAATGTGACTTGGGAAATGTGTTCTGCTGCTTCAAAGGATCCTTTGCATTACACAAAGAGCATTCAGGAATTCCTCCAGTTTCTGTCACAACTAGTTAATTATTGTAATTTTCCTTTTTCTTTCATTTCTTATGAAATTCCTCTCTATTACCATTCATGACTCAATCTATGTGTAAGTATTGGCCCATTTATAATGTAGTAGTAAAAACATGTTTGCGTTTTCGGGTAGGTGTCATGGTTTTTTTAGTTTCATAGAATTATAGAAAATTAGGTTGAAAGGGCCTGGAGACATCACCTAAATCTACCCCATTCTATTTTAAGCAAGGAAACAAAAATGAGGTTTTGTATGCACGTATTTCCTGAGATATGAACTTTACCTCAGATCTGCATGCCTAAGGCATTGCACAAATAAAACCAGAGCTCTAGTCCAAAGGAAGGGGGCTTGTGAGGGTATCTGTGATTTCTGCGTGCATTTCTCATGATGGGCTTGGCCACAGAGACACAGCCAAGATCAGCCCGAAACATTTACCCTCCTTTGTCATTATCCAGATGGATATCTGCATTGCCAGCAGAAACAAAACCCCACATCCTCTAAAAAATTTGGGTCAGTATCGGAACCTTTAGTCAGTACAAAGCTTTGAAAGGCATTTAAGTGTTTTCAATCCCTAAATGCTAGCTGTGCTGGAAGATGGCAGCTGCCCAGTGACTGGTGGATGAGCGTTTTTTGTTCTCTCTTTTGGGATGCTGGATTCTGGTGTTTAGAAAAAGAATGGAGAAGCAAACAGTAACAAAGAGAAGAAACCTCAAGACAGAGCAGCAGATCTGAATGAAATGAGCTGGTAGCAGCTAGACAGGAGAGGCTGGGGAATTGCACAGCAGGAATAATGTTGGTTGGCTGGTTACTGCCCCTGCTCCTGGGTGATGAGCAGCTCCAGAACCCACTTCAGTCTTAAAGGACAGAAGATTTTACTTAAACTTCAGTAAAGCTGCTTCTCCCAGGCAATCAGAAATTTAGCTCCTTGTCAGATCCTTTGAGCCATACATTAGCAATGAAAGAATGATATTGCCACTATCATCGCTGATGATTCAGCAAGGAGCAAAAGATGATAGCCTTTCTAACAAGGCTGTTATTCAGACATATCACTCAGCGCTCCCGCTCTAACTGCTCACTGGTTCAGTGTTAATGCTCCGCATATTGTGCTTAATAGAATTTTAAATTATTTTGATTAAAGTGTCAAGGGATGAGGATTTAAGATTGATCAAAGCTACTTGCTTGTGCTGTGGCAGTTGTTAACCAGCCATTTCCAGAACGTTATTACGCAGGCTTAAGTGATATAACATTCAGACATGAGAAATATGAGGAAATACTTTTCCTAATTTCATACTGGGGGACTGAGAGGGAAAGGGGAAAACTAAGGAGATGTATATTTCATACACAGTGACTGACTTGAGGTCCCAGTCCTTCTTTAAGGGAAGCTGATGAGACCACTGCCTTCTATTCAATGGAAATTCAGCCATGGATGAGCAGTGACAGAACCCCAGTATGGAAAGCCTTCACTTCTTTGAGTAGAGACTGTAAATATTAAAATATTATTAGACAATGAATAAAATAAATAATGAAGACTTGTCTGGCTGTGAAGACAGGTACCTGGAAGTAGAATCAGTCAGCACTAAGTTCTTGCTTTGAAGCTCACTAGTTGGGGGCAGAGGTTTTATGTGATGGTTGTTTAATTATGGCAACAAAGAATGAATAGGATGTTCCCACCACATATAGCCTTCAGCTAAAACAAGTACTACAGCATACCTGTAACTTAGAGTATGCAAATAAATCCACTGAAGCTAATGTAAGGAGAACATTTTGCAGTTCTTAAATGAGCACTTGTGCTTCAAGACATCCTCTGAATGGAACTTTAGGGTACATGGTGCCCAAATCATTGTCTCAGCTAGTGAATTCGTTTGTTTATATTTTGACCAGAATCAAAGTCCGGTGGCATGGACTGTGAATCTCTTCTTTGCTAAGAAAGTTCTTACTGCTCAGACTTAAGGGACATTAGCAATGCAATGAAACCATAACCTATTCCAGTCTTACTAAACAATAATGTTCTTTTCTACTTTGCTTCTAAAATAAAGACTAACACTCTGTACAGCTCTTTCTGTGGCATCCCATTAACAGATAATTGCTTAAAATCTCAATAGAAGTTGTATTCACATTTGTAAATAACCATATGGCACTTTATGGTAGAATACTTTGGGCCTCACTGGTTGGTATGCTCTAGCTATCCATGCTGCTTTAATAATGCAAAGCAGTTATCAAATCACTTGAAGTGATTGGTTCAGTCAAGTCTACAGCCACCCTGAGTGCCTGCACTGCAGAAGCTGCCTCTTGCACTATATAGTAGTTTGTTAGGTTGTTTAAACAGGTACATTGTTGAAATTACAAACTTGCTGTGGAATAATGTTGTGTTCTACTTAGTGTAACCTAAAGAATTATAACTCTTGAAGCTGCTACTGGATGGAATTATTCCAATCGAAGCAAATGTGTGGATTGCAGTTCTGTTCAGCAATTAAGTGTGAACTATAATAATAGACAAAGACCATTTATCTAAAATAGGATTCATTTGGGTCAACGATAGCCAGACTGTTTATTGTTCACTTAGTAAAGCTCAGAATAAAATGAGTATTTTAAAGAGGTTATATTATTAAAATTGTTTAATAGATTAAAGAATATAGAAGATCCAGAAGCTGAAAATTAAAATACATGGTGAATGTCCATCTTGAGGGTTATCAATTTGTGTGAGTTGACACAGTCACGTCTGTGGTCTGCTGCACAACATGGAGAGTGGAGACAGCAGTGAAACAGCATTTAAAGTACAGCTGTGCTTTCCCTTTCTTAATAGTTCCTCAAAGTATTCTTTCAGAGAAATAACAATATGAGTACTTCATATCAATGTACAAAAAAATATAGCTACCTACTATTGCGTGATACAAAATCTCTGCTTATGCACCACCAGCATCCCTCCTCCCTCCTCTCCCTCCCCCAGCTATGAACAGTCTGGTGGACTGAAGGCATCTGATGTATGAGTTTCATCCTGTTTCCAGTGGGGACGTCCAGAACTGCAGCCATTTAACAGACAAATGAATATACAGAACCATTAAAACATATTAAATACTCATGCATGTGTTTTAACTGCAAGTACATGACTGATCTTTTTGACTCCAGAGGCAGCAAGGCATACATCTTAAGCAGGTATTTAAGAATTTTGTTGAATGGAGATCATGAATATTATTTCCTTCACTGGAGTGTTAGATGGTGTAATAGTCATGCGGATTATCAGTCTCATGTGGAGAGCAGGAGAGCAGGGAAGGCTGTAGTCACACTGCCTTCCTTGTCCTCACTGCATTCATCATGTAGCAGTATGTCCTCCATGACCTGTTTAGACCACCTGTAGGAGAGACCCTGGAGGATAAATATGATGACTTGTGGATTGTCAAAGCTGACCTGACACTGGGAATGAGAAAAGTTTGGCTAAATGGAAATCAGGGGAAAGAAAAGGAATTGAGAGCTGAGGGACCCTGCAAGTAGAAGGAACACTGAGTTTTTTGTGCTGTATTTCACATCAAGGAGCAGCTTCCATTCCTGCACACAAGTCAGGGTGCAGTGAGCACCAGGTCAAGATTACATTGGCAGCATTGCTACTGCTGGATCAATGTATGCACTGTGGCTGCTGCTATTGAATGTAGTCAAATACCTTGTAAAACAGCACAGATCTGCAAGTACCAGGTCAAATCAGTGAAGGTATTGCCTGTCATTCATGGCCCTTAGCTCCTGGCATAACCAGAGCAGCTAATGTTGAAAAAGCAGAGAACTTTGCTAGATAAAAGTTACATCATAATTTACAGAGTAACCTTTACACTGTGAGGAAAAGGATTTTTCATACAGACAAAAGGCAAAGACCTGGATCTCATGGTGAAACTTTCCATTCCTTTTACTTCTGTCTCCATTTAAATGAAATAGGGGGACCCATTTGCAGCCAACAAAATTAGCTAAAAGCTATTCACATAAAGACAGAGATTTCAATGAAATAGATTCCATATATTATCTCATAGGAACAGTTGTCCAAAGTTAATTTCCAGGTTAATTGGCTGTTATTGCCATTTTCAAATAAAGTAATTAAAAGTAATATTCTTATATTACTGATAAGGAGGATCACACTGCCTTGGATTGTCAGCTTATTTTGTTCAGTGTTCTTAGTCAAAGAGTATCTAGTACAAATTATTTTGGGCAAAGGTGGAAGACGCCTGCTCATAGGAAAAAAAAAGAAAAAAAGCTCTTAGAAGTAAAAGGTAGATTTTTTTAATTAAATTTCTGAAGAAACTCCACTCCTGACTTGTGAGATGTGCAAAAATTATTTTCTGGCTAAACATATTTTATCAGTTTTCTGAACTGAAAAGCAGAGGTAAAATGAGATGTTAATTATACACCAGGCATGTTTTGCTGTAGATGTTGAATGCCTTCCATGGAGCATGTGTAATATGTTAACCTATGAACTCCCAGAATATTTTCAGTTCTTTACTGAAAGATGATCTACACCATATAGGCAAAGATCTGATCTAGGAGAAACAACATAATTTCTCAAGGGGAATTATCATAACATATGAATTAGAAAACATCACTTTCCCCTTGTAAAATGGCATGATTGTAACATATGTCCCACTCCAATTAGAAACTGTCTTTTTTTGATTATCATTATGTCAGCCTGCACTTGTGAAAGCAATTTTGACAGATCTGGGGCAAATCTAAAAGCAAAGGATACAGCTAGCCTTAGAACTTATAAGCAGGCATTAATTTTGCAGAGGGGATATTTTCTATCTGTTTGAAGAAGACAGAGCTAAGCAAATCCCCCTTATTCACACTACTTTGGTGGATAAACACAGATGTGTTTCACAACAGCAAAATAACCCTACTCAGCTACTTTGAATGATTTACTAGACCAGAGCAATGCAAAGTTTCTGACTTGACATTGTTTGTGTCTGATGAAATCTCCTCCAAGTTTGCTATTTCTCTAAGGTGACTGATCTAGCAGAAGAGAGCTTGTAATAGTCACTGTGCTGGAAAAGGTTTCCTGAACAGGGTGAGTTGATTTCGGCTGTGGTCAGCCATCTGTCACAGGCCACGCAGGGAATCCTGACCTGGGAATGGACCTTACAGTGATGAGATCCTGATGTTCCTGTGTCTTTGTGGATCTATGGCACAGATTTGGAGTACAGCAAGAGGGAGTCAGTTCCTGACATTCCTGTTCACAAGCCTCCAGACAGTCTTTGGATTTATGGGAGACATTACTTCAACACCCCCCCATGCCAACAAACCTTTTCATCCCTGAGAAAACACCTGTGGCTCATGTTTAATCCTTAAGACCTGTGAAAGCTTTGACACGTGCCTAAATAATGCTTCACTTCAAAAGGTATAAAAAATGACCTTGTAGTGCAGCCTTCCTAGTCACTGGCATGTATTCACCAAGTGGGGCAACATAAATAAGAAAGTAGCAAAGGTCTCTGTTGATTTCAATCATTCTAGGCTATAAAATCCTTGATAAAATTCATCCTCTGGGAGCTGATTCAAAGACTCAGATGCAGAATACACCTGTCTTTAGAGGATTCTGGGTCCAGCCCATGCCAAGCAAAAATAATAACAAAGTCAGACTAATTACTACTGATCTAAAGCACATGCTACCTTGCTCAGTGGTACTGGGGAGGAACATAAAGGAGTGGACTTCCCGATCCCAGTTAAGCTGTGTTTGAAGTGCACAGGGTACTTTGGGGTTGTGCTGTACACAAGTACATGGCATTCCTTCACACCCAAATGCCATCCTTCATATCTCAAGACCTGTGCTCTCCTCAGCTCTTACATCAGACTTGTTCTGACAGCATAAATTGTAGGTTTGTCTTCAGGCAGGGCCTTGCCACAGGGATGAGATGGTGCTGAGCAGGACATAGACTGTCTCCTGCTCCATAGAGAGCCTCAAAAGCATATGAGGAACACAAAGGAGTACTTCTTACTGTCAGCAAGTGATGCTTTGTCTTTAAGATTAAAGTTTTTAATTAAAATGGGCATTTCTGGCGCAAATATTGGCAGCCACAGGACTGCTGAAAAGTGACATCATTTATGACTCCAGCAGTAAGGAGTTCACTGTCCATGATCATAAAACATTCCAGTCTTGATTTGATATCGATTTAACAGTCAGCATAAGTTTGCCCTTTAATATTAAACAAAATATGTCAGGCTGAAGCATTAACAGTATTCTTCCTCTGGGCTTCTCCATGGATACTTCTTGATTTCCATCAGAGAGTGGGCTTCAGATCTCCATCCTGTAACACCATTTCTCTGGAGCAGTTGTCCCTGTTATTCCACACTGCCCACACAGTGTAATCCACCACTCTTTCACCCCTGACACAGACAAAGGCCATTTCTGCCAGAAGTCCTCTGTTACAGAAATAACCAGACTGGTGAATCCAGTATTCATTGCTTTCTGCAGAGACACTGCTAGTTTCTATCCCTGTGCGCAGCCCTCCCTTTCCAGCCATCCCTGTTCTAATGGCTTTAGTCTATTCTTGCAAGTCTCATTTATTTTCTTGCTTCTTTTTGACACGGGTGGTACAACACATGACCTCTGATTTGTCTGTCTCCTGCCCCCATGTTTCTGATATTCATTAAGGAGATGTTCACTTTTCCAGCTCTGCTTTGCCCCTTAAGTGAGCTACACTGACTCACATCAATGTCTCTTTTAATGGAAGTTTCTTACTCCCGTATCTGAACTTAATCTCCAGTGTTTTTCTTCCTGGCTTTAGCTGTAATACTTCTACCATCTTTTGTCCTTCTGTTTAAAAGTAACTGAACCCATGCGATAGCTATTGATCTTTTAGAGAGAGGGAAAAGATCAGGAGGTACCTGGTCTTGTCAGGAAAACAGCTGATCCTATCAGAACTCCAGAATTACACCTAGGATGACTCTCCTGACATCAGGTGAGGTCAGTTTTGGCAACCTACTGATGTTGTGAGCTAGAATATCCTGATAGCAGTATACAAGACCTTTTTCTCAGTACCACCTCCAAGCCTAAATCCTTACTTAGCATTAAAGATAGAGCCATTTGCTCATGGGCTTATTCATGCCACTTGCTCATGTTCAGCCCACAGTCACTGCTGTTGGAGTGAGGGCCAAGAAAGGCAATTTTCACTCACAAATTTCATCCCAGGAAAGGTTTAAATTCATTTAGATGAACCAAGTTTCCGGTTTTAGATCCTGGTGCCCTGCAGTGATACCTTACCCCCCATCCCTGCAAATAAACCAGGTGTCATTTGATTGTTCCACATCATCTACGTATTCCCCAACTGATGAATAAGTTTAACTTTGTCCCGTGATTACTCAGAAGTGATTTGGGAAAGGACAGCCCAATACTGATATTTCCATCCTCTTGGACTGATGACAGCCCACGTTTTACATGCATGCATATGGTTCTGAGGGATCTCAGAACTGGTTGAAAATAAAGGTTTAATGATTGAATTATATATTCTCTCTCTGTGATAGAAAATAACATAAGACAACTGACTTGGCTATCAGACAGATTACATAAGCCCAAGTTAAGTGGTAGAATAAAAATGAGTGATATTCCTTCTTGACTTAAATACAGCACTAAGTAGTATGCCCTTGAATCCAGCGTAAAGCAATTTCCTCCTCTTTGGTAACAGCTAGGGGGCATTCCAAATGCAAATACATTCAGCTTTGCATTTTTAATGTTTCTTAAACACATAATTCACTGTCTGGGTTTAGAAACGTTATTGCTACCTCTTCTGTGCATTTAAATTATTTTGCACCTCTGAACTTCCATATTACCTTTAATGTCAGCTCTTCAAACGTATCTTGTGCAGGCGAGTTTGTGCTTATAGCTCTTGAAATTCACAGATTGCACATACACACATCCAGGCACAAATACACTGCTCTGTTTAACCTGTGTCATTTCACTGTGACACAGGAGGTTTACTAACTGCATTCATGGTCATATATACCAAAGCCCTGAAAATCAATAGGCAACTAATGGGCGCAAACCAAGAGCAATCAGTGTTAGAATATCATATTTATGTGCAGTCTACTGTACATACATAACCCATGGGCATAATGCTGATCAATAGGATTGTGCTTTTTCTAAGTAACTTTAAAAAGAATAGAAATGATGGAAGAAGATACACAATGGGAGGAAATCCATCCCCATGCTAATGTGGGATTAATTAATGCATTGCATAAAGCCAAGAAGTGTGAGATGATTCTGAGCAAGCTTTACTTCACTGCATGTTTCAGAAGAGAGAAGTGGTTGTGGCCGTCTCCTGTGGCCATGAATGTGCTTGAGAAATTTTTTTCTCCAGAGGAAATGGAGATGAAGATTTACAACATCTTGACTCATCAAACCTCCTCAATCACAGGCCGACATTGACAACTGCTTGAAACCACAGATCTCAGGGAGGTGGCTAAGTAATGGCTTTGCTCATCTCTGCTCAAACTGTGAGGGTACATCTCTGTCTGTCCTTTATTTGCTCATGCAGGATATGGTGCCAGAGACATCGTCTCAGTCCCGCTCTGCCTACAGCTCATCAGAGTACACATGGGGATCCAGTTGTGCTCCTTCTGCAGGGAGAGACACTTTTCCTGTGTGACAGCCTGAGAAGTGGAGTGAATGGGATCACCTCATCTCCTGCCAACCCTACCTCACCAGTGAGATCACACAGGGAGAATCTATGGCAGCCTGTACCAAGAGTTTCCCTGGATGCCCCTCCTAAGGGTGGCAAAACTGAACCTGGACTGAGTCAGCAACAGTGTTTTGAATGCTGACAACTGTACAGTCAGCCTTACTGCTACTCAGATCATAAACTGTGCTTTCTAACTAAGTGAGGCTATAAACAAAATATATAGCCAACTTCTCTGCTGGTTTGATTCTGCTGAATGTTTCTCCTAGCAGATTCAATTTGGAAACTGAAAATCAAGACTGCTGCCTTCTGCATCAAAGTCAATAATAGAAGTCCTGCCTCTAGCTTTAATTTCCTGTCAATTTACACCAGCATAAGTGTGATGAAACAATGGAACATCCATCCCCAGATTCCACAGATTTTGTGTACTTCACGCAGGCTGCTGTAGTTCTGCAAAGCCAGCGCTATATAGTGCTATAGCTATATTGCTATATAGCCAGGGGCTATAATAGGTTTGACAGTCACAGGGATGTTGGCAAAAGCCTGGAAGTGTTTTCTGACTGCAGATGAGTGCCATATACCAAAGCTGTTGACTGCTGCTGCTGAAAAGGGGATTGCTTCTGGGCTGATCATGCCCTGGTAGTCAGCAGCTTAGAGCACAATACTATATCTTTTCCACTGAATAGGCAGTGGGGTCAGTATCCAGTTTGATTTTTCTCCTCTCTGCTGAACTGATTACTACTGATGAAGTTATAGTGGGAAACAAATGAGTTCAGGGTTTATACTGATGCTACTGGTGGCACTGTGAGAAGAAAAAACATTCTTTGACCTGCGGTCTGGACAGCTGTGAGAAGTCACTAAAATGATGGGCACAGGGCTCTGCAAAGCTGGTCTAGCTGAGACCAAAACCTGGGACATGTATGGAATTCCATTGTGTGTCATCAGTGCACAAGGCTCCCAGCAGTGCCCACTGCAGTACATTGGAAGCTACAGTGGGAGCAAAGAAAAGAGCCTGGGGTGCTGTCGGGGATCCATGTGAGGAGCAGCTGGGGCTGCCCTCCTTCCCATCGCAATGCAGTGCATTACTGTCCTTGGAGTGCTGTAACTGGCCCTGCAGCCGCTCCAGGTCCATTTCCAGGTAAATGAAAATACATCTATTTTCATCACCCCAATCTGACTGTGCCTGAAGCTACTCACCCTATTTGACACAATAGGTAGGGCAGCTACCTTTGTAATTGCAGCAACTGCTTCCCAAACGAATATCTGACTTGAGGTATTTGCTCAAGTTAATGTTTTGCTTTGCTGGACAAACCAAATGAAGAAAAAGAATTCAATTTGGATTGAATCAGTAGTTATTACTTTAAATGGCAAAACAAATAACCTCCTTCAACCTCTGCCCTAATAAAATGGATTCATTAAACACAAAACGTCCAACTTGACGCAAACAGAAAAACCAAACAAAATAGAAGTAATTTTGTGTCGCTTGTAAGAGAAAGCCTTGGTCTAGATTCATGCTGACTACCCAACAGCTTAGTGGTTAGGACACTCATAGAAAATGGGGAATCTGGATTCAGGTCTCATCCTCTCCCTGAAGGCAGTCACAGTCACCTGCCCTCAAGGAAAGCCTTCCCTACCTGCAGTGTTATAGGGCATGGAGATAAGGCTAAATTACATTTGCATTGGGGAGTGGGCAGCAGAGGCACAGTGGGTCTCTTTAGTTGGTGCTGCTCTCTCAGCATATGCAGTGTATAAAACCAAAATTGTTCAGCTAAAGGTTCATATGAAAATCTGAACAAATTGCTCAGCTTCCTGGTTGGAATTTGTTGGAATTGGTTAGTTGGAATTACTCTGCTTTGTAATTTCTTTTGTAAGTGGCTTATGTATTGGGTTGTACTAACAGCCACGGTGTTGACCCACAGAAAAGCCTGTGTTTGTGCCAGATGTTAAGCCCCCCTCTGCCCATACCTCCTTATTTCTCTCTGCTCTAGAAGGAGCTGGAAAGAGTGAAAGAGTTCTTCAAAGAGCGACTTCCTAAGGCACCGTCTCTCATCTTATTTATTTCTTGATTCTGCTGTCGTTCATTTCATTAAAGGTTATTTTTTTAATGAAGCACTGTGGGTAAGGAAAAATAACTTCTACCTTCTGTTCTAACTGATGAATGATGTGTGAACTAATCAGAAAGCTTTGCTATAGCCACCATTAAAGCAACAGATGTATGTGGCTCAGGAGAGATTTGTTGAACAGCTTCAACCTTTAAGTGCAGAGGATAAATGGGTGGTGACATCATCATACCCTGACAAATAGAAATTATATCATTCTCTTTTTTTCATTACTGACGGATGAGTTATTTCTATGGTGTTCATTTTTATAAGATCCATTCCTTGTCTCTAAAGTTAAAACCTTTAAGAACTGCAATATGCGACTAAAGGGGTTATAATAATTTGCACATGATCTGCAGTGTGTTGTCTTCTGAGCTTTTCTCTTGAAAGCTACTTTTAATAGCACAGTATTATGATGTGCAGTACGGTAAGACAAAAAGAAACCTTTGAAATTCATACATGGGTTCATTTTTCAACCAGCCACAAAACCAGCATATAAGGAGTCAGAGGACACTTGACGTGGTTATATGGCATCTCCATCAGTTGCTGGATGATTTTATTTCTGCAATGAACTTGAAGCCTTAGAAGAAAAAGGGTTATTCTGCACAGCGGTTCTGTGCCATAATAAAAAAGCAAATGTTCCCTTCTCACCCATATCTCCTCAGTATATTTTGAGCTCTTGCCTTGTTTGATTGCATTTCTCATACAGCCACTAAGATGGATCAGAATTTCCCTGAAAATTTCAGTTATTACTGAAGATTACATTTTTTCCACTTTTACTGCAGCTTACAAATCAGAAACTAAAAATAAAGTGTGCATCTGTTTGGATAATCTATTTCCCCAGAACAGATTAAAATGACAGAATAAATCTTGGAAGTTCTTAGAAGAGCTTCAGATGAGTTATAACAAGAGATGAAAACAAGGTGAGTTTTGCTTGGCTAGGACCTAAATGAGAGAATTAAGCTTATGCTGTGTCATGATGAAGTTTGCAAGATAAAATAGGGGTCACTAGCGTGTACTGCAGAAGTATAAAGAGCAGATTAAAGGTGGCATTTCCACCAGAAGGCTTTTATGTACACTGGGGAAAAGAAAAAGAGATCAAGGTTAGTTAGAAAGAGAGTCAGGAAGACAAAATTCATATAAAACATCTCGCAGGTGCTGCCATGTTTTCCTTGCCCATGGCCACAGCTTGGAAAGCAAAGGCTGAATGAGTGCTCATCCTTGTACCCTGGAGAAGGAGGAGGCAAGATGTGGTTAAGATGTGCTGGCAGTTCTCTGCTTCTTCAGGTCCCAGGCAGGAGCTTTTACGCCAAAGCTTTCCTACTTGAGAAACCCTCAAAAAACAAAGAGACCCTGAATATGTGTTCTGATCCTCAGAAAAGCTGATGAGCAAATCCCAGCTGCAACCCACTTTGAAGGGATACATGGCCCATCAAAAAGCTGGTGGCTGTCCCTGCTAATGATGCCACAAGCATCAGTGCTGCTCCTGCTAAGTGGTAACTGGAAAATAGCAGTGCAGTACTCCTGTTATGGGGATGCTTTTCTTAAATTTAATTTAAATAAGTGTCTATGTATATCTATGTATGATTTTGGGAGTCAAATGTTAGTGTTCCTGTTGCTGCCAACCAGCTGCCTTTAAAATGGTGAATTATCCCAAGTGCAAGAAACGGAATGAAGATGCAATTTAATGTAAACATAGAAAGTTTAAGTGCTGTCACTAAACAAAATGAACTATGCCTAAATCCATTTTGGAGAAAGCTGTGCTTAGCTTCACTAGAAGCAATGCGTTTGCTTCAGGAACAGCAGTGAGAAAATTTGTGGCGTTTTTACAGGAGACCAGGGAGTAGACAATCATTTAGGTCCCTTCTGGCCCTAAAATCTATGAATCTAGGAAATGATGCCTCATTTCACAATCTAAGTCATTAAAAACACACTTTCATTACTGAAGTAATCACATTTCTTGGAAATGTGGCTACTATCTGCTAAGATGATATAGCAGATGATTGGTGTTTTATTGAAATTCACAAAAAGAACAGAGTTTGTTACCAGAATTCTTCTTTATTATTTCCACAAGCTCATTGGAACTCCAAAATACAGAAAAGCATTCAGTGTTATAATTATAAATCTGACATAAATTAATTCACACCAAAGTAGCTCCTTGTGTGACCCCCTTTTCCTGTAAAAGCAAGGAAGTCATGAAGCACTCATAGGAAGACAAGATATGCCAGAGGATCACGATCACATATAGATACCTCAATAACACATGCAAAAAGAATTCTGGGGGAAGAAGAGGTGCTAAACATTAACTAGAGCTTCTAAATCATCTTAGACACATTTCAAAATACTTCTCAATGTTTTCTTAATACTTGGATCACTCCCATCACACAACTCTCTATCTGAAGGTCATATCCTTGCCTTCCACAAAACAAGAAGACCTTGGGGCACAGCTGGGTTTCAAACAAGGGTTTTTCCTAACCTCATGGCACTGTGCTGGGCCAGAGAACATTTTTCTATTACATCCTCATAAATTTTGATGTGGAAGAGACAGAAATGTTCTCTAAAAGCCTTAGGAGCAACTTAAAGAGATACTGCTCGATTCCTGTGTACTATAAATGTGTGTTCAGAACAGAAAACATAAGCAGACACTGTAATTTTGTTTCTTTCAGTGCCTAATGCAAGGGAGATGGACTAATTTTGCTTGAATTTCTTGATGGTGCTGTAAAGCATAACCAATTAAACACATCTGATAAGTCTCCTAGTAAACTCCATGGTCAGTAATGCAAACTAACATTTACCTTCCTACGCCTGAGGCTGTACTGGCACAAAACTCTTCATAAGGACACTTCTGGGTAAATAGTAAGCTCAACGAGAGAGGATGAATAAAAGGAAAAAGTAATTTTTTATACTGAATGAGTACAAGGTAGGACTGAAGTAAATGAAACGATTTGCTTGAGAAAGTAGGTTCAGTAGAAACTTCTGGTTTTGATGAGCTGTCTCTCCAAAGAGCTGGATGTGCTTTAACAGTATCATTTCTGATTTATCTGCTGTTGCCAGATCAATTTTCTTTTGTGGGAAGAGCAGAATTCTCTTTATTTAATGTACCATGTCTGGAATGTGGACTAGATTCAGCTACATGTCGCTTATAATTATTTATGTAACTTATTAATCACTGGGCTGTCACTCAGCTGTTTATAAAGCACAAAAGAACACTTGGAGCCTGAAAAATTACAGTTTTCCTCCCCTGCACCTCCCCAAAGGCCCCTTTGCACTTCTGAGGAGACCTCCATTTAAATGAAAATCTGTTGCCCAGTCTAAGTAGCAAGGAACTCTGTAATGATAATTTAAAGAACATACTTGTGTTTTGTGCTTGGAAATTGAATTATTTGGTTTAAGTCGCTGTAAAATTTTACTTTCAACTTTTCTGGCCAATGGCCTTGGCTCATCTTTTATTTTTTTCCCCTAATGGGTCATGGATAGGGTCCCCCTCTTGCCTGCTCAGCAACCTGTTTTCCCTATACTCAGTACTTGGAAAACTGCCGTATCTCCCAGATTGCTGCCTGTCGATCTTGGCTGCTTGAAACTGGCCAATACATTTGAAAGTTAAGATGCTTATACGCAGACATGCACACACCTATGTGCACCCTGGTTTCACATGTCTCATTGCTCTCATATCCCCTTCTATGATGTGTTAATCTGTGTGCTTTTGTGCAGCTCACTCTCCAGCTCTGGTGCAGGATAGCTCACATCTTGTCTTTCAGGTGAAGGCAGCATGCCTGTTCACAGAGATCAGCATCTGGCCTCGTAAATGGTACACAGAAGAGCAATGACTCCATTCAGCTGAATTACATGTAAAATCTGATTATGAATGGCATCTTTGAGGCAGGCTATTCATCATTTGACATTCTACATGGGTCTCAGTGTCTTGAAGCTTCATAAAGGCAATTCATTAAACAGCTTCAGCCAGACCAGGAGGTGACTCAGCAAGGCAGTGAAAGCCAATGGCTCACACCCACTGCTGCCCATGGCATTCCGGCATTATTGCCTCAGACTGCAGTAATACCGACAAGGTGCTTGTCCTTTTGGTGCCTCAGTTTAGGCAGCAGTTTAATGATTATACTGGTATTTGCCTGCCTTCTCCCCCATTTGGTGGGCTGACTAGCAACATGTTTTCAATCTTTGCATGAAAGGCTCCACATTAATCCATGCCACAATTTGCTTTGTTTGCTTCTACCATTAAAATTACTTGTTTCCCCCAAAGATCTGCCATCTGTCACAATCCACCTTCCATATTTTTATGCTCCACAGTTAAACAAACACCAATGCCTGAGTAATCCTATATTCATTATCTTGGGCATCCACATCCACAACCTTGGATGTTCCCTGAGGTTGGAGCAGTTGTGAAGTTTCACTCCTAGTTGGATTCCCTGGGATCCCACGGCTCACCCTGCAGCCTTGTCCTCAATGGAGCCAATAAAAAAATTTCCCATTTTTCTCATTGCAGGGGTTGCCCAGTCTTATAAAAAAATTAAAAGAATTAGTTCTGGTTTTCCCCAATTGCCATAATTTGCAGGAAATAACATAAAATTGTAGGAGGAAGAGGCAGAGAGGAGAGACGTTGCCTGAGCTGATGCTGTCAGCTAAGGGGGACTGCTCTGTGCTCTCTGCATGGGCGATGATACTGAGGTATTGTTTGGTATCTTTGTCTGCACTTGACAAAGGGAAGGGGCAGATCCTGCGTGATGGCTGGGATATACATCTGTGAGAGGCAAGCCACTGTCTGAATAGCTAGTTGCAAATGATTTTTGTGTTTTCATAATCTTTGTGAGTAATATCCTGTCAAAGTCTCATGAAAAGTTATGAGTCCCTCCATAAACTGGTTCTTCAATATCTAAACTTGCCTTGTAATTAATTTTATGAGCTATGCCCCTGGCACCATAGAGCTTTTATTTCATTTTAGGAGCATAATTGATTAGGCTTCCTGTAGCTATGATGTAGACCAAAGATGTCGCCACCAAACAAGGAGTAATTTGTGACAGCTCATTTGTGAGGAGATATCTACTGTTTGCCAGCGTTGAGCATATATAAGGCAAAAGAAAATATTTTGTATTGCTACTGCTGTGCCCTGCTTGAAGTTAAAAAAACAAAAGCAAAACAAAGAGACTACCTAATTATACAGACAAATTAGTAAGGTTAATTAGTATATATTTGTACAGCAGCTTTTATTTTCCACTGTAAAGGTTGCTCTTCTCCACTGAATTCCTTTGAAGATGTTTGCCTCACTATAGCATCAGATGACATTCCCATTTGGGCAACTAGATTTTGCATTGCTAAAATTGCCCTCTGTTTCGATTGTATCAGATACTTTACTTTCTGCAACCGTTATGGCACAATAAAATCTCTCTCTCTGATATGCCTTTTAGCAATTAGAGTCTGTCTTGAGGCCAGTGGTTTAGTAATAGGTTTTCCCTTATTTTCTCTCCCTGTTTAATATTTGAGTGAGTGTTACCTGAGAGAAATATGTTGGACGCTCAGGATGTATTAGCTTAATTTATGGCTAGCATCAATAAGGCAATATTTCCTGTGGATAAGGTCAAAAGGGCTTTGTTTTCTATTAATTAAAAATAGGCTCATATCGGACAATGCATGTAGGTAGTAAAGACATAATGTGTATTTGTATGGCCATAAAGAAAGGGATTAAGGTTATTCATAGACCACCAATCATAGTTGGAGTCTCACCCTGACCCTGACAACAGAAACAAAAAAGAGAAAAGTATGATTTTATTCTTTCCAAAGCCTGTTTATGCTAGCTGGAGAAGAGAGCTGAATGTCCAAGAGAGGCAACCCCTAGGTTGCTGCAGCCCCTTAAAGCCTGTAAGCACAAGGTTGAAGCAGAAAGTGCCTGATGCTTGCTGCCTCTCAAGGGGAAGCTATGTGTGCATGAATTCAATAGGAGCTCTGTCTGAAATAAAAAGAAAGCAAAACCTTAAAGACAGGATGGTGTAAAAAAGGAAACTAAGAGAATTTCAGAGGTAGAGTCAGAAGAAATGAGAAATGCTTCCCTCCAAAACCGCAACAGAATGATAAATTACTTTTGCCTTTCTGAAGCCAAGCTGGAAAACCTTTGCTCACCTCTATTATCTACTTCTGGTCTCTGAAGATACATTACCATATTCATTCATTGTGTTACACAATTTGAGCAACTAAATGAGTTTACCTCGTGCCCTCTTAATAGCATTTTCTTCTAATGCTAACTTTAAGTGATACATTTTAAGGGACACTTGAAGCAGAAAGCATCACAAAAAATTATTTAAACTCAATTTTGTTTACAAATTATGACTTATCCCTTCTTGATGAACCAACTATAGGAAAACCACACAGCCCCTCTGTGGATGAAATATCTCTTGGCATTGGGACTGCTGCCATCTCCTGAGTAAAGTGTGGTTTTACTGGGGCAAAATAGTAGCTGCCATGTCTCAGGAGGTCAAAAGGGACTGTTTGTGTAAAAAAACAACTACAGTGTCACAGAGCAAATGACATACATGATGAATTAGGATGGTTATGTCTGCAAGCCATGAGAATGGATGAGGTGGTGTTGTGCCAGGGTGGTTGAATAGTTCATGAGTGGGCTCACCAGGCAGCAGGCTGCTGGACACGGGGCTTTGGCTTAAGGCCAGCTTGCAGAACAAAACTGAGATTGTGGGAAAGAGGATCAAAACTACGCCAACTCAATTTTTAGACAGCATGGTTCTTATCAGAAAAGGAATTTCATGTCCTGTGGCTGTGGTATGGACAGGGGCCATCTGTCTGTGCACTGGCTAGCTTTTCCTACAGGAATATGTATTTCTATGTACACATAAATGCATACATAAAATATCATAGAATCATCATGACCATTGTGAAGCTCTCCTCTATTATCCACTGGGGCTTCATTCGACAAAGCCTTTGTGTACATTCTTTAGCTGAAACATATACTTCTGTATTTTCCTGAAACACTGAGGATGGATAAAATTTCATCGAATTGACACATTTCAGTCATGCATGGGAAAAACAAAGACAATACTGTGCAATTTAGGTATCTAAATATTAACACAAACATTTTGCAAACAACTTGAAAATCATTCATCCCGTGTAATGGTTATCAACAAGTTCTGACTATTAGAAATAGAAAAACAGTTTGACCACCAAAGGCAGAAGACTGCAGCTCTGCATTCAGTGTAACTACTCTCACACGTAAGCACCTGTGTGAAGTTTGCAGGCCTGAGGTATGCATCTGAAATGATGCTTTTGTCCATGAATGATTGAAACTCCAATATTATGGACAGAATTACCACATTGTTTCAAAAAACAGATGATAGATACTATGAATATAATTACTCCGTTTTGTATTCTTCAAATGTAATAGTAAGATCAAGCCAGCTCTTTTGGTTGGCTGGGTGACTTGTTTAGCACTCTTGGGTTCTTGGTTTTAGTTTGGGGTTTTTTAAGCATTCAACTATTAGCTATTTACAATGACTGAGGGAAGTAGCATTATCTTACTGCCAACTGGAAAACAGTTCCTATTTGACCTGCTGACACGCACTAACCACCTTTCAACTTTAAAGAGAATTTCATCTCATCTTTGTGCCATTGACATGAATTAGTAAATAAGAAGTATCTTCATTTGACATTTTCCACTGTAAGTACATGATCAGCATAGTCGTACATTCAGTGATTTTAATTTAATAGGTTTATCCCTGTGCTAGATTTGGTATTCATTTAAACTGACCTTGCTTTATTTGAGTCATTGCTCAGATTTGCACAAGTACAAATGACCTAATCTTCCAAAAACCGCTTTCTGATCGACATAAGCAAACACTCTGAGGAAGCAATTATGTAAAAGAAATGCTTTTAGGCAACAAATGGGTCTATAAATAAACGACTGCTTCCTAATCACAGGCTAAAAAACTGTGCCATTTTTCCTTTTTTAATAAAAAACATAGTTAAAATCAATGAATTTTAATGTTCCTGAATGTGAGGAACCAAAAGTACTTTGGAAAATTGAGTACTGTGAAAGCAAAAGCTGCACCAGCTTTTAGCCAAAGTTCAGCCAACATAACTGCATCTGATCAGTATTGCCTCTGATTTTCCAGGTCTGCACAGATCAGCAAGAAATGAGATGGGAAAAAATGGCAATTTTTTTATTTGCAACCTTTTTTACAAGTCAAAAGTTCAGGTTTTTTTCCTAATGTGAAAGGCAATGCAAAAATATACCACTTTAGGCATCTTTGTGTCTTTTCTATTTTTCCATTGCCAGTGCCCTGGGATCTCATTATTTATTTGGATTTATGCAATTTTTCTTGAATAAAGGAAAAATACAATAGGGAAATACATGTTAAAAAAATGTATCTGAAGAGCAACTTTTATCCATCCTTGCTACTTGGGGAAGAAAATAATTGTTTATAGTTGGAAAGGTATTACTAAGGCATGTGCTATAGTTATGTCAATGGGCATGAGAAGCAAAGCAATACGTGAAGCTTGGTATTGGAGAGATCATTGTAGGCAAATGATTTTCTCACAGTGAATTAATCAAGACTACTAAACTAAAGATGATGGACAGTTACACAGGTGTACATTGGTATGAGCAGAGTCTCAGGTCTATGAAGAAGGTAGGTGAAAGGGCAAAAGTCACTTGGCATGAGAAGAAGAAATTATACTGCTAAAGTAAGAGAGGAAGAGCAGCATGAGAGATATCTATTTGTGGAAAGAAGACAATGAGCATTAGTGGAGAGTATATGATATCATGCAGATAAGAGGGCAAGAAGGAATCTTAAAAAATCCCAAAGAAATACTAAAGCTGAACGTGAACCCAAACTCCACATACTAACTCCTCCAAAAACCTGTACCTACTTTGGTCTGGCTTGTGTGCAGGAACACGTCTTGGGCTGTATCTCAGTCAGGGAGGTGATCCCTGAATGTGAGGGACTGACACTGGGAGCCTGTGGGAAGACGATGGAGGAAAACCTGTGTGTGTGTTTCAGGTTTAAGAGGAGTTCTCACAGTCCCAAGAAGTGTTAAATGGCTAAAAAAAAAAAAACAAAAAAACAAAAGAAAGCAGATATTGCTCCCATGCTGCTCAGGAAACAGATGTAGAAATGAGACAGGCTCCATATTCACTGGCACTTTGTACTGTTAACGGCACTTCTTTAGCTGAAGAGAAATCAGAACTAGAAAGGAGAACTTCTTCAGTAATCAGTTCTCCTCTTTGTGACACTGGTGAAAACCAGGAGCTGCTCCACTGGAGGAGAATGGTTCCAAGCAAAATAAACCAATTAATTGAACAGAAAATCCCAAATTTGGATCTGAGGTGGTGTGCTGCTCAGCTGTATTCCTGTGGAAGTGTGTAAAAAGCTGCGAGAGCTGAGATTTTATGAAAGCAAAAAATCGACATGAATGCATCTTCCCAAGTCTGTAGCTCTTTAGAGACGTAGAAACAAGAATGACTTATATATTGCGTAAATGAAGGGCACATCTCTATGAGGATTGGGATGCCAGCATTGTGCCACCTCCGAGTGCATCTGTCCCTGGGGAAGAAGGGTGGGCAGACCCTTGTCAGTGGCAGCACAGTCCCCCAGGAAGGAGGAGACACTTCTGTCACATCTCCAGGTGACTTCCTATACAGTGTGGGCAGAGGAAGAGCTTTAGCTTTATTGATGCAAATCAATACATTGTTTATATTGTTTATATGTCTTTCTAACTTTGATACATAAGATGAGAACAAATGCAGTCTCCCTAGAGGAACAAGTGCCTTTTACATGTACAAATAAGGCAGTTATTTACAAATGCCTCCCTGGCAGGGAAGAGGGAGAAAGCACTAAGCACAGTGGACACAGCATATTAAGCAGATGTTTAAGCTTTGTCTTTAAGATAAACTTTCTGCCCTTTCTAGAATAAGTGTGCTTGTACCTTAGAGAGGGAAAAACTTAGAAGAAGTGTGAATACTTACAGGAGAGACACAGCATGAAATTCTAGATTAGATACTTGCTCATTTCCTCAGTCTTCTGAGTTTCTCCAGTACCTCTCCTTTGCATAATTTGGACCATGGAAGATGTTTCCATAGTGACAAATAGATGTTATGTTTATTTACTGGGCAGCAGGGAATGACAATGTCAGCAAATGACATTTCTGTTCTCTTTTGTTTTCTCTTTTTTTAAACCCAAGGGAGATGTATTTTAGTGAATGAAACTGGCAGTAGCAGCAGCAGTTTTTGAGATATCCTTCCCAGCCCCACTTTGTGTGTGTGCATGACAAAAGGAGATAGCAGTTACTGTGGCTGTGTGATTCTTCAACCAGCCTTCTGAAGCCTTTTGCTCTGCTCAGTATGCACATAGTTTCTTGTGAACAGCACTGCCTGTGAAGCTTTAAGGAGATTTCAGGCTTTACTCATGGGAAAGGACCTAAATATTTCTTGCACTGGGTGCCTGGCCTTTTCTTCAACCCTTCCACACATCTGTTCATGTTGACAGCTCTACTGAATTGTGCATAAAAAATGATCTGATAGCTAAAACTGTTGTAGTTGATACTGCTCTGGTAAAAATAGATAAATAAACTTAATAGTTGCAGTAGGCTGTGCAGAGTAGGAAACAGATTTTCAGAAGGCGACTTCTGAGGGAAGAGGCTAGGGTCTGAAAAAGAAGAGTTTTGGCAGGTTGATTAGGTCATGGATTTTATACCTGTTGAAACTTTTCGTGGGGATCTATAAAATGTGTTTGCTTTGTAACAGCCACAGGCTGCTGCTGAAATGAATGAACAATGAATTGGATGCTAGTCTGAAACCCTCTCCATCCTCTCAGATTTTCCTATCAGCTCTGATGGGTGACACATGGCCCAGAGGGAAAGTGGAAGGTGGTGAATCCATTAATTGCTCCTTTTCACATCTGCCTCTGTAGAAAAACAGTGTGGGACTTGTCTCTTCTAGCCCCAAACAGCTACAGTGCTGGTGCCTGGCTTCACCTTGTTCTCTTGTTGGGTAGTGAAGCAGGGACCGTGCTTCCCACCAGGATTCAGGAGTGGCATCAAATTATTGCCAGGGGTGTAAGGCTTTTGTGGTTGATCCTTTCCTCCTTCCTACTTTACATGCTTGCACTAGAGCTGTTTGGTATCTGGGTGGGTCTGTCCAAACAGTGGAACCAGCAAGACAAACAGTTGCATGCAGTGCTAACAAGCTGGAGGCAGAAGCTGATGATGATAGTCAGTGATGGACAATACAAGTTTCAGTGGTTGACTTAAACTTTCAAGAGCAGTGAGTAGGTAAACTCCTGTTTTACTTTTCCTCATGCAACTTTGGTCCTGAAAGTGCTGTTAACATCTCAAATTTGTGTTACTACAGAAATATGAGGATCAAGGGGGAAAGTTACATAAAAAAATAAATGAATGTATGGCTGGGGAAAAAAAACGACCTCTTAAAAAACCAATTACACCCAGCCCTCCAAAAAAAACCAACCCGAGCAAATAAACTCTATTAGCTGAGGAACCATGGTGTGCTGGGTTTGGATAGGATACAATTAATTTTCTTCACAACAGCTTGTATGATATGATTTGGATTTGTGATGAAAAAAAGTGTTGGTAATACGAAGATGTTTTAGTTATTGCTGAGCAGTGTTTACACAGCAGCAAGGCATTTTCTGCTTCTTGCCCCACCAGAGAATAGGCTGGGGGTGCTGATCCCAATTGACCCAATGGATATCTACACTGTATGATGTTGTGCTCAGCAATAAAAGCTGTGGAAAGAGAAGGGGAGGCTAGCAAAGACACACTAAAATTGTCACATTGTCACAGATTGAACTGATTTTCTCAGCAGAAGCAGAATCCAGTCTCCAGTTAAAGGATATACAAATCTACACCCATTGAAACATAGTCAGCACTTTCCTACAGCATTTTATAGTCTGGCATATACGTGTGTGTGTGTATATATAGGTGTATATATATGTATGCAGTTACACAGAGAGGAAGAAATTGGCCTCTTTATAACTGATTACAAAATCAGTACTTCATTTGAGCTGGGAGGTGTTTTATACTTGCAACTTGATTTTGGTGTTTTGTTTTGTTTTGTTTTCCAAGTGTTCTGTGTTATGGAACTGCCTTCATATTTCTTCATCCACCCATCTGCCTGCTGGACCTTGGGTCCCGAACTGGGATTTGCTGTTTCCACTCAAATTTGCAGAAAGCTAATCCAAAAAGTGTTAAATACAGAGGCCCATTTGAAGGCCATAGCAAAGACACATGGAAAATACGTTCTCTCCTTTAAGACTCTGTAACCCTGATTATGTCCTGTTTCTAACTGCTAGTGAATTTACATATGGAGGTTTGATCTTTACATCTTGAAAATCTATTTGGTGGGCTTTTTCTTCCTTTCTGTCTGTTAGGTCAGGCCCACCTAGAGGTGGCACATCTCTACAGTCACAGGAATATAAAACAAAACTCTCACTTGCCTGAAATTAAAAAATGTGGAGTCCTATTCACATCAGCTCCTTCAAAACCATATTTGTGTGCTTTAGCAAGGAAGTCTTCAGACTAATGTCAGACAGATCCCTGGGATGTCTATTACATTCCCCCTGTCATGGGATCAGAAGAGTCTGTGTAGTTGTCTTTGGCCCTGAGACAAAAACCCTTGTGGCATGCTATCAAGAAAAGGAGGAGAAAATAACAAGGAGAAGAAATGACTTGACCAAGCCAGAAAATGTGAAGTTGGAGCCAAGCCAAAGCCAGCCCTGAGACACAGTTTGAACTGTGAAAAGCCCTGGGGCAGCTGTCCCATTGCTTACCATGTGTCTGTGGGTGTGCAGCACCAGGGAAGCCTGCACCCTACCTCTGGCTCCCGCAGCTCCATCTGCCCTTGCTCGGGGCAGCAATACTGAGATTCAGCCCCAAGCCAGACTTTAAGTCAAAACAGGAAAAGAAAAACAGCACAACTGATGGGGTATTTGATTGAATTTGAATGACTCTGATAAGTGATGGGGTGTCAGGGCTTTTGGTGTATTTAAAGTAAGAGCAGGTGCTTTGATTTTAGGATATGATTGACTTCCCTGGTCTTTACAAACGTCAGTAAGGCCCCTGAGAAGGAGGCTGGTTGCACTCAGTGGGTGAACTGGAAAGGTGAAGCTCTGGTGCAATCCTGCTCTTTGTGAAAGGCAACACTACCAGACAAGGAAGCTTTAGGCAGCATCACTGCGCACCGTAGCACTCTCCAGCTTCTCCCTCCCACAAAAATCTGCCTCTCAGAGATTAGGATTTATTGGGGAATTATGTATTCCCACGCTTAGTGTTTTTTAACTGTCTGGTCCAAAGCCCTTGGAAGTCTTTCACTTGACTGCAGTGGTTGAAGGCTCCAGCTCATAATGTCTTTTATATGGCTTTTTTTGTTTACCAGGAACTTCATAATGATGCTGTGACACCTCATAGCATCGCTCTGAGGTTGGGCTTCACAAGGAAAATGCTCTCCCAGCTCATTTATTTTGACAACTAGCTCACCATGTTTTTCATGATGAAAAGGAAAGAAACTATCTGCAAATCCAGGTTCAGGGGGCAACATATAAAGCTAGAAAAACAAACAAACAAACAAACAAACAAAAAACATAACCCATTTGAAAAACCAGTCCTCTTATTCCTCCCACAACAAACCTACAACATCCTCTGTCAGTCTTTGATCATTGCTGGTGTGGATCACACGCAAAGGGAGGAAATGAGGCAGAGGGCGGTATCACAACAGCAGGGATGAGTTGAAGGCATTCTGAAAGATGGGCTAGCATCAGGAAGGCCAGCAGAGGACCATGAAATGGACCTCACCATTGGACAGTGGCATGTTCTGATAGGAAATAGGATGGTACAAAACCAAATGTCGCATGGAATAACTAGACTAGACAGCTGAAAAATACCCATCCCCATCTGAGTAATAACCTCACTATTCATTACAAAGGCTTGTGTTTTGTGATATAAGGTCTTACTGTCTGGCAGAATTGAGATGGAGGGACACTCAAGAAAGCCATTGCTCTTACTAAGTGCCTCAGGCTTATTGAGTCTGAGGAATCAGCATTACCCTTTCTCTGTGACTGAGCCATTGCAGTACTTGATCAATAGAGATTATGATTTCAAATCCTGGTCATTTATTTAGACCTAAAACCAGCACACAAATGCCAAGCTAAGTAGGTAAGCGCTCTACATAAATCTTCGCACAAAGGCAAATAAGTAGGGAAAAAAATGTCTTTCTGTAGTGTGCAAACTTTCTTTCACCTCTGCCTGGATTCCTGCAGGCAAAACGTACGTCTTCCATGTGACTCTGAGATTTTTCTGTTGCTGTATATTCCCAGATTCAAAATTGTCCAAACTGAATCATAAGAAGTGAAAAACCTTTAGCAGCACAATGGCTAGCGCAAGCTGCAGAGACAGAATCCCACTGGAGGGTTCATGTTGGATTGTATGCCTGCAGGGAAATAAGACAGCTCTTCCCATTCAGACAGGTCTGTCATAATTCGAAAGAAAAAAGGTTTCTTCCTAACCTAAGTGGCCTGATCAGGTAAAGTCCTTGTCAAGATGATGACCGAGGCTGGTAGGATTGGGCAAAATCATACTCTTTCATAGCCTTTAGCTCAGTCTGCCACTTTGGACTGCAAACTACAAGATGGCTTTTATTCTGTGCAGACTTCTGAAGGATGTCCGTATGTCCCTTTTCTCACCTCCTCACTCTGTGACCCCAAGATCCTTACACTGCTTTGTCTTCACTGGCACAAACAGGAATTTCAAGGTTCCAGTTCCAAATGTGATTCCAGTTTTTCTGCTAAGATGATTTCATCTTTACAGTGGACTGATAAGAAATATTCTTTAAAAACCATCTGTGTGAACAGAAGAGTATATGTATGTGTGCTGCTGGATGCTTTCCTCTTACCTATCAGAACAGGTGGTGCTGAAGGGCCTGGGGGATTTCAGGGTTTCTCTGTCTCAACCTATTCAACTTCTAGTAGCATGCACTTTTGATAGACACAGGCAGTAAGTCAGTGCAATATACATGATACATAACCATCACTTGTTACAGGAATTGCCTTTGATATGTTAGTAGACCTGTGACCCTTCTGAAAACATCCATTTGCACAGCAACTGCTGGCATGGATAGCCAACAGGAAGCATTGGAACAAACACTTGCATTACACATGATTAGTCTTTAAAACAGCAAGTTTGATGGTAAATCATGAAAAGATAGTGTGATTGTGCATGAGTTTGGATCCTTAAAAATCCAAAACACCAATAGATCTGTCAAATAACTTTAAAATCATGAGCTTTTTCCAAGAACAGCATCCAGGCTCCAGCGTGGAACATGCTGCTGCAACAATCATTTCAAATTCTGCTAAATCATTCTGTGACTCTCTAACCAGTACTAATAGCTTTCAGGCTGACTGGCAATCTCAATCCAATAGGAAGCCTCGCACAGGCTTCCAGACCATTTGTGTGTGTGTGTGTGAGTGAGAGAGAGCACCGCAGATTTAATTTAGTGCCCTTGGTGGCTTTCAGTAGAATATATGTATATTAATCACTTGTGACTCCTGGTTTGGGGGGTGGGGGTTCATCTGGAGTACAGGAAAATCAAATGAAACTCATAAAGCTGAAAGTTGTCTTGATTTCATTTGCTGATTTTAAACAGCAAATTGTTTCTTACCCATCCTTGCATGATAATTGGTAAATGTACTGAAATGGGTTATTTGAGTTTCTCTGGACTCTCCAGGCAATCACACAGTAACTGGAGTACAGAATGTGCCCTATAGGTATGATTGCTAATCACATTACTCAGATAATTTCTGTCTGGGAAAAACACATTATATTTTGAAGCTGGCATCTTGCAACAAGGAGGCAGGATCATCTTTAGCTGTGCCTGGCATAGGGTCCCCGAGCAGAGAAGAGGGAGGCTGCACTGCAGCTCTGAAAATGTGAGCCATTGACTCAGCTGCAGGGAGCAAGAAATGGGAGTAAATTGTGTGAGATGAATGAGACTCTGTGGGTCTGTAGGCAACATTACTCTGCAGAGGAGAGTCACTTCATCAGACATTAGGCTTTGAATATTGCACTTTAATTTGGCTGAGTAGTGGCTCTCTGTTGCCTTCAGAGGGCAATTTATTGTATCAGTGCTAAGGGCCTGCATTTCCAGAACATGTCATCTCCTTATCTGTGAGTAACTCACCTTCTGCAGGTGCCTTTGACAATGGATTGTGCCTGGTTTAGACTTGCACACTAAACTCCTAGGTGATCATGGCTAGGATCAGAGGTATCATGCCAGGGACCAAGTTTGATCCAAGACACTCCAGGGCAAAACGGTTTGGTTATGAGAAATTAAATCTCGTACAAAACTATGTGAGTATGTGCTGGTACAGCTGAGAGCAGACCATCCTCATAGTCTGCAGATTATAGTCATGGGGGCACTTTGGCAATTGTTTTTATCTGAGGTCTACAGAAAGCTAGGAGCAACTGTGTTAAATAAGTGAAAATAATGCAAGGGAGCTCAGGGATCAGTGAAAGCTAGGAGCTTCCTGTGCTTGGAGCAGCATTACTGGCATCTGCAGCCCATGGGCAGAGCTGCCCAGGTGGCATCACTGGCAGAGGGACATCTGCCCTTTCGTCCTTCAAACCCAGAAACACAGTACTGTGTTTGAGCAGTTCTTCTGAAAATAAGGGGTAAACACAATCATGCAGCCACAGCTGGTGCCTCTCTCCTCCTCTCCCACATAGCTGCTGTTGCTATGGCAGCAGTCATCATGGTTGGAGGATGCTCTGGAGGCCTTCCTCCTCCTCCTCGCCTGCTGTTCCCACTGCCCCAGCATCATCATGCTGGTCCCATGGAGGAATCGTTGACAGGTTCCTTCACTGCCTTCCATGGGGAGCACTTGGTCTCCCCTTACCTGGGAGCCTCTGCAGTGGCATGGCCATTTTGCTGACCATTGGCAGCAGCACACAACAATAGCACAATGGCCTGCTTGTACTATACCAGGAGCAGAGTTACTTCCGCACCTCTCGGTCCAGTCCTGTGTGTGTCATTGCTAAACACGTTCTTGGACTTTGCATGTATAAGAGCATTTGGCAGGGTGACAGCATTTCTTTGACCCTTTTAGCTGCAAAGAACAAGTTTTCTCTCTCCCAGTCTGACACTGTTGAAATCTGCCTGCCTTTGCCCATTTTTGTGCCTTCATCAGGCAGTAGGAGTCAGTAAGGGTTGTACACTTCATTCTTCCAGTTCCTCCTCAAGAGTGCACTGTTTTCTGTTTGAATTGCTAAGCTGTACTACTGAATCTGGGAGCCCTGACAACTCGCAAACAGCAATAGGCACATAGAGGAAATGTTTTGATGGGGTTTTGTTTGGAGAATTCAGAGTATGTGGGATGGATGGATCTTGTGGACCAGCCAACCCATGCCCTGCTTTATGTTAAGGAAGGCAAAACAAGCTATGTTCAGGCTATTTCTGCAATTCACTTCCAACTTTTCTCACTTCTTTTTACCTCTTTTCTAACTAGCTGAAGGCCCAGATCAGACCTAAGTTTAAAGCAGGCTTATGGTTGTGGCTACCCAGGGCCTTGAGGTGTTGTTGTGGCAGGCAGACATGCCGGTGTAATTGTTGTCTTCTTACCCCCTTATACAACGGGTCATTCTCATGCATAGGAGATGAGATAAGGATGACCCTAAAAGTCCTGATGGCAGCTGCACAGCCACAGAAGATTTCTCCATACAGGAGAAATTCTCTGACTTCTTTCCTTCTTGTTCTGTATTTGTTCTTTCTCTGCCCCCATGGAAATTTCCTGCTTTCATTGAAAAAGAGTAATTCTAGCAGTTGACATTATAAACTTTGACTTCATTTAAAATAAAAATAAAAAAACAGCTTTGAAAAATATTTTCCTGTTTGAATCCATACTAAAGCTGAACTGCCCGTTCTCTGGGAAATTCAGGCCCCCAAAACCTCAAACAACTTACAAAATTCCTCTCAGCAGGCATTTTCTTAAAGGAAACAATTATAAAACTATCAAAAATGTCTCACTTCAAGGCTTTCAGAAGGAAACATCAATGGGGGAGCTCAATCTCTGATATCTAGGAGGCACCCCTTCTCCTGCTTCCTACTGTGGGACCCAGTTCTGCCCTTGAACTGCAGCAGCCCTACAAGCCCTAGTTGATGACCTGCAACCACAAGAGCTTTTGAGCTTATGGTCGCCACCTGGGAAACCTGAAGCTTTTTCAGCCCCCAGGATTTTGATGATTGCTAAGTTTAGCAGAGAGAGGAGGGGAGAGGGTTTGCAGGTAGGAGAGCAGACGGTGCTCTGCTGGAGCTGCTGCAAGGTGAGTGAAAATCACCATCCCTTTTCCTGAACAGGCAATTTTCAATGGAAAATTGCTTTTGTCAGGATTTTTCTGCCCAGCCTGTGAGCTTTTAGTGCTGGTTCTTGATGCCCCTACCCTTCCCTAAGGACCTGCCATCCTGGCCAGCCTGAAAGTCTCATGGACAGCCAGGTCTTCTGTCTGGAGGACCCACTGCATTGCAGAAGGCTGGGAAAGCAATCTTTCAGGCAGAAATGGGGCAAGAAGCTGAGCACTTTCTAATAGGAAGTGGGAGCCTGGGGTTATCAGATACTTATCCTGCAGCACCCAGGAGTCACTGCGTTAAGATCTCCAGCTAAAGTATTTATTGCAGTAGGATTTCCATCTAAAGTAATTTGGGTACTGGGCAGGGATGTTGCTCAAATGTTCCTTTTTCTTTCTTTTTTTTTAATTTTTTATTTTGAATGGCAAAAACGTTTACATTCTGGTGTCATTACTGGGGTTTCTTTTCCAAATCCATCTTTGTCTCAAGGGAAGGGAGATATTTTTTTCATGACTGTTTTCATGGAGCTGAGAACTGGACTGTCAAAAAGAAAAACAGAACTTTTTTGATTAAAATTGGCTTAAAATGACCACGTGGATGTGGACTGGACATAGCTTTTACAAAACACAGATAGTGAATCTTTAAAGAAAACCTTTGTGTTTGCTGCTGCCAAGTTTGTATCTTAATAATATAGTTTCGCATTAAGCTCAATAGGACTTAGATGTTATCTGTACTGAGATTTCTGCAGACAGCTTCAAACTGAAATAGACCATATTGGTGCAAGTCGTACTTAGCCTTAACACTTCTTTTTCTTGCTGGGCACTCCACTAGTGCTGCCACATCAATTTAGTAAAGAATGCACTGCAAGCAAATTGTCATTTAATAGGAAACCCAGAAATATTCAGAGATGGCTTAAACCAGAAACTTTTATTGCTGCTGCTGACAGTCATCTTTAAAGTGAAAGAGGCTGCATAATGAAATGTCTGTCATCACTTGGTATTGTGCTGCAGTTCTCATGGTAGGGTTTGAACTCCTGAGCCATGTCCAGAAAATCTTCTTGCAGTTCCAGTCTACACTGTTCTGCATCTCATGCTGCATGCTGTTACAGGGCGTTCTAACCCCAGAAATGGAAAGGTTGATAGTGACCCAAATGGTGCTGGTACATCCCATGCCTCTGTCAGGCAGGAGCAATTGGTTGAAGGAATTATTCTGAATGTTTCTGATGTACTCCATGTTTTGTGGATGTGCTGTGTTGGAAAGTATTATTAAAACTAGCAAGTCCTAAAGCACATGTTCTCATGATACTAGTCAAACTAAAGAATAATCCATTTCAAGTGATGTTTATAATTCTGAAACAGAAGTGCCGCTGACATTATCATTAGAACACTTCCTGCAATACTTCTGCTCTGGAGGGGAAAAAGGGGAAAAGCAGTCCAGCATAGTATAGATACTTAAGGAATTTCCTGCTCCTTTATCAGCCATCTTGAACTGCCAATTTAGATCTGACTGGGGAAGAAGACTTGGAATAGGTCAAATCACCTGGGAATAAAAAGGAAAAGACTTCTAGTAGCCTAGCAAAAAGCAAAATCATCACCTCAAAGAAAGGAAACCTACTCATAAAGTCACAGCTAAGGCAGGAGTGCTTGTGCACAAGTGTGGAAGCAGAAGAGGTCTCAGAAGAATTACCCAAGGGTGAAAGAAATAAGTATATGAGGTATTAACATGAAATCTCTTCTGGACCAGCCTTTCAAGCAGCCAGATTTTAAAATAATAATTGATAAAACATGGCTCATAAAAATTAGCGCTTCTGCATGTGAACACAATTTTAAGACCTGATTTATTCTGTTTGTTTAATTTTGTTGCATTAATTGGTTGCTAATAGTCTGCTAAAGTG
The DNA here is from genome assembly GCF_963264785.1 of Psittacula echo. NCBI lineage: Eukaryota > Metazoa > Chordata > Aves > Psittaciformes > Psittacidae > Psittacula > Psittacula echo. The sequence goes on from NC_137737.1 coordinate 16,250,750, forward strand.
AATAATAGTCACTTGATGAAAATAAAGTATATTTTCAGACCTGTAACCTGTTAAAAATCATTCAGTCACTAAGAGCAAGTCAACCTAAGCAGATTACACTGGAATATTGAACATTCCGGTGTTTGAGACCAAAGCCTGGTAATAACATTACTCTGCATAACAAGTAAGCCTTTTGCAGGAATCCAGTCAGATATTTTGAAAGGAGAAATGGTGATGGGGTGGGAGATCAGCCAGGTAAGGGAAAAATGGGAGTTAGTACAAATGTTTAATTTCTCACCTGAAATGTCTCACTCTGATGATTCTGAACAGCTCTGGACATGGCAAAAGTTCTGTTCTGAGCCCCTGAACTGTGATTTAGGTTTTAGACATTACTATTAATTATTGAAACTCAGAAGGCTGCAAAAGACATCTTGATTCATTGGCAAACTGACAAACATATGGTGTGTTTTGCAAACCTCTAGGTTTCTGTTCAGAAGAGGAGAACATTAATTGCATACAAATTCTACTGGGAGTTCTGAAACCAGCCGTCATTAACATTGTTAGACATCGTATCTGGGAAGCTCAGTGCATTTTAAATTCTGAGTTAAAAACTCTGAGCTCTTGTAAAACTTTTAAGAAGGAAAGTGCTGAAGTGTAATAAATTCAAAGAAGAGCATAAAAGATTCTGATGCTCTTTGGTATCTGGCACTGGTGTATCAACAGCTTTGCTTGTTGATTGATAGTCTGGATGGTAGGTTAATACTTGTCTTGGTAGGTTAATATTTGTCAGCACTTGGAAACTGGCATCAGAATCTGTTCTGTGTTGCCTGTGGCCTCTTACCAATTCTGCTTTGGCTATCTGATTGCCCATTTGACATCTGAAATCCCATGGATATCAAAACTCCAAGTCTAGATTCACTGAACACAGAGTTTAATCAACATAGCAATGGGCCTTAGATGAAGGAGATTGTGCTGTGATTATTGACACAACCCAGAAAACCTCACCAGAGAACACCACAACACATCCTGTATAAAATAAATTACCCTTTTTTCATCTAGGTTGTGATATGGCAGCTGTTCTTCACCTGGTGAATAAGCTTGCTGTCCATGAGGATGGGTACATAGGCATTACACAACAGATAGACATAGAGGGAGAAGATCAGATGGGCTGTTTTGGCCAAGGTCTGTAGTATCACCATGCCTGGTTTGCTGCACTTGCATTAAAGAAGCTAGTAGAGTCCCCATCACAGCCCACAACTTGCAGGATGGCTATTCTCTCGTGGCATGATTTAAAAATCTGGAGTGATGGGAGTTGTGAGGTCCCTGATGTAAAGGAAGGTCCAACTGAGTGGCTGGTGAGCTTGTCCTGTAGCCCCAGAACGCAGAGCAGTGAGAAGCTCTGCATAGGAAGTCTCTGGGACATGGCACAGGAAAATCCTGGGCCATGCGATGACACAAAGGACCTGTCCCATTTACTAGGTCGTTCTTCCACATCAAATTGTGTTATTACTTTCTCACTTTTAAACGCCTTCACTGACTCTTCTCTTTCAAAAGGTTTAAATTACTCACCTTTTTGCAACTTGTGAGTAGCCCCAGCAATTCCCCTGTTAAGGGCTATCATTGCTCTATGCAAGCCTCATATTTCAGCACCAAGTGGTCAAACTCCAGAAGCAAAGAAAATTTCATTGTACTTAACGTGTGCACCCTCGAGAACACTCCTACAGCAGTCTTTGAAGCTGTGACTGCTGGGTGGATTTCTTTGTTTTTATCTTCCATCTCACATTCTTTATGTGTGTAAAATAATTTAAAACTGAGCCCCAGTGTGCTTATAAAATGCCAGGTCATTGACAATAGTGGCACTCATTTGCTGTGGCTAATTTAGTGCTAATAAGCAGAAACTGTTCAGCAGGGATTCTTCTACATGGAACATAAACTCCCTTTTCCCTCACTTAAGAACACTTTCCTATAAAATGATTGCAACCTAATAGTTTTTCTCCTCATTTTAGTAACCAGTCTCAGTCTATATTAGTGCTATTTCCCCCAGCAGCTTTCCCTATAAGCTCTATTTCAAGACATCAAATCAATGATTACATGGCATGCACTCCACTGAACTGTCCATGCTGGGAACCCAGCACATCATACAGCCCCTAATATCCTAGTGCCACAGTAAAAGTAGAATTCACTGCAAAAGGCTAAATTCAATGCTCAGACTCTTTGAGGCTTTAGTTTTCTTTCTTCTCATCCAGATCTCTCAAAGCAGGTGGGACATCATCTCAGGTGCCTCTCAGAAATGCCGAGTCTGCACATGGGTTTCCTGACCCTCTGCAAATGCAATAGCAGCAGCGACAGGAGGTTTCATACCCTCCTGAAGTCATTATTCACTTCAGCACTGAAGACCACACTCTGCACATATTAATCACACTGATCACTGCCTCTCTTTTCCTATTTTTCCTTGTCCCGTCTCTATATCCAATTGATTTCCCAAATTCATGCTTCTTTTGCTTTTTTCTCCTTTGTCCCTGTGGTTCTGATGCTTCATATAGTAAATTGCTCTCGCATCCACAGGATCCATTTCTCTGAATCTCTTTCAAGAAAGCCCTCTATGCTTATTCCTACACTGATTTGCTGAAATCTGTAATAAAATAACCTAAACAAATCCCAAACACTTATAAATGAATGCAATTCATTCCGTATCTCTTTGTGATACCCTGTTTGCAGAAGATATTACCTTCTTCTCTGAGCAAGTCTTGTGGCTGGTACAATTTCATATATGCTGTTGGTACAACTTCATATATATTGTTGATACCATATGTTTTTTCACCAACTGCTGATCAAATCTCCCTGATCATGTATTGTGTATATGTGAAACCTCAGCACAGCGGGGCTAGAACCTCTGGTTTAGTGAAATTATTACTAATAATCCAGTGCAAAGCTTTCCAGCAATGAAGTTACCTTGTCTGATCTCTCTTTTACAGCATAACTGGGGTCTCATCTACTTATGCTCTAGGAAAAGAACAATATCATTCCCTGATAGTATGACTCTTGTAATTTTATACCCAATAAATTGACTGTGTGACATCATTAACTTCCTGCACATTCTGTGTGGCCATAAATAACCACCACTTCCACATGGAAAATGGAGGAAGCACAATCTTTCAGGCAGGGCACGCATTGCTATGAACCAAAAAAAGGACTTATTAATTTTATATTAATTAAACTAGCATTTTAACAATAACATCATTGTCCTTATGTTTTCCTCAGCAGTAATCAGATTCCTTCATTGTGATAAACTGCCCAGCCTTCAGCCTCATAGCTTACTCACTTGGGAATTGAATTATTGCTTCATAAAACAGAGGGTTGATTATATAATCACTTAATTAAATGTTGTACTCAGTCATTGCCAACCTATTCCTGAAATGCATTTTTGGCATCTATACTCGCTAGGCAAATTTAAACATTGGAAGAGTTATTTTTTTCAGATGTGCTTCTTTAAAGGTTATTATTTCCAGTGTTCCTTTGTCTGTGTGGTCTGGTTGTTTTCCATGTGTCAAGCTCACTCTTAATCACAAAGGAGATGAAATGCTCTTTGTGTTCCTATCTGACTTGCAGATTGCAGTCAGATTCTTGCTGTTATCATTTTGGAAGCATTTTTCTTGCTTCTGCTTGCAAAAGCACTCAGAGGTAAAGTCCCCAGTCACCTATTCAGTAACTCAGTTCTGAGCAGATACTCAGCACCTCACCTGTGACCACTGAAATTACTGTAATGAGCTGTGCATCACACCTTAGAAAGATAAAACCCAGCATTAGCAACAGCCCCACTGCAGACAAGCAGGAGGGATTTTACTGAGCTTAAACCAACATGCTGGGCTGCTGTGCATCAGAGAAACCCTTTCGCTTTGCTGCGCCCAGCCAGCACCCGGACCTGACTCTGTATGTGACTTTCCAGCTCCTAAGGAAGAAATACCAATGCCAACATACTTTCATAAGGTACAGTCCACCTGATGAACATCCCAAGACCAAAGGGGACATCACATGTGCCCTTGTCAGCTCCTGTAGTCTTGCCTAGAGCTTTATCCCAACAGCCTATGTGATTTCACCTTTCAGGGGCTCAGTGTCAGCAAGGGTAAGTAGACCACTGGCCATGAGACTACACTTCTAAATCACATGAATACTCACAGACTAAGTAAGTGAAAGGCAAACTTGTGAGGACAGAAAACTGAACATACTTGTATGTAGAACTTCTCAGTTTCCTTGCTTAGCCTGCAGATCTCTTCAAGCCTTAGATGACAGGTGCAGTGCAGAGTTCACTGACAGTCTGTATTCCTGTCTTCCTGTCTCCTCCTGCCTCTCTCACACTGCCCCTAGCATTTCAACATGGTTTCATCACAGATTAGTGGACATCACAGGATGGTGGACAAGGAAAGACATTGACAATCAATACTTCTTGCAGAAAAGTCCCATAGTCTTACCAGGATCAGTTCAGTTGTTCAGTTTTCCTAAGACTATCCCTAAACACAGCTGTCGGTTCTTTCTCTCATACCAGGAGAGAGAAAATGCTCAATTTGTTAACGTTCATGAGACTTTCTGCTCTCTCCTTTTCCAGGTTGGGTTCTGCTTTGTGTTGCCTACGGGTTGAACAGCACAAACTAGGCAATCTTATCTATTTTCTTCATCATCATCCCACTTCCGTGTGTTTAACTCCAGGGTCTGACTCAGTCTCCTGCCAGCTTTAATGGGACTTTTTCTGTTAACATCCACTGGAGCAAGACCCGATCAGTGCAAAGAAATAGGGCAGAAAACACAGGCTGACTTCAGCTTCATTTGTTTTACTGGTATTAAAAGTGAATGCAAGAACCTTTGTTCTCTCTCTTCCCATCCCTCCCAGAAACAGGGATCTCTAGGACAGGAAGGCAGTAATGTCATTTATTCTGAAACAAAACCAGAATTTCCTTGTACATATTCATTTTACTCTAACAATAGGCAAGTACAGCCACTGAAACAGCATGATCTCATTACTGAATTAGACTCAGTATCTCTCTATTTCTTAATTTAAAGAATTTCTCTAGATTGCAAGACTTTGTGACCAAGAGGACAAGCTCCCTTTTCAGTAAGCTGAATCAGGCGTGTTTTGCCTAAGCACTGTATATTTTCAAATATATTTTCCCCTTAATCTTGTTTAATTATTTCCAGAGGATTAACTACTTTCTATTGTGTGTCACTTTCCTCTGCAGGAAGCTCTATGCTGCGTAGTATGTCTTCTCTTATTATGCATTTGCTTGGAATATAAATTGCTTTTCAATCAGATCTTTGCATTTCTAACGACATCTTCTGTATTGCAGCAGGTGCTTTCCCTAGCGGTTACTTATATGGGCTCTAATGGCAAGTCATCTGTCTATGCAGCCTCTTCGCTGCCAAATATGTAATAGAGGAATTTTATACTATCAGAAGCTTCTAGTAATTTTGGTTCTTTAAAGTCTGAGGCTTTTTTCATAGCTTATTTCACTGAGCTTAAATAAATGAAATTAGGAAGGTTTAAAAAGCCCTTCTGGAAGCCTGATCTCATCTCAAATCAAACACCTTCTTTTCCTTCAACTTGGTTCACAAGAGGGTTAAGATCTGTTTTGTTTTCTGTCCTCTTTTTAAAACTTTGATAGATTGAGAGGCAGGAGATTGAAACAAAATAAAGCAACCACTTTTTTTCACACAATGAATAGCTAAACCATGAAACTCTTAACTATGGGCTGATTAGACAGGTTCAAAACAAAACTCAGTAGAAATCTGAAGAATAGATCTGATGGTGGCTTTTAAACACAGGTGATGTAGGTATAGCCTTTGGTTGGGTAAGTCCCAAGTGCCCTGCTGACTGATAGCCAGGACACAGGGAGGAAGGGCTTGGATTGCTCACCGCTGCTCTGGGACTTGGGCTCTGTGAGCCTGCTCTTCGGGACAGGGTCCTGGGGTGGATGCTGACTTAGTATAACCCAGTGACAGGGACCAGTCTGAGAAGACTAATGATTAGAACAATTGCTTGTGGAAGTATACATTGGCACGCACAGGAAGTGCTTCTTGCACTCCAGGTTTCTGTTTTGCAGAGAAAAAAATGCTACCTTGGTGAAGCAAGCACAGCTATTGAATGAAAGCAGGGGTCTGCGCTCCTCCAGCAAAAACCAGGTCAAGTACTAGGGCATTGCTATCCAAGAGTGTCTGCTGGTCGACCCATTCTTTCTCTCATCGACTTGAGTTTCATTGATTTCAGGACATAAACTTACTGGTCCACCAGTTAATCAAAGCAAGTGAGATGATCATTGCAGCAACACTGAGGTCATGGACTCTGACAATTTATTTGTGTGACTGGAGGAAATGGGACAACTGCTCATGGTCAGCAGTGTAAACCCTATTGCCTCACCAGGAAACACAGGTCTGCAATTTCTCAAAACTCTAACATGACCTTGTTGCCTTGTTGATATTGTTAAGAATATTGTTGGATTTCATAGAGTTTCTGTAAATGAGGACATTACTCTTTTTGCTGTTGGGATTGTTTCCTTCTCTTCCTGGAGAGTGCCAAAGAAGACAGCAGTTAGAAAAGAAAGCAGAGGTTTCTAGGGAGGATGGGAGTATTGCTGGGGGAGGAACAGAAATAACAAAACATCAGAACTGTGAGTGCCCATATGCTTCTTGATCTCCTTTCTAAAAGGGATTGAATGTGTCTGTTTTGTTTGTGTCATGATGTCAGCAATGACTATTGCCTTCTTTCATCTCTTTGCTCTGATGCCAAATTTTCTGCTATGCCCATTTACAAAATAGATTTGGGCTCTACGTGGGGTTTTAGCTGCTGCAGGTAAGTTCACAAACAGGAAAATCAAACACCAGTTCTCTGTACACTAGGTATGCTCTTTTTTAACCCACATGCAATAGAGGAATAAAAATTTGCTGTGTACAGTGGGACTTAAAACTAGAACTGCTGGGAAAAAGATATCTTCAGTCCATCCAGGGCACCATCATCTCTCTCCCTCTCTCTCTGTATAGCCCCAGAGGTCTGAGGCTGCTCATACACGTTTTATCCTCCAGAGGGCAGTGGCTGTTGAGACCTGTTGTACATGAGTCCCACGTAAAGTGTAGCCCATGCTGACAGAAAGGGCAGGTGGGACTGAGATAAACCACTCAGTCCTAAGCTGTGCAAGGGCTGATAGCAGGACTGCAGGGGGTGGCAGAGGGGATGCCATCGCCACTTGGACCTGTTCGGTGCTTGGTTCTCAGTCATAGCCTTAGGCAGGGTAGCACTGGCAGAGAGCCCTGGGGACAGCAGTGTCAGCAGGAGAGGAGCCCTTGAGCCTTTGGAGCTCTAAGATAGCTCTGAAAAGTTCGTGCCTTCACTCAGTTTGCCCATCTGTCTGTCATGGTTTAAGCCCAGCCAGTAACTCAGAATCATGCAGCCGCTTGCTCACTCCCTGCCTCAAATTGTGTGTGTGTATACTCACAGTTAATTCATATCAACCAGTCCAGAGCTAATGGATGCGGGGAAATATAGAAGAACACAAAATAATAAAGACTTTGGAGGCATAATATGAGATCCAACTACACTAATGTGGGAGCAACTGAGAAAAGCCACAGTGTGGGCAAGGTTTGGGTTTGATTAGACTCTTCTGCTGCCAGGCTGATTTTGACTGGATTGAATTTCTTACTGCTTGAAATTCATGCTTCCATACTGGATTTTTACTTGAAAACAGAGTGTAAGGAGCTTGGGATGAGGCTTTTAACAATAAAACCGAATTATAGCTATAAAGACACTGGCCTCATTCGTTCTTTCATGAAAGCATTTCATTTTCTGTTCTGGATCTGCCTTTTTTCATACCCTTGCATTTCAGGAATAACTCCACTTGGTCTTAATGGAATTAAATAAATTAATGGAATTAAATAAATACAATGTGTCTCAGAAAAATATTTTTAGAATAAATCCTTTCTTCCACTTTACTGTTATCTCTTAGAACAGTGACTGCTAAAGACCTTAGTAGTTGTAACACAACACAATGAGAAACTTGTAAAACAAAGATTCCTCTTAGTTCAGAGACAGAAGTTCTTGCTGGATAGACCACAAGGACCAGCTGGATGTTGCCATCCGCATTTACAGCTTTACCTTATAATGACTTTTATTTCGAGTATGCGGTCTTACCAATTAAAAAAAGCACAACAAAACTAAACCCGTGTATAGAGTCTGGTGTTATAGAGGAAGAGAGGCAATTCTAAAAAACCCCAGGCGGTGGAGCTACTTCATTACCGGTAACAGCACAGCGCTGCTCAAGTTTTGCTTCACAAGCTCTGCGGAATCAACAGCAGCATAGAAAGTCCCAAACTGCCTCTGCCGCCACATCCCAGATCTCGTCTTTCCTGACTAAAGAGTGCAAGTCAGGGTGCACGGTTTTCTGCAAGTCTTTCCCACGCAAAAGTTTTGACTTTCCAGTGGATGTTATCTCTCCCTTCCAGAAAAAATACTATTTACCTCTTCTTACCTGCAACTCTTTAATGAACTCTATGCAGTATACAGTGGTAAGCAATTTATTATACATTCCATAATGACAACATTGATACTGCATCAGAACTTTCCCCAACAGCAGTTTTTCATAGTTTTGGTGCAAAGAGGATTCTATAATTTGGCTCTTCTCCTTTTTTATGTAGAAATGCTAAGATCCATGAAAGTAGATATTGAATTGTGCTTTAAAATGACTCTATTAGGATGGTTTTGAAAGAAAATCTTTCCTCAAGATAATTTTATTTCTTACTGTAATTCTAGGAAACAACAATTTGAAAGAGTTGTTGGCTGCTCTCACAGTGAATTCCCTCAGTTTTAGTCTTAAAAAGCCCAGCTACCAGTGTCAGCTTGCAAATGTGCAGCGCACACACCACAGTGAATTACAGGCTGTGCTCCCACCATGGCGAGTTAACTGCAGGCATTCCCAGTGAACCAAAAAGAGATTAAAACCTTAAGACAACGTGGGTCAAGGCAGGCTTTTCACATGGTCCAAATGGCCTACTTAGCCAGATCCAGGGTTCTTACTAAGTGCTGTACTTTAAGCACTTGCAAAGCAAGCAGAAGAGCAAAACTGACTTTTATTAGGACTGAGTGGTGGGGAGCTGGGTGCAAGTGGGCAAGCACCTGGGAGCACCCAGCTCTCCCATTCCTGGTGTGCCAAGAGCCGGAAAAGCCCTGCTGTCCTGCCAGCCAGGGCCACACCATCCATTCATTGGGGATGGCATAACTTTGATGGAGTGGCTGGGAAAATTGGGCCATTTTCCCTTTCTCAGTGACCTGTCCTGCTCATTAGGAGCAGTGGGTGAGGAGCCATCCATCCACCCACCCACCCACCCCTGACCCAAGAGGCACACCCTCTGTGGTGGAGGCAAACACCGTATCATGGGGCTTTCCAGAAGACCAGCTGAGATACCGCATCACCACGGCAGCCCCCTGGGGGCAGCAGGAAAGCCTGGGTTACCTGTTGACAACGTCCTTAGCTGTTATTAGGATTTATATAGTCATTTAGGAGACGGGCCCAGCTGGCTCTGGGGATTGGATATGGGATGTGAGCTTTTCATCTCCAGGTCACCTCACAGCTGTTGGATGGGCCTGTCGCATGTGTGACATGACTGATGGTCTGAGGAGGAAACACAGGTCTATGTTACACACACACGCACATACACATAACCCCCCGTGCAATTAGCACTAATTGGCAGTCTGCTTCAAAACCACCACCAAGCAGCCAAAGACGAGTGGCCATATAGGCAAACCCAAACTGCTGTACATTTCTCTTAATAAAACTTACGGATTTGGCTTGAAAAATCTATTATGGAGCTCTTGAAAAGGTTAAGCTTGCCCTGGAGCCAATTTCATGTCTTCCTCTACTATCAACATTTGGAGAATCAAATAATTGGGCAAAGGAGGACCGGGTAATTTCTAGTGACTTTATAGGACAGATGATCTGAAAGCCATCTACCTGCCCCTCAGGCTCCCTGCCAAGTGTATAAAAATGAACAGATATTAGTACCAATTAAAAAAAAAGGCACAAAGAAACCAGCAAAATACCCCAAGCAAGCCACCATCTTCTTCTAGTAGGCATATGGGAACATAGAGGATAAATTGCATATTAACTGTAAAAATGCTATCCCTTAAAGTGGCTTCTTCATACTGATTTCTACACTATATTCTTCCACTGCCTGATGAAGCAGCCAAAGCCATCAGGCTGTTTTCTTTCCACCTCAAATCTCATCATAGCCAGGCTCTGCAACTCCTCTCTGCTTGAGTTCCTGAGCTACCCCTGGTACCCTCAGCCCAGAAAAGCACTTAATTTCAAAGGCATCATGGCCCATTTGTAAATATTTTGCTGTCACTGAGGACCAGGATAAGCCAGGTCTGTGATCTTGTGCTCAGCACAACAGGCACTCTGCGCTGCTATTGCTATGTTGCGGTAGGTGCATCTTCTTGGGTGCTGCTTTGTGGGCCAGATATACCTGGTGCTCACATAGAGCTGGAGCAAACACTCAGTGCGACTCCCTGCTCCAGCAAGGCTTGGCCTCAGCTCCCTTTAGAGAGAGGCAAAATGGGTCTCTGTCATGGAACTGCACTGGGCTGACTTTGTCAGTGCCTGGGTTCAAACCCTCCCTACTCTTGCTGGGTTTATTTTGTTGCTGTACAAGGGTTGCATGAAATACAGAGACAGCATCATTAGTGGGTAGACTATCTATTGGGGACTTTTCAGTCCTATTTTTTATCTGCTGCCCCTCCAGTGCCTGACAACGTGGCTTGGTTACGTCACTTCATTCTGTGGCACCTCAAATAATAGAATCACAGAATCATAGAATGGTTTAGGTTGGAAAGGACCATCTAGTTCCACCCCCCCTCCTAGTTCATACCAGTGTCAGGTCTAGCAGCTCATAGCCTTTTGCTGCATATAGTGTGCTCCTAAATTGTCTGACACAACTGCACACCAGTAGCAGGGGAGCTTCTGACTACTACTTTTAGGTATACAGATTTTTTTATATTTATTATTATTGCATTTGATATAATTTCAGTTTCCATTATGCTGCTTTTCAAAGAAAATTGAAATATATTTGAAATTAATTACCATGGTACCAGGAACTGACAATCCTATGCAATATTGCATACGGATGTAGTTATGAGATTTCCTTAGTTCACGTAAGGTGAAGGTTAATTTTAGAATGTAGTAAGAGTACCAAAGTCATTAAAATAGTATGGAAAAATGCTACCAGATGAGAAATTGTCCAAAATAAATTAAACCCATGATCTCAGTCATGTCTTTCCGGGCCACTTTGATACTATTTTTCTTGTTTGTGTTCTTGCCAGAGGTATTCATAGCAATCACGCTCATTTCCAAGGTAATCATTCCTTCTTAGGTTAACAAAAAGGACTCTTTCTCAAGGTGTGTGATGTTACTTTGCAAAAGCAAAAATATGTTTGAACCTCTGAAATAAATTTTAAAAGATCAGTTTTACTTTTGTGTTGGTATAGAACGACCGATAATTTACTATATTATAATGTTAGTACAAACACAGTAGGCTATATTATTTTGACACTTCTGGATATGTTTCTTCATTCCCTTCTGAGTTTTATTATGTCACTGTCAAAATAGCTACTGGTAGGAAATTTTATGACTTGTGCGGCAAAGGATGTGGTGCCACGGAGATGAACAAAGAACAGGTCAGCTACAAGGTAATCCATCTTTCCCCCTCTGGACCACACTCCCCCTTCCTCCTCTACAGTGAATTTTGAGACTCTGCCACAGAGCAGAGAGCTGCTGCAAGACTCAGGGTCGCATTAACACTGTCCTGGATGCCTTCCCACACCTTCATACTTGTAAGGATATTCCTGGTGTGACTGTCATTTGCTGACCCTGATTTAGCACAGTCAGAAGACAGAAAAATTGTGAAAAATAAAGCTGGTTTATGTTCCACCTTTTTGGTTTTTTGGTTTTTTTTCTTTTTTCGAGAGTACTCCCACCGATTTAAAAAGGATGGGTAGATGCTTTTTGAAGCCAGAGTTCAGGCTCACCTGCCTGCATGTCCTTGTTAATGAGAGACAAAGAAAAGGTTGGTTTTAATCATCTCTCTAGAAATTATCATCATCCCCTATTTTCCTGCAATATTAAGCATGTTTGTTAAACAGTACCCACAGCAAAATCCTGTCTTAGGACATAGTTTTTGTTCTAGTACAGAGCCCAGGCACTTTGCCTGAGCAAGGAGGATTTTCGTCTCCTAAAGTCTTAATTTGCCTCCCGTGAGCAGCAGCAGCAGCATCAACAAAAGAGACATCTCCTAAAAGAGACTGTGCCTTTCCTTATATCTCCTCCTGGAGCACAGCTCAGAGGGGCAACCACCTTTCCCAGCTGTCTTAACCTCTCACAGAAGGTAGGGCATGTTTTGCAAGGTAAGACATACAGAAAAGCAAAAGATGATTGTGCAATTGAGAGGTAAGACACACGAACACAGGCTCCTGTTGTGAGATGTAAGGTGGGATATTCTGCATGATGATGTTTAATGTGTCTATCTTCTTGAGTTGAAAATATTTTAAATACTTTCATGCAAAGCTTCAGATTGTAAGAAATACTTCTAACTTGTCAGCAAGAAGTACCTGTGTCCTTTAATACTTTCTTTCCTCTCCCCAATTTATATCTACCAACAAATAGCTGGTGTGGGAAAGCCAACCAAGTATATCCATGAGGTAATTATAGTCACATTAACCATTATCAGTGAACATGCACAAATGCAAGCAGCTAACTGAAAGCTGCCCTTAATGCTCACCTAGAGTCACCAGGACAGCAGTGTTTCACATCCTACACAGGACAGTTCAGCAAAGCAAGAAGGATTTGACCTTCCTCAGCTTTTCAGACATAGACAGGTTTTGACCATGGAATTAACTAGTTCATTTTCTCTTTTTTCCTCACTGTGCTCTGCCAAAACGCAATTAGACAAAAGCACTGCACACAGAGCCTGTTCCCTGCCAGAGGGCACTTCTGAGGAGACAAGCAGTGTATATTGAGGTTGCTCCTGGAGTTAAGACTCAAATGATGATTTAAAGGGAAACATGTTGCGTTAAGAAATGTTATGTGCTGCTTTGAATCCATCATTTTGCATGTGCTCAGCTATTCCCTGGGTGGCCTGAGCTTTGGCAGTTATTGCCTGCATTACTTTATCAAATTAAATTTGATCAGGGGGAGGAAAGTGAGGATGGGGATATAATGAGATTACAAGTCCTTGGTCTCCCCTTTTACTCTCCCATAGCTTTTTGGCTGCAATGCCATCATGTCCAATTCAGACAAGACCCATCCTGATATCTTTTACCTGAGGCCCTGGTTTTGCAGCATCTCGAGGGCCAATGTTCCCAGAAGGTGGTTGGGAGTGATGCAGGCAGTGGCTGCAGGACTGAGCTCTGGTGCAGGCGGTGGGGATCTCGTAGCTCCATTCCTTGGGTGCTGGGGTAACCTTCCTGTTGATAAGTGGTGGAAAACAAAGAGCTCTCACTGGGTGAACAGGATGTGGCTAACTCTAAATAGTGTTATGGAGTTTCTGTGGTTTTCAGTAACAGTGGCTTCAATGGGTTACTGAGACTGAGTGTGGAATAAAATGTCAGGAAGATTGAAAATTAGGTTTCATCTCAAAAGATACAGAGAATTTGCTGAGCACAAGGATCTCTCCCTTATTTCTGCAGAGTGCCAAAGAAGTCCTCACATGCTCAAGTTTAAAATTGGCCAATGTAACAATATTTGGTAAGTCAAAAATCAGGATAGACAAATGGCAAACATTAAAAAAAATCATACGTTGAAACTAACCATTCAATTCCTCACATGTATTATTGATTCTGTATATAAGAAGGCCGGAAAATCCAATGTACACCCAGATCTCAAGGACACAAGATACTCGTCTTGTGGCAGTGAAGACCACTTCCTGTACAAAACAAATCTTGCACTGACCTGGAAGAGAGGATGGAGAATGGTGTTCACTGTACTGCAATATCATTCACTTTTCTTGATTCTATCTGATCTGTGAATTCACAATGAAGAGAAAAATCCTTATTTTCAGTGTACAGATCAATTGCTAGCTGGATGCATTCATGTAAAAATATATTATTGCTAATTGTTCAGTGAAAGACTTATGAAGAATTTATAAAGAATGAATCTCAATGCTTTAATGAAATCTATCTTCTGCTTATAAAAGCTACAGAATGTAATAGGGAAGAGTCTCTCTGTAAGTTTTCTGGATCTAGCACTGCATGGTCAGATTGTAATTCAGAATTAAATTTCATTCAGTTGCTCAAAAGCCTTTAAAAGAGATTGAAGATTTTATTAAATTCCAGAGGATTTACCTGTAAGACAAAATGTAGTTGAATAACATACAATCTGATACCCCTATGTATTGGAATCATCTTTGCATTGCTGGTGGCATCTTCAATCTCCTGACTTCTGGATACGTTTAGCACTTCATTTTCATCCATCCCAAGCTCTTATCCTAATAAGCAAGTTCAACAGTATCTGTGCGTATGGATTAGCTAGACTGAACTTCTCTTCCCTAACACCCAGTCAAACATCTATTACAGAAAGTAGAGGGATGCCCACTGATTTTATGGGGAGCTAAATCAGTTGCAAATCAGGATAAAACTGGTGCAAGTGGGAAAGAGTTTTGCAGACTCAGATATATCAAAGTACTTGGAGCTGCTGGAACTATGTAAGTGCCTGACTCCTTTTCTGAATAGGCATTTTAGACTCACGTCCCCAGTAATATTTAAGCCCCCAAATCATTTTGAGTAACTGGGACCTTTCTGAAGACAGAGGAGTTGCCCACAATGTAAAATGGCACCTACTATCACAGATGCAATTCTCTCCCTGTTTATGGGTTATCCTTTAGAGTTCTGCAAGGTGTCAGACCCTTGCCACGTGAAGGAGATTTAACATATATCTAGAAAACATAAATCCTGGCTATTCTTTCCTCTCTTCAGCATGACCCTGCCCAAGCTGACATCTCTCGAAAACTCTAAGTACACCATGTCACGTGTTATTTGCACAATGTCTTGGGTCATCTACACAATGACTTGATATGAACATTTTCACGTTTGTGAAAAATTGACCGGAGGCCAGTTCTCTGTATTTTAATATTCCTTGAAATTACACAAGCCTGGAAAATCTGTGGAGCTGTGTGGGTTACAGTTTTGCTTCTGAACCTAACATTAAGGCAGTCTAATTGTTACACAAATAATTACATCGGAGCTGCAGAATTAGAATTGTATGAAACAGAAATGAAAGCATATGGAAAGGATGACTCAGCTCCATTCTGCTCCAGTCCTACCACATCTCTGAATTATTGTTTTCCCCTAGAAGTGCTTTTGATCTGAAGTGCATCTGTAAAGACGAGACAAAAGTTTTGATTCATATTACTTCCCAGTGAGCAGAGGTCTCTAAGCAGACTTTCTGTCAGTAGTGACAGGGGCAGAGTCCATAGCAGATCAGAGCATGGGAGTTTTTTCACAGATGTGGTTGCATGTGGATTCCTCACCATCATCCCATGGCCATATTCTGCTCTCAGTCCCTTCAGTAAAGATCTTGGGGAACACAGCAAGATCTATGATTTACATCTCTAAATTAAAACGGTGAAGGTCTATGCACTCTCTGTTATCAATATTTTACTTTGCATTGCGTAAATTGACAGATCCTGTTCCAACCTAACTGTTAGTCCTTCACCAGTTCCTGTCTCTAAAGACTGTGGTACCAGTGAGGGCAAAAGCCAGCTTTATATTTGGCTGCAGGCTTTAGGTTTAGCCACAGCTGTGGGATTGCTTCAGAGCTGCACGAGGAGTGGATCCATCTTTACAGCTGGCAGCAGTGTTACTGCCCAGCTAGCAAGAGTGCCTCAGTGTCCCAAAACTGGAAAGCGGCTCCCATTCCAGCTGCCATTGTCTTGGATATTTGAGAGTTATTGGTACAAAAGACTGGCTTCTGCTTTGGCAGTGTCTTTCAGCATGACATCTTAACCTGTTTTATGCAAGCCAAGACCTATTCAGAAAAGAATCAGGGAACCAGATCCGATTGCTCTTGTTCTCCAGTGCAAAGCAAAATGCATGTGCCCATGAAAACCAAGGGCTAAACCTGTTTCCTCCCAGACCACTTTCCTGAAGCCCGTGATATCTGCCTGGTCGAGCAGTCTCAGCTCAGGACGGAAGGGCTGTTCCTATCATGTAACAGATCCATACCTTCTTTCTCATTCTACTGCATGCCCATCCTGTTTACCTCTTCTGAACTGCATATTGTTTCCACTTTAACAGCTCCTGCCAGCTGTTTTCTTTTGGTACCTTTTATTGCAGATAGAATTTCAAGGGCTTCCAGGGGGAAGCTGCTGAAAGCACTGCAGCTCTCGGACTCACTTCAAAGCAACTTTCATCATTTTTCACGCACTCTTTTTAGGACTCCTCTTCTGTTCTTTCCCCAAACCAGATTCTCTCAAAGATCACACTGGGAGATAGCACTATTTATGGCACTTCAGCGGGAGACATCATGGTTTTTGTCTGATTTAGATACATCCACTGTCCTGTAAAGGTTAACAACAGAGAGGTTTCCTCCCCCTCTCACTTGTATTTTGTTATTGGTAGGGTTTTTTTCCAGAGGAAAGGGTGGGAGGGAAGGTTACATCTGGAATTTAGCTGCCAGAAGCCTGAGGGTCAACTTTAATTTAGTTGAACCTCCCATCATTAAAGAGATTGTAGCTTCTGCACTGGACCAAGCAGACTCATCCGTGGGAGGCCCTGGCTTCACACCAAGGCTAATTGTGGCTGAATTATCCTTACAAGCTGCGAGGCTTTGTTGCTGGACTTAGAGGAGAGACAGCCCATCAGTTTTGTAATTATGCCAGGGTGGAGAGCAGGAGGGAAAAGAAAATTCCTGCCTAAACGAGGCCCTCAATGAGCAGCCTGCCATCCTCCCAAGGCCAATGGGTGCAGACCAGGGCTGCTACCCTGATGAACTGGAGGCTGTGTCCTGTAATGTGGTGGGGGAAAAAGGACAGTAAGTCTTGAAAATACAGGGTTGAATGACTATGTTGGATGGGAAAGGCCAGATTCAACCTTGACATAATGGGCTGTGACCCTGCGAATTCAGTGCAGGGACACTCCTCCAACAAGGGTGCTTTCAGGAAAACCAAATACAAATGAAGTGGTTTGAAGAGTAGTTTGTAGTATCACATGTATCTTCTTGGGTGTCATATCTTGAGCTTGAGCTACTCAAGATAAACAAAAAGAAGTCTGTTTAAATCCTGATTCTTCTGCTTGACAAGTATTTGAAACCCACCTGAACAGTCAAGCTGGCTCTGCTTTGAATAGGAGGTTGGACTAGGTGACCTTTAGCAGCCCCTTTCACCCCAAACACATCTGTGATTCTGTGTGGATGTCCATTTTCTAGAAACCCCATTTAAACCCATGATATTCTTACTGAAAAATAGAAGATGTTAAAAAAGATGAAGACTCATTTCCCCTGTTTGCTTTGTGGATGGGTATCTATTGTGAATTTGCCTTCCCTCTCCTCTCCAAACCATCTGTAATGCCACTGAAGGAAGAGGGAGACTGATGCTGGCTTGGCATGCTTGTGAGGGCTAGCACACCATAACCATTAGCACAGCAGAGAAGGTGGCAATAGCAGTGAAGAGTCAAAATGCTTAGCCCTCCTTTCCCATGGCGCAGCCAGCATTTAACAAGGTGTCATTAGCTGAGAGCACAATCCCACATCTCTCTCTTCAACAAACACTGCTCAAAGTGTCATAGGAAATATGCCCCTCTGCTGCCTACAAAGCCAAGGACAGGTTTGTGTATTTTGTGATGCAAAACTCTGCAATGGACACAGCATCCAGCCAGGACCTGGAGCCAGTAATGAGGCAAAATTTCCTGAGCACTGTTATTGCTCACTGCTGAGCAGGAGGAGCTGTTCATGGCTGCTGCTTCGCTGCTCTAATAGTTGCAGAGCTGCATATCTGCCTCTGTCAGTGGCACGATGTTGGCATATGGAGGCGCAAAGAGGTCCTGGGTGAGCTTTGACCCATACGTCTGCACTTGAGCCCATGATTGCCTGATCGCCCATCTTTCAGTCCTTGTATCTTAATTCTCACATAAATAAATAAATAGATAAATAAATGAAAAGCAACCTCTATTTGACCCTCCTTGTTCACTACTCAGGCAAATGAGCTTAACAATTACAGAACATCTTGTCTTTATAGCTACCAAATATTCCTGAATGATATTGCCCACACACCCAAGTGGAAGACTGCCAAACATATCATAGATTTTTTTTTCTTAAGCATAGAAACCTGAAGGACATATTCTACTTGCTGCCTTTGGAGCACTTTCTTCAGGTCATTTGAAAAGCAAAGGCAACTCTTTTCCTGAATTACAGCTGCAAAGAGTGGGGTAGAAACTTAAACTGAACTTGAGACTTTTGAGATGCTTCCTGGCTGTTTGTTCACATAGGAAGGTGGTGTGATGTGATGCAATGTGCTGTAATAAGGGAGATGAATTTTGGAGGAAGAGGTTGCTTCATGGGTATGGAGCTCCTCAGGTGTATTTGAAGCCTACTGAGTTCCTTGTGACCTCAGTTAGTCTGTCTCTGGACCAGCTACTCCACTGAGAATGCTGTCTTACAACCTGTTTGGTAAAATACTTGAAAGTTTTCACCTCTAAACCTCAAGCTGCAAGGAGTTTTTACGATCCTTAATAAAACACTTAGAACCGAATCATTTTGACATTTTTGTTGTTGTTGTTAAATAAACAAAAATTTCTTATATAAACAAAAGAGGTGGGTTGACTCTGAACCCACAATTTACTGGCCTTTTACCAGCCTGGAGTAATCTTCTTCAGAAACAGTGATGAACCTGTGGCAGAAAAATGCTTTTCTTACTGTATAATCCCTGCATACTGTATGGGATGTAGATTACTGCAACTCTTATCTTGCATAAATGAACAGCTCTGGGCAAACTATTACACAGAAATTAATGAAACTCACAGAAGCTATAAGCACACATTACAACTAATGGAGGCTTTTCCCAAGGAAAGGCAGCAGGAGTATCCTACTGGCAAATCTATCACATCATTGGACTATGAAAGTTGTAACAAATATTCTAGGATACACTAGTATATTAAAGAGGAGGCCTGTGGCAATTGTAAAGACTACAAGAGCTTTTAGCCTAAGGCTTACTCTGATTGCAAGGAAAAATGATCTCGTCTTCAATTTCTCAAGATACAAACCAAACGCCTTACAAATTGGTCACATACCATTTAACTCATATTAATCTACATCATGTTGCCTGGGGGGTCAAAACCTTGGTTTTGTTGTATTTTTCTTTTTTTCCCTCTAGACTGTATCTTTTTTTTTGGCTGTAAAATGTGCGGAAAGCTGCCCAAGAGACAGTCACAAATATGCTTCTCATTACCAGCATGCTCTGTACAGTAATGCTTACACAATCATGCTAATGTGTTTTGCTTCGAGTTCATGTAAATCAAGCTTGTGAATCAGTCCATTTTAGATGTATTAGCACTGTAAGAGACTTTAGTCAAGGAAAGAAATTTTATTGGACACACTTTGCTTTTTCTGACTCAAAAGATACAGATATCCCTTAAATGCAACAACAAGCTCGTTAACTGGTGTGTATAGGGTCAGCTTATCATGAATTTCCAAGGCTTTTAATGCAGACCATGCACGGTTCTGTAATTCAGCCTCTAAGGAACAGCCTTTAGGACTGGAAGGTAAGCACTTTTCCTCTAACTAGCTTCCCTGTGAAGCACACGAAGGATTCACTGAAAGCTGAATTAAATGTTTCAAACTATTAAGAAAGGCTTTAAGTCATTTTAAGATACAGAGAACCTCCAAAACTTGTCTTTTGGCCTATAAATATTTGATATAAGGAGGTCAGCTTCTATGCCCTAACTGAGGAAAATGTTGCTTTTCACTATACCAGCTGGGATTTCTTTCCAATGCGGTCAGAGCACATGGACAGGATATGCCTTTACACTGAAAATGTGAGCATAGAGCAACGATACCCACAGCTCACTAGTGCAGGCTTTGCCCAGAAATGCAGTTTAACCATACGTGGAAAGGCTGATCTCAGACCATCCCTCTCAGAAGCCTTTATCATCATGCCAAAGATGGGTCCTGGTGTCCTCCCTCCTTAGCCACCCCTTCCAAGCCTCTGCAACCTGGCAATGTTAGATCACCATTCTCTATTGCAGGAGGAAGGATTTCCATGGAGGTGGATTGCAGTTAGGGCTCACCTGCATGAGAACGGCTCTGCTGATGTGCAAACATCCCCTTTGAGGGCTCCAGGGGATGAAAGAACGGCTTCCCTGAAGGGCTGTAAAACCCATTCACCTGGACAACTTCCCAAGACAGGCTCTAGCTTGGCTTTTGAGAGGCATACTGAAATGCTTCCAGGCTTTCACACAGTTGACAAAGGCATGAGTAAGCCTGCCCTGATCCAGATCATGGGCTTAGATATGTCTCTGCAGAGCTGTGTACCTACTCAAGATTGATTGGGCAAGGCACTGTGTGTGGAGGTGAAGCAGAGTGGTCTTCTAGGACTCAGTGCTCCTGGGATGACCTGCTGGATGCAAATATACCACCAAAACTTCATAGGCATGATTATGAGTTTTTACTAATACATCTCGAGACAGCAAATTGGCCCAAAGACCTCACAAAAGGAGTCTGAAATCACATATGGATTCATCACACCTTCACTTTCCCTTGCAAACACTGGCTTGACTGAGTCCCCAGCTATCTCCCTGCACACTGGTACAGAGTGGGGGAAAACCAGGCTTGTCATCTGCCCACTCAGTCCCCTGATGGAACAAGACATATTTGCCTTTAACCCAGGCAAAGGTTTCACCTGCTCCCACTGCTTCTTGATAAAAGAGTCAGCGCATGAAACCATCGCCAAGGATATGAACAGATGCAGAGAGGAGAATGGGAACAACAGCAAACATTATGTTCCTCCCAGAGCGGTGCTCCTGTTGCTGCCCATGCCACATCTGTGTTTTTGAAGGGAAATGTCATAACATTGCTAATCAATAAGAAGAGTGACAAGACCATTTGTCAAGAGCAAGCCAGCACTGCAGCTGTTGCAGTCATCCTCTCTATGGGCTTTGCGACAAGAAGCGGAGCGAAGCACCCGACCATTCGCCTGCGGCAGCCACTGTGCGAGGGCAGCCCCAGGCAGCTTGCTAAGGTGCCGCGCCAGCCTTGCGGCAGTTGGGCTGAGCAAGTGGGCAAAAAGCCTGGCAGGAAGTATAGAGTTTCCAACAAAAGACACCAGACACCCTGCAAGGGAGGGACGGTCCTGGGTGTCGGAGGAGTCTGTTGACCTTTAATCCTGAGCCCGCTGTTGCATATGCATCACGTTTGAACTGCAGATGTTCCTCGCTGCTCCGCCAGTCAGGGCGACAAGCGGCTGATCTTACAGAGGAGGAGGCAGGGCTCAGAGAGAACTTAATGAAGACTTTAAGCTATGGGTTGCAATTAAAATAGCCCGGTGGTGTAAGCGTAGGGGGGGTCACTAAGCTCCTGCAGCTGCTCTGCCTGCAGTAATGGCTGAGAGTTAATGTCCGTGCTGATAGGCACGGCTCTCCTCCACAATGAGAGCAGTCATGCATGCCGGGGGGCTGTTGGCAGAGGTGACAAAACTGATCTGCCCTTTCCCACCCCATCAAAATAATTTTTAAATTAGGAAATTTATCTTAATCTGGTGGTCTATCTGTGAGTCGCACTGCTGCCGATAATGCTTTCCCACTTTCCTCTAGACAGCTCTGGCCAGTAAATAGAAAATGAATAAATATTGATGTAGGGAGGCACAGGGAAACACCCCTTCTTTTTCAGACCACGACCTGCGTTTTCATAGGCAGAGTTCGGTCTTCAACATGGTCCCCACAAGAAAGAAAGCTGTCTGCTGCAAAATAGAGATCTGCTTCTCTGTTCCTGAAAGCAGCTAATTACAATAAATCCACATGTCATGGTGTCGTACCCAACTGTCAGGATGCCTACAAGTTTAAAATGATACAGGCTTGAGCCTGGATTGCACTTCTGAACTATATCCACCAAGGTGCATCTGTAGTATTGATCCCACATGAGGTTACGAGGTTCGACAGTAAATACTGTTTGACTAACACCAAACACCAGGATCCTCTCTCAGTGTCACCTTAGCAGCAGCTAATGCCGCCTGATGGTTGTCTCCTGACGCTCAGGTTCAGACCATGATGCTGCAGCTCTGCAAAGTACACCCAAACTATTTGTTTTGTAACCAAGTTTCCTCTGAGAGAAAAGTGCCATTTTTTCTTATTCAGTGTTTTGAAAAAAACTGTCAGTTCTGGCAGGATTTTGTTTCCAGAACTTCTTGTCCCAGAACAGAGCATTCCCCTAAGGTTGAAGTGGCCCATGTGAACATTTCTGGAATGGAATCTTTTCAGTGTTCATTTGGAAATGATTTTTCCCCACATGCAATTCATTGTTATTATTTTCACACAAGAAAACATCGAGAAGTTTTCAAAGGACAAGCTTGGACCAAAACACTTTGATTTCACAACGGCGGAAAGTTTTGATTGACCCAAAGTAACATTTTATCAGCCCTCCATTCCGCTCAGAATTTCATTTGCACACAAATGATTCTGTTTTGTTCTGGAACCAGGAAAAACATTTTCACACATGGAAAGATCGAGTTTATCTCAATCTTACCAGTCCTCCCCACAGCTGGTCCTCCTTCCCTGGTTCTCCAGCTCAAGCTGGAAGCTGGCCAGGTTTTGGCACCGTCCTCTGCAACAGCCATCACTGGATTTCACCCTCTTGCAAATGCACTAATATTGCCCTCACAGCCTCCACCAAGGGCAAACTCGTTAAAGCTGGGAGGTCTGATCAGAATGCATGAAGTGCTACAGAAATGACCAGGCTTGAGAGATAATTTGTCAAAGTATTTGTCGTTTCTCATCTTTTTAAACATGCTGCAGATCTTCAGGCACCTGAATTCCGGCCTGGCTGTCTGAGAAGTGGCCATATAAAGAGATGAAATTTTGAAGAAAAGGGGTAGGTCAAGAGGTTGCATTCATTGTAAGGAATGATATAGCTTTCATAGCAATGTATCTACTGCCTGTAATTTATAACCCAGGCTGCCATAATGCTCCTGTATCCCTTTTTGTTTCTGCAATTCCAGTTCAGTGAAGAATTTTGGCATGTGCTTCGATGGACAGGCAGATGGTAACATTGTTTGCCATTAGTGTAAACCTATTATTTAATATATCTGTTGGTTTTATTATGGTTTTGGTTTGTTTTTTTTTTGACAGAGTACTAGCGACTGTAAAGTTTAATTCCCTTTTTTTTTTTTCCAATAAATAAATCATTGCTGGTTTCAGTGGGAATTCTACTTTTATCTGCCAATAAGAAGCTGAAGTAAACCTCTTAACTAAACTGCCTCCTCCTTCCTTTCCTCTTTCATGTCGCTAAGCCTCTTCTTATGACCAGCGTCTTGTGTATTTCAGGTTTTATGTCAGTGAAAGAAATGGGGTTTAAATTGGTAAATTCTGCCTCACAAAGTCTTGACATGAGTGGAATTGGGATTTTATCCTAGGCCAACACAGGCTTGGTTCCCAACCAACCTTACTGGCACGAGGCTCTGAAACTTCTGCTACTTTGATGGCACACTTGTGCTTCAAGCAGGTGGAAGGGACAGCAGAATCAGGCTGAATATATAAAAAAAAATGGGGAAATTTGATGAATAAAGACATAATCATTAATATTCTTGGAACACGCTTGCCCCACTTTATTTCTATACCAGGAGTACATGATTAACACAGACACTAGAGTCCAGCAGAGGCTCAGTGAGAGTTCTGAGGCAATGGCTAGCTGCACTGTACCAGAGCAGGTTACCGTGTCTCCTGGCTGCTTTTGAATGGCTTGCTTCCTCTCTTTCTCATCTCCCTGATTTAAGACTATCAATCACCCTCTAAGCACATCAGGCCAAAGCCATTAGAGGGCAGAAAGAGAAAACCTGGTTTGATCCTCTGAACCCTTTGTTTAGCTGGCTCTGGAGGTAAGTCCATCCAACCAGTGAAAAAGTCTCTTTTTCAGACCTGTGCATTCATTCAGGGCACTCATATGCAAGGAAAGCAGTGAAGCTGAACAAAATGTAAATTTTGCTGGCTGGGGAAGATTTTCTTATGTTATAAACATCTACAGCTGAGACACTGGATTTCCATTTGACTTGGGGGTTTTTGCATCTGACTTCTTAACTATGTACCTCAGCTTTTCTATGCGCTGAGGTTCAGGAAAGGAACTTTGTAGCTGGGGAGGTAGGAGAAGTAGTGAAAAGCTTATGAACGGGCTTATAATGCCACCATAAAATTATGTGCTCTTCTGGGTAGAATTCTTTAGCTTTTTGCTCTGCCACACATCTGGCACAGTTCAGACTCCTTGAGAAGTAGCAAACTCACATATACATATTACACATAGACACCAAAGATACAGACAGCATGGGAAAAGCCAAACTGGGTAGTGGGATTTCCCTCTTTTTTTTGCAGTGATCAGACTAGCACAAAGCAAACACATCATTTCCACTTTTCTTGTCCCATTCAGTTGAAGCAATTAAAATTGAGAGCAACTTCACTGAAGCTGAATCTGGTGGGAGGCCAACCTCAGTGAATGGGCCTGGTCCAGTTATTAATAAGTTTCTGTGTACAGCAATCAGAAAATCACATATTTTATGCGCTAGAGAATTACTACATCAGGTGAAATCAAAGGGACCGCTTCAAAAGTGGTGGTTTGGGGAGCTGGAATAGAGAGTTCTTGTTGCACCAAATCCAGGCTGTCCCAGTGATCGCTCCTTCAAAGCTTCAGAAACCTCCTGCTTTAAACCAGACAGACGGAGGATGCTCCTTGAGAGTACAATCCCAAAGAGAGCAAGGCTCTGACGTGTTAACATGAAAAGCCCTTTCAGAGGTGAGAGCAGAATTGTTACCTTTTATACTGTGGTTGTGATGCCATTTCTGGTGACAGCATCAGGCAAAGAGCAGGTGATGCAGCTACACTGGTGTTATTGTGGAAATCCATCTGTGACAGGCAGTAGAGAGGCAAGGAGGATGGACAAGTAACCCACTTAGACCTGCATGCAGTGACTCTACTCCCATGGCAGATTTCATGCTGTATTTTGCCATCCAGCTAATGGTGTAGTGGAAAGTAAACACAGGCAGTAATGGGATGACAGCCTTGAGATGGGTTAGAGTCTCTTTTCAATGGTATTCCTTAAAAATTCTTTCCAGTGTTACTGGAATATTTTTTCTCTATCTTTCCTATGGCCTTATAATGATCATAAATGATGCTATAATCTATTTAAGCAGGTTTGGGTAAGTATGGGAACCCCTTTCTTCTATGCAGTATTGCAGACTAAGTCTGTCACCTAAATCTATTTGCCCTTTTGCTTTGTCTGCAAACTGAAGTGATGCTGGTCTGGTTTCTTTTCTGTGGACCTGGAAGGCCTCTTGTTCTTGCAGATCAAGAATAATAAAGTTATTTCTCTGCCAGAAATGACTCATTGCCTAAAGCGCCTTAATACATATGACCTATGTTCTTCTGCCACTAGTCTGGGTGGAGGTGGCTGTGTTTCTCTTCAGATTAGGGCTGTCTGCTTTCATCATATTAGATTTAATGCACTGAGGTATTCCTAGGACAACTCATCTCTTCTTTAACATCACATTATCCATGAAAAGAGCCTCTGCTAAGCAGAGATGACAACCTATGAAAGCTTTTCCTCATACCAAGGGAGACAAATGAGAGGAAGAAACTGCTTCAAGATTGTTCTGGAAGGTGTGGAGCTCACTGGCCTTGATCCACTAAGGCAGGAAAGCATTGTTTTAACTTCAAACATACAAGTATTTGTCTTCAGTGGGACTATTCAAGCCTGTAACATGTATATGTACGTGAAGACTCTCGTTCTCAGAAACTGCAATGACAACAATTCCTCTATGATTTCCTTTTCTTTCAGGCTACCTACCAATATGTCAGTTTATTAAACAACTCCTTACTGTTCTGGCAAGTGACCTGATGAACAGCTTGAGCCCCAGAGTCTTGAATCTGTGTCTGACTTGAAAGTATTTCTATTTCTGTGCTCAGTTCCACTTCACCTCTAGAGATCCATTCTTCCTTTTTTATTCTTTTCTTATTCTGTGCTTCTCCTTTTTGGAAGCATCTCTGAGACTTGCAGAAACAATGCACAAAACTAACAGAGCTGCTGTAAAATTCAGGTATTCCACCTTGCCACAGCACAGGATTTTGCAAAATAGGACACAAAAAATATATATTATATCTTTTTATTTTAGTTTACAATAATGGGGAGAAGGGAGGAAGACATTAAAAGACCAAGCAGCTTCTAGGAGCAGTCTTTTCTGACAAGTCAGCTGGTATGAAAGCAAGGGACTGGTGACCTTATGCCATTTACTTCAGTGTGCCTGAATCTACCACTGCATCTCATTAATGCTGCGCTAAAATGCATGAAACATTTTACTGTCCTCACACCTGCCTTTCACAGATGAAGGAAACTGCTTTATGTGGCTGAGGAGCAGTTCAGTATCTTGCTGCCATGAGATGGCAAATATTGCTCTAGATAAACATAAATTGGCAGAGGATAGTTGCAATAATTTCGTTTGTTCCTCTGATGTGACTGGACAGTCTTTGTGACAACACCGATTTTAGTTCTGTGCTTAGAACTTTATCCTGTTTTCCTATGTCAGCCAGGATGATTTGAAAACAACACATCAGCTTCACTAGTTTGCTCTGAATAGTGATGGCAGCAACTCTCCATAGACCGGTTACAGCTTTGGGCCTGTCTCTGAAATGTTTCTGCACCAGGCAGATATTTAAAGCTACAGGTGCACTTATGAGATGCTTATGTCAGTGTGGGATTTTCAAGGGATAAGTTTCCAGGTGGATAAGTTACTCTGAGAAGATGGTTGAGATAGCTATATTTAAAATTAAAAACATACGAACACTTGAGCCACAGTATTTTCAGTCTTGTTATAGAGAGAATACAGGCTTATATCTGAGAATTGCTGAGATTTGCAAGCACCAGCGTAGGACACCTCTTGTGGGTGGAAGCTGTGTTTTTTAAGCTCACTGCTGCTCACTTACTGCTTAATCTGTGCCAGCTGAAACAGGGAAAGCTCTAGCGACAGAAATGGTGAACCTATTAGTACCTGCCACCTGTGGTCCTTCCTCTATTACCCTGCATGGCAGGGAAGTGCTCTCCCACCTCACAGCAAGCCCTGCAGTGAGCTCATTTCTGCTTCTTTCAGATAGTCTTGAAGAGCCTAAGACACCCAAATTGAGTGAAGGAAGCCCTTGACACACCCTATTGGAGAATGAGGCTTTCCTAAAGGGCAGCATGAGAAAAGCATCTCTCTGGAAGAGTAACTGAGTAGGTGCCACCAAGCTTTTTCTTCCTTTTTTCATCTGCTGCTGAAGAAAGCTGCAGGGTCAAATGAGGCTGTGAGGGCTGGGAAAGGCATCCCCAGGCACCAGTGAATAGCTGCCAGGGGAGAGGCTGTATTGCAGGCACACAGGGACACCCTTCAGCCACAGCATATCATCAGCAATCCAGAAACCACTTTCCCTGTGGCATAGTCTAACAGCTGAAATCAGGCCCACCATCTCTGCTAATTCTTTGATAAGTAATTTTCCCTCCCTAGAAGGTCTTTCAGACAAAACAGCCTAATGCTCTCAGCGAACATGTGAGCAACTTACTTGACCAGTCCGTAGTCTCCCAAGAGCACTATAACATTGCTATAAAGGTCAGAAAAACATTCCCCAAGGTTTCTGAGATGGCTTTCAGGATAAATAATTTGCTCAAACTGTCTTCCACTTTTTCTGGCAGGCTCAGCTCAACCATGAGTCCAAATAGAAATACTAGACTAATCACCGGCTCCTGGGAAATGACGCCTTCTTCCTCGTCCAAATACACCAATCCCAATTTGCCTACCATTCTTTTCTCTTACACAGGAATCTCAGCTGGAAATAATGGGTACAATTTCTGTTTGCTGTAGCTTTTAACCCTGAACCTTCCTGATGAGGCTCTGGAAAGTATTCTTTTCATCACTGATCCAAGTAGTATTTAAAATTAGCAAATGCATATTTAAATTCCAGAGAAAGGCAGGAGCTTGGGTTCTAGGTCATTATTTTTCTCCTACAGATCCTCTTGTGTGTTCAGAGTTATGTGAATCCAGCATAATCTGTGTATGGGCTTCTTTAGGAGAGGTATTAGAAGCTTGGGACTCCAACAGGCCTTGATCAATTAACTTTACTAGGACTAATCCAATCAAGAGAAGACAAGGGAATATATTGTCAGAGAACAGGACAGAGATAACAAAAAGTCCATCCTGGTAGCAGAAATATTGCCAATGCTGCTGATAGGCAAGAAGATCAATATAGAATAAGGTTGAGCACTACGTTACTCCTGCTTTAGCTAGTAGCTGCGTCTCTGACTCATCTCGTCTCCATCAAGAGTAAATGTTGAAAGGGTATAGGGGCAAGGAGGGGAACATAGCAGGGAACGGGCTTGAATGTGCCTGTCTTCAGCATGCAAGATCTTCAGGTCTACTCACCTCACTCAGCCTATGCCCTCCATATTCCTCAGACTAACAGGTATGGATATAGGCACCTTGTTGATGATCCTGTTTAAGACTGGAGAAGCAGATTCAGTTGTTCCTCCCCATACTATCTCAGGCTGATCTTTTGACTGCTGAAGGGTTTTGTTTTTTTTTTGAATATAAATCCCTTGGGGTGGTGCTTTATTTTTATTTGGCTTGTAAGTGATCATAGAAAATAAAAATTCATAAAGTAATAACGATGTTTTGTTTTCTATCTTGATATTTTTCTTTTTACTGGTACGTCAACATGTATGTGATCCAGTGGGTCACACTGGATTGATGAGGTGACCATCATGCTAGAATACATTTGACTTTTCAGCTTAACTAACTAGGTGTCTCTTAAGAGCTGGATCGAGTGACTGTCAGTTTTAATCTGAAGCAAAACTCAGATGGGGACGTTTGCAACTACAGCAAAATATCTCTATCACTCAGAGCATAAAGCACAGAAAAATCTGCTTTGTGAAGACCCATGTACAAAACACCCATCCCAAATCTTGTGACTCCTCTATCTCTGAGGATGCCCAGATCTCCAGCATAACCGTCAGGTTTCAGGATTGCTTGTGCAGTAACTATTTGCACAGGAATGTTCCAAAATGAGGTGCTTTACAGATATAGAGGAAACCAACAGAAAATGAAAGGGAGACACATTTATGTGATCATCTGCCTATATATAAACTGTTCTTTCGCCCAGGACTCCCGTGCCAAGTCCTCCTGTTAGAGGACTAATTGCATTTCTTGTACCTTCTGTATTGCAAACAGCTCACTCGTAGGACTTGTATGATATCTTTCTTCTTCTCATGGCTTGGACTCAAAGGTGCACAGGAGGAAGTACATACTGGCTCAGGGGGCATGGAGGTGGGGCGTGCCCTTGCATCAGGAGAAGGGGCTCAGCGTGTCCACTGTTTAGGGAAACACACCTTGGAGGCAGGTTTCACTAAGAGCTCTTGGGATTTAGCATCAAACATGACTGCCTATTGGACCAGCTGAGAGCACTGCATCCCAGTGCAGCCCTGCCTCCACTCTGCCTGGACAGCCATGGCACACTGGTGGACACACGTGGACAAGGGCATCCCCTACTGTCACTCAGGCTTGCTCTGATCCCACTTATGAAACCTGGGACAATGCAAGGCCCTTCTCAGACAGCCCCTTGGTCTGATCTCAGGGGAATATGGAGTAGTAGCCAGAAGACAGCAATTTCCTATTGCAGTTTGGCAGTGAAATTACTCAATATTTTGTGCTCTTCTGCTAATTAAAAAACAACCTTTTACACTTTTATTTGTATTTCCAGGGGGTTCCATTCAGGAGACCTGTTGTATTCAGTTTGCCTCATTATTATCATGGCCCTTATTATTTGTATAGCCCTGAGCTGTTAAGGGAAACAGCCCTTTCCTCTGTCTATTCTCACACCTGAGTTGTTAAGAGAAACAAAGACTCATATTTGAAAATGGGCTGTGCCCTTCTGTAATGTGGTGATATAATTGATCAAAATAATGGAAAAAAATACAATACAGTGATAAAGTGACAGTTATAAATTCTTTTCTTAAGAAGGAATTCGTTGGGTCCAATAAAATATAGTAGACAAAGAAAAAAACGCTTTTATAGATGTATTTCACAAAGTGTGGTTTTGTTTCAAAAGTTTCTGAATAAAGTTTGAGCTCACAGCTCTGATGAACTTATGTTCCCAAGGGCAGAATTTCTTTTTTCCTTAAGGGCAATAAAAAGTCAACAGAAGCCACTACTGAACCATTAGATCAGGGCCCGGATCTAGCTAGGTTTTGAAAAACCAAACTATGCAGCAACACTCGCCTTGAAAGATCCCTGTTTAAAATATTTCAGATATAACAGGATAAGAATAAAGGTAATAGTGTGAAAAGCTTTCAATAGTGAGAAAAGAATCAAATGTCTGACAACAAAATGCTAGTTAAATATAAAGATAATCATGGAAAGATGGTTAGAATACTGTAAAACAATTATACACACCAATTTGAAAAGGAAAAGCAACTCTTCCTCTGTTAAAGAGGGCTTTTATAACGTTGCACTGCTTCTAGATTTGCAGAAATATCTCTGTAAACTTAAAATCCTCTGCTACTCATTGTCTTCTATGCTTGATGAAAATTGAAAAGACCATATAAACCTATGAATAAGGATGTATGTATTTCCTGTTTCTCACTTCACTCTATGTTCATGAATTGTATAATCAGGATATTCCATCTGATTATCTTTTTTTCCCTATCAGTACAACAAGTACATTTCAAATCAAGTTTGGTATGCATTTCCTGATTTTCTTTTGGAAGTCATTCAAAGACAATATCAACATTGTCAACTCATTTCATTCTCTGAGGAGAATCTATTTTGTTTGAGCCAACAGATCTCCCACTAAGGTACAATAGACAAGAACATTGTCCTACTGTGATTAAAGCTGTGTTCAGAGCAGCAGTTCCATTTGGCAAAGGATTTTGAGACCTTTATCTTCCACTCAAACTGCAGTTGCCTCCTCCTCCGTCCCCAAGTGTACGAGTTGTCTTTTATATAAGAGAAAAGCAAAACAAAACAATGTTTTCAGGTAGATTAATAACCTTAATTTCCTCTTCTGTCTTTTCTTGAGATGTAGTTAGCACTGGATGAGAGTTTTGTGAAGCAGGTGAAGGTTTGTGTCATTGGGACAAGACCTCCACTATGGGCTCTACTTGCCTGGTTTCCCACCAGCTCATTGGCATCGCTGATGGGACACTGAATCTTCCCATCCCCTTCAGGTGTTGTTACTTTTCAAGCTGACTCTGGTCAGTAAACTGCAGAGTTTCTGTGCTCTGCAGCTTCCTTCAGTTTGGGATGGGAGCCCCCCAGGCATCCATCCTCCTTTTAGAAACACCTGGGATGCCGGTTCAGCTCTGCAGTTGAGTGTCTGGACATTATTAAATCCTTGGCTTGTGCTAGAACTATCAGGGTTCCCAAGGTTTACGGGAGCCTGAAGAAGTTCTCCAGATGGATGTGAAATGGAACACTGGCTCCTGAGTAAGTTAGCTGCCTCAGGAAATGCATTCCCTCGGGTATTCAGATGCTTTGTGAATATATGTAACGAATCATTTGAATTATACATAAATGAAACACTGTCCGAATTTCCATAGGTAAAGTGGATGATTGTACCTTTCATGTTGAAAAAGATTCCTGTCTTACCCAAAAGGGGATACATTTATCATGGAATGGGCATTCTGACTTTCGAATAGTGATATTTATAACTTAAAACTCATATTTTTTTAAAAAAATGCATTTTCTTTTAATTGAGACATCAAAAAACCTCATTTAATATATTGAAAGCTTAGTGAAAAAATATTTCTTGTTTTTTTCCAAAGCCTTATTTTGGCCAAGCAAGACCAGTTTTGCAAAACATTTTGTATTTGATGAAACTGCACATTCTGAGGGAATGACAGCCTGCCAAAGTTTTGGGGTTCCAGCTTTAACCACAGCTCTGACAGTCACAGAAGGGCTGAGCTAGGCAAAAAGCCATCAGTGGAA
Organism: Psittacula echo; assembly: GCF_963264785.1. Classification (NCBI taxonomy): domain Eukaryota; kingdom Metazoa; phylum Chordata; class Aves; order Psittaciformes; family Psittacidae; genus Psittacula; species Psittacula echo. The sequence goes on from NC_137737.1 coordinate 16,282,944, forward strand.
AATCCCATAGGCTTCTGTTTCTTCCATGGGTTTCATCTGGGCGATACGAGAAAAATGGAGCTCACTTTGTATTCAAGTCTAGGGGTTTGATTTACCTCTACGAAACCCTTGCAAATGTCTTTGGAGCCGTGTGGGTTTCAGTCAGTCCGGCAGGACACAGATCGTTCTGGCCCTTGCCCAGGAAAGCGTTTAAGCACATGCTTAACTGAAACTATGCCATTAGTCCCCTTGTGGGCTGCACAGCCCAGGCTGCTGAATGGGACTTTTCTGTAGCGTCTGGTCCTGCGGAGCACATCTGGGGAACACATTGGGCCGCGCGAACTGTTCCGCTTGGTGCAGGTAAGGCCGCAGTGCAGTCTCAGTTGGGGTTGTCTCTGATGATGTACACGTATATCATCTAGCATAATGGGGCCATGACCTACCCTAATAAATACATACACGCATACAGAGCCTGCATAAGAAGAACGTTGTTTGAGTTGTGTAAAAGCACACGAAAATAACTTGTGGCATACCCTGACTGAAGTTACTTAATCCACTGCCAGAGGGCAGAGGAGGTGTAGTGTAATGGGGTAATTTATCTTTAACCAGGGCAAATGAGGCGCTAATACTAGGAGTCAGTCTGCTTTAAGGAAACTGAGGAGGCTTTTCTTTGCCCTTCTTTCATATGCAACTAAAAACATTAAGCCATTCAGGACGTTTTGTCCAGAAGAATGTCAGATAGATAATTGTACTGCGTAATATGCTCTATTTACTGTACTACTTACAGGCTGTACCACTTACACTCACAGGCTTTTTCAATATCAGATTGCTAGGCAGAAACAAAGTGCAGCTGGCAATGTCCTTTTCTTGCTGAGATTGTGGTCTCCTAAGAAAAAACTACATTGCTACGTTGCCCCCAGCTGCAACAACAAAGATAAAATCAAAGGTCATAGTGAACCTGTTCAGATCTAAAATTAATAAACGCCAAATTCACAACTAGTGCTTAATCCAAAGACATTTCAGAGTGAAAAGGGTTTCTTAATGTCATAAAAGCACCAAGAACTCAGTCATGGACCTGCGGGTCACTGAGGCCCTCCTAGTTCCTAATTGTCATGTAGACCAATGGACAGCACATGCTTTTTGATGAAAGAGCTTGTTTGGAAAATGAGTAATTGGCTGGTAGAAGCTGATGCCAGGAGCTGATTGAAAGCAAGTAGTAACTTGTGAATACTCCAAAATAAGGCTGTGACCTGCTTACGTAGGGGAGTCATCTGAGCTATAAAGCCCTTGCAATTAAATAATGTTAGTTATCATTCAGAGATGCTCTCGTTGTTCTCAAGCATATACAACCCAACCCTCTGACTCTTTGCCTTGTATAAGCCTCCTGTTTGCTGGGAAGCAACAACGTGAAATATCACTAAACCAGAAGATGTCATGCCTTTTGCATTCTTATAAAGACTTTGCAATGCACTGAACAGGGTCACCAGAATAATTTCTGACAGGGTATGGAGACCTCCTGTCCTGAACACCTACTGTGGCATAACAGCACTCTCAGCAACTGCAATTTTCAAGCCACAACCTGGAAGCTCCAAGCTAGTAAAACTGGAATCTAGTAAGACAGGATGAAAGTATAAAAGACTCAATATTTTTTCACAGTTTGACTTCAACAGCAGACACAGGTGCCCCTTTACTCTCCCAGGATCCATCCCATTTTGTTTTAATATTCTGTAGATGACTTGTAGAACAAAGGTTGTCATCTTGGCTGTTACGATGAAATGTCAGCAGAGAGTCTGTGAAAAATGCCCTGCTAGCTCACTGAGTCCCAGACCCAGCTGCTTGGAATTGGCTGGAGGCTTCTTAGCTTTTGAAATTAATAATCTGAAAATGATGCTCTCCCTGCTCATAATGACTTCATTCTGTCTTCAGAAGTAAAAGAAACTGTTCAAAATAGCAGTTGCTACATCAAAGTAAGTCTCATTAAGTGATATTGTAATGCGCAAGCACAGGTACTGGTGTCATGGATGTTATTTTATAACTACTTAACTGCAGAAGTAATGATACAGCAGAAGGTGGGAGTGAGCATTAGCAGTGATCTTTATTCTGCTTGATATTCGGAGGTTATATCAGGTTTTTTCTTTGTTGTACATTTGCTGCAATGTGCTACACTAAGCCTCAAGAGCAAAAATTGAGAGCAGCTGCTGTCATATGCATAAAGTGTGGAACAGATTTATTTTTGACAATTACAAGTTTCTAAAAAGAAGATTATGCCATGCCTACAAAAATGTCATAAGCTCTTAAAACTGATTCAAGCCAACCTTTTCAATAAAGCCCAGGTTAAGAGAAAGACTCGAGGTTGCCAGTGTTTTTCTCTTAATTGCCTTAAATTAGGAAGGGGTGTTGAAAAGTGTTTCACATTTAACTTGTTCTTTGTGCAGATACAGTAATTTTTTGCCAATGCACTGTATTGAAGACATTGTTTTATAATGACATGTGAAGCAAAGGGAAAGACATTTGCAGAGGTTATGGGAAGAAGACCTGGAAGGCTCACATGGAATTTCGGATCCACATCAAACACTGCAAGCAATAGAAAGTTCTCTATGCATATTTCACAAACAGCCAGTAGCTCCAGTTTTCCAGTGCCCTGGGTTACGTTTTAATCCAAAGGCATAACACTCTCACTGTTTAAATAGATGATCAATCAGAAAGGCCATTCTTGGGTTCACTTACACTCCACATAGCCATGGTCAACCATTCAGTACCTTTGACCTGACCTTTGAACGGAAAAATGCAAAGACAGCAACAGCCGGGTTTAGAAAGAAAAGCACTAACAAAAAGGCAGAGAAACATTTTCATAACAATAGGAACTGTTTCATAAAATGCTGACTACAAGCTAGACATAGAAACTTGCCTGTTACGAGACGAAACTGTTCAAAGGGTTAGTCAAATTCAAGAAAAGATTTAATATGCAGCTGCTGCTGAAAGCAAACGCTTGCAGGGGTTAACTTACAACCATGAAAAAATTATTAGGTTAATGACTCTGGCATGTAATAGAGACTGTCTTTCTGTTGTGACTATGCTAGGATATTGCCTTTGCCATTTTTAAAGGCAACCTTCTTGATCTGAAATTGAAAATACTACGTACATGAGGCACAGAAATATGGAGGTAATTCAATCGGTCACATAGTGGTCAGATTTTCTTAAATCAGCACTTTGAAATGAATGTGTCTTTCAGATCTGGCATGTGTTTGTTATTTGTGTGGGTTTCTAAAGGTATTGTGATTAAAATACCTGCTTGCCAATTGCCTCATTTGTCTTGGTTTATCAGATTACAAGATTAAATTACAGTCTTCTAACCTTTAAGGGAGTTTGGATGTAATTCACTTCTTCTCTCTCCCTCTCTCTCACTGAGATTACATTAATTTCTACTTCTGTGAATAAACTTTAAATTTGTTTCTTGGGAAAGTAATCAAACTGCTGTTCAAAAATGAAATATCTAGGAAATTATAGAGTAGATGTTTTCAGTCATATGGGTCTTTGTATAGATTTGGAAACTAGTGCATATTTTGTATGTGCTATTTTTATGAACTTTCTAAAAAAAAATTAAACTATCAGCTTTTTGAAGACCGGGGTCCAAAATTACATCTATCCTGTAAGAAGGGAATTCAGCAAGAAGTTCAACAGGGCACATTTCTTGCAATGTTGAAACATCCATTTTTTAGCCCAGTTTCTGTGACACATACGATGATACTTTCTTGATTACATGTAAGTGGTTTGTACAGCTGGAATCTCAAAAAAAAAAAAAAAAAGGAAATAGTGTAAAAACACAAGAATGCTGCAATGCACGTAGTGATTTAAGATTTAACGCTATGGCACTCAGAAAAGCAGCTTAAGATAAATCTTCTAAAAGTCATCTTCAATGAGCACTCAACTGTTCATGTTTTACATTGATATATATTGTTGCATTTTGGAAAGGATTATTTACTTCTTGCAACATATGGACTCTACTTTTATCTCTAACAGGCTTGTTCTATCCATGAATATCTATGCTTTACTAGATACATTCCAGGAACTAATCCACCAAGTCTTCAGCTTACATCCATAATGAGATACCAGTTGCTTCACCACCAGGTTCCTGGGGAGAGTCCATTCATAAATACTAGTTTGTGCAAATGTGTGTGTACGTGCGTGTATGGTGGGGCCATCCCCTCTACCAGCTACTTTTGAATATTCATTCCTTTTCCCTGAACAAAAGATAAATCAGTGTTACAGATGCAGCACATTTTCATTCCTCTCCGTCTTCTCAACTTTGCCACTGCCACCTCTTGGCCCAGGGTTTGGGTGGCACAGGGTCAGGAAGGAGGCGGGGTGATTTGTTCTCAGCCCATGCCCTGCAGCATTGCCAGCACCTCTCACATGGGGCTACTTCCCTGGAGCACACCAATGAGGACAGAATGGGGATGGCACCATGAAATCCACAGCCCCCTCCTCTCTGTACCAGAACCCCATCAAGGTTGCTCCTCAACTGGCTGGCATCCCTGGTGGTGTTGCCCTGCGATGTCTACTAGGGCATCTCTCAACGCTTCCCATGGCATTGGGAGCTGCCCTTGTGGCAGGGGTGTCAGAGCCACGTGGGATGACAAACCACACGGGTACCTGCACATTCCTGGGAGCACCCTGCATCACATAACAGTGCCTGCCTGTGCACTGAAGCAGGAGCAAAACCCTGGCAGCCCCAGCAAGCAGCAGGGTAACACATCTTTGTTCTGTGATCCGCGTGCTCAGAAAGCCTCTGACAACCCCATCCAAACAATCCCACTGGACAAAAATGCAAACAACTTCATGCGCAGGAGGTCTTCTTAAAAATGCCTTTCATTTCTAGAAGGGGAAAGATATGGGATCTGGGCTGTGGTGAATTAACATGCTGACCTTTTATCTTGAGAGGCCACTGACGTTTGAAGACAGCCCAGTTCTTGAATGAAATTACTTTGGGTGGTCCTGGTCTGCTTAGGAAAGAATTTTTTTGTTGTACTGAAAATAAGGGTAAGAGAGTATACAGACATAAACACTGAATTCAATCTCAAAGTGTGGGAGGGGGCCTTAGGCCAAAACAGAAGTGCATTAACGAGCTTCCTTCAACCAAAAGAAATGGCTAAGTACTTGTGAGTTATATTGGTATTAACTGAGATTGTCATGTATGGCTCTATTGATTTAATGTAATAGAAAATGCACAGCGTGATAAAATAAGGTATTAACATCCTTTTATCAGCCAAAAGTAATTTTCAAGCATGAATATATTGTGAGTGTACGAAATTGAAACTCACAGACAAATTCTGAGAAAATTACTATAATTATTGGCAATTGCAAATAAAACCCGGAATAATGATGTGTTTTATGTTTGTGTTTGCAAATGTCCCCCACCACAAACTTTTCAGTACCACAGACTTGTAACAGGTAGGAAACAAACTCTGCAGTAAATCCCTGGCCTTTGTTTTCTCATACCCAGCTGTCCAGAAAGAGAGATTATTTAGGAAATAGGAACTTTTGGGACACAGTTCAGATCTTTGCACAACCAAAACCAGCTTTCCCTGTTGTCAGATGTCTGGGGTTCTTCTTGTGTTTTCTTGCCCCCTCTTGCCATGATGGATCTGCAAAATGATATTGCCTGATCACATTACTTTCTGTTACCATATGTCACTTAAAAAACAAATTTTAGAAAACCTGAGCTGTACAGCAAGCCTGCTGGCTTCTCAACCTGCTTTGACATATGCAGGAGAAGCTTTAAAGCTATCAGGTTGCTGGATGGTTGCCATAGGATTGCAAAGAGGGGAGAGAGAACTCCCCAGGCAAGATGCAGATGAACGGCTGGCTCCAGTGGCTGAGCTGCCCTGGTTCTCAGGGTACCCAACTGAGGAAGTACACCTGAAGATCTTGTTTAATCGTATTACCTTGAAGCCTTATTTGCATTGACATTTTGGGCAACTTAGATTAGGAAAATCAGCATAGGATATTAGTCTAAATCAACATGCAGACAAACACCTGAAGAGGCCAAATTGCTGTCTGAACTCCCTGCCTGACCAGAGCAAGTAGAACTTGTTACCCTGGTGTAAAGGTACAGAGCAATACACGTGGGAACTGTATATGCATGTCCTTGCCATATCTGCTTTCTATTTGGCTAAACACACATGAAACTGTCACCGGTGCTCCTGCTTTGGTTGACCTCTGTGAAATTTGAACTATTTGTCTTGCCGGTTGGAAATTTTCTGAGCAAAATAGACTAATTGGCCCTGATTAACAATCATCTGGTGTGAGTACAAATGGTTATTTGAGCAATAATGAGAAAGAACATGGGGAAGCGAGTTGGCAGCCTAATTTCTGGCAATTGATCTGCTCCCCATCCCCAGGCTGCTGAATTTCTTTCTCTGGCAAGGTGGGGGAGGTGTTTCTCTGCAAGCAGCCTGTTAGCTGCCTTTTTAAAACCAAACTGCTTGGTGTGCTTTCCCAGTGCTCTGCCATACAAACTGGGGCCTGCAGCCCAGCCCTTAATGGTACACCCAGCACGAGGGTATGTGAAACTGGGCTCTGTCACTTGCAGCCATGCTCTTCAGAGGAAATGATGACTATTGCAAAAGCAGGAATAGTTTTGCTGTCATCCTTGTACCTGATTTGAAGTCTGCAGAATGGCTGCTTTTAAATAATGCCTAAAACACATGTGCCTTGGGTGCTTAAAGCTTGGGATTTGGGATTATATAAGTAAATAGGCTTGATGAAACTTCCAGCTACAGATAACACAGCATGGGTTCAAAAATGTATTTCTTATTTCCTTTAGCTTGGTGGGTTATTTCTATTCCTTCAGGGGGAAAATAGCTTTTTTTTTTCTCACATATATGCAAACACATAGAAGGTAGGTTTTCCTTTTTTTCTGGTGATGAGACTCTATGTCTTTTGGGACTATATGTTCTTTTGGGGAGAAGATAAGCCTTAAGCGTATATCAAATTTTCAGCAGGCATGATATGTGTGGTTTGTATTACACCTGGTGATGCATCCAGCTAGTCTATACGTATTAAACTGGTCACCTTTGATGGACAGTGTGGCCATGGGATGTGGATTCTTACTGAGAGTCCATTTTATTATGAACTTACTATTATAGTATAGGCTATCAGTATATGCATATAAGTGCTAGTTGCCATTGTCCCTTCTCTGAATAGCAGCATCATGGAAAGAAAAACTTGAGAGATTTCTAGTATTTTGTCCAGTAGAGCACAAAACATTTTTTTCAGAAATGCTGGCCTTTAAAAAAAAAAGGTGATGATTTGATTTCTTGATGAAAGCCAAAATTGAGAACTTTAAAACTTGGCATTAATGAGGAAAAATGAAGTTTTTCTGAACTGTCAGCATTTCAGAGCTGAAGCACATCTCCCTGAGCAGCACTGATCTCAGTGTTCTCGCCCTTACAGGCTCATACTTTTTATTAAGGGCCAGCAGACCCATTATGGGTCTGAATTACATTTTTGTAGCTGCACAGGTTTGCTTTTTTATTCTATTTTTCATCCAGTATAGGCTTTTGCAGTGTGCATTTATAACACTGTTAATAAACACCTTTTGCTTTTCTGTTTAGTTTACTTAAAAATAGTTAAGAAGTCAGTTTGGGGTGCTACATAGGAGACACTGCTGTGAGGGAGAAATGGCAAAGTCCAAGCTTCAGCAAGTACCATATATCATCCTCAAAATACTAAAAAAGTATTGATTTTATCATGATCACTTTGAAAATGAAAAAAAAGTAACATCTCAAAAAACCAAGCTATTCTTCAAATATCTAATGAATCCTGAGCTAAAATGTTCAGGGTTAGCATGTCAGCAATAAGGTTACACTGGGGATAAGACTGGCACAGCATAGTGCATGCTGGCGTGCATTTCTTTAGGTATACATTTGTAAAAGTCATGTGCAGAATTTGCTCTGTAAGTGATTCCAGTCACTGGAACTCAGAGCAGATTTTCTTCCCACTCTCCTAATTTTTGCAAAATTAAAGCAATTTCAGCTACATGGTCTAGTGGAAGGCTCATGGCAGAGAGGCTGGAACTGAATGATCTTTAAGGTCCCTTCCAACCCAAACCATTCTATGATTCTACATGGAATAAGCCAGGATATTCATTACTCCTACAGATGCTAACCCTGGTGCATATCTTTGCTGAAGTCTTTCTTTAATTGCTACTTTACGTGAGTCAGGAATGACAACTAGTTTCTCTCAGGAAGCAGATAAATGCTCAGGTTACTAGTATCCCTGCCGTCACTGAAGGGCCTCCAATGCAGCACGCTCTTTCACAGTGTGCCCCATCTGGAACATCTGCGTTGGCACAGGACAGCTGTTGCTCCGTATTGGTAAGCCAAACTGAGGTGAGCTTTCTAACATGTGATAATTTGATACTGAGTTTAGAGCTCTTGGTTTCTGTGCTACAGCAGTATAAATTGTAAATCTCTCCACTCTACCATTGCCCCTGTGCTCTATGGAAGAAGCTGACAAGTAGCAGTTGCTGTGTCGCACAATGATAACCTCAAGTATAAAATTACCATGATAACATTTAGTCATGGTAGACCTACAAGAGACAAAAATGTGCTTCTGTGTTTGGGAGATTGCCAGCTGTGGAAGGCAGAACTGTCAAGATAAAATATCTAAAGAATGAGGTATTTAAAAGAGAGTATGGGATATCCATCTTTCATTAAGATACATTAGGAAGCCATTAAGGAAGAGGTAAAGAAGTTTAGAGTAGAATTTGCTGGAGACAAAAATGTGTAAACCCTACCATTTAAGCCTGATAATTGACAGAGCAGCACATCTGCAGCAGCTGAAAGATGCCTTTCTAAACAATTCATAAAGGGACGGAGGGGGATGGGAATTGAACTAAATGGATCACTTCAGGAGCAAGCATTTTGGGCTCTTTCATTCACTCTGTCTCTTACCAGTCAAAAAGGAACATTAAGGCTTTTCAAAGAGAAAAATCTGTCCCTAGAAATTCTGTCTCAAACGTCCTGAGCGGAAATCTGGAGGGTGTTTTGCAGTCAGTTAAAAAACTAAGAGGGATCATCAACTTCCAGCTGGTAGCTGCACAGAAGCAGAACATGGACATTCATATACACAAAACTTTCCTCAGCTTCCTTCCTACCCTCCGTGGATGTGATACATGAATCAATCTACTTATGTGCAATTAATTGGCTTATGTATATGTGCATGCACATGTGTAATAAAAATTATATAAAAATATGTGCATTATTATTGTATTGTATTAAATAAAAATATGTGTAATAAAAATGGCAGAATGCAAGGTCTTCTTTAGACAGCACAGAAACCTATGCAGATAGCAGAGCTTTGCCCCTCCAGCCCCTATCTGCCCATGTTCTCCTCATTGCCATGCTTTTTCAGCTCTAACAATGCAAGTCCCCTACTACTGCACTACCTTCCTTTTAGCCTACAGGTTTGAAAAATCATGTTCAATTTAGACTGTTTCCTCTAACCTGAAAACCCAAGTGTAATGTAGTCTCAGCTGTCCTATACTTGAGAATACAGAGAACAAGGTAAAAAAAATGCATTTAGTGCTAAAAATCTAATGTCTTTCAGCATGGAATGCCCTTATTTCTGTTGTGATCCTATAGCACTAACATCATCAAGGGAATCAAAGGAAGAGGAGGTTTCTGTCTTTCCTGACTCCAAATTCACTCCCATCTTTGATCAAAACCAAGTCATCCCAAATAAAGTTCAAGACCATGACTGCTGGATAGGGTTGACGCAGGTACTTTGAATTTTTATCTACCTAAAGGCTAATGGACCTAATGGACCCTCAAGTTTTCTTTAGTAAAACAAATAGAATAATAATGTATGTATTAAAGCCTCAGTCTGGTTATCACCATTGTATTTTCCTATATAGCTGAAAAATGCAATATCACTTAATCACCTGAGCTATCCATTCTCTCCCGTTATTAGAAGAAATAGTTCAGAAGTCTAAAAATGCAGGGAATTATTTGTAATGGAAATTGTCTGAGACCAAGAAACCAGAATCAGAGCTTAGGGAGCTGACCTTGTTTATCCATGCCTGAAACACAATAAAACCCAAATGACAGCAGCCTGAAATTTATTTTTACATTTAAGTATTCTTGGAGTTAATGATTTTTCCAGCATTAATTTCCTATCACGTTACTCTTCTTTTTGCATCAGCTGGAGCCATGATTAAGAGAATATTGTTATTTATAAATATCCTTTCTGATTATGGAGGAATGACATACTATTTTCTTTTTTGACCTTGTGATTTTCATTTCATTTTAGGTTTTTAGGAGACCCAGATATCTAATGAATGTCTTTCAAGCAGCAAACTGTTCATCACTCCAATTGTGTGCTAAGATATCACCATGCTGATGACTTCCCATCCATTTAATTGACTATATTTTTCATCTTCAAGATGTTCGCTGGGACGAATCCTCAGCTGAGACAGCTAGAGCCTTGCCAGCTTGCATCAGCTGAAGATGCAGTTTCTCCCAAGCAGTGCAGCTCAGCACATTTTGGCTTAGTGTTGCCCTAGCGTGAAGGACCACCCAAAGCCAGCAGCACCACGGGAAGAAATGCTGGGCAGAGAGGGACCTCAGAAGGGTAAGATTTGCTTTCTCTTCTTCAAGGCATGGAAAGGCTCCATTTTGGATTCAGCACATCACCACATGTTCTAAAGCCACTGAAATGTTGCAGGGCTTGCTGGAAGACTTAAAAGACAAAACCAAAAGCAGAGGCTAAGGTTTTCGGTAACCAATAAATTGCCTGATAAACCAGCAACAAACATGGTTTGCTACAGCACTCTGTGGGGCCATGGCTAGTGAGAGAACTTAATGATAAAAGCAGCAAGAGGGAATGACTCGCAACAGGCAGAGCCGGGAGAGGAGCAATCAGCAAGCTCACTGAGAGGGAAAAACACCACTAGTAATGGGCACCGAGCATGTTTATCAGAAACAGAGGTTGGGTCCTCCCTTCCCAGCAGCAGAACGATGCGTGCTTCAATTTTGGATAACCCCAGAAACCAGACAGCCTCTTCTGCAGCGCAAAGCATCCCTCCCACTGGTGGGAATCCTCTGTGGCAGGAAGCACTGGGGAAGGAGTGTGAGGAAGGAAGGCTGGCATACAGTTTCCTCCACGAGCTTCCCAGAGGCAGGAAAGCCTTGCCCTGGCTATGGTTTCCCAAGGGCTGCTGGCCCTGGTGTGTCCAGACTTCCCAAACCGATGTTATTGTACCCTCCCTTTTCTCCTCTTCTCATAAACATCTCTTCGTTAAACCCCTTTGCTTAAGTGACTGCTTGGGACCAGAGGCACAAACCCAGCCTCCGAGACTGCTGTGCAGGGTCCTGAGACAGGGTCCTTGATGTTTATTTATTCTGAGGAAGAATCTCTTAAAAATTGAACCCCAGCTTGTGTGCACCAAAAGGACCGCAGAGTGATGCATGACCTGTGAAATAACCACATGGCATTAAGAATGGTTTTAGAAGGAAGAAGCTTTGGCCAACACTCCTTAGAAAACTATATTTACAGTTGTAAGACTAAGGCCAGGTCTAAGCAGAGCCAGAGTAAGCAGCTGCTCAGCTGTGGGAGGAAATGAGCCCATGTCCTGCTGCCTCCTTCTCCTCTGCCAGAGGGCTGGAGAGCCAGGCTGGCAGCTCTGCTGTCACTGCCACCATCACCAAGAGACCACTTGGGATGTGAGAGAAAACAGTGTGGAGGCGTGAAGAGGGGGAGCAAGCACCTCCTGGCACCCTGGTGATGTCCCCACACCTCCCATCCCAGCTGGAGGCAGTAGAGGCAGCAGGAAGCCTCAGCCCCCACAGCTCGCACTGGGCACTCAGCCCAGGTATGCTTGTACTTTCCCCCTTCCTTCTCCGTTGGTGATGTGTCCCGTGTTCAGGCTTGGCATGGCTGAGAAGTCCTGAAAATGCTTTGCAGTGTATGTGGCTAAAATCTGGCCTAATCCCGTGTGCTCTGGAGAAGTCTGTTGCTACATAAGGAGCTCAGGCAGCATGCACCGGCATCACAGCATGACCCTCTGCTGGGATAAACTTGTTTGTGGACTCAGGAGAAGCAATATGAACTGACTGTCCTGCAGTAACAAAATGAGGCAAAATTATTTTGGGGAGCAAAGGCCAAGATATTCCTAACACCACTTATGCATTTGAGTAATTGCAATAGATTTCAGCTGAAGGATTCTTGATCTGTACCTCTCTAAACTAAAGTAGAAGCAAAGGGAAAGGGCCAGCTCACCAGATGGTAGCTATAGAAATAGCACAGTTGAAATCAGTCTACTCCAAGTGCATGGTGAGCTCTGAGAGGGTGGAATAGACTAACCCAGTGTTTCACACTGAACAGCAACACCACCTTTCTTGAAACTGGCTCTGAATTTCCACCTTCAATCTGTCGGATAGGAATGACTGGAACAGTCCTTTGGAGACAAATGCCCAGCTTATTTTATTGGAGATCCTTTGTACTCTTTGAGCAAAAGAAATCAACAGTTAAAGATCCTAAAGTGAACCACTTCATACATGGAGGGTACAGAGGAGGAGTGCTTGGTGTTGGGACCCCACGTCTGTAGGAAGAGACCAGTATAACTTGGATGGCTTCCACTGCAACAGCAGAAGGAGCAATCTTCCCCAGGTGCAGTCTGCTTAACCTGGACAGGATGGCACTTAATTAAGAACAAAAAGGGGAGAACAAAAAAAGGGGAAAAATGAACATTCACTTAGCACAAAAATTAATATGTCAAGAACAAAATTAATCAAGACACGGGGGGATATTAAGAGAATAGATTCTTTAATTGCTTGTACACTAATGCCAGGGGTCTAGGCAGTAACAGAAGGAACTGGAAATGATCTTTTATGAGCATATATTCAACCTCAAGATGGCTTTAATGAAACTAGGGGAACTTTTGACTTGGTCGGAATGTTAAAACCATTGGTTTCAATCCATTTAGGAAGAGTCAGGTTGTGAAAAGTGATGTTACAGGTTCTGAATCACTGACAACTTAGCAGCGAAGGATCGTCAATGTCTATGGATCAGTGACTTGAGACACACAATGAGAGATGAAGTATAAATTGCAATCTATTACTGACCACAAAATAACACTAGAAAAAAAAGAAGACTAGCTCTTTTATAGATACCCTGCACTGAGGAAAACAGTATTATCACAGGAGAAATCCCTCTGAGAGACAGACTGAGTTTCTTGCTGTAAACACTGTGATGGTCTTGGAATTTATAAAAACCTCTCAAGTCAATAAGTCTTCCTCTTGCATGGGATAATTCTGGTTTAGACATTTTCGGAGAAGAAGAGGTATTGATCACAGAACTGGTATGGAATTCCTCTTACTTGAATTAATTTTTAAAATAGCATCTAGTTGTGTCTCATCTAAACCAGACAGCTCCTTTTACAGTCAATGGTGGAGCTAGGTATCTCCCCAAGATGATTATCCCATCCTAAGACACATATGCAAACTACAAGGAATTAATTCTCTCTGGAATGACCAACTCTTCTAGACCAACTATCAGCAGAGCCATCCAACTTCTTGAGCATACCCAGTCTTCAGAAGGCAAAGTCTGGAGGAGGTAAACCCTGCTCAAGCAAACTCCAGTGCCTGGGTGTGCCTATTGCTAGTGGGATTTTGTCAAGATTTGGTTTAAAAACTGCTAAGATAAAACAGAATATCTTTAGTGACTACTTTACCTCTTTCTTTTGGCTGACAGGAACTTTGGTCCCCTTCCTCACATAAGTGAGGGTGACAGTCATTGTAGCTAAAGTAAACAGCATTTCCAGCAGGATCTCAAAAGATGTGTAGTAACATACTTTTTCTTTCAAAACTCATTTTCTAAGAATGCAACATTTTGGTGTTAGGAACACAACTTAAGAATAACAGATTCTTTGTAGCTATATATTTTTTTCTCCTTATCAGTAATTCTGTTGCCTTTTTTTAATTACTATTATTATTTTTTACTTTCTACAAAATCCCAAACCTCTTTTCTGTGGCGATGCTTTACCAGATCCTCCAGATCAGGCATTCCCAAAGCTTGGTCCTGAGGAAGCAGCCAAAGTTCAGTTGTAGCAGACTTTCAAATGTACGTTTAATTTTCCATTCTCTTTCTTCTTTACAGGTTTAATTATCTGTCATTCCACAAGTCTGCTTTACTTTTGCTTACTTGAAGAGAAACAGGAAATAAACATGAAAGTCTGAGTGTAATTGATATAAAAGGGAAAAAAAAGAGATTTAGTTCTCATGAACTTTTGTTTGTTTTGAGTACTGTAATAACAGATACCTTTAATAGATGGGGGCAGCAAATCTCTCACCCCACAAAAAAGAATGAAGATTTTATTTTGATGACAGGATTCAACCATGCACCTGGTTCCCAACTTATCTGATGAGCCAAAGCAAGGCACACTTGTCTTTCCATCTGGACTTTCATCTCGCCTTTCATGTGGACATTTCAATTTCCCTTTGAAGTTCAGTCTGTGTCTTTTGATTTGTAGTGTTTGAACAGGAATGCCACTGTTGTATCAAATGATTTCAGGGAGGGAACAGCGCAGCGCTCGGGCTTACCATCAGTTCAATAATAGCAACATCACTCACGTATAACTTTGTTTCACTGGCTGATATTAAAAAAAATGGTTGCTCACAGAATGATGCACAGGTCTGTCAAACATACACACACATGCCCTTTAGACTGAAAATGATTTTGTTTTATAGCACCAATTCGATGTTACAAAGTTCATAAATTTGTATTAGGAATGTGATTGCATCATTCCGATCCTGTGGTGTGAAATCACGAGAGGAGAAAACCCAATTACTGCAAAAAACATTGGAAGTTTTGCTTAAAAATCAATGGCAAGATATGACCCGTAGTTTGAAAACTTTAAGCATATAAAAAGGACCTAAATCCTTATGATGGAGATTATGGTTCTGGCCTCTAAAATAATAGCAAGTATTAACTGCACCATCTCAACAGTTTTACGAGACAATAAGCTGGTTCTGAAGTGGATAAACTATGAAGTTGAAGACTGGGCAGTTTATCTCAGTGAGAGACCTGGAATATTGCCCACTAAAACAGAAGGATCGGTAGTATTATCAGCTGACTGTAATAAGTAATATATATTAAACTAAACTTTTAAGTAATTTAGCAGGAGCAGGAAAAATAGCTATAATCATTAGAGTAGCCGGGAGGACAGGTTTCTGGTTTGGACTCAAAGCTAGAAGAACATCACATTTGTAAATATCTGCTAGGCAAGAGGGCACACCAGAGAGCTGATTTATTGGGGTCTGCTATAATGCCCCGATGTCTTAGCCTGCAGAAAATATTGGGGTGTGCGTGATGGATATACTCCGTGTAAATAGACGATTAAAGGCCATGAAAGGAAACAAGAAAATGATACCTATGTGACTAATTTTCTTTGTCATGCTGTAGACAACACTGCTTTTTTTCCTGTCTGGGTAGCACTCCCCCTTGTGTCCTGAAGCAAGCAGGATTCAATCACTGAAATGATTTCAACAGAAATTCCCAAGGAAAGGGAAACTTTAAAAAT
The DNA here is from genome assembly GCF_963264785.1 of Psittacula echo. NCBI lineage: Eukaryota > Metazoa > Chordata > Aves > Psittaciformes > Psittacidae > Psittacula > Psittacula echo. The sequence goes on from NC_137737.1 coordinate 16,298,506, forward strand.
GAGTTTGAGGTAGGAAGTTGTTATGGTCTGCATGATAAGCCTCTTATAACATTTCTTTTTTGTGGATTGAAAATACAGCAGGTATTAAACAACAACAACAAAATAATAAGACTGTAGAAGTGGTGAAACAAAACTTCTTGAATGTGAACTTCAACAAACTTTTTACTTGCTGCTAGGTTCTGTCTTTGTGTTCATTGTATACCGAACGTAGTAAAAATAATGAAAAGGAGCAGTAAAATTCCTGAGAATGCTGAATGTGCAGTGATAATCAGATACACCAAAACCACAAAACCTTCTGAAGGTGTGAGAAGGGCCAAAGGGCCGTGAGTTCTCTTTCCAGTATATCAAAATAAACCCGCCCTATTTTATTGCAGCGTGACAGTAGCATCTAAACCGGATTAATGTTGCTCTTCAACTTAAAGAAAATTATGAAGTGCTGAAGCAAAAGGGGACAAGACCTGATTCTACCCATGCTACACTACTGTTATGCTGAAGAGTTGGGATTTGGCTTCATTTAATGGGAGAAAAGATATTTTTGCCATGTTCTTTGCTGAAGTTGCTGAAGTTAGTAAATTTGCATCAGGGTAATGAATAGCAGAGAATCAGAAGAGAGACTTTTCATCAGGGACTGTAGCGATAGGACAAGGTGAAGTTTAGATTGGATATAAGGAAAAAGTTCTTCACTATGAGTGTGGTGAGGCACTGGAATGGGTTGCCCAAAGAAGTGAATGCTCCATCCCTGGCATTGTTCAAGGCCAAGTTGGACGGAGCCTTGGGTGACATGGTCTAGTGTGAGGCATCCCTGCCCATGGCAGGGGATTGGAACTAGATTATCTAAAGGTCCTTTCCAACCTTAACCAAACTACAATTCATTCTATGATTCTATGATCAAGATCCCATTCTCCATCTCCAGCATAGATTGGAAATGCTAACACGCTGTCAGGGGTCCCGGACACAATGCTCCAGAAGTCGTATTTTCTTCCCCTGCAAAGATCCACAATTAAACATTCTCTTTTATTGCTCATTACACGAAGTTACACAGAGAAATGTTTTGAGTAAGTTTCCCTTTCTTTCTGAGCATGAAGAGCTGCCATGCTCCTGCGGGCCTTGCTCACGTGTGGGGAAGGTGAGTACACACAGCAGTGCTTCTTTTCAGCTGTGCTGCAGAGCCCAAAGGCAAACTAGGATGCTGGTTTCTAGTATTAATAGCATCATTTGTGTGCAAGTAGTAGAAATGAGGCGTGGAGCAGCAGTACGGCTCTCTTTTGCCTACTAATTAGCTCCAGTGGCAGATTAAATGCTTATCATTAAAATAAAAAATAGTTAAAAAATATACCTTTCTGCTTTCTGTGATGGCTCATTCCAGGTAACTTATCACCAGGAGCACCTGCTGGCACAGGCATTCTGGCATAAACATGGATAATTAAGCCTGATACCAGTCTACCTCTTTACGAGTTTGTTAGGGTATCTATTATTTTCTCCATTCACGTTGGTGGGAGTCTCATCTGCTCGTGGAGAGGAGAACAGACCCTGGCTTAAGTCTACAGCTTGGCAAGCCTCCAGTTAAGTTAAACCTCAGAATTTGTCAGATCGATACACGACAACATGTTCTATAATGACCAGTTTCAGCTTCAGAGTGAAGCTGAAGTTGTACAGCTGCATTCCCAGCATCCAAAGAGCAGCTCACATGTGCAAAATGTTTTAGCTGCAATAATAGGAGCTCCTTACGTGAAAGCATTGTGAAAGCCTGATAGGAAACCCTTCCTCTAATGTTAGCAAGATGATTTATATATGTATCTGCAATGTGTCCCTAAGTTCTCTTTTCAGGAACCAAAGTGTACTAAAGTTTCACATTCCCAAGCTCCTTTTATTTCAACATGAAAGTGATTAAAGATGTTTATCTGAGCTAGAGAACCTTAAGACGGTACCGCTTTAGTTGTAGGAACAATTAAATCAATCCCAGGGGGACCACAGCCACACAAGAGAAGCATTTGAGAACTCTCCATTAACCCACTTGCCATTTTCTTAACAGGAGCCCCAAACGCATAAACAAATAGCGTAAGTGTGACAGGAAATACAACTGAAGGAACGAGGAGATTTGCTAAAGGAAAACTTTCCTCAGTTTAATGACTTTATAAGAAAGCTTTTCCTCCCCTTTTCATGATAAAAACCAGGTATTCAGCTTCTTCACTTTGATATGAAACATGATTTGGTGCAAATTAAAGACACTGGTTTTGTACTCAGAAAAAAAGAGATGTATTTGCAGCCAAATTATTTGTTGTACATATTATAATTCAAGGACAGAATTAGTCAATTTTGGCCATAATAGTCATTAAGGCCAAATCTTACCCAATGACTAAGGATTTTGGAGGACACCCATAGCTCCACTTCACAGAAGGAATAAGAGCTTTCTGTGCTGGATTTACAAACAAAGGTCATGTTAACAAAAAGAAATTGGGATTACAAGTGCTAAGTCTCATTTTAGAAATCAGCATGCCCAAGACCACTGTCCATGACCATCTCATGGTGTGCCACTCTGGGTTCTGACAGCCAGATGTATGATTGCCTGCTGCTGTTTTCTCTTGTTTCCAGAGTTTATGGAGGGACACATGGGAGAGGCAAGGCACAAAGCCGAAACTCACGTAGGCTAAAATGGACAGTAGAAAGAGCCTTGCAATGAGCTGGCAAGCAAAGAACCAGCAAAGGATGTATTGCTGAGAGAGAGCAGCAGCCCTGGGACTGCTGCAGTCCAAAGGCTCGATTTGTAATCGCTCCACTGCCTGAGTGTCAAAACCATTTGGCCCTCCAGGGTTTATAGAGTGATAAACAACTCTTGTTTTGTCATTTCATGCCAAATTCATTGTATTTCTACAGTGGAGGCTATAACTAATATGTAGTTAAAGGAGATGGAGACACTCTGGTCTCTTGAGTTAGTGGCAGGAGTGATTTAGAGAGCAGCTAGCTCAGCTGGGTGGGACAGTGCATTGCAACCTCTCCAGCTGCAAAGGGAACAGGGCTAATGGCTCTTTGGGAAGCCTCTGGAAATTAGAGCTACAAAGAAGGGAAAACTTAGGCAGATCTAAGCAAAACAATACTGAGGCTTACTCTTCATCACACAGCCACTGGCAGGAACCTGGAAAACAAGAAACTGAAGGTAAAGAACTGCTTGGAAAATATGGGCTTACCTGGAAGCAGGTACAAGGGGTACAATAAAGTGAAAGTCACTGCATAAGGCTGAATGCCAAGACCCTGCTTGCAAAGGCTACCAGATGAGGCAAACAGCAGGCAGTTGTACTATCTGCAGTGGTCATTACTGAACAGCCCAGCTGCTGAAAAGTTTCCAAGGCTCAGCTTCTTTAAGGTGCATCAATCTCCACTGACCTAACAGTCACTGAGGCCCATGTGCACTTTGTGGGATTTTAATAAATGTCTGGGTCAGGATGGGTGCCTGATTCTTACTGAGTTCAAATAATACACACTTCCAGGGAAATTAAAAGCCTGTTTACACCAGTGTTTGTGTAAATTCCACCAGTAACCTGTCTGCATAGTGAAAAGGAGATTTTATTAGTCCATCCTCCCTTGATACAGCTTCAACACAGTGACTGCTATTGACCTCTGGGAAGCTGGCCCTATGCTACCATCTCATTTCACGGATCCACTGAATAATGCTAATAGTGTGGGGGGTGGGAGGGGTGGGGTGTCCTCTGACCTCTAGGTCCCAGCCACTGCTGCCTATTGGTTTTGAATAAGGTCTTGCCAAGCTCCTAAGCTTGGCAGTTTGTATTTTTGTGAGTAGGAATGTTTCCTTCATCAGGTTTCTCCAAAATTCTGACAGCTGTAGTTTGGTTCCTAACTCTAATCTCACTGTGGTGTCTGTGCTGTTATGTTTAGAAAATAATGATACAGGATTTATTTGTTATTGTATTGGTCTTGATTATTTTGCATGGAAGAAGTTGAATGTTTCTCACCATAGAACAAGAAATTTTGCTGCTGTACACTGTAGCATACCAGTACTGGGGGCAAGAAGTAATTCCTATATTCAATGGACATTCATTTAGACTCTTCTGTAAAGCATTAGAACAAATTGGTCAGTAGGCTAAACTCCAAAAAGGCCACAGGCTTTGAACAAGTACAATTCATTTGCATTTCAGGGACTCTAAGATTTGCCCCAGTGTGACTAGCAGCAAATTAAATGAGCTCCACATCCAACCTACTCACTATGTCAGTAATAAAGACAAATACATTTGATCAGATTCCCAGCTGGATCAATAGCAATTTGAGTAGCTGAGAGATCTCACCCACCTCATTATTGTGAGCCAAATTTCCATGGGGATTGCAAGCCAGCTTTCCTCAAGCATATAAGGTTTTGTGTGCCCAAAAGTCTGCTTCTTCATGAGTGCGGGTGGCAAAACCTCGTGCTTGAAAATTAATCACTGAAAAGTTATTTGGATTATTTAAACCAGATTTTCACAAGCCCCAAGCAGATACAATTCCCTGCAAATCAGTATCATGGCAGCCATTTGAGCAACTTAGAGTGAAATAGCTACTGACCTGAGACCAAAGGCTTTATCTGTACCAGTATGTCAGCTTGGCATGCAGACTCGGGTTGGGGCCCAAAATCGCTGATTATCCACACTTCCTGTGGGTTGGCAATTACCCTTGCATCAGCCACAAGTGGATAAATTGGCTTCCCAGGCAGGAAAAGACCATCACTGGGGAAAATGGGTTCACATTTGAGCTCTGTCTTTACAGGCAGGTTGACCACAATTGCCTTGATTGCTAACTCAAGCACAACTTTTGCCCAAAAATGTGGCCATAAACTCATGTTCCAGCCTGTATGTTCCTAGGATCCTGTACATACCAGAAACCCTTCCAATCAGCTTTAGTATCAGTCGTGGGTAAAGTGAAAGAAAAGCAAACACAACTGATGCAACCCCCTGTCAGGCAGATGATAGTGATCACAGGAAGTATGGCAGGCTTTGTTTCTTCATTTAAATTCTCACTGGCTAGTTCATTTGGTTTGGATAGGAGTAAGGGAGGAAGAGAGACTGTGTCTCAAGTATTATAAACCAGATTAGAAATGCAATATCATTGGTTTAATTGGAAAAAATGGAATCTTAGGAAAATGTATAGAACAAGCTAAAATTTTATATAGATCCACAAATTCCCCAAAACAGAATTTCAGAAAAGTTCTTTCAAAGACTTTATATTTTGTATATTTTGTGGTTCACCAGGTAAAACAAGTTAAGAAAATCCCAGGAATTCAAGGTACTAGTCAGACATGCACTACTCCTCTCCTGTATCAGCTATCCCTCTTTTGATTTGGTTGGCATGATATGAAACACACAAATGAATTAAAAAATCCCATAAAATATCTGTAATCAGCTTGGCATTAGGACTACATGTGTGTCTCTCAGATAACAGAGTGGAGCCCAATCCTGACTGGAGCTTCTGTCCTATTAGGATGCAAATAAGTATTAACAATCAATAGTCATTTCAGCATCCCGCTGACATATAACACTGCCCCCAGAAAATATCTCCAGGAGATATCTTTTGGCTTGGACTAGATTTTTCCAGCTTTTAGTCTGAATTTGAACCTAGAGGCTCTATGTTTTCTAGTGTCCCTGCTGCAGGCCCATGTATCCAGGTTAAACTGAGGTTTCGTGAGAGCACATTGGCAAAAGAGGCAATTATCCCACTACATTCAGCATTGGAGCAGGCTCACCTTGAGCACTGGGTGCAGTTCTGGGCCCCACAATTTAAGAAGGACATGAAGGTCCTTGAATGCATCCAGGAGGGCAACAAAGCTGGTGAGAGGGCTGGAAGGCATGTCCTGTGAGGAGCGGCTGAGAACGCCGGGTTTGTCAAGTCCAGAGAGAAGGAGGCTGAGGGCTGACCTCATTGCTCTCCACAGCTCTTCCCAAGGAGGGGAAATGGAGAGGGAGGTGCGGATCTCTTCTCACTGGGATCCATTGATAGGACATGTAGGAATGGTTTAGAGCTGTGCCCGGGGAGTCTTAAAGTAGACAGCAGGAAGCATTAATTTACCAAAAGGGTAGTCAAACACTGGAGATGTGGTCGATGCCCCAATCCTGTCAGTGTTCAAGAGGTATTTGGACAATGTCCTTAATAACATACTTTAACTTGGTCATACCTGAATTGGTCAGGCAGTTGAACTAGATGATTGCTGTAGGTCCCTTCCATATGAAATAGTCCAGTCTAGTCTAGTAATACTGGGTGAAAGTTTGTTTCCCATTTTGATCCAGGAGCTCAGACATAATCACAGAAGTGCTCTTTCTTGAATACAGGAACAATGAACCTCAAACATTGTCACAACTGCCCTTCCTCTTCCCAAATGTTCTTTCCTTTTGCCAAAGAGAAGTTCTCCTAAGAGAGCTCGTTAGCTTAGGATTTGCCCTCCCATCTTGGCAGATGCCAGGTAAAAGTAGGTAGAGACACAGTCTTAAAAAGAAAATCTATCTTTGCCCTTCAAACACTGGAAGTCCAAAAATGCTTTATCATTAAACAAGTGATCTGTGAAGGAAGCCTGATGCATATGTAAGACATTGTTCACATTTATTTGCCTCTGCCCTAGGGATTACACAGTTAACAGCTTTGGTACCAGCGAGTATGAGAGAGCTCTTGCCCTTGTATGAAATAAGTAAAACAAAATTCTTTTGCCAACGAGCTGGAGAAGCAGAGATGACCAAGTTACACAAACTCAACTCTCCTTTATGAAAAAGAAATGGAGGAGGCCTCTGAGGACCATTTCAGGTTGCTTCCACAACAGGCTCAGCACGTTCATTCAAGCTGGGATGCCTTGAAGACACATTTCTTTCAGCATCGATATCATGCTCATGTCAAGGGAAATGACACTTTACAAGCGACCACTTGTGCAGGCTGAGCGACCATTCCAGCACACTGAACCTGCCCTCGAGCCCACTCCCTTCCAGGTTACAGAAAGGGAACAGCCTGGCTAAGCAGAGCTGCTCAAATTCTTCTTGGTGTGTCACAGGGTCAGCTCAGCAAAAAGAGAGGGGGTTCCAGAAGGTCAGCTAGGCAGCATTCACCACACTGCTGAACACTGCTGTCTCACATCAGCGCTGTTGGTAGGTGGCAAGCGGGCACATAGCAATGTTAAACAATATAAAATTGATGTTATAATATTATTATAAGTCTATAAACCTTTTTATTATTTTATTTTTTAAAGTATCCACAAAGTCTCAACATCACAGTAAGATTTCAAGAAATATTTTTATTACATTTTCAATCAGCTTGCTGGAGAGGGAGACCAAGGGATTTCTACTGTCATCTACAGGTCACAGTACAAATAGAAAATATTTGTGTTTGCTCCAGATGTTTTTGGTGCCTGTGCTTCTTTGCATTCCCAAAGCAATTGCTTTGTTTTCCAGGTGGGTATTTTAAAGACTGTCATCATTTGTTAATCTAAAAAGCTTGAATAACCTACCCCTGTCACCACCACTGTCACTGCCATTTTAATGCGTCAATATTGTATGCCACAGATGATTGTCCTTAAGAGACAGATGTAATTTTACTCTATGCTGAATTCAAGCTACTCCAAGGACATCTTTACGAAATGGTGCTTAGTTGAAATCGTTCCCAAGTGATGCTCCATCAAGAACAAAACCACCTTTAAACACTTTCTGAAACTTTTTCAGAGTCCAGCTTTTCCCCAGCTTCCTATTAAAATCTTTACCTGAAAGGGATGAATTGCTTAGCCCATGTTCTGGTTGCTATAGTATACAGATCAGTGTTTACATCTCTACTTGCACTGAATCTAATCTATAATTTAACACTGTTGAAACCAACCTGACAATGTAAACATGGTATATTGATGACCTGCAAAAAAGAGAAGCTGTCTTATATGCCAAGTGCCTGTGGCTCTGTTTATGTTGGAAATGCACTATTAAAGAATGTGTGTGGTCAAGCTATAGCCTTTCTAGTACTGAGGTATCCATTTTACTCTGGGTCATTTCTTTGTTTCTCCTCACATAGTCTCCTAATCCAACAACTGATCAAGTTTCAGCCTTTCACTTCAACTCCCTCAATTAAGATAGCATGATACACAGTGTGACAGCCTTTTTTGGCTCTATGAACCCTGTGTGATGTGCCTTGTACTCAGCAACTGAATTAGACTAATTCTGGGAGCAAATATACTATCCAGGTAGTGCTGAGCAATTTGTTATCAAAGCAGCAATTTACTGTCATTCCAGCCTCTGTAAAACAAAAGTATGGATCATTTATTCTTCATTAAAATCAGCATGATAACTGCCTGAGGATATAATGTCAGCCACGTTTGAAGCTCCAGGTAGAAATAGCGATGAGGAAAATTAAGATACTATCTCAGTCCTGAGCAGATCATCCACTTCTCTGTACTTTGTTGTGAGTCACTTATTTTTCTGAGCAGCTGTGGCAATAGGAGGGCTCAAGAAGCTATGGAGTTTTCTATGACAGTGCTCACTCACATAGCCTGGTTGAAGGCTATAGCAGTCTTAGGCCACTAGATATACATAGCGGAGCTCCTAAATAATCTTTTCTCTTCATCATCCTTGGAATATATATATATGGTGTATTGACTCATCCCAGATGCTCAGGGAAAAGGAAATATTATGATACTAGCACTAGAAACTGGGCTTTGAATACCAGAAACAACAACCTGAAAGCCTTTGGCAGCATTATGCCATGATTAGGTGTGTCATCCTGCTTTACAAATCTCACTCAACGAACCATACTGGAAAACAAGTAAACCCCCCTTTCCTTCCTAAAAAATGCACAAAACATCCCTCTTGACTTGTCTCTCCAAACTGAGGTTTCTGCAATGCCAGTGCATCGGTGAGGAAGTGTTATCCTGCAAGTATTCCTCAGAGAGGCTGATGTTTCATCAGCAGCAGAAACAGCTACTCCTTATTTTTCTGAAGAACTGGTGTCAACCCTGTGGCTGCTGCAGTTGCCTTGTTTGTTATTAGAAATAGCGACATGTCATTGTGCTTCAAAAGGCTGACAACTGGAAGTGCATTATTACTGGTCTGCAGTATCTATGGTGCATGATGATTACTCCCATCCTACATCCAACATTATATATATAATTTAGTGTTTCAATGCACATAGTTTATAGCACAAAGGGATTTTTTTTAAAGGAAGACCAAGGTATGCCAAGGGATGTGGTGTGAGGAGCACCCAGCTACTTATAAGCAGAGCTTCTGCTTTGTTTGCCTAGCTCTGGTGTTTCACAGGGTCTGTTTTGATCAGTTATGCTTCATTTAAGAGCTCTGAATCACAGAAATTAAGCATATTTCTACACTTCTTTATTTTTTGAGAAAAGTCTGCACCTCAACAGATTTACACTTCATTATAAGTAAGACTACATTGTCAGTTTTGCAGTGGTATTTGCAAGCAATAGTAGAAATGTCGGTGATTAATGCAAAAGCACTTTTTCTGTGTGTGCATGCAAGCAGTAAATATATTTAACTCCTCTGACAGGAAGACAACAAACCAACGGTCAACTAACCTTACTAGCATATACCCAGGTTCCCAGGCATCTAAATTGGCAGCAACCCATTCAGCAGTACAGATATCTTTTTGGCGAGGCTGCAATATAACTGCGTCCTGGTTTTGTTGTTATTTACTCTGTGTAACATCTATTGACTCAAATGAGCCATTTTTTATTCCTTTATAGACACGAGAGTGAATTTAGCACAGTGTGTTATCACAGAGCTCCTCACAGACAGTGCTGACAAATAGCTATGTGGACAACCCACTCAGGCTGTAGTACTATCCATCAGCAATGACAGTAGCTGGCAAACCAGTGCTGTTTATATCAATTTGTTATTTTCTAGGAAGTTACCCAGCTTCATTATTATTGGGGGAGATAAAACTAAGATGAGAGGCCAAGACCCTCATTTGGTTCTTAATGCACTCCCATTGCTTTGATGTATTACAGAGAACAAAATTGACCGATGTGGTAGCTCATTACACAGGGAAAAACATACACTAAAATAATGTATTTTCTTTACCAACAGTTCTGCAACAACTAGCAGCGCCTAGGAAGGATCCATGCCCAGTTATTTAAAATATACCATCCCTATTTGGTCCTGCTAAAACAAATATATATTTTTGTGCTATGCCCTAGTCTTTGGGTGAAGAAAATTCTGTAGGATAGCGTGTCTTGGATGCTTAAATAACAAGTGTATAAGTTTAACATGCCTTGTGAGGTAAAACACTTCATAGATTTTTGCACAGCATTGCACAGTATCGATATCACCATGCTTCTTCAGGACATTCTTTCTGGCTCCCTATTATGCTTGAGCAACAAATCCTTCCCATCTCTTGCATAGTAGGTGGAAACTAATTGCTTCACCAGAGATGGGGAACATGAGGCACAAAGAAGCTAAGTGACTTTCCTGGGGACCCATGAGACTAAACAAAGTATCTGGAAAACCCAAGATTAAAAGATTGAATACAGATTCTGACCTGAGTTATACCATGGCTTGAGGGGGGAGGTTGTAATTCAGGGCATAATTTATTTGTTATTAGTGCATCTGATCACTCACATAGTAACATCTAGGTAAAACTGCGACTGGAGTTGGAGCCTGAGCAGATGAGCTATGCAGCTGGGTAGGAAGGAGAGACGGTTGGGATTTCTGGGGAATCTTCAGAGAACTGAATTCACTCACAGCAGCTATGGCAGTAGTACAGAGAGATGCCTTCATGGGCTCTTTACACTGTACATAAAATGCCAGTTATATTGCATGAAAGAAGGTCTCAGGCAATTGAAACTGAAGTTAAAAGCAGTCTAAATCCATATTAGCTCATTTCAGATTTGTTGTGTCCATCATATACACCTATTTTAAAGGACTGGTATTACTCTCTTCCAGCTATGATGGGTAACAGATAAATAAGCAAACATGGAATTTGATTCTCTGGGAGTTTCCTAGTATATGTGTAGACTCCACTTTGGCCTTCATCCCCTCAGAAATGGAAATGCTCTTCTCTCTAATTCAATTCTTATTTTGGAATACTAGATTTGGAGACCTTGTGGATAGCCTTCATCTTACCTGCCTTTAGGTTTGGAGAGAACTGGGACAACATTTAGAAACATAGGCTATGATTCCTCTGTCCTACTTTTGATGTCTGCCATAGAATGCATTTAGTCAGACAAATCCCAGCTCATCTCACCTTTATTCAAACCCAGTCTGTTACCTGTCTCACCGTTTGGGAGCCAGACCCAGGATTCGACTTCACTGATGTAATAAATAGTGTCATATTGTCACTAATGACCAGAAATACACAGAGCCTTGAGTTTGTGTCTGATCCCAAAGCCACCCTCCCTGGCAAAGTCCTAAAATTCTTGATTCACTGCTGTCTCAAACAGGGGAGAGCTGCCTATTAAATCACAAACATTGCTCCCTCATGGCCTGGATGTTTCTCGAACCCTTACATTCATGCTGGGACTTGCTCTGTACCTGCTTATTTGTAAGAGACGAGAAGCTCAGAATACAAGGTGAGACAGCAGCAAACACGCACAGGTGCAGCTTTTTCTCTCAGCTGTAATTAGGCAGCTCTCCTAATGTGAGGACAGAACCATCCTTCGAGCTGTAAAATATTTGTCTTTCATTATCTGTCACCCTCTGACTTTCAGTTAAAGAGATGCTCCTTTTCCTGGAACATGCACATAGTTAGGATCAATATCATAATCCTCTCTGACAGCTACTCGAAAGCTCCTTTGTGTTGATTAGTCTTTGGCAGCTGAACAGAGCTGCCACTGCATTTTCTTTTAATACTGACTAAGCGATAGGCTTGACAAGAAGTAAAAAAAAAAAAAAAGAAAATAAAGTTCTTTTAAAAGCAAAAACCAATTAGCCCTTTTGTTACTCTGGTGAAGTGGAACAGATACTTCAGCTGCCGGTGGCGGTACAAGCAGAAACCTGCTCTGAGTCCCCTGCCACCCTCCAAGGACAGATGGATGAATGGTAGCGGCTGGCTTAAAGATGTCTTCATCTGTTCTGTTAGGAAGGAAAGCAGGGTTTTGGCACCAGCTTTTAAAGAAAATAGAAGGTGCTAAATTCACTAAACTTTATTGGTTCGAATGTATAATAATGATAGTTTAATGGCAGGGAAGAGGCAGATAATTAGAAGTGAGTAGCTCTGATTGCCCTTGTACACTGCTCCAGATAGCTTCTCTACACTCCTGAATCCTTGTTTGCTTTGTCTGAAGCTGAAATCCCACAAGGTCTGGATGTTACCAGCTGTCTAGCTAACTAACTGCCAGCACTTTCCCTGAATACAAGCTATCAGCTTTCACAACATCAGCCTCCTCCCTTGAGCTCTTCCTCACTGCCTCTCCCTGTGTGATTGCTTTTATCTATTGCTTGCAGCAGCTTCTTCTAATCATATTGCTTCTTGCCTCCGAGGGTCAAACACAAGACCATTGCTACCTACACAAATGGGGAAAACTGTCACCTTCGCTAGACTGATAAGCATTTGGCAGGCAGGACACTGTGAAGTAGAAGAGCAAGCAGCCAGCAATCTGCAAACACCATAAATATGTTACAATCTCAGCAGGAAGATGGGCACTCTATGTACCAAGAGGCCTTTGTTTAATGAGCTGTCAGAAAGCAGGCATGAAATTATGTTTGAAAACATGTGCAAGCTGCAGAGACAGAGCCAGGGCACTAAAAAACCTCTTTGCCTTTTCTGTGGATGTTTGGAATGTCTTATCAGTTTGAGAACTGTCATGCAATGAGAGCTATCATTAGCAAGGTAATAGCGTTTGAAAGCTACTGATTTTTCTCTCTGAGCTCCATTTTGTGACCTAAATGACTGAGAGAAAAACTTAATGCTGCTTCTCTGCAGAATTTTTTGTCCTGAAAACGTAACCAGAAACCCCAAAGTGAGCATACCAGTAGGAGATGAATCAAAATCACTGTAAATTGTAAAGGACTAACCGTGGAAGTCAAGAATATTGTTGCTAATCCTGTGGAGATTGTGTTCATATTACCCTGATGCATCTCCCACCACTCGTTATTTCAATCACACACAGAGAAATCATCGCAGTGCACGTGAATGCTACGTGAGCTGGTTGTACAAGGGCTACCAGGGCTCAGGGCAACAGTCTGCAATTCACTGGTAATCAATAGGGGTAAAACTCTTCGAAGGATATAATCATTGAAGTATATTAGCAGTGTTAGGGTCACTTTGGATAGGTGTAATAGGGTGTGCAACAAAACAGAGCTTCCATTGCTGCTAAATCATGCAGAACAAGTTGGTAAGGATTTAAAACAAATCCTCAAATATCCTTCGGGGTCACAAAGCTCTTTATTTCTAAGATAAATTGAATGGTTTTCTCCACGCTCAAGCATCTGTGTTTTCTTTGCTTTTAAGAAAACATTTGGCTGATTCTTTGGCTGCTTCAGCGTTTGTGGTCCACCCCAGAGCTGAAAAGAGACTGTGAACACTGAACCAAATCAATGTCAGTCAGGCAGGTATTAATTCTCAAAGATGCCTTCTTTTTCTTTCCTTTCTTTTCTTATAAAGGATGTGGATCAAAATCCAAAGCTTCTCGCTTGGAGCAAGTAGAGCCCAGATCCAATCTGTCCCTATTCTTCTGAAACTCAGAACAAACTGTTTTGGAAAAACAAAACAACAAAAAGAGGATCACCTTTGTGGGATCCTATCAGGTTTTGTCACAACATAAACCAGTCAGATCACCAGCAGTGTAATTTCATTGATGTTTAAACAAAATATATGAAAGAGGAGAAAAGAAACACTTGGAAAGTTATGTCATTAGGAATTTTGCAAAGGGAAATGTGATGTACAAGTAAAGAAAATACTTGCAGAAGAAATTAACTCTCTTTGGATTTTGCCTATTCATTAATTAAAACTGAAAAACAAAACTGAGATGTTGGTCAACTGGCAAACAAATAAATGTTTCTGCCATGAAAGGCACCTCTGAGTGTCGTAACATTTGCAGTTTGGTGAGCTCCTTGTACGTAGGCTGCATTTACCTACTTGTCTATGTGTCCCATGTTCTGCCCACCACTTCTGACTGAGCCTAACAGCATAAAAAAAGCTTCTCAAAATACTGAAATATGAATCCTCAGGCAAGCCCACCAGTATCACCAAGGTAACTTCCTCTCCCAAAGAATAGAAGGGGAAATGATAGAGATTGACAGGGAAGAAAGAGGGACAAGCAGAAAAGTAGAATTGTCGTTCACAAAGCAGTGTTTGCTTCCCCTGTGATGCTGTGGCAGACAGGAACAGAATTTAAGCCAGGAACAAGAGGTAGATACTGAACTTCAGTCCCCTAAAAAATTCTTGGGAACTGTATTTAGAGAAAGGATGCTGGAAGACTGGAACATTAACAAGAAATAGCCTAAAAGAGCTAATGCAAAGTATGGAAACCAATGCTTCAGTGAAAGGCCTGAGGAGCTTAGTCTGTGGTGTGTCTCCAAAACAAGACTGAGAAGTGGTGTGATAATCTCCATTAGGGAGTAAACACCTGGTACCAAAAGAAAAAGCCTTTTGATATAGGGAAAGAAAGTGTAATGGGAAACTGTAGCTGGAAACAGAAGACAAAGCGATTCAGAGGAGAAACACTATGGCTTGTTGAGGGCCTTGATTCCTGTTAGCACAAAATCTAGGCAGCAGCTCTGAATGACATCCATGCTCCCCATCTGTCTCCTTGGTGATGGGCATAGCCTCCAAATAACAGTGAATAACCACCTACGAACAACTCAGAAATCTGCCTTTTTACCATCAATCTTGTGCAGAAAGCGTTTCAACAAGCTGAACCTTAGCCGTTGGATTATACATACTGATTACCTGGAGATTACCCATTGTAGACAAACAAAAAGGAGCTGATTGTTACTAGCATTTTTAAAATCACATGCACTTACAGTTATTCCATTTTCCTTATCATGCAGCAGGCCAGTGACACCATGTTTCTTTCTTCACGGTCTCTGCCTATCTTTCGTAATCCAGAGAACAGGAAGAGCAGACAAACGGCTACCCTTGTGCTTTGAGTAAAACAGATAGGCAAACTGAAGCAAAGTCCCATAGACTTGTTTAAGCTTCTTCATTCAGGAAAAAAGGACACAGCTACCCAGAGTGATCCCAACTATCCCATGGGCTTCGTCAAGGTATTGTCACCAGCTGGAGACTGTCCAAGCTAAAGTTGTAGACTATGAGACTGATGCACTTCCATCCCATGCCAGGGGAGCACTCCAAGTATGTGCTGTGTTTCAGCCAGGTAGGACCGGGAGCAAGAAGCTTGTATGTGAACAAAAGAGAGGAAGAAAGAGGAAAAAATCAGGAATTTTAGGGATTGTACATCATGTGGCATGGCAAATATTAACCTCTTTTAGGTGCTGTAAACTGGTCCATAATCTCACCTGGATGGTATCAGGAATGGTGAACTGAGACCTGTTCAGTCACTAACTTCTTACACCAGGGAAGGCAAAGCACAGCAAAGGGGCTCCAGTTCATGGAAAACCACACATTCCCATGAAGGCACAGAACCATACTCTGAGGCTTGAAATCCCACTTAAGCCTATTTGCTTAGTCAGTGGAAAGGTGCCTTTGAAGGCCTCTGAGGAGCTATTCAAGAGCCAGACAAAAGTGCTGAGTGGGAAGCCAAGGGCGTGGGGACTTCAGCTGAGGGAGCTTTCCAGCTTTGCTTGGTGTGAGGTATTAACAACCTCTGCCAGGAGTGGGGCCAGGCTCCCCCTCCTGCTGCTCTCAGCAAGGCAGGGCATGGCTCTGCAGAGCAGGTAGTGCAATAGGAAAGGCTGCCGGGAGCCTTGGCCATCAGGGACCACGCATTTCCCCATCCTGCTTTGACAGAACTGTCCAGGGCTAGAGGCATCTTTCATTTCCCAGTTCTGTTTTTGGTGCAGAAGACACAGCTTCTTTCTATTTTTCTAGACTGGTTGATCCCAGCGTGCTCCAAATCCATAAAGGGAAATAGGAAATGATTTTCTTAGTCCCTGAATTGACCCGTGGGTCTGATGATCCTGCTAAGCTCGGCAGTTTCTTTGCTGGCTTGAGGAGCACATGTTTATGCACCTGGGATCATGCAGCTTGAATTATTCTTTTAAACGTTTTCATAGAGAGTGGCAGTGTAACAGAAATCACTAAACAAAATGTACATTGTGTGTGACAGTTAGCAATGGGCCGGTTCACAGATTGTTAAGGGCTATTGAAAGTCACGCTTATGTTTTTCTTCTTTACCATTTTTCAAGGACAATTTGATTGCATTTCCCAGAAAGGTTAATATAAACAATCTGCTCCCCTCATTTTTATGAGAAGCATTTAAAAGTAAAACGTCCTGCTGTTACTCCACTATAGTCTATGTTATTGATGGCTGAGGATTCCCAAATAGATCCTGGATTTTTGCAGCTTTGCACATTTCTGGGAGAATTGTTTGAAAGTTCACTATCTCATCCTCCATCCACAGCAGCACTGAGAAAGACACACATTTCTTCAAAGTTTCTTTGAACAAAGAAGGCCAGGACTCATGCCCTGAATTTCTGATATCACCTCTGAAATAGTCATTTAAATGGCCTACCACAGTGGCAGAGAAGGAACTCCAGGCATCAGCTTGGCTCAGCACTCACAGGTGCCAATTTTTGACATAAGATACTTGCCCTTTGGAAGTGGCTTTCTTTCTCTACCAAAAATACAGTCATTCAAAGCAACTCACTCAGACTGAGCCATCCCTGTCCTATCCTGGTTTGCTCCCTGGCTCTGCCTTGCAGACTGCATTGGTAGGACCCCCTCTGCTGTCACCATCTCCCAGAATGTCCGCTGTAAGTTTAGAACCACAGATAGATTTTCCATCTTGTCAGTATCTCTGGTTGACCTTTCAGGTTAATATTGATATTCAGTTTATTTGGATGCTTTGAGCAGCAGCTAGGACTAGGTTATCTCTAGAGGTTCCTGTAATTTTCACATCATCAAATGACCTTGCAACATTTTACATACCCACCAGCCACGCAACACATTCATCTGAACACCCAAATTGGATGTTATATTGGTTTTGTTGTATTTAACTGCAGGTGGGGTTTTTTTTCATGTACAACTTTGAAAACAGAGCTCAAATAGATAAAAATGTTCCCTCTCCCTAGTCAAGTGTAAAGCCTCCCCATTGCTTTCTCACCCATAATAATAACATGAACATGTTGCATTAAACTGCACTGGTTGTATTTTCAGAACGCATTCAGGTCTGTGTGCTGGCTGCTGGCCAAACCGGGGGACTGCTCTGAGAGCTCGAACATCTGATACTGAGATCAGTAACTAACCTGTCACCGACCTCAGCCCCTAGGTTCTGGGGCATTTTTCTGTATGCATGTACCCTACAACTACATCTACCCACCTTTCACTGCAGTATGAGCTGAGGTATCCCTCAGTTTCTGTCAGAAATAGCTGCACACCAACTTGTCAGTTCCTACCACTGAAAAAGGGGATTTGCCCATGAGAAGTGCACAGATTTTGGAGCAACACAAAACAATCCCTCCACAACGTAAAATTTTAAGCTTTATTTAAGTCTAGCAAATTGCTCTGTTTTAAAACCAACACTACTTTAAATGGATTGATTCATAAGGCGTATGTCTGTGACAAAGTCAGGACCTTTTCCTCTCGGGAAAGGCCAGGTCTGGGTTTTGTTCTCAGACCCACAGACGCACTTCCCATTTGCTTGCTTTTGCCAGTCCTTCACATTCAAACAGATGCATACAGCACTTTCATTCAGATTTGTTGGGGCGTATTTGATCTCACAACTGTGGCCACTGGTGCATAACAAATATTTTGCCATTTTCCATTAGATACTTGCTGGCTGCAGGTACTCGAATGCAATAGATCACTTTACATTAAAAATTACAGTTTGGCAAGCACGTGTGCGCGCATAGGTGGATGGATGCCTGATCATGTATATTTGAAAGGAAACTTATTTTAGAAAAGAATGATGCTTGTAAATCTAAAAAACACCATAGATTCATAGAATCACAGGATAGTTAGGGTTGGAAATGACCTTAAGATCATCTAGCTCCAACCCCCCTGCAATGGTCAGGGACACCTCGCACTAAACCATGTCACCCAAGACTCCATTCAACCTGGCCAAATCCCCCCCAAAAAAACCCATTCATTCAATACCACTGTGTTAAAGCAGCATTTATGACAGATCTCCAAGACGACAGAAAAATACAATAAAAATTCAACCCCAAAATATGCAGGGTGTTGAGTTAGCCAAGCAAGTGAGAGCCAAAAGCACTTCCACGTATGTGACTGATGGTGTTGCACAGTTCCAAGCTTGTTGTGATGGATCCCATGAGGACACCTCAGGAGGGAGCACCACATATGGATGTGCAGAATATGACAGGAACAGCAGGTTCTGCAGCAAGTCTTCATCAGGTGATAATGCTGCTTTGTATCTTTCCCTGACAGATCTGATTCTGAAACACTCCAGTGTTGTAGACAAATCTCTGGGAGAAAGCTGTAAAGCACAGTTACTGCACCAACATGAGCCATTTCTCACGTGCCATGCACAGTCCATGTGTAGGTATGCGCACAATATAACCATTTGCTCTTAGAGGCTCTGAGCATCTTTGGCAGTTGTTGGTTTATATCAGACCTAGGTTAGACAAAGTTACCATTAAAACCTTTCACTAAAGGATGTACTAGGCCAGTCATTCAGCTCTACAGTCTTCAGAAGTGACTAATGGTTTCTGATGCCTCTAACATTTTGGTGTGTGGCTTAATATACATAGTAAAAATCAAGTTTTCTGGAGAGTTGTGTTGGTGTTCTCTAACAACTAAGCTTTCAGAATATGAAACACCAAATTAAGAGCAGTTTTCCAAAATATAACTCTCTAATATTTATAAAGCCTTCGAGTGGAGAAACGGAAGATCTTCCTTTATGCCAAGAAGATTATAGCCTACATACTAGTGAGAAACTCAAATACATCTTGGTAAACATTCCCTATATAAGCAACATTTTCCAGAGTCTTTCATTCACTTCATAAAAGCCCACAACAAGACAGCTAACATACCTAAAACATACTCCCAGCTCTTGCTCACAAATCATCTGGTTTAAAAGAGCACTTTCCAAGTATACTTCACAAAGTTTTCCATTTTGCCCTCCCAGGCAGCCTAGCAACATCACTGGCAATAAATAATGGTGCAAAGGAAATTCTGTGTCAACCAGGACAGTTAAAAAAAAAAATCAACTGAAGAAAATATACAAAAAAGCATAATTTATTGCCCCTTAGCATCTGCTTTTATCTGTATCCTTTTGAGAACAAATTAACAAGACCTGCGTATCTTCATATGTTTCGTTCTGTGGAGTATCATGGTTGTGAAGGTACATGTTCTTTCAGTCCATAATAACAAACATGTATGTTTGTCATACACTGGATAATATAATGATTATATGTTGATGATACTTTTATAATAAGATAAATCACTGCAAGAAAAAAAAAGGAAGTATTTAAAAGCCATAAAGACTTGGGTTTTTTTCTTTTTGTCTACAGAAAGCAGCCTAAATCGCAATGTTTCAAGCACACTCTTCAGGTCATAAAAACAGCTGCTTTCAAAATGTAGATGATCCCCATATGCTTAAAGAAATCACCCTTTGAAGATCAGTAATTAATTTACTTCAGTTTTTAACAATTGTAAAATTAAATTTTAGTGTCAAAACCAGTTTGAAAGTAACCTTTATTCTGAATAAAGCTTTCCCCCCCACCCCTTGGATATAGCCTGTATATTTATGTATGTATATATATAAAAAACTTTGGCAACTCAGCTGTAAATCCACTGAAATCTTTGAACTAAGTTCTCAATAAACATAGGAAATACTAAAATCTGATCTGTATTTAGGGTGCAAAAAAACAGTACTGAAAAAACACATATTTCCCTCTAAATTAGTTGTGAACATATTTAAGCCAAACAAAACTTCCAGTGTAGTTTTGTTGGGGTATTTTTTCCTAAAAATATCTTTGCTTTAAGTTTAAACTCTAATACTGATATAATTTCTATACTAACAAGAGGGGGAAACAGTAATAATAAGCTTTACCAGGATCTTACATTCAATTCAATTGTCTTAAGTCAAGATCAAAGTATTGTTGAAACATGGCTATGAATGACTTAGATTATGGCAGAAGAAAATACCTATCTGAATTTAAAAATATGGAATACAGGAGCCAGAATCACAGCTCAGAATAGCTGTCAAAATTTATGTGATTGCATTGAATTGCACCAGTTTGGGATCTGCATCTGAACAAAAAGTATTGGGGGGATGGTTTACTTGAGCCAGACACCAGTGGCAATTGCAAAGATAATATATTCCTAATTGCAAAGAGGGCCTTTAATCATCTAAGACCTGTTTAAGATGTTTTGTTAATAATCGTTAATGCTGCTTGGTGCTTTTAGGTACTTAGGCATATTTCTGTGAAGCTATTAACATATGAAATTAATATACACTGTAAATTAATATATAGTGGTAGTGCCAATACAAATCAAGCAGAAAGCAGCATTAAGACCACCAAACTTATGAGATGGCTTTAAAAATCATAAAACTAGATTAAAAGAACATACACAAGTCTTCATTTCTTTGTCTTCTGGTTTCTGGGGCTTAAGAGGATGTTCAATGTTTCTGGGTTTTTTTGGGGGATAAAAATAAGGTTTAGAAATATATGTGTGTGTGTGTGTTTGTTTTTTCCATAATGAAAGCTATCCTCAAAGAGTCACATACTTCCAGAAGCATGATAATTGAGAGTAAAAGTAGGACATGTTGACAGTAATTGCTTGTAGATATCCTGAGTCCATTTGATTGAGTTCTGTGACAAGGTTGTTGAATACGACATTATAGCCAACAAATAATTTTTATTATGGAGAAGAAAATCAGCCATGCTCACAAAAGGCATCATAAGTGCTCAAGTAAAGTTTGATCATACACTATTGGAAACCACAGTGATTCCCCCTCTCGTTAGTTATTCAAAATCAGAATCACCCAAAATCAGAATAAAGAATTACTTTAGCAGCTCTAGGAACGATATGCTTCAAGCTTTGAAACACGCAAGGCTTTTATCAAAGCAGATGATTTAGGAATGCCATTAGAAAATTGGCCTGATGCTTTGCTACTTTAACTTCCTAAAGCGTGGAGCTTTGAACTAAATCAAATCAGTTTGGTTCTGCTAAAATTTCATGCTCCAGACTGGTATCTCAAAGTGGGGTTTTTTTTTCTGGAAATTTCATGTAAATGGTCCAGATGCCTACACAAAAGAGAGGCTAATTGAAAATACAACTTTCACCTATAGCAACATAGAACCAGTTAGGTTGGAAAAGACCTTTAAGATCACCAAGTCCAACCTTTATCCCAGAACTGACAAGTCCACCACTAAACCATGTCACTATATCACAAAAGAAAACCTTCCAGCCACTCGGCTGAGAAGTCAGCAGGATGACTTTCTGGACCACATGGCTGAGACCTGCCCCCATGTCACAGACATGGGGGGGCAGTTTTCTCAAAGCCTGCCCAAATCTGTCCAATTTGTTAAGCCTTTGAAAAAGATCTCTCTCGGCACGTGTGTGGAGCATGCTCCCTCAGTTTGGCAGCCATATCCCATCTGTGCCGAGCCCACACCAGCCGCTTGGTGGGCCGATGGCCAGGAGGCTGAACGTCTGCCACTCACCCTGGTGCCCTGTCGCTTCACAGCTGCCTCCCTATGCTCTGCAGTTGGCATAGGCTTCCCACCTGGCTCCTACGTATGGGGAGACTTGATACCACCTTCTCCTTAACTGCTCATCCTTCACTTTGCTACAACTGCTATCGTTCAGCCCATTGCTGTGAAGTAAGCTCTGCCTGAAAACCTCTGTCATGAGTTTAAAAGCTCTCCCTTGTTTCAGTAGTGCTTTTTACCTGTGTGCAGCCATGTCGGGAATATGCAAGGAGCAGGAAGGAGTCTTGCATTTGAGCCACTTGGCTGGGATTGAAGGTATCTGTGGGCTCTCCTTAACCTGCCACATCTTTGGTGGCTCTGCTCCGCAGACCATGTCATACTGCCCCTCCTTTGCTTCCCATTGGACCCCAGGACTGCCAGTGGTGTAGTCCCATGTATCCAGTCCCATGCACCTAGTCCCATGCCTGCTGCAAGCAAAGATAAACAAAAATTGGTGGTGGTTTTAAAGAAATACAAAGACATTAATTGCAAGGGGTTTGCATGTAATCTCCATGTGAACATCTGGAAGTAGATGTTTAGGATCCCTTAAAATTGTATGTGTATGGCAGGGGGAGAAGGCAACTAGGATTCTGCAAGTATGCGTCCAAAGACAGACAGAGGCTTATGTGCACACTCCCTGTCTGTGCTGGAGGGTGAACTAGGATGGCCACTGAGGAAACTGGTTAGAGAGGTAGGAGCAGCTCCTTTCCAAGTGTCCTCAGCATCATGCAGCCCTGTGGGCCCAGAATAAAAAATACATGGTAGCCCAGAACTGAGGCAAACTTTATTAGAAGGAGGAATATATTTTATTGAACCATATATTAACACTGAAAACAAACCCAAACAAAACCAAGAGAACTTTCAGGTTTACAAGAGCCTCTACATATCTGATAGAAAGGTAACAAACAGACTCACAAGTACAGGTTGGAAAGGATTATGCTAACTTGATTACTTTAATCAATAAGATGATAGTCTGAGAGAAAAGGATGGTAGTGTTTCTACCTCTCCTTACACAATCTATGTTATATAGAACCATGACTACAGTATGTTATATGACACGCTGTGCATTTAAAATACATTTATACGAGGCTCTCACAGAACAGGGGAGCATCATTCAGAGGGAAGCAGGGAGTTTTTATACACATCCCAGAGGCAATAGCTGTCTTGGGGGAACTGACAACATGTGAGTATATAGGTGTGTGGTTCACCCAGGTGCTGCCCTGCTAACGGAGCAAGTTGTCTCATGCAAAATCAGACAAGAGAGTTGCCAGCTATAGAACCCTTTTTTCCCCTGCTTTACTTTTCCTTGTGATATTGACTCACCCAGGGCAGCAACAGACTCTTTACACCCAGCCGACTTCAAAACAGTTCCTATCTCAGATTACCAGAGTCTGCAGAATTCAGCTGTTTTGAGAGCAGTCAGAGGTCACTGCAAATCAGCAATCTTTGAAAAGTAACCTGTCAAGACATCCACTTCTCATGGCTTACCACATCTATCTAAACATATCCATACACAAAATGGATGACGTCTCCTGCTGCCCTTTCGAATGGCTTAGTGTAAGACCTCTCTGTTTTCTCAGCCTTTGTACTGCTCTGATACACAGGGCCAGCCAGCATTTCCAATTAAAAGAGCAGGGGAAAAAAAGAGTGGGTAGATCTTCCAGATGGCTTTGAAGAGGTATCAATCTGCTACAGAGATTCACAAGACTTCAGAGAAGTAGATAAGCCAAGACTACGCATTAAAGCCAAAATCACAACATTACATCAAACCCAAATGTTTTTCAATATAGCAGTTACCACAGCAGTTTGGCTGACTGGAACGATCACACTAAAAGTGTAAACTTAAACTAAAGAAAGTCAAGGACAATAATAGTAAGTTTTAATACTTTCCCATTATTCCTATTCTATGTTAGTTGATCTTATCTTCAGTATCCCCTGACATTACCCAGCAAGTGTGCACTTGTATGCACACCCCTAAGTGTGGTCTATCCTGCAGAAAGGCAGGGTAAAGAGCTCAAGCCAGTGTGTTCCACCATTGCATGTAGCAGTTAAACAGCTGCACAGCTTCCTCCTTAGAATGGCTGCATCCTCTCCTGTCTGGTCAGTTGATGCCAAGGCAGGAATGTCTCTTTGGGTGCTGGGGTTTGCAGGTTAGACCTCTAGCAGACTGAGAATTTAACAGCATCCTGCATCAACATCTTTGGAGATGGCGGCTCTTGCCATGGCCACGGATAGGCCACGACATTCCCCTGCACAGGACAAGTGCTTTCTTATACTCCTGTGAGGATATTTAACAAAAAAAAGGTTTTCTGTACAAATACACATACCAGACTGTGCATTTCCATACACATGCATTGCATAGCACAAATACAAATTTGTGTATTTGGATAGAGAGCAGATTCTTGTCTGCCAAATACCTCTCTCTATGCAGAACTGGATACATGATTTTTGAGTATGTGGCCCTGATTGATAGTGATTTTGCCTGCTGGAATGACATAGTGCTGGGGCAGTCCCAGCTTAGTGGCTTTGGGACAGTATCACATGGGTTGCCCCATCCAAGCATCACATTTCCCACACACAGTTACACCAACAGAGCAGAGGAGAAAATCCTCTGCTCAAAACCAGCACAGATATTTTGTGACCATCAGCACTGGTCGGTGAAAACACGAACAGGGAATGTCAGGGCAGGAGGGAGGAATGTGCAGACCTCGGCACTTTCCAAGCCATGTCTGCACCCGCTGCTTCTGGTGAGAGGCTGGGGGAGAGCCGCAGCAACCATACGAGCAGTGAGAGCCCAAGAGGCCGTGCCTGCCCCCAGGTTGCCCTCAGGGATCTCAGGGGGTGGAGGAGGCTGAACGCCTTGCTTCCCTGTGGTGAGGTGATTTCCCCTCTCCATGCAGGCTGCTGTAGCCACTGGGGAGTTCCTGCTCCAGCAGTGAGGGCAAGGGGTGAAGGGGGTTGGTTGCTTTTGCAAACACGGTTAACCAAATGTTGATATTATGCTTAGCTGTTGTCTCCTTGTCACTAGTCTCTTGCAGCTATTGGTCCAGATGTTAAAAATGCCGTCACAAGGCGGAGATGATGAACTCGGCTGTGATGCTCTTCTTCATTTTCAAGACACTCTCCAGGCTCATGGGACTGTGGCCGAGTGTCTAGAAAGGGAAAGAGGACAGCTTTAGGTTTTACATGAATTTCAGCTTGTTATCTAAATACTGGCAACTTATTTTGTTTGAGACATCCCAGGGTATCCAACCTATCCTCAAGAAGATCACAGTCTCCCAGAGGTTCTGTGCTGTATTGGGCAGCCCTGTGCAAACATTCCATTTTCTGCAGAGCATTTTGAATGGCCCTGGGGATCTGTGCTTCAGCAAATTATCTGAGGTGACAACGTCCTTGTCTTGTCAGCTAGCTATCACATGGTGGTGGAGTAGTTGCCTAGGCACAGCAAAACTCACAGGGAAAAGCTTAGTGATTTTATTGCAAGATACAAATGGAAAGAGTGTGATTCCCCTGGGAAGTATGCATTATATCACTTTGGATTCATAGCCTGTGTCTAAACTACAGGTGAGAAAAGTTGTCTGTTATCAACCCACTGAAAGATGGGCATCTCCCATCAGGAGGATACTCAGATACTGTAAAACATTTCTTTCTTCTTACTGATACTTCTGAAAAAAAGATTGAGGATCCAGATGATAAGAATAAGAATAGACAAGAACAGAGGATATGTACTGTTTATTGCACAGTAATTTAAAACCACTGAAGAAATTTGGTAATTTAAAATCACATTAAGAAAAAAAAAGTGTTTTCCCTACACCCAAATTACACCTGAAGGAAAATACTTATTTTTGGCACTTCAAGAAGTGCCTTATAGCTCTCATTAAAGCTGGTTTTAGGTACTTGTTTTAGATAAATTAGTTGGAGGAAATGTATAAACTGATAAATACAAATGTAGAACGGAAAGAAATTGCTTTAAAAGGAAGTTAGCTGCATTTTGTGACTTTACCTGAGGGCCGAGTGACTCCAGATGAAATCTCATCAAATCATTTTCTGGAAAGAGTAGCAGAGGATGGAGATTCATCAGAAGATGAAACAGAAAATCTCCTGTCTGATCAAACTCATCTACTGGACATCAGGCTGGATCCACAAATCCACCAGCTCCTCTTTGGTCTACATAGGCTAAACGTGTCCCTAGAGAACTATGAGGCTCACTCCTTGGCTGTCTAATTTTTTGTCTAAATAGTGGAAGAGTTTGGATCAGCTACCAACAGCCCAACATGTTCTCAATAGCTGAAGGTTGGTTTTGGAGCTCCATTCTTGGGAACACTCTGGTTTAGTGTTTCCCCTCGGAAAACCACGACTATTCAAGAGACTGAAACATGGTCCTATGAAGGTAACATCTGCGACAATTACTGTTTGTCTTAAACACCACAAAATACAAGGTACCATACAAATATTATTCTCAAGAAATTAAATTGTTCGGTATAAATAGCAGTAAGAATCCATTCATGATACATATACAAGTCCCCTATATTACTGTGGTCTACGGAGAGAACCTGTTCCTAGGCTAGGACCAATTCCACACCCAGGGGATGCTGCCTTCAAAATGCCAACACTGACAGCCATATAGACACTTCAGCCTTGACAGGGTTTCAATAACCTCCAGACAGGCTATTTTCATCCCAGACTAACAGTGTCTATTTGAGAATTAAAGAGACCTAGATAGACTTAGCACATGTGCTGCTCCACTGGGTTTTGAGGCTGATACAAGGACATCAGTAAGTGTCAGTGTGCTCCTGTGTCAAGATATATAAGACTATAGCTGTTTCATATCTTTGAAGACAGATCTTTTTCCCTTTGTTTTTCCATCTACTTGCCTAATCATCCATCTGTGAGAAGGGAGATATTATGAAGATACAAGTAATAGAGTAAAAGTTATGGCCTGTGTTATTCAAGAAGTCAGAGTCAGTGATCTAGTGGCCCCTCCTGGCCCTGAAATCTGGAGTCTCTGCTGACTGGCACCATCAATTCACTGGCTGGAAAAGCCTCCAGGCCCAGGAAATTGGTTCATCTTTCACACTATCCTGCACTAATTGGCAATAATGAAGGTATGTGTCAGTCTTCACTGGATCATGTGTTTTAAAATAACTTCAGAGTAGTCCTAGCAGTATGGAAGCCATCAACCCACAGACTGAAATAAGAGACCACCTTTATGTTATTTTGCCTCACTGTCAGTGAAGATCGCTAATTTTGTGGATGAAAATTTTTTCTGTAAGTCATCTTCCATTACAAGTTGAAGGTACAAATGCTCATTTGTACCTATGCAAGACTCAGACCCGCAGAAAAGCCATTAAGTTCTCTGATTGATAGCTTATTATTAGCCCAAAATTATGAATATCATGTTTTACAGGCATTAAGTGATGCTAAATTGAATGCAAAGAATAAGAAATAGAGTATCATCTAATCCTTCCTCACCTAATGCTCCACTGCCAGATTTACTTCACTCTACCAAGAGTAATTTTTCTCGGGGAAATAATTTGCAGCATGAGAGTTTTCCTTAGAAGGATGAGAGTGGGTGCAATGACCAACCTTGCCTACTCATAATCCTCTGTGTAAGGCCTCTATCACCATATATCAGTGGTACAGGGCATTTGGCTATTCTCTATTTCATACAGGGGATATGGAGAGCATGAAATTAAATTAGAGCTGCCTTCAGGTTAGCCTCAGACTTCCATGGACAGCTAGCTTTCTAGTCAGAACTACAGTAACAGAAAACACAAGAGTGATATAAACAAAGAAATAATATTAATAATACAATTAATTTCTTTACAAAGTGTGTACAACACTTCCTCCTCACCCTGTATGCTTTCTGCACTCTAAAGGAAAGGCCAAATGGGAAGTAATAAAATTACCCTTGGGTACAAAGAAATTGGCTCATAAAATAACTACAGTAACAATGTCAATTATTAGCTGTACAGTACAAGATAAATATAAATAGACTATGTCCCCAAACTAGCAAAATATGGGGAATCAATCTCAATAAAAAGAACTGTTAGGGTAAGCTATTTGGGAAGCAGATACAAGCCCTACCTGGCTTAGAAGCATTAGCCTGCCCTTCTCTGTAGTGATTTATGTCTCCTACTGTCAGATGACACTGAGCTTTGCCGTGAGTGAGGCTTGGATGGAGGTATTTGTAACCCCTGTCTCCAAAAGCGTTATAACTTCTGTGAAGGAAAAATGCACAAATCTCTGTATTTCTGCTAAAAGATAGACTCTGCTAAAATAGAAATTAAACATATTTGCAAGACAGTGAGTTATACTAGAAACAAACCTGACCAGGCATTTCTCACAGTGGCTGGCATCATCCTCTGCTGACAGTGCCGTACTCAGAAAGATGATCTCCAAACCCATTGTGGGAAGCACAGATGTTATCACAGCGCAAAAGTGTGAGAATTCTGATTTTTAACTAATGTTTTCCCTCTGGGAGAATTAAAATGCTGGGGGTTTTTTGTTTGTTGCTTTTTTTTGTTTTCTCTTAGTTTGGAATAATACTAATGGGCATATTTTTCGAAGGGGGAGATAATAGTAGAGTTGCACTAAAGCTGGTTTCATTGCAGGTCAACTCATCATTGACCTGTGTTTGTTTGGGCTGCTATGGCACCTCACTGGTCTCGTCCCCTAAACATAGAATCATAGACTATTAAGGGTTGGAAAGGACCTTAAGATCATCAAGTTCCAATCCCCCTGCCATGGGCAGGGACACCACACACTAAACCATGCCACCAAAGTCTCTGTCCAACCTGGCCTTGAACACTGCCAGGGAGGAGCATTTATCACTCATTTGGGCAAAACTGGGGAAAGAACATAAAGGGATGAGACGTCACCCCTTTACTCGCCTCCCCAACCAGACTAGATCTCACATGCCAGTTGTAGTCTCCTTTCTGCTTGATCTCCTGTGGAGTGGCTTGAGAGATGACTAGCCAGAATGCAGAACGGGACACAAATACTCACTGGGAGACCTGCTAAAAGATAACGTAAGTCACCTCATTTCTTGTTCTTTATAACACAGTGAAAGGTCCATAAGCTTCTGTTTGAGTTCACATCCCAATTACAATTTTTCTAATCACTTCAGGATGATGTCATGGATAAAAAATATGTGAGTGACTGAAATTAAACAGAAGGCTAGGCAATGTTCCCTGCAGCATTACTACATTACTAAAGAGGAAGAGGCAACACAGAGGGCTTTTTCTTTTATCACCTGTGGCATACTTATTTTTCAAGACAGGAAGGTCAGCTTTTGCTATGACATCCTGCTATGACAGCCTCTTTCAAGGCATTAAAATGCACCTAGCAGTGCATCCTCTAGGCCCTTCTGGTGAGCTCTTCCCTGCTTCCCAAGGTCCTTGGAACAGAGAAATTCATTAGCCAACATCCCAACACTGTGTGAAAATGGTCACCACAGGCTCAGCTTGAATTGTTCATTGCCCAGTGCAGCTATTAAAAACCAATATGTTAAATTGTATGACTAGAGAAACACTTAAACATGTCAGTTGCTCTGATTTTTCGAGGGGGAGGGGGAATATATTTTAAAGAAGGTACATAAAGCACATTAAACCTGATTTTAACCAGATGGCTTTTCAGACTCGGGTAATTGTTATGATCAAGATAGTGTATTTCTGAGGCACCTCAAGGACAATTTCTGTTCCAAGTACAACCAAATTGTGTAGAAACAGAAGGCACTATCTGTGGTAGGTGAAAACCACAACTCTTTTACTTTATTACTATGATGCAATGCTGACTTAAGGTAAGTATAATGATGACAATTATGATTTAAGAACATAACCCTAGTTACATTAAAATAAAATAATAATAATATCATTAACAAAGAGCCACTTCTGAAGAGCATTTTTCATTCAGAACCAATTTTCCTGTTCTGGGCAAAAGTCTATTCTAATCACAGTGAGAGTCGATATAGTACTCTTTCACTTGAGGCAAAAGGCACATCAATTCTTGACAGCTTCTGCAGATGCTCTGTCTTTCTGCACAAAAGCCCTTTGGTGTTTGGACAGGGTGGTTTACAAAAGGATTTCATGTCACAGCTATTAGGTAAAGTATAAATTTCCTCAGTGGAATGCAGTCATCCTCTACAGCAATGTAGTTCTCCCTTTTATGCATGAAATGTATCTCCAACTTGATCCAAAACAGCCAATGGCTTGAGGGAGTGCTCTGTACATGGCAGAAGCTTCCCATTTTCTGTGTTGCATTTTTAAAGCTCTGCAGACGTTTTACCACAGGGTCTGGCACATGAAGTGAATTAGTGGCTTTGCTGGGTTTGTTATTTCAATCACAGCAAGGCTTAACAAAGTCACCAGTGTCTCCCCTTGAGAAGACAACTCTGATCAGACCCACACTCTCGTACATGCCATTTCATGGACTAACAGTCTAGAAGAAACAGCTACAGGCGAAAACCAGAAGTTTCATCTTGCCTATAGCCAGCAGTCTGTCCACACTGTGGGGTGCTGGACAGTGCTCTCCAGAGGACCATGGTTTGTCTGTGCTGTTCTCACACATGGCTCTTGGCCATGCTCAGAGGAAGACCACCAAACAGACCGGACATTCCTATGTCTCTGCAATCATTTCTGTGTTCTGATGGGGACTGAGCTTACTCAGAGCACATCGCTAAGTACTGGCACATGCTGGTTATGGCATGTCTGTATGTCTCAGTTCCACAGGTCTCATGAACCAACGAGGATGGAAGGTTTCTGAACGAGTTTGTCCTCTCTTCTCTCTCTGTGAGTCTTGTCCCTCCATCTTCCTTTCTTTTCATTAACTCTGAGAATATTTCATAAACATATTGCTTTAACATCAGAAATGTTTTCTTACATGTTACTCCCTGTCCCCAGCTATGGTAACAATGTGATTTGCCTTGGCAAAGTGGCCCCAGAGGTGCATGTCATCGGCACTGGAAGCCCCATGGCTCCAAACCACAGCCAGACCTGAAGAGACTAAAATGCTAACTCCATCCTAAAGGCACATTTGCTAAGGCACAAGCTGCTTTCTAAATCAGACAAGCCAGGTCCTTTTCCCAGTGCATAGAGACAAAAGAGAGTCTTAAGTCTCAGGGAACAACATTTCTATGAGAAAAACAGGGTGAATAGGGCAGGGAGTTCACATCTGTGACTGCTAAACTATTTTGTGATGAACCTCACACAGAATATAATCAATACAAACTTCAGCCCATATCCATAGCACCCATTCTAGAAAACATTTTTTCATTTAAAAAAAAAAAAAGTTAGAATTCTCTTGGCAAGAATACTCTTTGGAAGGTACCAGAGTTAATGCTGAGATGTGGCTGCAGCATGGCTTCATTTTTTGTGTTGTTTCGGTAATAAATTATTCTTTCACCTTTGGAACAGAGATTTATTTGCTAAATATCTTTGTATTCATTCAAGTCACACACTACCCTTAAACATAACAAATATTTATCATTTAAGTCACATAGAATCATAGAATCATAGAATAGTTAGGGTTGGAAAGGACCTTGAGATCATCTAGTCCCAACAGATTATACTGCTTTTATGCCTAAGCATGAACTAAAAAAGGCCAAAATACTCTGATGAAATAAAAGTTACAGGGATGTAGAGAGTGTTCTGAAGTTTTATAAGCTTACAAAGAAAGAGAAAAAGACTCAAAGTGTAAAAACATCTTGTCGATGTAGTAGCCAAGTTAAACCAGACGCTGCAAGGGTAACTTGCCATCAGAAATCCCAGAGGTGGTTCTATTTACCAGGGAAGGGATGGAAGGGGTAAGGGAAATTAATATTAATTGGGTTTATTTAACTTGGCTATTGGCCACAAAGTTCAGATAAAGTGCATTTCCCAGCCAACTTTCGTACATGTAAAATTTCACCAAGTCAGATGTAACTTATTATGTGTTTTGTCACTTCAACACAAAAAAGAAAGTACAAAGCTGTACAAAGGAATGGTTTCCCTGCTTCTTTTGGCCATATTAGATGCTTTCATTGCGCAAACATACCTGTAAGAAATATTTTTGTAACAACCCTCCCATTGGCCGTTCAAAGTCACAACTGCAAACATGGCACTCTGACTCCCCTTCTCTGTAACTCAAGGATCTGTGCAAAAGCAAATCCTCCACAGACCTTAATACAGCAGAACCAGGTTTCTTTTCTGTATAGTATTTTCAAAACCCTCTATGATTGTTGAGCTATGTAGGCTTATAGGTGAAGTGGAACCCTTTGCGCAGAGTGCTCACTGGACCTTCCTTTGGACTCACAAATTGCTGCTGAGCTTGTGCACATTTCTTGTGGTCAATAAGAAAAAGCTGCACTGCCTCTAATGAGACATTAAAGATCATGAGAAAACTAGGCTAAAATCAGCATGGCAGATGATACAGCAAATTTCCAGTACAGCAGAAGGATGGGGTGGGATGGGACGGGACGGGACGGGACGGGATGGGATGGGATGAGATGGGATGGGATGGGATGGATGTTCATGATTCCACTGGCCCTGTAGCTGGCATCAATACCCTGTCTGCTGCATAGGTGTTATCTCTAAACAAAAGATGGGAAAGCTCTCTTCCAGCCTTGTGCTGTAGACTAGTTACTGAGCTTTCTGCTGCCAAAAGGATATAGCTCTGGGGGAGCTGCTTATTTTTATGGTAGTTCTCAGAATGTATAGAGCAGTGACATGCTGGAACTTTCTTCTCTTCCCTTTAAATTGGTTTCTTGTCACTTTTATGGGACAGAATTTATTTGGCACTTCTGAAAAAATGCAAAAATATTTCCATGCTGGTGCCCTCGTTACACTGCACTGTGTCTTATCTCCTGACCTCATTTTTCCATATATGTTCTTGAAGCGCAGTGCCAGTGGGAAGCTGCACTTGTGATATAAAGGCTTTTTTAGGGATGAAAAGGCCCCTGTGTAAGAGAAAAAACTGCTCTTTGTTGTCTGAGAGCACTCTCAAGAAAACCTTGGCAAGAAACTTGCTCAGAGAGCATGAGAAGAGCAGGTCAAGCTGAGGAACATCCGAGCAGTAGTGGAATGCACGGCGTGAAGTTACATCTCCGGCAAGCTGGCCTTCAGTACAGAACTACAGTACATTCACCCATGACAGCTTCTCTGCCTGTCACCTACTGCAGGAATCCTTTTCCTGCAGCATCTCCTGAAAAGGTACAACCCTGCTGCCTCATTTACTCAGTGAATACCTTTGGCATCCAAAGAGCTTGGACGAAAAAGTTTCACTAGCTGCATTTGCTCAAGCAAGGGCATTTGGCTGTTGGTCCACCCCTGCTCTGCAGGCCTTTCTGTTAGCCTGTTTGTTGATCTGGCCATTGGCATTGTTATGTTTCAGGTTGTTGAAACCATGACTCACAAGTTCCTTTCAAAAGGGAGGAAAAAAGGAAAACAAAACCCAGCAAGCTTGCTGCTCTTGTACTTGATATACAAGTACTGAGCTGCCCTTTCTCAGGAAACAGAAATGTTTCATGCACAGATCTTGATCCAGTTTTCAGTCAACCAGTGGCTGGATAACAAACATCATGGTAGCTGGCAATACCTGGCAGCTTTGTTGGCAGCATCAGCTACTCCCTGGCTTCTAGAGGCACCTTTGGCTAAAATCAGCTCGTGTGGCTGGTTTGCAAAATATTTTCCACCCAAAGTTTACCTAAAACATTCCCAACATGAAGCCACTGTTTTCAAAGCAGGAAGGGTGAAAGAAGAAATCTAAGATTAAGTTCCTGTGCCCTTGGTTAGATGTCTGATTAGACATATGACTTTCTGAGGACAAAACTAACCATGTTCCCAGATCCAGTGAGACCTGTTCAGTCTCAAGAAGCCCATATGCTGGATTCATGGACTCTTGAGGACATGCCTGGAGAAGAAAGGGAGATGTCTTGCTGGCTATCCCCTGGAAATGAGATAAGGGATGTGACTTGGAGAAGGTGGCTAGTCCAGGCCAAATCCAGGGAACGGATTATGACAAGAAGATTCCTGCTGAGGCAGGAGGCAGAGGACCTGTTGGAATACACTGCCTAACAGCATCTGTCATGGTAGTTATCAGCTGCCTCAAGACCTTCACTGAAAGGCAGGTTTACTGCAGTGTCCCTCCTTGTGATGCCACTGAAA
Organism: Psittacula echo; assembly: GCF_963264785.1. Lineage (NCBI taxonomy): Eukaryota > Metazoa > Chordata > Aves > Psittaciformes > Psittacidae > Psittacula > Psittacula echo. The sequence goes on from NC_137737.1 coordinate 16,332,377, forward strand.
CCTCATTCCTCTTCCCACTCTACTCTCCCTGTACCTCCTCAGCTGTGTGTCTGCTCCTCAGTGCACATTGTGCTAACACCAGAGGTGTGAGCAGGAACACAGTGCTGGGACAAGGTCCTCATGTCCCAGCAGGGCACAAGGAGGATAGCTTGAGAGGCATTGCTGCTCACGAAAGGAAGGGCAGAAAAGCACACCAGTTTTAGACATCTCAGTCTAATTGCAGGTACTCGGGTGCATGAGCCACAGACTGCATCAGCCTACTCATTCCACAGGTGTGACGTAGAAATGCAGACAAGAAATGGCTGTGATCAGGTCACATGGAGTAAGGGGACAAGAGGAGAGTCCAGGTGAATCCAGCTCCATCCATGCTGTAGCCACCATGGATAACATGGGAAATCGGCGCTCTTGTTGCTTAGCCTTCCCTGTGAACAGAAAATTGCAATCTACAGCAGGCTCATCCTGGCACCTCTCACACCTGCTGACTCTTCAGGTTCAGAAAGATATTTAAGCACATGTTCATTCCTAAACACAGTAACTGAAACCAATTGGACCATCCATGTGCTTCCAGTTAGTGTGATTTCCTCAAAGTATTTCAGGCAACACTTGCTGCAAATGTACTTCACGCTAGGAAAGAAAATGTCTGTACCAATATATACCCAGGAGGCAAACTGCCGCACACGAATCCTAGCCAGTATGCTTCCTCTTGCTTACTGAAACAGAGTTATCGAAAGCACAGGGTTCAATAAGTTGTCTGTGACACACACACTGCTCTGTATTTTACCCTGAGATCATACCCACAGAGTGAGCACAAGAGGAGGAAAAGAGTTCTGCATCCCACCTTATTCATCCAAAGGTATGCCAGCACCTCCAAAGAGGAGAGTTTGTTAAACAGATTTAAGTTACTAGTAAATTGTCTTGGAGGAAAACAGAGGATCTTCTGTCCCAGCTTTGGACAATGCTTTGTAGGGTCCTGTGGCAGAATGGACATTTCAGAGGCACTGTCTGAGGAGTTAAAGGAAAGCAGAGATCTTTTCAGCCTCTGAGTGAGTCAGTAGAAGGATTTATTACCCCACTGTATACACTGCTTGTAAGTAGTTCATCTTTATCCCTCTGTCTGTTTATTTGTCTCTTTTACTGTCCCCAACAAAGAATCCCAATGCTATCAAATCTGAATTACAGACACTTTATGTTTCTAACATTTATTCTGCTGATCTCCCTTCTTTTCTGGTACTTTTGGCTGCTGAGATGCATTTGACCTGCTGTTGGCAGGAGATACAGCTGCTAACTGCATTCTTTACTCCATCTGTTTTCACTGATGGGTATAACTCCACTAAAATCAGTGAGACAGCACTTGTATCAAGCTGGTATTATGTAGTTTAAATCAGGACTATAAACTCTGGACAATTTGGATTTTTGTAATTAATTGAAAATCCACCACCCAAATTTTTCCATGGCACTGCAAAATCCGCCAGAAAATGCTGAGCGTTATATAGGCATAATTTCTTGGGCAGATGGAAAACTGCCTACACAAGTATTTGGCACAGGTTTGCAAGCAAGCAGCGCACTTCGGTATATAGCCAGTTCTCAAAATCTAGTACCTACAACATCCTTGCACTGAGAGAGAAAGGGGAGATATGAGAAAGCGTATTTCTGGAGCTTCTCTGGACACTCGAACCTGATGGGACAGTTCCCATGACAGGAGACACTTTGTGAAGCCAGCAGTAAACGATCCACAAGTTTCTTCAAAGTCAGCAGGACCCCACAGAGCAATGTTTGTCCCTTCCTGGATGGCAGCTGTCTTGCTTCCCTCAGTTTTATAGGTTCTAATCTATTTCTATCCCTTACCCTATTTTATGGTTGTGGCTGATAAGATAAATGAGTCTCTTTTCTGGAAGTCTCACAGTTTAGAGGCCACATGGCTGTCAACCAGAGCCCACTGCTCTGTAGGCTTGTCCACTCCGTGACCTCACGTAACATAAAATGGAAGTCAGAATTATTTTAGGACTTGACAGCGCACATGCATCCCCATCAGACATTCCTTCAGAGGCTCGTGTAAGATCAGAGCGATTGCTTTTTGCTCAGCATCCCACCCCCCACAGTGCTCGCTGGCTGTGGCCTGTGTGCATATCACCAGCACATGTGCACGCACGCGGAAATGTGGCTAGGGGCAGGTAATTAGCCTTTCTGGAGGGGACATGCCTTTCTCCTGAGAGCAAAACAAGAGAGGTCTGAGGACGTGAGGGGAGCAGATGTTAGCTATCAAGGAGGGAAACTTGCAGACAGGACACAAGGGGTAGCATCTGACCAGCCTTAAGCTGGAGACACTCATACTTGCTTCATCCGAGAATACCAATATGGTAAAGACAACTGATGGATCAACCAAGCTTTCATTAATAGAAAACTTTTCATATCGGATAGACCATCTGAATGTCTCATTGAGACAAGGGGTCTGTCTTATGTGCCACTCTGCTTTGCCCATGCTCTGTCATATCACAAAAGCCCTCCCCAGGGTGCTTTGGTGGGGTTTGGTGATGCAGGAGCTCAAAGGAGATGAAGGCTCACTAGGCACTTGCAGGGCAAACCAAAAGTAAAACTCACAGCCCTTCCAAATACACTCATCCCGAGCTGCGGTCTTGTCAGACAGAGATGGTCCTGAACAGTGGTTGGCAGGTTTTTTTCTGAGCTTGTTCACCCATTCCTAATGAAAATGATAAGTCGAGGACAGTAGTTTTCTGTCTAACACGACCATTCCTTTTCCTTCTTTCCCCACAGGGTTAGTGCTTATGCTGACTGTTGAAAAATCAGTCATTAACAGCCAGGAAATGACTTTGCCATCAATCAGAATATTGCTCAGCCATGTTTCAGCTTTTTTCCCCTTTCTCTGCGTAATTATTCTCATCCTCTGCTGATTACAGTTTATAATAGCTATAATTCTCTCAAAATCAATCATTACTCGACTTAACCACAGGGTTACCAGTAGAAACATGAAGGAACACAGATATCCTGGAAGGTTTTCTAATTATTATTCTTATTTAACAACACACAAGCTTTTAGGTAGATCACATTTAACCTTCCTCTTGGCCGTATTAAGCAGCAATTATTTTATTTTAATATAGTTTTAAATCATGGAGTCTTTGATTACATTGCAGTTCCAGCCACACCAGGTGTTTTGATGACATGTTACTAGCATGTTATTATGACATAAAAACTCAGTGGTTGTCCTAAGTTAAACTGCTGTAAAAGGACAAAAATGTCTTGTTTGCTAACACAGGCTCCGCAATCAAAGTAAAACCCAAGTACCTAATTTTTTCATTAGGATTATAGGTAAACACAGTTAAATCAAAGGTTGGCTTATGGTCCTGTAAGGCAAATTTTGAGAACACTAAATGAAAAACAACATTTAGACTTAAAAATCACATTTTTCCTGAACAGAGTGGAAATTTGTAGCCTACTGCAAACACTGATATTCCTACTACAGCTGAACAATGGGTTTCTGTTATTCTGCTTGCACCATATGTTAACTTGACACCACTTTGCTTCTAATCATTTTCTCTCGCCCATATAGTCTGTTAGTTTCTCTTACTGATTATGTGGGTCTCTCATGCAGAAAAAGGAAATATTTAAAAATTGAAGGAAATAATTATATGGAATAACCAAAATTTGGAAGCTGGATTGAAAAGCAGGTGTAGTCTGAGTTTACTTTAAAGCTAAAATAAATCCTTAATTTAAAATTGACCTTTTATTAAAAAAAAAAAAAAAATGGGTGAGGAAAAGTTCTTTGTGAGATGATAGCATTTGGTAGGGAATAGGAACTAAGTCAATTGTTTTGAGACTTCTCCACACAAGGGTATGACATAGAAGTACACAAAGAAAGCAGTTTTCCACACAGACCATTCTGATCCTACAATTCCATATACATTCTTACACAAAACATATTCAGACATTTTTTGTGAAGTACCTACTATAGTTTTGTGAACTATATCAATTTATGTGTGTAATAGCCATGTCATACCCCAGGCTCCTTTTTATTTACCCACTTGGAACCAGCAGTATATTGTTAATTTTGACCTGACAAATGGGATAGCTACACGTCTTGCTTACAACGGCTTGTCTGGGAGAAAATTCAGAGCAGATAACATACCAATACAGTACACCCATAAAATTGTGCCTTTTATAACTATCTGCACTATGGAAATCAACTGTTCTGGTGTGTCAAGATAGAACATACGCGTTACTGGAGACAGTTTGCCAGTCTCAGATTCTGAATAGCAAATTCTGATACTTAAAGACTATACTGGGACTGATGTTCCCCTGTATCACTTCACATTTCTTCGTAAGATTGGTAGGAAATTTCGGAACAAGGACTAAATGAAAAAGCTCCTGGTTTATTCACCTTTTATCTATCATTGTGTGATCTTGCATTTCACTAAAACCCATGTCTCTTTTCAGCCTCACTGAACATGGGTGCAGCAGGGCAGAGTCTGTTGGAGACCATCTTGTCAAAAAATAATGAAGGACTGCATTTCTTTGGCAGATAACGTGACTTCAGGCCTAGCCATGAGTAAAAAGTCATTTGGACTGCAAAGCCCATCTTGTAAAATGCCTGGTCCGAATTCTGGTGGGGTGGCTGAGGCTTCCTACCGACCCCAGTGGACCTCAGTGCTGGAGAGGAAGACAGCTCCCAGAGCCCTGCCTCTCACAAGGAGTTCTGACACAACCCAGGGGTCTCTTGGTTGCATGAGAAATGGCTTGTAGGCTCAGGGCCCCAGGGGCCATTATTTCAAAGTTGTGCAGCCATCGTGTAGCTGCACGAAGCACCTCCTGCCGTGTCTGTGCCTTTCAGGAAACAAAGCTGTGTTGTGAACTATTGGCGATGTTAATAGCTTTCTTCCCTCCAGAGATTTGCTCCTGCTTTGGCTCCAAATATTTCAAAATAGCTGAAGCTGGCAGTAGGAGCCATGGGAAGAAAAAGGTGATGCATGTTAATTTCTGGTTTAGACATGATGGGAATTTCATTTTGTTCATTAAAATTCCCCAGTGCCGATGGGATATTCCTCTGATTCATGGACTATACCTTGTAATGCTCCTCTGTGAGAGATCATATATGCAGCCTGATGTGTTTAAATAGTTTTGTTTTCCTCTCCTTCCAAATACTGCAGCTATCATTCTCCTGATGCATAACATGCTGTCCTTCCAGTTAGATGGTTGCATGCTTGTGCAGCAATTTCAGGGCATGTTTTTAAATTCCTGTGAAAAAGACTGATGTTATCACAAATGGCAGCATCATGTTTGCTTATTGTGAAATGGAAAGACACAGTGAAAGGTTTGCAGAGGAACATGCTACTATTAAACAGGAAAACAAAATATAGAAACAAACTGGGATTCAGACTGGTATAGGGATGGGTTGGGTGAGCAGGAGGGCATGGAAGAGCATTTATGTACTTCACAGAACAAACAAATAATCCCATCTTGTCATCCCAAAGGAATGCCTGAGGACAGACAGAGGGGCTCAATTGCTGGGTAACCAGATCAGTTGTTAAATGCCTATTCAAAATATCTCATCTGTGATAATGAAAAGCTATGGTGTTTTGCCACTCAGAAACAACAGCTATATATGTTTTTGCTATTTTTGACTAGACAAAGAGTGGAAAACTTGTATTTTACATAAGCAAAAGTAAAATCCACATAACAGCACTGTGTGGTCTCTCCTTAAACTGCTTAATCAACTTAGACCATAGCAACTGCTATCCAAATATACACATAGAGCTCTTAGATATCTAGAGATAGACAAGTCAAAGACATCAAGGATTCAGAGTAACAGGCTGCAGAGGTTAATGTTCTCTCCCACCATGCAGAGAGTATTTTTATTCTGCTGTGATTTTTAAGATAAACATGGAAGACAAACATACAGGATTTTTCCACTGAGGAGCCATTTCAGGAGCACTCCCTGCACCACGAAATGCACTTCTCAAAATGTGAGCAGAATGACACTGGTGTGAAGCAGGAATACAAAGCTGATGAAAATCAGGATCAGACTCATTCTGGTGAAAAGGCAGCACACTGCAAGTACAAGTAGATGGCATGCTGACCAGATTTTTTGACTTTAATAATTTGAAACCAAACACCATTCATCCAAGGAAAATACGAAGACCAGAAGCCCACTATAGCCAACTGAATGTGGAACGGACATCAACACAAAAGTGCTTAATAGCACAATAGTGCAAGGAATGTGCTAAATTCCTTGAGAGATACTGGGTCAACTGATCAGAGAGGAAGGGTAAATATAGATGCCACATGGACAGCTCCAAAATGTGTGTGAAAGAAGCTCGAGGTTGGGTGTGTATTTCCAGTGTCTGAATATTTACCAAATATTTTAAAACAGAGAACCAGATCACCAGTAGATACAGACAAGTGAGGCTCTGCTGAATGGTTCTGGTCAACATTTATGGGCTTGTTTTGAAATGAGCATGCTCCATCATACCAGCCCTGCTGACATGAGTGTAGTGTCATGTCAGCCTTCACCACCAGCCTTTCCCAGGGAATAGAGCCAACTGAAGAAACCACATTTATCCTAAGAAGGCACCTGAAGACTTCCAGTATCTTGGAGACTTATATCTGGAGTGTACGTGCATTAGGGAAGAAGCATGCAGCTTATTGAGAAACAGGATGAGGTGTGAACAGTGATATTGATTAATTTTGTTCCAGAGAGAACTGGTGCGCATGAACTTAATTTGATTGCTAGGTATCAGGAAGGGCAAAGCTCAGCAAACTGGAAGGTCAGCGTTGTTCAAATCACCACGCAAGACGATTAATAATCACAGCCCCATAGTAACCTCATTGATTCACACTGCATAGCATCACCACATGCAGATCCCATGGCAAGTCCTTTTCCTCTGTTTTCTGCCTTTGCCTTGAGACATTGTTCACCCCCAATGAGCATGATCTATGTGACTTAGTACAAAGAATAATCAAACACACCTCTCAGCCCACCACTCTTTCACCACCTCCGCTGTCACTGTATACTCTATGTTTTAACAAAAATACACATCACCCTGAAGTTTAAAATGTCAGGTTGTATCTCACTGTGATGAGCTCCATCAGTGCTAGGAAAAAGCTGACTCTTTCAGACTTTTCAGACCGAAAAGCTATGCTGAGAGCCTGAGAGGCCAAGCCCAGGAGCTTGTTTATCTGTGTACAAAGCTGTCATCATACAGAGCAGTATCACTGAATGATAGGGCAGGCCTGTGAAAACAGATAGAGTTTCCCTAAAAACCTTACCTAAAAAAATCAGTGGTAGCACTCACACAGCATTATTCTTTAAGTCACCTATTTAAAGTCACTTCTTTTTTTCTAACTACCCTAGGGTGCCACATATGTTTTCAAGTCTAGCAATACAGTGAGAGTGGTTTTGTGCCAAGTACTACAGACCACACAGAAGAAGCTGCAATTAATGGTGTTTCAGTGTTCTGCATTGCTGATCTACTTAACAATCCATTTTCGGGGACATTTTAAAAGTTGTTTAGCTGACTGCCAAAAATGAGGATCATTAAAAATAGATTCGCAGCTGTTTGGGAAAGCTGAGATATAATTTTGTCTTCATTATGTCTTATTGCAGATGTTATTGATTTAGCCTCACTGCATTTCGGTGGACAATATCAATTCACGCTGTCTTTGACTTTGGAAACTGGGAAGTCCATTTATTCTTATTTTTAGAGCTCACAGTATGCAAGGAGGGAAAATAACCATGAAGAAAATTTGTAAGAGAGCCTCTTTGTTTGGCAGCGCCATTGTGCAGGTGATTGGAGCCGATAAACTCATCGAATCATCCCTAAACTGTGAGCCTCAGATTACAGCAGAATGTGCACAAAACATATTCTGTACATGAATCTTATATGAGAAGGGCCTGCAGTCTTAGACCCAGTACTGCAGAGACAACAAAGTGTGGATGTGTCCATATGCCATTTCCATGATACTGCTTCTTTTTTCATTATTAATACACTATTTATATTGCAAGTTGGCACTATTTAGAATAATAATTTACAGCTAAATATCCCTAAACCTATGGTTTCATTGCCAAACACAGAAGAAAGTCACTTTCTGCTCCATTTAGTGAGTTTTCACATGTAGCTGCAGAAACTGAGTCTGTGTACATATGGGCGTGTATATGTTTGTGTGTATGTTTATGTAGGATCAAATACTGCTCTTTGTGTCATGTGCAAAGATACAAATCACTCTGTCATAATCAGCTTAAGCAGGAACAGAAGGCTAAATTCCCTGGTATTTGATCACTGGTGTAGGAAGCTTTCAAGAATTCCTCCAACAGAAATTGCACAAGTAATTCCTGGAAGTTTAATAAAATGCATATGTAAAAGTGCAAAGGACAAGGAGTAAAAAGAAAGATGGTAATAATAGCATAACCACTGAATTATGCATTAAATAAACCTCTCAGTCACTCACTCTCAACAAGCACTGCACATACACAGTTTCGATTGTGTTACACTTTTAGTGTTATCCTTTCAAATAGAGAACAACCTGCAAATACCCTTCCTCTGCCCAACCAGTTGCTTTAAACAGTTGCACCTCTTAACACCCTCACACTGACTTCTCACTCAGCCAGGCTTTATTGCTTTGTAGCCATTTTCAATGGTGTGAAAGACAACTGATGCTGCAGCTCTCTTCCTTATTGTGCTGAAGAGGACCCACACGTGACCAGTGTGTGGGTTGGGAAAGCAGCTGTGGCATTGTTAGCCAGCACTCACCTCCCACATATAGCACTACACTGGGATGAATGTACCCACCACAGACAATTGTCACCCACAGCATTTCTAAGGAGCTCTTTGTCTGCTTCCATCACTTAGTCCAACAGACTTCCTAGACTAAAGTTAACACTGTGCACAACAGCACTGCTGATTTTTACCTTAGGAGCATTCATCTCAGAAACTGTGATGTGGGACAGTCTTGCTGCTTCCCTTGAGTACAAATCAATCTGCAGCAAAGAAAAGGGACAGGCATTTTGCAGGGAAGAACACCTGGTTTTGGTAATCCCATCAAATATAATTTTTCTCCAGAACTGCTGAGGATGCTTAATGTTTCACAACCTCCAGAAGACCTTCATAAAGGGCTGGGGGCTGTAAATCCCACACTAGTATTGGCAAGCCTTAAACTAGAGTGGGTCTATGCATGTAGCTGCACACTGATGCAATTAAAGGAATTCACAGATTGTCTCATAGTGTCTTGAAAGGAACCACAGCTCTTTGCAGACCACAATATATCTTATACCCACAGAAGGACCTCTCTACAAAAGGACTTTACACATTGAAGGCTGAACGGGGAGCATCTTAGAGCTGAATGATCCCTTGCAGTACAGAACTTTCTGCTACTACTGAGACTAGTGATCTGAACACCACACTTTGCTAATTTAATTCTTTATCCAACAGAGTAGAGTACATGCTGAACTTAAAGCACAGAAGCTTTGAAAAGACGAAGGATGATTTCTGTGCTTAGATTTATATGCTGTGCTATCTCAGGCTTTGGCCAGGCAGTCTGCATTAGGGGTACGTATAGCCTCAGCAGATGCCGTGAACTGACATAACTCACTTTGGCCAAAGGAAAATTGAACTCCTTCTTCGCTGGAACTGTGATCGCATGATTCTTGGCCATGCAATCCCATCACTTGCCATGTGCTAGTGCTGATGCTCATGGGACCAAAACCTGCATGACAGAGGAGCGTAATGGAATGGACAGTGTAGGAGAACAGGCAGGTAGAAATGGATAGAAAAGGAGAAAGTCTCCTTGTTTTCCATAGGTGTGAATCTTTCACTGGATTTGGCTATCTTTTGAACTGGTGCTGACATGTGACTGTCGTCAATGAGACATGGAGACAACTGAACCTCAGGATCACCACTTTCAGCATTTTTCAACTAAGTTTGTGAATTCTGACCAAACCCCCACATCTTTATAGAAGAAACTTGTGTTTCAGCCAAGCCATATAAATGTGTAACAGAGAAGGGATGTATAGAGCTACACTGTGTTTGCATGAGCGTAAATCCTTTTTGGAAGCACAGCCTAATTCTCTGTGCTTTGGCCAGGAACCTCAGCTGTCCCAGAGAAGATGGACATGGTCCTTGCTTGTTGGCTAACACATAAAGGTTCAAACTGGCACTTCAAACATGAGCTGCTATTGTCTTAACTTGTAGCTCAAGGCTATAACAATATGTCTCTGCTGCAGATTGGTGGGCTGCTGAGCAGTGTCCTGTTGATCCTTGCTATGTGTCACTTTTCTAAGCCTCAACAGACAGTAGTAAATGGCTGTACTCATCACTCCTCATGGTAGATTTTGCCCAAGTTACACTGGCCATCTACTCCCACTATTTACTGCTTTCTTGGTTTGCCTTTCACCATTACTCTAAGACTGGAACACACATAATAATATTGCAGGATAGGCTGTAGCCATTGTTCTGGTCCTTATTTGATAGTTGGATCTTGCCCATGTCCTAAGTGTTTTAGTGCACTGCCTGGCATTATTCAGCTAGAGCACACGGACTTGCTTTTCAGGGAAATATCCAAGGTCCTCAGACCCATAGATCTTGGTGCTCAGTTGCTATCTGATCTCTGGGGGCTGCACTGCAGTGTTCCCACACTGTCAGGCAAAGATTCCCACTTCTTTTGCACTGATTAACAATGTCTTGCCTCTTCTGACTCCCAGCTTCCCATTGCTTTGCAGGTACTCTGTGCTCAAATTCCCATTCAAAGATGAAATAGTTTTGAGCTCTGCTGAGGAATTCTGTGATCTACTGTCTGAGTACAGAGTCATAACAGCCAGACCTTGCCAGGGGCACTGCAATGTCTTATTCTCAGTCCTTGCCTGACTGTCCTTTGAACAGCATCATTCTTCCTTGGAAATGGAGTAAACAGTATGACTAAGAGCATGATGATTATTCAGGATCAGGTTCATATCTCACAATGCAGTCAAGCAGCTCCTTTTGTGCACTTCTGTTCACTGTGCACAGACTGCACTGTTCCAGCTCTGCTTTTCTTTGGGCAGTCATGCCATGCCACTGGATCTTCTTTTTGCCTATCTTTTCCCTATGTGAGAAGTGTGGATACACCACATGAGAGAAGACCCTTCCCTCTGACATTTAGACAACTTTAGACAACAAATTTAGACAACCAGCAGTGCAGGTGTACACAGATGAACTTACCTGTCCCTTGCACAGCCAATGGAAAGAAATAATTTTAAAACACATCAAGCTTTGTCAGAAGTGCTTCAAAATAGCACAAACAATGACCTACAGTTCATTGTCAATATTGGGTACATCATCAGTGACTAAAATGGGAGCACAGTGTCTGGATGTGCAGTTCAATGAGACGATCCTTCCCATGACACCAGCTCTGATATTGCTTAGCACTTTCTTAAAAAAACCCTCATCTTGTGTTCTCATTGGATAGGACTGACTCATCTCCTGCTGCATTTGCAGCTGATGATTGTCCCAGCCCAAAAGTACTAAGCATTTTACTGCCTCCAGTACCCTGATGTGTCTGATTCCGGATTTGACTGACTACCAACACCTTTGAGAAGCGCTTTTAGGCAGGTTGATAGATTGTGACTTTTATTGTGTAAAAGATTTGTGAAGGCTCAGTAGAGACAACGGGCAATGTCATTTTCTCTCATTCCAGTCTAATGTCAAGTGCAGTACACAATGGCTTATTCACCACACTGCTTGTTGTCAGAAGGCACATTCCACTAACATCCAAAAGAAAACTGGCAAAACATGTTCCCACCAAAAAGGCACACGGAATGGGTCATCCTAGCCCCAGACATTTTCCTCTTTCTGTATTCAGATCATCTCTACTTACAAATGCTACAGTCTGTTGGCTTCAGAACAGTGATGCTGCTAGAGTTCCCTTCCCAGTATCATCCTTTACCTAATGTTACTCCACAGAATTGCAGTGTTTTATGGCATGTGTCTGGCTTAAACAATCTTTATGCTTTCAGATGCCAACCTGGGGCCTCTGAGTAACCCTACCATGTGGCAGCTGCCTTCTGGCTTTGCAGTACTCTGCTGCATGTGCACAGCATCTGGACATTTGCACTGATGGAGGCATTTCCTGAATGAGCCTGAGTGTGTCTCAGAAGGAGAATGGAGCTCAGCGGAGATTGCCAGATGCCCAGATGAGTTGGCCTCAGTCTGCTTTGCTGCATGCAGTCTGTGTTTGGTCTTATACCCCTGAGCAGCTGCCATAGCTTGTAACACAAGCCCAGCTTGTCTCTTGCTCAGGTTTCCCTTTCTCTGATGATAAGATTTTCATCCAGGAAAAAATGGACAGCTGATGCTGGACTGATTAGGGTCCTGCTTGTGCCCACTACCTGACACAGGTACAGCACACTCAGTTGGACCCCTGTGACCAGACAGGACTGGGCAGGGGGTTTGTTTCAGTGCTGTGCTCAGTGCATTAGGATGAGCACATCCAGCATCTCACTTCCCATAACAGTACTCTTTAAACACCCCATCTGAGTGTTGAAGGATGTAATAACTCTTCCCCTCTAGAGCTGGACCAGTTCCAGCTCACTGGAGGTGCTGGTATAACATTGCAGCTATCCCAGTCCAGCTGGCACCCGAGTGGCCTCTGAGCCCATGGTTTCTGGATAGTGGGCAGCTCACTCCCTCGTCTGCGGTCCCATAAAGATTACAGTGCTCTGCACCGTTCCTCCCCTGCAGTGGATGTCTGTTTGTCTGTCTCGTTGCTGCCCGAGTCGCTGGTTTTTAATTTCCTGAATGAAGAGCTGCCCTGGAGTAGAAAATGGTCCTGCCTCTCTCAGCTCACACTGACAGCCTGTAGCCTAGGCCAGTTGTCTCCATCCTGCTGTGGTGAGGCTGTACATCCACCTGGTGTCCAAACGGCGAACTGATGTCTGGTTTCACTCCCCAGACCCTAGGCTGTGTCTCCCTTCCTCCCTGAATGTCTCTCATGTCTGCCTGCGAGGGAGGGTACCTCAGCACATCTCTCACTGAGGTTTTGCTCCTTTCCTTGGGTAGATCAGCTGCCCTCTCACTGCAGGAAATCTTTCCCAAAGATCAGAGATCTTTACTATAGAAATGCCATTTAGAAAGGCAGGTTCCCTAAGCAATGGTGTCTCTAAACAGGGCCTTTCTGATGTCAAAGTTGCAAAGCAGAGTTCTGGCCCTGCACATACCTGTTCTCTCAGCTATCCCGCGTTCAGGTGAGGGCAGGACTTCTCCAGTTACTCTGCCTGGGATTGCAGTGCTTCCTCACCAAGGGTTTGCTTCTGGCAACTGAATCTCACTGACTTCTTGTCCCTGCCTTTTGCTTATACTTTTTAATCTCTCTTTGCAGAACATTTGGTGCTATATGTTTGCACTTCCATTGTTTCTATGCTTCTGAAACATTTCTTAATCTGGAAACGCAGCATCTTCACTGATCAGAGGACCAGATCCTCTGCCCTTTGTGCAAGACAGACAACAGCAGGAATTCTGTTAGCACTGAGGCCAGGAGCCCCCATGACTGTCAGTCTGGCCTGTGGATTCCCAAACATGCTTCTTCCGCCAGGGTCTGCACAGGGGTTACCCACACAGTGTATGTCCTGATGTCCAGGCCACATCCCTGATCTATTGAGGCTGTTCTAGCTGTAGCTACAGTGATTTTTCTTCCCTGTTTGCATGCCTATTTACTACCCTCCCTCCCATAATCAAAGTGAAGGTAATCCTGTTTAATTCCTGCCATACAAATCCATGGTCCTCAGTCAGAACGACAGCACTTTTTAGCTTTAGCTCAAATCCAAATCAAAGTCTCACTGAAGCCTCTTTCAGAAACCCAGACCCACGAACGCTATGAAAATTAAGCCAGTTAATAATAATAAATAGCGCCGTGGCTCGCAGCTGCGCTTTGCGAAGGGGAAGAGGGAACAAATCCAAGCGGCGCAGGTGAGTGTACGGGGGGGCAGAGCCCAGCGCCGGCAGCTGCGAGGGGCAGCGGAGGGAGCTGGATGATCCCCCGCAGTCCCGAAAGCATCGCGGCCGAAAGCCGCGGCGGCCCCGCGCTGCCACCTGGCGGCAGAGTGGAGCCCTGCGGCGGCCGGCCTGTCCACCGCCCTCCGGCGGCGGCCCGGCGGCTGTGCGGCACGGCCCGGCCCGGGCTGGCGCAGGGGGGCGCGGCGGAGCATCCTCCTGCGTTTGAGGTACCGGTGCTGCCGGTACAAACCCGTAACAAATTGATCGGCTTTGAGGGCTGGGAGGGTTTCTCGGGTTGGAAGGGATTTTGTCCGATTCCCCGCGGGTTTGTGGGTTTCTCTGCGTTTTCCTTTGTTCTCTTGGAAATCTGCGTGGGAATCATCATGACAGCTGTAAAAGGCACGGCCTGGCTGCAGCGTTATCTGGAGGCTCAGGGTGCAGGCAGTGCTGGGGGGGGTGGTGGTATTGTTCCCATCACTACCCATGCACCCATCCACGGTCAGTTTCCAACTGCCCCGTTGAGCACTGCAACATCCATAAGCCAACAGCTCAGTTCCTTTAAAGCAGGGACTGCCAGGCTGGGATGAGGGAATCCTGGCACGTTTTTGCAAGAGAAGGACCATCTCCTCAAGGAATGTCTGGACTGCCATATTGCTCCTGGGCAGGGACAACAGGCATGGCCTGTTCTGGTGACTATTCCATCCGTTGACCAGGCAAATCCTGACTCCAGACCAGTACTGCAAGGAATTCATGAAGCTCTGGCTCCAGTCCAACCTTTTCATTAATTGCATTCAGGTAAAGCATCTGCTTAAAAAAGCAGGTATTATCTGTAGCCTAAGTGATGCTGGGAAACAGCTTACCTCAAATGCTGACAAGCAATGACAACCCCTATTATATACGTATTACAGCACCAGTAGTACAGTTGACCAGTAAATCAGCACAGGCAAGAAGGGACCACTGACGTACAGAGAAACTGATTAGGAGTTAGGCTGAAAAAAACCCAAAACCTAAGCCTGGCTCAAGCCTCAGGTCAATTTGTGCTCCAAACCTCATATTATTTTTGCAAATATAAACATAGTAATTACATCAGCATGGGAAGGAAACTCCATTTGGTTCCCCTCTGCACCAGAAAGCTTCTTGCTTGGGCTGGAATTAATAAATATATCATAAACCTTGCCTTCCTCTTTCCCCCTTTGCCTCCCAAATCCCTCAACCTTTTGAGATAGCATTGGTCAAGCAAGGGTCTCAAAATGTTTTGTGATGGAGGGTAGGAGAATTATTGCCTCCCTTACCTGCAGACAAAGCTACAGATGTGGCAGGGAGTCTCTCGAGCTTGGGGAAAAGCAAGAGGTAGAGAAGATGAGAAAGTTCAAGACAGTGATCCTTGGGGCTCAGGACTCACTGATGAGCAGGAGGAGGAAGTACCATGTCAAGAGAGGAGGAAGATGGAGATGAGACAATAGGACATGATTGAATGTTTCATGGGTTCTCCCTGCCTCATGTCCCTGTGGCATTCGTCAGTGGCATTTGTATTCCTAAACCTCCCATGGGGAAGTAATATCTTCCTTCTGCTGAGAGGGAAACAGAGGATGGCGAGTGATTGACCAGGGTTATGAAGGCAGCCCATGGCTGGCCTGGAAATTGAAGCAAGGTAGATAAGGAAAATGGGAAATGCAAGGGGAAAAAACCCCAAGAAGCTGTGGCTTTTAATAGTGGACCCTTAGGGCCTTCTTCAAACAACACAGGAGTCTGCCTCTTGCCAAAATACAGTTGAAAATAGTGGCATTTATTTCACCTTAAAGAGATTTGTGGAGAAGACTTGGCCTCTAAACCACAGGAAAAAAAATCCTGCAGGAAAACCAAAACCAACCCCAAGTTTACCTGGCGAGAAAAGTATTGACCTAAATCTCAACCACATGGCACATGGGATGTCATGTACACAGTGGCATTGTCATGATTTCACAAGTGTTTGGGCCCATTCAGCATTATTGCAGATGACCTTACCCTACAGATGTGTGATTCTACTGGGGCAGGTTGAGCAGAAGACATAGCCTAGGTAATAGGGAATAACACTGGGTGCAGTCCTCGCCTCCTTAGTACGGAGACACACACACTGTAAGGGGCTCTTGCCCCTGTGGCTGAAGGCAGAAAAGCCCTTTCCCAGCCCACTGTAGCAGAAACAACCCATACTTCTGCAGATGTCTCACATTGCTCAAGTATTTTATCTGCCATGTGTGTGTGCAGCACCAGCAGCACAGGGCATGCTCCTTCAGGGAACAATCCTCCACCACCCTTGGAAAAACGGATTGGGTTTAGAGTATAAAGCTAGATGAATGCATGAGAAAAGTATATTCCGTAGGGTCTGCCAGCAAGGCAGGGAGTCCTGCTGCAAACAGCACCATAGTACAAGGTAAGAGGCTGTTGTGGTGGTGACAGAGTCCATTTCCCATTTTCTCAGCAGCCAAGGTTTTTTTTCCTGTTTTTAAATTGTTTGGGTGCTGTTAATGTATCTCTCAGCAGAGCTGCATGCTCTATCTCAAGAGACATGGTCAGAAAGACATATGCAGCCACAGCAAAGCTAGAGAGCTGTTGCCTGCTGGGACAAGAGACCAAGTGCTGGCCACTCCAGAGGAAGGCAAGGAATCAGAACAGCCACCAGATGAGATGAGCTGTCACTGTGGACACCATGAAAGGACATGAAGAGTCTCTTTCATATGAGAAGGACTGTTTTCAAAGGTTTGGGCTACTCCAACTGCACAGCTGGGAGGGTCCTTGCTCTTGATTAGACTCACGACATGCAATTCTCCAGTGTGTTTGGTGGTGCCTCACAAATCCTTATTCAGCTCCACCCCACCTCCATTTCACTGATTTGGAAAGGCTTTAGCAAGCTTACTTCTTTTCTTCTTTTCCTGGAAAATAAAAAGCATCTGCACACTCATCATAGATTGGATCTTCTTGTAAGTCAGAGACCCTGCAAGCTGCTCATACAAACATTTGCAGTGACTTTAAGATGAAAGGAGACGCATCTGGCCCGCTCCACAGCCTCTTGTTTGAACAGCAGCACACAATTCATAAACTCAGTTACAAAATAGTAATGTGCTTTTAATTTGCATGGAGTGAACCCACGAAACTATAATTAGAAAAAGAGCTTCTGGAAATGTAACAAAGAAATATTAATATAGTGAAAAAAGTGATCCAAAGCCTCCAGCCCCACAGGGATATGTTGTCTAAAATGTTGCGTTAGCCATTTTTTCTCTCTTATTTTCTCACTTAATCCAATAGGACTGCATCTCTAGAGCAATCCTTTCTGAATGTTTAGCCTCCTTGACCATAAATCTTAGCCATTTGACACCCAAGATATTAAATTATATTTGTGTTGTTATATCATAACATGATGCTTAGCCATATATCATGCCCCCAAGGATAGCACAGAACCAGTAAGTGGTAAAAAAAAGCTCTTCCTTCCAGACCCTCTTTAAAGCTGAGAGAATCACTGTAACCTGCTGGCAGCACTGGCCTGCATTTGGATTTGTGTTTGACTTCACTTAGAAATAGACAATGTTACATATGCCTGTTGTTCAGGTCATTAAAATATGGCTACTTTTACAAGGAAAGACAAATTGCCAGCACTAGCATATAGTAATTTCTTATTACAGTTCTTAATTGGGATTTCAGAGGGGTCATAAATGTCGTGTCATGAGTAATAAAATGTTGGGGACTGAACAAAAGTAAGAAAAACAATCATGGCATTGAATTACTTAAGGTTTAAATTCCACTGCATGGTCCTGGGAGGTTCTTCAGAAGCAATCTTTCCTCCAGTGCAGATGGAGGGATGTCTCATTCAGACACCATATGGATACTGTCTAGCAGATCCTATCAGTCGATTGTATGCTAAGGACCAGCTGTGGTTGCCTAGCAGTTTCTGCCTGCTGATTGACCCCTGGGGTGTAGCACACATGACAGCCAAAAATCAGAAAATTCACCCTGAGTAGGGCAGTGCTCTTTATGGTGAATTACAACATCAGTGATTTGCCTCTTGACATCAGAGACGAATAAAACCATCACATCTTGCCTCGAGTCATACCATTTCTTCTCGTGGTTGGTCCCAGTTGTTCTCACACCTTGTGTTTCATTTGTGGCTAAGGATGTTTTGGATCTCCAGGGGATGAAAGTCTTCATGGTTAGCACTGACACTTCCAGATTCACTTTTGGCTGTGGTGCCAGTATGTGTGTGGCCACAGATGTTTTACAATTGCTGCAGGCACCTCCAGAGGAGCCTTCACAAGAAAATCTCCTGCCAGGTGTCCTTCTGCCCCTGTGAAAGAAGGAATATGGACAATTCCTGACACCCAAGAGGGGAGTACCACACCCAACAGTTCTTACATCACCTTCTTATTGCTCCAGCTCTTTGCATGCAGATTTCTTACAAAGTAATTTCCCTAACAACTTCAGATGCTGTACAATTGTTGTAGCAGAGCCTTCCCCATTATTATAATGTCTTTCTAGTTATCAATTCTTGGGGCTTATTGTGTGAAAATTAGAAATACATTATTACCAGAAAAGCCATTTTTTCAACTCTGCAGGCATTTACAACCTGATTTAATCTCTTAAAATCTCAATTGTTTGCAATGAAACAGACCTTTTCTTCTTCATGAAGATGTCAGAGAATTTCAGTTTCAGCTAATTCTTGCAAGCCTAATGAGTTTCCTTCTCTAAGGAACTGGCAATGGTCTTTATGCTATAATAGTTCCAGGAACAATTGGAAACTACTTGGATAATAACATTTTTTTAGATCAATATCACTTCTGCAATGCGAAACTTTTGCCAGATCTGAGTATTTAAGCAGTTCTCTCGGTTTTTTTTTTTTTCTTTTTCTTTTTTATGAGGATTTCTGTGTAAAGTTCTTGTACACTGAGAAAGCTTGATACAACTATGTACACCAAGAGGTGACAAGCATGAAGTTAATAGATGGAACCTATAGTATGATAGTTGGAAAATCTACTGTTGTGGCACTGTAGAGATGATTTCCAAATAGCAGACAACTTTATGCATTTTTTTACGCTTTATTTTGTATGCTGCAACAACTGCATGCTCAGTCAGATTAGAGGTAAGTATGTCTTATGAGCCCAATAGAGACATACCCTTCTGTTCATGTTAATCAGTTAATATATTAAGAGTTATTTTAATTGTGCAGATTGAAGACTGCATTGACAAAAGGAGGTTTTTTTGCTGGCAAGTTAGGTTAACTGAACAGTATTATCCCAAAAAAGAAACCTTAATTCAGGTGGCAGGCACATCTTGACCCAAAAGTTCCACCAGTCACTGGAAAGAGTTCCTGGACTTCAAGGGGCTTTGTATCTGGCCCAAGGAAGGAGAGTAGCAAACTGTATCACTTTTAAATAGGAGAGTCAAAGAACTGCAATTTCCAGTTCAGCGCCCAGTTAAAACTGTCAGCACCCCACCTGATTAACACTTTAAACCAAAAATCAACTAGACAAAAATATCAAGCATGCTCTGACTGCATGAGGATTCCAGATCAGGGTTCATCCCAGTGCAGTGGGTGTCCAAAAAGGCTCATGTCTACCTCTACGTGCAGGAGCCTTGAGGCTGTTGGGTTTGTCTTTGTACCAAGAGTCACAAACACTGAAGGACTGTGGCTCCTGCTCCACTTCCAGTACAGCATGTTCCTTGTTTGCGAGGCTGAGGGGGTGGAGAGGCCTGTCCAGTTTACTGCACCATCTGCTAGGTTCATCCAAATCACTTAATCTTAACTAATTTCAAAGGGAATGAGGTCAAAACTTCAGAGGTGACCTTAACTCTTCATAAAATATTTGCTGTCTCAGATGTTATGAAGAAAAGGTTATTTCAGAGGAACAGGGATGACTTGCCAAGGATTCTTCCTGACACTGAAATGCACTTCCTTCTCCCTCTGCAAATACCAGAAAGCTCATCACTCTGTCCCTGGCAGCAGCAGCAACCCATCCGTGTGGCCTCCCCTAACTTCCTCAGAGCTGCAGCTTCCATGGCACCCTGTGTCTCATATTCTGAGCTGTATCTCATCTCTTGTGTCCCCAGGACGCACCTCCGTACACCTAAATAGCTTTACTTTCCAGGAATTTTTCACTGTCATGCATTGCATCCTATAAGAAGCTATGACTCCCTTTAGCCATCCCACCTAGACCCCTCTGGGGTGGGATCCACTGAAATCTATTTCAGGCTATCCCTCAGCTAGGCATTCCCTGCTCAGTCCTTCTCCAGATGTATGTTGAAAGTGCCATTAACTGGCCCTCAAACACTGCCTAGCATGAGGTTTTCTCAAGACAGGAGGACTCTTCCTTTTCTATAGGTCAGATGTTTACTATTGCAAAAGATTGTTCTGTAATTTACATGTACAGAAATACCACCTTTATACACACAGTAGACAAGAAAATCCTTGACTTTAACGTTTGCCCAGAGGTTTTGTTTGGTTTTTTTTAGATTGGTCATGCAGTAAAAATGAGAATCCAGAGCACTTTCGGTTTCTTGCATCCAGTCATGAGGAAAAAGCACAGAGACATTTAAAGCATGGGGACAATAGCCTTTGATAATAGAGTGTCTTGCTGTGAACATCTTTCTGTCAGGTATCCTCATGTGGATCCTGTTTTTCAGCTGTGGCCTTTGCTACAGCTGTGATTTCCCCCAGCCAGGAGCTGGGAAAAAGTGATGTTTCCAACTGCTGCATGGCCCATGGTAAGCAAGAATCAGCCAGATGGGGTTTCATCTAGATGCTGAGAAAGGAGACAGCAGCCCAGCGAGGACTTTGAAGGGGAAGGAGTGTTTGATCATATAGACCTCTGACTTCCCTTAAGAAAGGGAAGATGTGAAATATCTTTATTTTTGTATGTTGCTAAAGGAAGGGCAGTGCCTAAGGACCAGGTAGGTCAGAGACAACCAGCAGCATAAGTACAGTTTTACTCCACTTGTGTGGAAACAAGAGAACAACACGTGCTGTTTTAGCACCAGCCCCTGGCTTGAAACACAGTTGAGGAGGACAAAGGATATCAGCTGAAAACCTGGGGGTGCAAAAGGCTGTTTTTCTTTAGCTTCTTCACTATCCTGCTTAACATGGGCTGGTTCAAACCTGGGTGTTGATCTGTCAGGATTCTCTGCCCTTCAAACATTTTTTTTACTGTTCCTTCTTTGCCAGGAATGATGGAGGGACATAAGATGCTTGAAAGTTTGTCAGGTTTATTCCATGGTCTAATTTTTCCTATGAGCCTTTCTTCACTTTGATACTGAAGAAACGTTGCTTTTTAATCAATCTATTGTTAATGTCCTTACATTGCTGTTTCATGGTGGTAAGAGGGCTTTAAAAACTCCATCAAAGAAATATCTTCTTTAATGAACCTTACATATGTAAGAGGAGTTCTCTTCAGGAGCTGTTATTCCTTGGTGGCCTTTCTTGAGCTTGCTTAGGGTTTTTAACAGAGAAGATGAATGCCATGCAGGCTGTATGAAAGGAGAATTAAGGGTAACTTGGCATTTCTATTTAGACAAGTATGTGGGTTTAGATACTTGGAGACACATCAGTTGCCACCAGAGGGGAGATGTTAGGTCTGGAAAGAGTGGTGTCTTACAAAAGGGAACAAACCTTTTTTGCAAGGAAAGAGACATGGTGGAGTCTCAAAAAGTCAGTTTTCTATGTACTGCCCTTGGGCTGCTTTTTGGCCACAGGCTGCTGCTGAACAAAGCCTTTTTCAATTTACAAGATTTTTTTCTTTCTACTGGGATATATCAGCTCTCACAGGAATGGAGGAGTACTTGCATCAAGCCCTACATGCCCAAGTCAAACAAGCGTCCAGAGGGCTGCCGCCACTAAGATCCTCTGATGTTCAGCGCAACAAGAGAAAAGAGTACCATTCCCACAGAGGGATGAGGCTGGCTTGCCTGTGGCACACCCCATCTTTCCCAGACAAGCTCTCATGAATGCCAAACAACATCAACACGAACACAAAGCCCATTGACTCCATCCCTTCTAGCACAGAGCTTTGTGCCAGGCCCCCCACAGTCGCTCTGATTGTGCAGAGTGTGGAAGAGTGAATACACTATGTTGAATTTTGAGGAACGGCCAGCAGATGGGAACAATCAGATAAAGCCGGTAACCATCACAGAGGAGGAAAAAAAATCTAATTAAATTCTCCTGAGAAACATGGGACCTAAGAAAGACTTTTTTTTCTGGTGCTTTCCAGCCACTGCTTGAAATCTTCACCTGAAAGGATAAAGCAACTGTGCAGCCCACCTGCGTGATTGAACTATTGCAGCAGTCTTGTGAAGGTGGGCTGGGAAAGCACAGCAGTGCCAGAGGGAAAAGGAGGCAGAGGGGATGATGAGACACCTTCCTGGATCCTGGGAAGTTCATGTCCATTGATTTTCTGAGGTTGTAAATAGACCTTGGCATAAATGAAGATACTGGTGCCAGTGCTGTAAGCTCTTAAAGTCAGGGACCATCATTTTGTCTGGTGTTTATACAGCCCCTATCACTGCAATGGCCTGGCCAATAACCGGATCTCTTTTCAGAACTGCACTATTAAATGGCCTGATTATTAGTAGTAAGTTAACAATAAACACTAATAGCAACAATTTCAGTCCCATTCAAGATGAAACAAGGCAGTAGGACTGGTGGATCCTATTTGTTGCTATGGAGTCATGTTCAATTCTAGCCACAGTTTCTTTTCTCTTCTCAATGCAACTTCATTTAAGAGGATGATTACTCCATAAGGACCTTTTTTCTGTCTGTGCATAATGGTTGCAGGAGTCTTCCATACTGTTACAGCAATGTTACTATTTAAGTGACCTAGTGCTTTTCTAAGTGGCAGCTTCAGACACAGCTTTCTTTCAGAGCACCCTGTTCCCATGGAGAGATGCATGGAGGGGCAAAACAATAATCATGCGCAACAAATACAGACAGTGCAATGGGAAATCATCTTCTTCTTCACAGTGAGAGCAGCTCACCACTCAGAAGGACTTCAAAAACATGCCCCATCTCAGGACAAACCTAGAAAGGGGCATTATGATGACATCTGCGGCATGAGCATCTCCTCCAAACCAAAGTGTTGAAATAACAACAAGAGTCTTTAGCCCCAAATCCCAAAGCAACTCATGTCACTGTTAGCTATGTACAAAGCCTTTAAGAGAAGCAGTGCAAAGGCTGGAGATTAGTTCACAGGTGGATGCAGAAGTACATTCTCAATAAATGGCAGTGTGCCCTACAGGAGAGGTTAGTGTCATCATCGTCATCACCATCACTTTTTAGCTGTAATAAAATGAGACAACTGACTTCAGTGATCTAGCCCAGAATAGTCATGGTGTCCATAAAGTAGTATAGAAGCAAGCAACACCTAGCAACCTAAAGAAGTAATTTGCAAAAAAAATAAGAATAGCTGGCATTTTTAATGGTTCCTGCCGAAATAACATATCACATCTGTGACACTTTGTTTTGGTACTAATCTTCTGGCAACACTCATCGCACACAACTCGTGTTCCCTGGAAATAACTAACAACACTACCTGTGCCTTTGCACATGGTTTGGTGGTGTATATATCTTCCTAGAAGCAAGTAATCTGTTCTCTCAATGGGACCTATTTGCCAGAGATTTTCAACTGTCAAAACAACACCCTCCCTAGCTCATGATCTCACTGCTGTGTACCCATTAGGCTCCTATCCAGCCCAAAAAGGCCATGGTGACATGCATTGCTGAGTGCTGGCCTGTGCTTTTGTGATGAAGCGCTAAGTTGAAGTTGGCTTGAGAGAGAAGCAGTCAGATTGGAGGAGGTTAGCATCAGAAATGTTTATATCATCTGTTTCTGTGAACTCATGCAAAAACAGGGCTGGCTGGGTCAGGATTTGGTGGCTGGAATGAAGAAGAGAGTAAAGGATATGGGGTGCTCTTTTTGTCTTTTTACATACATCTGTGAAATAAGCGAGATGGTTACTCTGGCCAGGGTCTTTTTCTTGGGAGAGGGAGAAGACAAAGAAAGTAAGAAAGATGTAGTTCTTAATACCTTTACTCTCGTGTTACAATATATACTCCCTGGCTTCAGCTCGTGCAGAAGGAACAAATCCTCTCAGGATAGCATTACAGCAGGTGGAGAAGATGTGGGACAGCATCCTCACCAGGCCACGTCCCTGGCATTTAGCAAGCAAGTCGCACCCTCAGGGCTGTATGTGTCAGTGGGGCATATGAGACTGGAAGCATAACCCATTTTAAAGAGGTTTTTATACAAAATCCCATGAAAGCAGACCATGCCACCATTGTCTTCATCCCCACTGGGTTTTTTTTTTTGATATGATAAAAACATATCTTTGTTAAACCCGGAACAATTTTCCATTTGGATTGGTCTCTGAGTTGAAAAGTGTGTTTTGGGAAAGGAAAAGGAAAAGAAAATGTTTTGAAATCGTCAAAGTATCTCATGCCTGTGATTTCTGAACAATAAATTCATTTTCTGTTTCAAGAGAGTATTTCTTGTTCGGAAAATACGTGATACTGAAAAAATGCTTACCTTAAAAAACATTTAACATTAAAATTATTTGGAAGCAACCAAACATGGGTTTTATTAACCTACCCTAATCAAAGAGGTATCTTTTCTGTCTATAATAGTGTTGTAGAAATTTTTTTCTAGTTTTGACTTTTGGTTCTGATTTAGGAAGGGCAGGGAAAAATGTCAAAATCCCTGTGAATATTTTCACAAGGACTGGAGAGAACATTTTCCCACGCAGCTCTAAGATCAAACACTTCAGATGCCAACAGATTACTGATTAGGCTTTCCTGCTCTCGACTTGGGATCACCATGTTGCAGAGCACTTGGGGACAGAGCAAAAGGCACCTCTCATGCTGTTAACGATGTTTTTCCACACACAGAGCAAGTACTTTCCCAAGAAATGTCTTAAGTGAAAGATTCCAAAATAAAGAACAAAAGTGGTGTTGGTAACCTCTGGCTTTCAAACTCTGTGACTTATGTCTTCAGATATCATGAAACTGGCTTTCAGACTGCATGCATAAAAAATGAATTAAAATATTTAACTTGCCTTCTTACTTGTTTTCTAAATTGCATGAGAATTTTCAAGCTTTTCAATAGTCCTGCCAGACATGTAGCTCTTTGTGCATGAAAGCTGAATGCCACACGGAGGGTGATTACAAGAACTCACAAGTTGGAGCACATAGGGCTGCAAAGGCACACTTGCAGGAGGGGCTGGGGGAGAGGAGCCTCTGTATGCATTACTCTTTAGCAGTAGCCATTGCTTAGTACCCACACCTGAACACAGAGGAATGACAAAACCTGCAGAAGAGGATGCCCTTTGCAAGGGCAGTGTTCACAACTCTTTCCTGCATCGCATCTCACTCATTTTTAAAACTATGACAGAGAAGTCTTAAACTAAAACAGGTCTGCTGTTAGTGAAAAATGGGTCACAACAGTGAATCTCAATCCAGGTGTTTATTCTAGGTTTTATCATGAGAGAGTGGAAGAAAGATTCACTCAGCTCTAATCAAACTGTGAAAAAAAGGGGGAAAGAGGCAAGCCTGGGACCTCTGCACCCCTGTCTTGTCTTACCAATTTCAGCTTCAGTCATAAGAGACCAGAGCTGCAGCGGCCTTTATAGGATCCTTAGTGATTTTAAAGGCTTTCCCTTTATAAACACTACACCAGAGCATGATTCTCTGCTGCAATAAAGCTGGCTTTAACAGTAACAAATAAATCTCACAGATATCTAACCAGCTTATTTCTGTTCACAGAACAGTCTACTAGCCTGTGACCTTCTTCAAGGCCACCTCAGGGCCAAAAAAGCTAAAGGATCAGAGCTTCCTTCCTTTTCTGTATGAACCAGGTGAAGACATTAATAGCCTCCTGTGTGCTGGGATGAAGGGTTGGTGACACAGAAAGTATGGAACCGTAGGAAAATGTGAAACCACTGCTTTTGCAAAGGGAAACACTGGCAATGCTGAAGGTTGCTATTACTGGTTTTGAGTCAGGGTCCTTTGTCTCTTCAGCCTTTACAGACAGAAGAAAAGAACAAAAATGTAGCAGTTGCTGTCTAAAAAAAAGCTACAATTTACTGTAATGGAGCATGGTCACTCAGCTTCATTTTTAATTAAGTTCCAGATCCAGGAAATCCATTCATCACAATTCTGGAATGCTGGAAAACTCACTGAGGAACTACAAAGGGCAGGTAAAGCAAAAGCATTTAAAATAGTTGCAGATGAGCTGATAAGAGGCTCAAAGAAACAGTTAAATTTGTGTGCAGATAACTCAACCACAGTATCTGGAATGTATAAACATAGTGCTATTTTTTTCTCTCTGCTGGCCTTAAAATTTGATCCAAGTCTGGGAGTTAAAAAGTCCCATTTTGTGTAATCAGGTTCTGGTTGAACATGATTGCTGAATTATTTTAAATTGAAGACACATGTCTGGATGTTGAGTTCTGTATATTATTCCAGGATGGTGTCCATTAGGTCTTCTCCACAGGGGCTATCTTCATTCCTTATGCATCAGGATTAGCAAACAGTGAATCATGAATATGGAGACAGTGAAAAGAATGTGGTACTAGTTAAAGGGTGATTTTGGAAATTATCTTGCATGCATTATTCAAAACTTTTCAGTCTCTCTTGCACAGAGTCCCTACGGCTGTCTTAAAGTGTTATTTTAAAAAGCGCTCATACAAGGCATTTGCATTCTTTCATTTTGAGTCTTGAATTTAGCAATGAACCAACATTTGCCTTAACCCCTTGTCAGTCTTAAAGCATTCTCAAGAGTATGAGATGCTCATCTAATGGTTGCGTTGCCATATGCTGTCCTTCTATAATAGATCTGCCCCTGACCCCTGTGTTTTTATAGTGCTACTTTTACCGGCAGATGGACCATTATACAAATTGAAACATATTTTCATGGATATTCCCAGTGGTAAGGGAGTATTGTCTCATTAGCTCCATGGGGAAAACAGTGTAAACCCAAAGCTGAGTAACTCACCTATCCGTATGGTAGGTGAAAAGAAGCGTCCTTATAGCACATGCTATAGGCAGGGATGCCTACTGGAGGATCCAAATTCTGAGGTTGTATTTTGCCTTTTTGGGCCATCCAAACACTTCTGTAGCTTCCTGACAGCTTCTAAAGGACTGGATTGGGTGCTCTTTAGGTCCCTTGCAGCCACACTCCACAGATCAATCACCGCAGAATACTCTGCCCGCATCTTTTTCCTACTGTGTTTCTCTACCCAGAACTCCTGCAGGGAAGATCTCTCACAGACGTCTGTCAACCAGATTTTTTTTCAATTAAAATGGCTTTTTTTTTTTTTTTTTTTAGCCAAACAAAGTTGTCAAAAAGAAGACTGTCCCTGTCATTCACATACTTCAGTTTTCCCATGTTCATAACAACTGTAATGGGAATCTTATCCATCCCTTAATCAAAACTATTTGAGAAATCACATCACCCAACTTCTTCACAAGGGAAAACACTTTTGTCAGCATGTGGAAGACGTGATGACAGAGTCAACCATGAGGCTGATATAACATTTCATGAAAACTGAAAGATGTCCCAAAAGCCTGCAGAGGTGAAGTGGCCACAAAACTGAATGCCTGTACTCTTTGCAAAATGTTTTCCTTAGTTTTCAGCCAGGAAAGAACAGAGTTTGTTGTGCAGATGGGCTTTCTGACTCCATCGCGATGGTATCTCTATACACTGCTTCACTCCCTTCTTCCCTCCCTGCTTTAGGCAGGGTGAATCTGCTGGGCTTTAAATCTTTTTCAGGATGGAGAAATTCTGAAAGGAGGAAAACAGCTGGGAAACACATCCATGCCTCCTGCAAAGGTATGCGCCTTAAATATTGCTGTGAGGTGCCGCATCGTTTTCCAGAAATCTCTCACTCCCTTCAATAACACACAACCTATTGTTCCGAGCTGAGCAAAGGTGGAGCTGGCAGCTGATGTGTCTGAGGTCATTCGATAAATGGGTGTAATGAAGTAGTCATGGCTAATATATGTTATAAGCTTAATATGAACCTGAAAATCCCACAGAGGAGACATGATCTCTTAAAAAAATGATATTGCAGTAATAGTTCTAAATCCTACAGCTTACAATAGTGTTTAACTGTTTTGAGCTGTTATCATGATATTATTTTAGGGATTTTCATTACAGTAGAGAGTTACATTAAAATTACATTAAAGTAGATAATTACCAGACTTTGCTGATGCCTTCCTAAGAAACACACAGCAGACACTTGTGAAAGCACTTCCTCCTGCCACATACAAATGGGTAATTTAGAATATGGCTGGAGATGACAGCTTCAATTAGATTTCTTTCCAGGAGCTCATTCTGGCAGCTAAACTTGGGCTGGAAAGAGTGTGGCACTTCAGTTTTATACTGGTTAGGACAAAGACCCAGGAATAGCTTTTCTTTCTGGAGTAGATATAAAAGCAGGTAAATATCACCTTATTTCTTCAAGTTAGAAAAATGGGGTCCAGAGGTGTAATGTGCCTTGGACACTAGTAGTCTTATATGGGTAGAATTAAGGCAAAAGCAGAGTTAGAGGCCATGACCCAATCTGTCCAGCTGAGCTGTCTCTTTGGCTCTTGTCTTCCTCTATGGTGTCATTTTATCACACCATTGAGCACCTCCTCAGCACCACCAGATGTGCTTTTAGGCAAGACCTGGGAAAAAGGCATTGCATGGCTTTTCCCAGACCCAGGTACCACATGACTTTGGTGCATAAATACCCTCCATCATGCTGCAGTAGTGAATCTCTGAGTTACTGTGGCTTCTTAAAGACTGGATCTGCTCTAATCTGGGTGGGTGCCCCGAAATCCCCACTTTGCCTGCTTGCTTTCTTTCCAGAACACCTCCAGAAAGACCCACATTGCATCCTGCACCAGCCTTCATCCTTGAACTCACAGAGTCATGCTATACTAAAAATATTCCAAAGAAACCAAGAAACAATTCAAAATAATACCAAATATTGCTTAAACAAGAAGGAGCTTACTCCAATAGGTAAACAAGAAGGGAACAAGCTAGAGTTTATGACATTAGGCTACCTCATTAATAATGTTTCATATTGATTGTTATAGATGAGTATTTACATGGGGTCCAAATGTTCTGATTGCTTCAGGATGAATTAGCTTAGGGGCCCAGTTTTGACAAATTCACTGTGTGAAATTTAAACATGAGACAAACAAGTGAAGAGGAACATGAAGAAGGAGGGTGTGTGTAACCCAATTTCATCAACAGGACCATACAGACAGTCTCTTTGTGTAGGTCTGGAACAAAGGAGTTTGTCTTGCTGTCTTGCAATGGGATGAGGCTATTAGAAGAAGCAAATGGTGGCAATTCCATGATCTATCCAGGGTGTGACCCTTCCTCCCCAAACACAATTCATCCCCTGAGCTTCTTGTGTGTGGGTTGGCAAGAGAAGGAGTATCATATTTATCTATATTTCCTTATTTATACATTTATATAGAATCATAGAATCATAGAATAGTTAGGGTTGGAAAGGACCTTGAGATCCAACCCCCCTGCCATGGGCAGGGACACCTCACACTAAACCATGTCATCCAAGGCCTCATCCAACCTGGCCTTGAACACTGCCAAGGATGGAGCATTCACAACCTCCCTGGGCAACCCATTCCAGTGCCTCACCACCCTCTCAGTAAAGAATTTCTTCCTTATATCCAATCTAAACTTCCCCTGTTTAAGTTTGAACCCGTTACCCCTTGTCCTGTCACTACAGTCCCTGAAGAATAGTCCATCCCCAGCATCCTTGTAGG
Organism: Psittacula echo; assembly: GCF_963264785.1. Lineage (NCBI taxonomy): Eukaryota > Metazoa > Chordata > Aves > Psittaciformes > Psittacidae > Psittacula > Psittacula echo. The sequence goes on from NC_137737.1 coordinate 16,362,134, forward strand.
CCCCCTTCAGATACTGGAAGGCTGCTATGAGGTCTCCACGCAGCCTTCTCTTCTCCAGGCTGAACAGCCCCAACTTTCTCAGCCTATCTTCATATGGGAGGTGCTCCAGTCCCCTGATCATCCTCGTGGCCCTCCTCTGGACTTGTTCCAACAGTTCCATGTCCTTTTTATGTTGAGGACACCAGAACTGCACACAATACTCCAAGTGAGGTCTCACGAGAGCAGAGTAGAGGGGCAGGATCACCTCCTTCGACCTGCTGATCACGCTCCTTTTGATGCAGCCCAGGATACGGTTGGCTTTCTGGGCTGCGAGCGCACACTGAAGCCGGCTCATGTTCATTTTTTCATCGACCAACACCCCCAAGTCCTTCTCCGCAGGGCTGCTCTGAATCTCTTCTCTGCCCAACCTGTAGGTGTGCCTCGGATTGCTCCGACCCAGGTGTAGGACCTTGCACTTGGCATGGTTAAACTTCATAAGGTTGGCATCAGCCCACCTCACAAGTGTGTCAAGGTCCCTCTGGATGGCATCCCTTCCCTCCGGTGTATCAACCGAACCACACAGCTTGGTGTCATCGGCAAACTTGCTGAGGGCGCACTCAATCCCAGTGTCCATGTCACCAACAAAGATGTTGAACAAGACCGGTCCCAACACCGATCCCTGAGGGACACCACTCGTTACTGGTCTCCAGCCGGACATCGAGCCATTGACCACAACTCTTTGCGTGCGGCCATCCAGCCAGTTCTTTATCCACCGAGTGGTCCACCCATCAAATTGATGTCTCTCCAATTTAGAGACAAGGATGTCATGTGGGACAGTGTCAAAGGCTTTGCAGAAGTCCAGGTAGATGATGTCAACTCCTCTACCCCTGTCCATCAGTTTCGTAGCCCCATCGTAGAAGGCCACCAAATTGGTCAGGCAGGATTTCCCCTTAGTGAAGCCATGCTGGCTGTCACCAAGCACCTCCTTGTTTTTCATGTGCCTTAGCATGCCTTCCAGGAGAATCTGCTCCAAGAGTTTGCCAGGCACAGAGGTGAGACTGACTGGTCTGTAATTCCCCGGGTCATCCATTTTCCCCTTCTTGAAAATGGGGGTTATATTTCCCTTTTTCCAGTCGTCGGGAACTTCACCTGACTGCCATGATTTTTCAAATATGATTGACAGTGGCTTAGCAACTTCATTCACCAGCTCCTTCAGGACCCGCGGATGGATTTCGTCAGGTCCCATGGACTTGTGTACGTTTAGGTTTTTAAGATGGTCTTGAACCAGATCCTCTCCTACAGTGGGTCTAGGGTCCTCATTCTCACAGTCCCTGCGTTCACCTTCCAAGACTTGGGTGGTGCGGTCAGAGCCTTTGTCAGTGAAGACTGAGATATGAATGTGTGTGCATGCATGTGTGGATGTACATATGTGTAAGTATATATACACGTATACAAATGTACAGTACAACGTATACAAATATGATTTAACTGAGCTAGATTCTGTAACTTCTTTGTTTGGAAAACTGTCACCACAGATCCATCTGTGCTGACATGTTTAGGGTGAAATATTATTCTGTGCTGTAAACATTGAATATTGCCTCTTTGAAGCAAATTTGCCCTTTGCCATTCTGTATGGCATGAAACATTGTAGAATGGAGCTATGGCTTTTTCATTAAAAAACCTCAAAACCTGTAAGCCCTAATAATTGCATGAGAACTGTTTATTCACCTGATTTTTAGCACCTCTCTTGCAAAGTAAAGAATTCACTCAACACCAAGTGCATGTCTTTGCCATCTTAATGTTTGCTATCTTGTATGTATGCTTCTTATACATACTCTATGATGGTTTTCTGTTTTGCTCTTACAAGTTTTAATCTCTGCTAACTTCTGCCTCGCTAACAAAGTTACATCGTTTCATGCTACTACCACCACATATATCTTTTCATCTGAGAGTGAGGTCCAAATCTCTGAAAAACAAGCAGGACTTGGACGATGCTGGCTGCATTCAAACCACCTGCAATCACTCTGCCTCAGATGCAGCTCCTTCTCTTTCTGGGTTTTTTCTCTCTGGCAGGTCTGGCCAGGGAGCGCACCTTAGATGCCACAGAAAGTATCTGGGGTTGAGAAACTGGAGCTGACAATCTCAATGCAGCTCTGCTGTGCTTCTCTTTCCTTGAAAAATTCCTCAGCCAGGATTGCCTGGCTCACTTCTCACTACTTCCCAAGTGTCCCCTGGGCACAAAGAACACCAGAAAAAAAAGCAGGATTTCAGAAAACCTTTCACTGCACACACAGTCCTTGTATTTGTCTGTGATGTTTCTTATTCCTGAGTAAGCTAGGCTATCCCCAATGCTGCTCATCAGATGAGCAGGCAGAAGAGGACTTTTCAGGACAGATGGGCTGTTGTTGTAACTATAACACCCACTGCAGAGAGGTGGGGATAGCTCTGGTCCCTCAGGACACCTAAACCCACTGAGGACTTGCAGGCAATGCCTGGTTGACAGTGGTTGTCATGAAACACCACTTCCTGTATTATTAAATTACTAGTGCAATCCCCACCCAAATACCACTTTCACACACAATTCCTGGGCACTGGTCTGGGACCATTCCATAAAGGCACCTTAAATGTAATCACTTTTTTTGAAGGCAAAAGTTATCCACTTTCCATCCCAGTTTTCAGTGTCACAGAGCACTGCTAAGCACATCATATCTGCCAGGATGCACTAAGCTCTGCAGTGCACTGGCCTTCATTTCCTCTGGGCTTTAACATATCCCCTCACCAACAGTCAGAAAATGTGGAAAAACAATTTCAAGAGACATCATCAACTTTTTGATAGCCTTAGTGAGTGCAGTACCGGTTGGGTTTGGGACACTCTACATATTCCTGTATGGCTTGAGCTGAAAATGTACAACTGTGCTTTAGATACTAGTTTGCTGTGATCACACGCAGCACAGGTGTTAACACACATATCTGTGTGGAAGGTAGGAATAAGTACTGCTTACAGAAAATAGGATTTCTAGAATTCCTTTATACATATGTATATGTATTTGTGCTCTTCAGGAATATGATGGAGCTGCTAATTATCTCAATAACATACTTAGTTTCTGAAACATTGTCATCTGTGGAGATGTTCTCTTGTTTTATAAACTAGTCTGTTCCTCTTCTTCGCTATTTCTGCTCTTCCAGTTGAAAACAAGGGCAGGTTTTCATACCCTCACAGGTCAGGCAGAATGACAGGAGGATAGGAAACACAGGGACAGGAATTACAGAAGAATTCAATAGCAAAACTGTATATGTGGTACTGCAGAAAGTTTTAAAATTCCTGCATTGTTCCGTTTTTATCCATCAATAATGGCACAGGCTTCCTAAGTCAAAAAGGTTTATGTTTTTCAGCAGCTCATTACTACCTCTGTAAGAGACACTTATACACGATGTAGCAGAGAAGTGTGAAGAGTCACATCCCAAGGTTATTCCGATCAGCAGAAGTCTTTCTCATCATCTGCCTGTGTTTCACTGAGCTCTCCAGAATAAGGGCAGCAAGAATAAAATGTAGCAGAGCTATACAGAATCTCTCGCCCTGTGAAGCTCCTGGAGAATAAGCACAGCAGGACAGAGCTGAAGTGGTGTGGACCTTTCTGCTTTCAAGCAGCAAAGGTCTTTGCTGAAGCACATTGAAATCAAAAAGATTTTGTTTCAGTGGGGTTCAAGCCTAATCACAACCTCCTTTTTGTGCTCCTGCAGACGACTGCAGGTAGCATCTCTGCCTGTGAGTCTCCTGCCTTACACTTCTAGTCCTGCATTTTAGGAACTAACAATAAAAAGTAGCTCTGAAGAATGAAAATGTATGTTTTGTCTGAAGGCTAAAATAATTTAATCAGCATTGGGAAATCCTGCAGTAATACAGACAGGATCTGGCTTTGTGCATGCTGAAGACCCTGTAGGAAATCTGAGAATATATTGTCCATCTTTCCTCACATCCCAGAAACACAAGTCCTAATTAGTAAGGTCAGGCTTATAAAGAAACCTTTTGACTGTGTGGATACAAGAGGAAAACTCTTTACCCCTAGATGACCTAGCTATGCTGGCAAAATGGGGGAAAAAAACCCACCAAGCAAACATGTGGTAAACAACGAAACCAGCAAAAGGCTGCTTTTTGCCAGTGTAAATTAAGTCATCCCAAGAGGTGGTCTAAATATGCAAGCAGAAATACTCCTTTTGCCAGTATAAGCTGTATCTCCACAGGGGTGCTTTGCTGCTTTTGCTGGCAAAGCTTTTACAGTGTAAACTGGGGTTGCTGATACTGCCTTGTAAGCACAACTGATAAAATAATAACCTACAATTATCTTTCCTTTCGTCTGTCTGCAGTGGTCATTTCCACCTCTCGTCTGGACCCTGGCGAGCCGCATACACTAGGGTCAGGACGTGGATCACAATGGGGTGCGGTGGCAGGAGGAAAAGCATGGTGGAAAAGCATGGTGGAAAAGCATGGTGGAAAAGTATGGTAGAAAAGCATGGTAGAAAAGCATGGTAGAAAAGCATGGTAGAAAAGCAGGAAAATCCCAAACTGAGAATAAAATGGTAAACCATTGGTCACACTAACCAGTCAGCCAGGTATTGTTCAACAGGATTTGAAGCTATAGTTGAGTATATACAGTATAGTTGAGCTCATTCAGAAAAATACTGCTTCTATAAATGTTTCAGTGTAGACAAAGTAATTTTGTTCCACGTGTGATATGGTTGCTCCTTCCTGAAAACACTGCAAATGTCATCTGGGGGGCAAAATTTCTCTGACTGACCTGATTAAATTGATGTAAAAACTCTGATCAACCATAAACCTGGGTTGGTAAGTCTAATCCTTCATTGCTTATCCTTTGTGTAGCCGTACACCTAGCAACGACAGGTAGCCATATACCTAGCTATACCTGGCTAAAGATGCCAAGGACTGTTCTTGTTCTAGCACAACTGGTCTGCAGAAATGACCACATATATCTAAAGTAGTAAAAGACAGGTCTGATTTTGTAAAGGAGAATCCTCACACCTCTGCATAGCCTAGACTACATTATAAAGTTTAAAAAGGAAAAGAAAAATACATTGCACTTTAGAGGAAACTCCTGTTTTCCCTGCACAAGATGGGACCTGATCCTCTAACTTTTTGCCCATGGCAGAGGAGTTGGAACTAGATGATCTTAAGGTCCTTTCCAATCCTAACTATTCTATGATTCTGTGATTTTAGGGAGAATCTTGTTTAGACTGTGCAAAAAAAGCCAGCTGAGTATGAAAAGGACAAAGTGCAAATTTGAGTCCAGATCTAGAGAAAGTGATACTTTCTCTTCAACACTCAGAAAAGAAGAAACAAACTAAAAAGCATTGCTGCTCCCCACGAACTCAGCTAGGTTGGGTGTGTGAGTTGAGGCAGGACAGAATCCAGCCCAAAGTGACACCAAGCAAATAGGGAGCATCATGAGAGCACAAAAACAAAGATTCGGGCTCCTCGTATACCAGCTGAGGAAGAGGAGGTGGCATTATCATGTACATTTCTTTGCTGGGATAATAAGCAAAGAGAGGTGAGGTATGCTTGTATCAGGAGATAATATTCAGTTGCAACCAATATATTTGCATGTTTCAGTTTGCATGCAGGAGATTATTAATTGTGAGGATGCCTTGCAATTATATAGCATGCTGCCTCTTCAGAGGCTTGCACACACAATAAGCAGGTGTGAGCAATTTGCCATTGTCATGGGTGTCTGTAGCTAGAGCCATTCTTTACAGTTAGACCTGAAATGGGTTGTCTGCATACATTAAACAGTGCACTACTAATCACATGTCTCTTTTTAATTCACTTTGTTTAATGACTTGTAAGAACCATCTGTATGTTGGAGATTCAGAACGTGAAAGCCAGAGATCACGGATGATGGGTTAGCGGTCTCAGATATCCTCCATATTTTGTGTAGTCAAGAGGGTCCCTGTGGCTTTTCTGTAAATGCCACTGCCACTGCTCTGCATCTTGTACCCTTGGGTTCTACTTCATGCTCCCCAGAGCATGCCTGAAAAGCCCCACAGTGCACACATGTGAGCCTGCTTGGACCTCCTGTTTGGAGAAACCAAGGAGAGCACTACCCATCACAATCAAAAATAGTGGGTACCACAGACTCAACTTTTGATCTATCCCCTCCATCCCCCTTTCCCAGGTGCCTGTGTGCCCTCACAAGAGAACAGCTCTCCTTGCCATGGCACCGTGTGCCAGAAGCATGCTGGTGATTGAGCAAGGAGGGGTCCTTGGGCAAAACCACTTACAATTGCTGAAGAAGCGTACCAACAGCTTTGTGTCTCTGCCTTGCTGAAGGACAGCATGTCTGGGAGCATCAACATACAGCTGAAAATAATCTCAAGGGAATGATATTAGACTACTTTTATTTTATAAAATGTACAGGCCAAAAATAAGCTCATGCTGAAACTGATGTTTGGAAAAACGAGTCTCAAATGCAGATACAATTTTTGCCTCACCTATGCCTGCCTGCACCTCTGCTCACTGAGTTGCAGTATGGAAGAGGTGGCTTCTGGGGTACAGCTACAAATTTGATCTTCGTTGTGGCAAAATTTGCCCCTGGAGATTGGAAGATCAATCCACAGACGCACAGAAAATACCCACCTTGCCTCTAAAAATGCTCATGGCATGAAAGAATTAAACCTAGAAGGGAAAGAAAGATCAAGCAGATCCCATCCTTTTTCATTTGAAAAATATTAAAAGTAGTGTCTTAAACATGGGACATATACGTCAGAGCTAAGGGTAGGTGTTTTAGATGTCTCTAGCTTACTGTCTGATAGCAGCAGACTGTGGCCTTGAAGAATTAGGGGCAACATAAGCAGAAAATAAATATGAAAGATATTTCAGTCCAGTGTAATTAAAAGCCCTATTTCCATGTAATCTCTCTTCCAAGGAAATATACAGTATCTCAGGAGGCCACATAGGGGTGTCAAAATAGTTGAATGCAATGAGGCGGCTCAGGATTTCAAACTACCCACCCATGTTTCTCCCCTTCACTGAGTGCCATTTCTGCATGGCTTCACTTGCTTGAATACATTCTATCAGGAAAAAACTCCATGAGGAAACTGCCATTCTCTTATATGTGTTGGCATATATCACACCACCATGCCCGCAGTATGCACCTGCATTTACCATTAGTTGCTCTTTTAATAATAAATTCTTGAAGACATAGTTCCTTTAATACTTACCTAAAGAGGGAACAGCTAAGAAAAGCTGCATACACTGAATTCAAGAAGGGGATATTTCTTTCCTACTATAAACAGAACTGATTATAAAACCAGAATGCAAACTGAGCTCCTTGCCCTTCAGTTTTGTATGAGGTTACATTTCTTTGCAAGACTCTAATTTTTTCAGCTTTTTACTGCATTCCAACCCAGGGAGATATAAACCAAAGCAAACAAAGTACCCCCCAAAGGAGTCTCTCCCCCTTAAGCAGGACTTCTATTTTTAATTCTCTACAGCTTTTAAAACATTTGAATGGGAAGCCTCCATCAGTCTTTGGTGGAAAAGAATTCCTGCTGGTCTCTCAGGACGTCCACTCCAGATAATCTCAACTGGCAGCTCGATGTAAGACCGATATCTCTTCTCGGAGGGGTTCCTTGCAGTTGTATTTCAGCACATTCTGCCTTTGCAAAGAAATTCTTTAAACAGTCACATTTTTCTCCCTCAAAGGTGAATTAGGAAAAAGAAAAGAATGAAAAAAGAAAAATAAAATAATATGTTGACCACCTTGCTTGTTGGCAGTGAATCTTTCATGCTTTGCTGGTGCCTTTCTCCAAAGCTGGCTCTCAACGAAACACTGCATTGACTTTGCTCTGGCCGACTGAAGGAATGCAAGCAGGCATCACTGCGAGGAGGTCTGCCACTGCTTCCCCATCCCATCTGCAGGTCCCCAAAAGCCTGATCCCATCTCTGTGCTGACAGTGATGGGACTGAGAGGGAAGCAGAGAGCTTTTACACCCATCACAAATATGAGACAGAAAAAAATTGGAAGAAACTGGGAAAAAAGATTCTGTATTTCCAACAGCAGAGAAACAGAGCAGGAAAAATTTTAAAAGGTGTGTGTTGTGCCTGAAGTATTTACAGGAACGCTCCTTTAAAAAGCTTAAACTCAAGCGATTTATTTGTCCTTCCAAGAATTTTCAGGCAGGAACTACCTCCCCATGCTCCCCAAGGAGGGAACCGATTGCTTATCGAGAGTGAAAATGTGACTGAAATGTGATAGCAAAAACCAAAGAAATCTCTAATAAATTAGGAATTCTTTCTTGAACGTACAGAGCACAGTCTGCTTGGAGTCTGGTTTAATCTGTTGCCATAAATAAATCTATTGAGGGAATTTTCCATAAGCTTTATCAGACAGCAAAATTCTGCAAGTCACATCACTGCATGCTGTGTGATGCCTCTGGCACATTCAACCTGGTTAATATTTATGTTGCAATCACCAGTGACTTCTTAAAACCTTAAAGGCAATACCTCCACAAAAAAAGAAAAAAGCCCCAGAGCTCCTGCAGATGGGCCATCATCATAAATTCACCCAAAAGTGGAAACTCAAATAACAGATGTGTGTTTATAAACACAGAAAATAAATTACTAGATATGCTTTCCAAATGCTTAGAGCTGCAAGGTATCCTCACACACAAAAATCCATATTCACATTTGCCCACACCAAGACAGCATTCCTGCTTACCTGGACATTTGTATAGCAAATGCTATTATTAAAGGGCAAATTCTTGACTGGATCTTGCTCTATGGAATGATCTCCAAGTGATTAACACCACCATTTACCTCCCCGAAGCAACAGTTGCTTACTATTCCCAGACGAAGAGAGCACAGAGGCATGTGGAAAGATTGCGTAGGATGTGGCAGCTGTTGACAAAAACTTAACTTTTTAGAGGCCACCTATCTACCTTGAAATATGCTTGGTGCCAAAAGGCAGATGAGGGGTTAAGAGATCTCCCCTGCCTTATCTCTTGCACACTCCTATCTGCCCAACAGTCCATAGTAAATCAGAGCAACTCTTCTTCCATCTGGCTCACTCTAAATTCCTGCTTTCACGTGATTTGGGAACATTTTCCTGACCTTTCATGACTTCTCTGATATTGCACAGAGCAAGGTTGGAAGAAGTGCACCAGAAAAATTTGGCTTGTATAAAACATGCCTGCAACTAGGTGAAGTTGTCAGAGACACATCACTCCTGGGATATCTCCTGAGCTTTGCTATCTGCCGTTGGAAGGATGTGTCCAGGGTAGCAGTCCATGGGGAAGACCCAATGCAGATCCACTGCAGAAGATGTGGTATGAAAAAACATAAGGCTAAACACCAGTGAGCCCAGATGCTGCTTGGTGCAGTCCAAGGCTCTTCTGATATTTGTATATGATTATCAAGGAGTGTGGAAGAGCTGTGGAAAAGACAGCTGGAACATTGGTCAGCTTCAGTAGCAAATGTCCTAGATATTTTTCCTTCACATTACAAATGACCCTTGATGTTGAGAGGTTAGAGGTTTCATGAAAAAAGGCAAAGTTATAACTTCTTTTCCCAGTGTTTTCATTATATTTAAGCATCTTTCATTTTTCTGCTCCATCTTTCTCTCCCATTCTTCTCATTAAGTCCATCACCTGAGCAGTCCTACTGCTGCTTCTTGCTCCTATCATTGCCTACACAACACTCTATTTAATACAAATAACTTCAAAAATACAAACTTTTGTTGTTCTGACTTCTGCCCCAACTATTCATTTGCATGAAAAAAATGAAATATGCACATACTCTAACAACTGCCATACTGTAATAACAACATTTTTGCTTACCCAAATGGTGATACAAACCCAAGTGTTTGGATTAGTGGACTTCCACCGTACACATAATGAACGCACATGTGTTTGCCTTTGAGGTATGACAATGGCTAAGTACAATACAATAGTGAGACTAGCTGTTTGGTGGTATAACTGCATTAGCTTCAACCCCTGCACTGAATGGAGGTCCTTATCTCTGTTAAATACATATTTAAAAAAAATACTTTGTGATTTTCAAGGCAGATGTCTTTCACCAAATAAATATGACAGGAAAGAGTATAGCCTAGAAAAAAGAGATATCTGCCACTAGCTAAATGATTTCTGGGGGGAAAAATAAAGAGAAAAAAAAGAGAAAGAAAAAAGGAAAATAAAACCAACCCTATACCTACATATGGTATTTAATATATACCTCTAATGGAATGAGGTTCATAATTTATTCTGGGTTTTACCTTTTCATGAACTCTGTCTTGTTCCTGCTCATGAATGATTTTCTGGTGCTTTGGATATATTAAAAGCACATCATCTCTGTCTCCCTCATCTTGTTTCTGTGTATTCACATATTGATATATTTTGCTGATGCACATGGCACAGTAATAGCAGTCATACTCTTTGCTTCTGCTCTGCTTTTTGTCTCAGGATCTCATGCCAAGAGTTTTAAAGTGAAGAGCCTGATGTTAGGGTTTTATATTCATGCTGAGGGCCTTAAATTACAGCCCGAATTTTGGAGGTGCTGACTTCAGATGGAATTGGCAGTTTGCAATACCATTGCTCAGGGCACTTGGCACCAGAGTAAAGGTTTAGTGCACTTATGTCTAATCATGATCCTTGAAGGCCTCGTGGCTGTGGCTGCTTCTATATCACCATGCCAGTTCACCTTTGGAGGCACAGGTTTTAGATGGATTGAGGGGGATCACATCACCAGTGCTGTGGATCCAGTGCCGTGGGTCACAGCAGTCCCTTCCAGCAGCCATGGCAGGGAATAGGGGGCTAGGTTGCTAAGCCTGACATGCAACTTGGTTAGACAACCTTCATTGAGGGCTTTGGAAACATCACAAATCGGAGATGGGATTTTCAGGGGCTTCCAAATATTTGTCTCACATTCAGACACATTTTTACCAGCCAAACCTTCGGTGCAGATCACCTTATGCTAACAAAAGACCTCTTTTGCTGACCTACTTGAAATAAGCTACTTTCTTCCCTTCTAAAAATACAGCCTTTTTGATCATGTAAATCCTCACAGCTCTCCTTAGCATCCCATCAATAAAGTCAAGTCTAGCAAAGACTTCCTGCAGCAGCAGCATTAGCTGTCCTGCTGACACAGCCTAAGCAGGGATGCCTGGGAGAGGGGTGATGGTACCAGGGTGAGAAGGGGGGGAACACTGCTCACACCAGGAAAGGATGGGTGTCTGCAACCTGCCAGGGTTTATTTTTGTTTTGTTAACTGAAACAGCTCTGTTGGCATAAAACATGTGCTAAACCAGGCCCAAATCTTCTAAGAAAATCCCAGCTCACATAGTACCTATTTAATTCAACCAGCCATCTCATGTTACAGTTAATGGGAATAGCATGTGATTTTCAAAAGACAAACCTTTGCCCAGCCTTTTCTGTGTATACATTTACTTCAAATTTCTGGATTTTTGTTGCATTCTTTTGCTTTATTGTTGTTAAATGATTTCTATCATTTAATGGCAATTTGTTCTGTTTACTCAACACACTCAGCAAAAGAAAAAGGAAAAATGCATGCACCAAAAGACAACTCTGGTCGCTTATCTCATTGCACAAATACTGTTTTTTTAGGAAAGTGTGGTTCTAATAGAGTCAGTTATTCTGCCAGCCTTCTCTCCCAATTTTTATGTTTCCCTTTTCATCTCAGTTTTTCCCTGCTCTATGCTTCTCATATTTTATTGAGAAAACAAACAAACTTTGCGGTCCAAAGACTGGAGAGGACGCATTCATATGAGAAAACTTCAGAGCACGTGTAGTTTATTTTTTGTGTAATTGATTTTGTAGTAGATAGAAGCCTTGGTATAAACTAACAGGATGGTTTTGATCAGTTTCCAATGCTTAATTACAAGCCTGCTATAACTAATTCCCTTCTTGTTCTCGCAGCTGCTGTGCTTTTGTCATTGGCTTATTTTTGTTTGAAAATCTGAAAGGCATTGAGTTTTTCTGTGAAAGTCGTCTGCCCTGATTGACTCCTGCAGACACCTCATTACTGCAGTCATTCTCCAAAGCTGCAGAGCTGCTTCAAGCCCTGCATTCAAATAATTTCTCTCTTTTTTTTTTTCAATTAAGAAAAAAAAACCACTGTTTTGAAACACCACAGAATGTCTGGCTCATTAGAGCATCAGACCAGGCAGCTTTGCAATATGAAAAGCCTTGTGGGAAGAGCAGCAGAATTTCCTGGACTGGCTACACCACTCATTTGTAAGAGCTGCATATTTTGAAAGAAAGCACAAGGTGATGTTGGGATATTTGTCTATTTGTAGGTTGTTTGGTTTGGGTTTTTTTTTCACAGAGATAAATGAAATGCCCTCTTTCGCAGTGTGTTTTAATAGGGAAATCTACCTAGGGAAATCTTTACATTAAGAATGTTTGGCATTTCGGGGGGTTTTTTGGTAGCTTTGTAGCTTATTAGCAGCTATGCTAATATATTGCTAGGCATAAAGGGTGGTGGCATCACATCAACCTCCTGAGAACCAGGTGAGTTGGAAGCAGAAGCTGGGGGCAAATCTGAAGATCTTAATTACCCCCAAAACTGACAGATCTCCATCTCTCTGTGAGAGACAGAGATGAAATAGATGTCTAGTTGGTGTCTTTGGGCTCTTCCCCCATAGCAGAGCAATGCAAAAGCCAACCTGCTCACACAGTGTGGGTTATGAATGAAGGGTGTAAGACTGGGTAAGCTTCATACCATAGCAGGACTGGGCAGAATATTATCCATAGATGTTTCCCCAAAAGTTGTTTTTAATATTCTGGTTTTGGTCTTACCATATGGTGACTGATCCCTTATTTATTCCAATTAAACCTAATTTGAGTTTATTCTCCTCTGGATCTGTATGCTCACTCTCATTAATGTCAGGAGATCCTAAGTAAATCTTTGGGTACTTGAAATAATACAGTCAAATGAGGAGAATTAAGGCTGCTTGATGGGTTTAATAGCCACCAGTCTTTATTTTAGAAGAGGCAGCTAAGTCAGGAATTGGGGAGTAACATATATCTCTAGCTCCTAATGTTAATGAAGCAACATTTTATATCAATGATTGCATGCAAATGCAAATGTATGTAGATTGTTTACTTAGACAAGAGATTTCATACATCCATCTCTGCATTCCTCCTCCTCCTGCTATCTTTTAACCCAGGAAGAGATACTATTGTTATTCTAGTCATCTTTCTCTTGATTTTATTATCTAACAGAGCCATAAAAATGACAAGAAAATGGATTTGTCAGACAACAGTCTCCTGTTCCTGGTGTAATTTCACACTGAGCTACAGATACTGACAACATCGGATAGTTTATACATTTTTCCTTTAATTGTATACCACAGCCCCATTTTTAGTGTGGTGCTCACCATTGCATAATTAAGAAAGTGTTTAAAGTGCCTGGCTCTTGTTAGATGCTGGATGTGAAATAGATTGCATGGTAAGGCAGCCACTGCTAGATATGCTGTGCTGGGGTGGGTCTGGCCCTTCACAGAGCCAGGGATGCAGTCTGGGTGCAGATGGGGCGACCATGCAGTGCTTAGAGGGGCACCAAGAGCAAAGAAGAGATGTGAAGGCTTTGGCCTCGCAAAGCCATCAGACAACCTGCCTCTATGGGAGGTTCACATCCCAGAGAAACCCAGCACAGTGTTTTTAGGGAGGTCTTGCAGATTTGGGCTGAGGCTGGCAGCTTTGGCAAGGACCTCTCTCAGCTCCTCATCCAGGCCCTCATGGTAAGACTCATCCAGCTGAAATATAGGTAAAAGCTGGGAACCAAATGCACCTCATGACTACAGGTATGGTTGAAGACTCAAAGGGAAACAGATTTTCCTGGTTGTCCCAGTGCTCAGACTTTTTTTTTAACAGAATTAAAATGCATCTCAATCTACTAAAGAATAAAAACAAAACTTCATTACGTAACTGTCTCCCTCCAAAATGCGACAACAAAACAAGCACCCAGCTGTATTGCACATTCATAATTTGGCCTTTTCTGCTGAAGGTTGTGACTAATATTTCTGTGCTACACAAGGGGATTTGAATACCTTACACCCTATGGTTTTCTCTCCCCGAGGCAGCTCTGCAAATCCCAGCATAAATCAAACTAGCTAGTGGCAAACATCAGTGAGCAGATTTGCCTGGTGGTCTGCTAATGTGCTGCCACATGAAGGATCAGAGTCGGGCTGCGGAAGGAGGCAGCTGAGGACTCTTTCTGGGGTGATGTGGTGCAGATGGGTGCTGCTGAATGTGGTGTTTGTGAGGGCAAGGGCACAGCAAAAAGGGGCTGAAAAGCTTGAAGAATAGCTGAGAATCACCCCTTCTCTGGGAAAAAGTGCTTCTTAAATAATAAATATTCTGATTAATTTCCAGTAGCATTTAACAGATGCGGACAGAATATTCCCCCCTAAAATAAGATACTCTTAACTGAAAAAATATTCTTTGTATCACTATCTGCAAATTCAAAGAGCATATTTTAGCTTACGGATAAAATAAGCTCAAGCAATGGGAAGGATAGCCATCTTCCCAATTTCGTTTTCAACAGCTACCTCTCATCTCTCAGGATGGTTTTTTTTATTAAGAAATCCTGCAGTCTGAAGTGGATTTACAGGAAGCCCAAAGCTGTGGGTTGCAGTCAATTTCATAAGGGCTATTTATTTTTTTAGCAGCTGACAATAAAAAAAACACCAGTCTGTTCCATATGCAAAGCAAAGGATTAACCAGGAGAGGAACACTAATAAATTTCTTTCCTTCAGGAAAGAGCCAGCAGTGCTGTGGCTTCAATTTGATTTAGCCGAACACCATCGCCTGCTGATTCAAAACACTTTGCACCCCCACCGGCAGATATCACAAGGAGCATCGTTTGAGGGTAGAATCACATGCAAAATCATATCTACAACTGGCATGCATAATTATTCCACGTTTTCTCCAGGAGGGATTATCCCGTGGCAATAATTACGTCAAAAACATGCCCCAAAGAACAGTATTTCAGACAACTGCAGCCATCAAACAAATATGCTGTATAATTAAGTTATTTTTCCCCTCTGAAAGCTCTCACTCATATTTGTATCTTGCCTGCCTAAGACCTCCTCCAAGGGAAGCACCAGATTGTTCCTGGCGATAGCACATATATCAAAGGGGGGATGGCGAAGCCGGCCTGGCTGGGCTCTCGCAGCATCCCCCAGCAGGTCTGGCTCAGATGTGGAGCTATGCTCGGACTTTGCCCCGAGCAAAAGATGCCACCTCTAATATACAAAACTGTCATGAATTTGTTTTTTGTCATAAATGAAGCATGGGTCTGTGCTTTAATTTTCCTCACTGCCCTCTGTCAGGTAATAACCATAAATATTGTCCCGAATCATTAAGTCACAACCTGAAATGTGATCCTGCCCAGTTCCCAATCAGACAGCCATCTGGAAGATGAAAGAAGCCTATTTTCGTTTTAGAATGATCCAGACTCTAATTTGTAGTAACAGTCTTAACAGGCTGTTTCAGAGACATTAACCAGAGACTGGTCGCAGTTGCTTGAGGAGGGGACATTGTATACGCCGCCTAAAGCATGCATCGCAGGCAAAACATCCCATACTGCTTTGAGCTTGTAGCCTCCGTGGCTTTTTATTCCAGTGCCATGTTTCTAAATGGGCACAGGTTACGCATGCAGGGCAACTGCATATATACTGTGTCATAAAAAATGCCAACACATTTGTGGGAGACAGAAAATAGTGTTTTCACAAAGCTAACAGTGGTACCACAGGGTGTATAAGTGCCTCCTATCTTGGGGTTAATTCCATGCTGAAAGCAAATATTTTTTCTATGTATATAAACGTATTTATACAAACATATATCTTATGATTTTCTGGCTACTTAAAAAGGTGTTTTCACCATCAATGTGCTCTTTTACTGCAACAGAGAAATACTTTTTACTCTGTTAAAAGCAAAGAAAAAACCTAATCAAGTGATTATGCAGTTGAGCAAAACCGCTGCCAGCTAGGAGCTTCTCATTACGTATCTGAGACCACTGCCCTCTCCTGACCCACGCTACCTTTCGTTAGTGAAGGACATCAAAGACCAGCTGGCTTGGGATGGCACAGAAATTGCTCAGCAGATGAAATGGGAATCATGTGCATTGGCTCTCCCTGCCAAGGTGCAGGAATGCTGCATTCCTCTGCTCCCCCAACAGCTGCAGTATCGGGGGTTCTTAGGCAAACCCCACAAGGATTCATTTTTCCCAGTTCTGGAATTAGGGTAATGCAGTGGTCTGGGAGCATGATGGATCCATTATTATACTTGTGCCAGTCTGTGCCTAGTGTCGCTAGGTTTAAAATTAAGCCGAATTAGATTATTTCAGAGCACAATATTAAAAACCATGGCTTCAGTTCTGAAACACAGCTAACTTTGCCATAACTCTCTTTCCATTCACTTCCAAACAGGAGTTCAGAGATGTCTTTCTCAGTCTTAACCAGTGATAAAAGAACAGTGTTCAGCACGTTCTAGTTCACAGTTCCTTGCTCTTGCAAACCTACTGGCTAAAGACGAATGCCAAGTCACAGAAATGCAACTGCAACTAACAGCAGACATCTCTCAAGCAGAAGTTCAGAGGGGTGATTGGCTGAGTCTCCTGTTTTCCTTGATGTTTTATCATCCTGGGTTATGTTTCCTTTAAAGCTTACAGAAAGCATTTGCTGTAACAGATGTGTGTATGTGAATGAGCTTAGTCCAGAGATTTGGAAATGACCACATTGGGGTCCCTTACAGGTAGAGATAACTGAATTGGCATTCTTCTGAATAAGCTCTTCTATTTTTCTAAAATGCTGTGAGTTAGAAACGGTGTGGAGAGGAGATAAGGAACAAAATAAATGCTGTTTGCCTTAATCTCTGCACTGCAGATGTACACTAAAGCAGGACTATTTTCTAGCAGGTAGGATTGAAGTGTATCTTGCACAATGAAGAGAAAAAGGAAGGACAGAGAAGGATTTAATCATCTGAGTGTTGCTCCTGAAGAAGAGCTGTACCCTGTTGTATATCCTGCATCCTGGAAAACAGCCTTACCTACTGTGAGTGCCCCTGTCCCTTGCTTGGGTTATTCTTTGAAGCTTTTGTGCCCTTTGGGGCAGCATTTCGCTTGCGCACACCATCATATCAAAAGGTGTTCTACATGTTTCCTATGGTGAGTTATCAACATTTCCACCTAAGCTTTGCAATGGAAGTATCATGCCTAACCACATGAGGCGTGCAGCAGCTCTTATTTGCATTCCAGCAAGGCATTAGGTGGCATCAGTAGTCTCTGGTGCTCAGAGCTGCATGTGGCAAATGGAATCTGTTCTGGACATGATACATGAGTAGATAAACAGTCATTCATATAGCAGAAGAAAGGAAATTCTGTACCAAGTTCCCATTCTCTGGATCAGAAGTGGAAGAGTGAAATCCTGGGCATCCTGGCACCAGAAGATCAGGGTGTCCTGACCTCCACTTGGCTTACATTCAACTGCTATGGTGAAGATGTCTGTGGTAAAGCCAGACTTGGACCCCTGTTTCTATGACCAAGAAACTATTTTTCCTTCCCATCACAAAGTAAACATGTCTGAGTAGCAGCCACCATAAAACAGCAGGAGCACACAGCAATGAAAGCTTTGCCAGTATTGTCATTCCAAAAATATGTAAAGGAAGCTTTTCTTCTTTATTAAATGTGAAAGCATACATGCTATACTATTGCAGTGCAATGGACTGACAATAAAATCACAAACATGATCTGGTGTATCACACCATGTCTAGTGAAAAATGGCTGCCACTTCCCTTTGAAATTGTTTGGTAAGTTTTTACTTTGCTTTTTTTAAAGTAACATAATTTGGACAAAGCACAGTTGTGATAATAGGGAGCGTGCTGGGTCTTTCTACATTCCATGGCTGTAATAATGAAGCCATTAAATTACTAGGTCAGAGGCCCCAATTCACAAAGAAATAATACCAGTTTATTATTTCTAATCTTATTAAGTTTGAAAATTGTCTCGAGATGTAACGTCAACCTGTAATGGCTGAAGTATTGATTATATTAACCCAATGCTCATGGATAATTCAAAGAGCCTGATTTCATCTAATTTCTGTAATTTTTAAAACAGTCCAGCCCAATATTTTATGGCAAACTAATCCAGAATTATTTCTATAAATAATGAAAATGTATTAGAGGATTTGTTAGAAGTAAGCCAATAAAACATTTTGTGTGATGGCTCTGCAGAGTGGGGTTTTAATCCCTTTCTTCTTTATCTTCCTTGAATCATAAATCTTTTTTTTTTTTTTTCTTTTTCCTCCTTTTTTAATCTCACATTGTCTCTTTTGGAAATATACCCACATATTTCAGAGAAACCCATGGGCTTGCTTTGTTCACCTTTTAGCTGAAATTGATGGGTCCTTTGAAGATTTTACCTAGATAAATATAGCAAACAATATTTCTGCTCTGCCAGATTTGAGTCTTCCCCAGTTTTGTACAATAGCTACCACTAGTAAGAGAGATGGTGTAAAATTCCAGAAACTCCAATCTCACATGGATCCTGGAGCAAATTTTTTAATTATTTTAATTTGTTTTGAGGTTTTCAATAAATATTTAGTAGTGTATGTGTATGCAAAAATGATATACATACACTTATACTTACAAGCACACCTGGATGTGGTTCAAGGTCCATTAAGCTCAATGGGAATCTTTCCATTACTTCACTGAGGTTTAGATCAAGCCCTAGGGAGGCTGGTTGATTTTAAATATACATTTTCTATGGTTATTTCTGATCTTCCTCACCAACCTCGCTCTGCACCACTTCTCCAGTTTCCATTCAGGAACCCCAGCCTGAGAAAAGCTGTGTTTGGGGATTTTTCTGTGCCTCCTTTTCTGCCTCCATCCCTGCGGCTTTCCTATCAAAGCCCTACATGCATTAAGAAAATTAATGTGACTTAAGTTACTGAACCAACCTGAAGGCTAGTTCACTCAAAAATATTTCCTATAAGGATATTTATTAGCTCAGAAGACATGTGTGGGCAGAGCATGTTATTTAGTGACCTGTAATGCCCAAATAATGATCACAATAAATCAGTACTCATTACTATGTAAGGGAGGTCTGGATCGAGTGACTCAATAGGTAATGAGGTCTAATTTAGTGACACAGTATTATTTTACAGAGTATTTGGGGGGAGGGGGGTGGAAGCAGAGGCTGAAGGGGTCTAATTACTTCAGATTTCTCATGTGATGATGAGCCTCTAACTTTGGCCAGTTGCTTTGTTGGGGTGTTAGAGGTCAGGCTTTTAATTGTTATTGGCTGCATTTGGCTACATTAAGTGAATAAATATTTAAGGTCTGAACCTCTAACACTGTGTTAAATAGAGCAAGACTGGGGCTAAAATCAATATAATGGGATATACGGAGGGAAGGAAAGAACATTGAGGTAGAAGATAAAGAATTTAAGTCCTTCCTTGTGAATGGGTGAGGTGTGGATTTGAGAGTCCAGGAGTACAGTGCCATGGCTTGCAGGCAACAAAACCTAGGACCTCAGAGGGACCAGCACAGCCCAGGCTAAAAGGCCACAGTACCTTCTTTTTCAGCCTTTACTTTGTGCTGAGACGCCAGAAGCATTTCTCTTGCTTTCCTGCCCCCCACTGCTGGGATGGAACTATTCCCTCTGGCATTAGTGGGCATCCCTCAGTTATCCACAGGGAAAAAAAGATGTGATGTGGATGACACAGAAAGGGAGGGACCTGAAGGTCCCCCTTTTGATCCCCACCAGCTGTTGACATAGTCTGGGGCCAACAAATCCTAGAGGCAGGCTCCTTTATAATGCACATGCTCATCCCAGGAGCAAGCTACTCTTCATATAAGTGCATCTGCTGCAATGTGTTTTCTCCCTGCCTCTGAGTTATTAAGCTATGTCTGGAGGGTAGCTGCATGTCAACTACTAAAATAAGTAGTGGGCATGAAGTGAGCCTGCCATTGCCAGGATCCCTAGGTGAATTTCTTCAGAGCTGAAACCCCTTAAAAGTTAGTTACTCCATCTTCTAGAATAGCCTTGAGGAATTCCTGTTCTGGTAATTCACAATCTGGAAGCAAAGCTGAACTCTCCCAGCTTGCGAGTCTTTGACTTTCCGGTATCACATGGCTATCCAGACCCCAGGGGTGAGGCACTGGGCTCAGCCTATCTCCTCAGGATAACAGCTCAGGAAAAGAATGGTATATTCTTTAGCAGGGATGGTCCCACATTGTCATCCACAGAAATGCATACTCCTGGTGGAAAAAAGACTGTGCCAACTCCTCTTCAAGCCTCTGCTCATACCTGCTAAATCTAGATGTTAGGAAGTGATGGGACTCATGGGAGGTATCAGTAGAAATCCTGCCTGGAAGATTCAAGTGGAAATGAAACCTTTTTCTACACTCTAATACTCAAAGGAGCAAAGAAAAATTTTCAAAAATGATTCTACATCCCATCTTTCCCTTTTTTTCCCATCTTTCTCTCTCCAGCCAGACAGATTAGGAAGTGGGGAATCACTCAGTAACTTCAATCCCACTCTGCTTCAAGATCGAGCCTCATTAGGTGACTTTGAACAGATGCAACAGACAATCTCTATTTCCGAAGTGTGGAAAGGGCTGTAAAAAATACAAAGAAGAGAAAATATGCAAGAGACAAATGAAAGTTCTGAAAGTAGCATGATGTGTGAAAGAATTTGGGAGAGTAAACAGCAAGAGGTATGTAGCAGCAACTGGTGTGTGCAGAACAGTAAAACGTTTCTGCATATTTCAGAGCAGGAATGAGCAATTTCTCTATGCTGGCTGTCATTTTAGATGGGAAGGACAAGAGACAGAAATAATGCTGTCTGTCCAAGAGCTCTCCTACCGCCTGCTGTGGCTATTGGGCAGGTTAACAGCTGCAGGTTAACACTCGTCCGCTGCACGAGGCAGGCTCCAGCCAACATGCTTTTCAAGCCTTGTCCAAGGAACATCACTACAGTTGTTTTTAAACCCTCAAAAAAGGGATTGAAACTTAGCAACTGTCCTCTGATTTCCTAAGAAAATGAGATCTGTGCAATGGTGCACAACACCAAAGCATCCATGTGTCAGTGCCGTCTTTCTCCCTTTCCTTCATGAATTTAGCAACTGATTTTAACTAAATACGACGGAGCAGTAGGGGTCTCAAAGATGCGAAATACTGCAAATCTTATTAGTCAGCCATGTAAAGGAGACAGATCCCAGCAGTTCTCATGCTGGCAGAAAGGTTGTCAGTGAGCTCAACCACACAAACTCATAGGTACTTGACGTTAGCTAATCCACAAGGAGAACATTTTCATGAATTCCCCAGCTTTAACTATAGAAAAGCCTCATAGCTTGTTAGACAGCAAAGACTCCAAACATAAACCACACAGCCACTGGAAACCAGATTCCATGGATCTTAGTACCTAGAGTTTTAGTACTCCATTTTCACATATGTATTCCAAAGGGACTCTACAAAGCAAATGAAGAAATTGAGAGGTTGAGGCACTGTATATTATCCAGGACTGCGGATAACATACAAAGGATTTTTATTCTAGCTTCCTTTCTATTCCCTTCCTTGGCCTTCAAGACCTTCTTCTGCTCCTTTGCAGGTTATCTGAGTACCGATAACTCTCTAAGGTTGCAGGTTATAAGGAGGCCATGTATCTGACAATGCAGTATTATTTTTGGCTTGTCTCCTTCATGGTTTTGTTTCTGAATGAAAAGAGGATCCTTTGTTCTAGGTGTGGGTACAGGCTGAAGTGAAATACCCGAAGGTCTGGATGTGTCTTTGACATGTCCAGTCAGCACCGATTTCTTACTGTCTGGAGGCCTTTGACACAGCAATCCATTATTTCTTGGTTTAATTCTTTATGCACGGCTTTTCATATTGATTACTTAACATCATTAGTTTTGGTCATTCCATTCAAGAGACAATGGAAAGATCAATTTTAACCATATGAGCTAAAAGAACTTGCTCTTAAAGCGTCCAGGGACTAGAATCATTTATCTTCTGCTCTCTGAATCATAAATCTTTTACAAGTGCAGCATTAGATTCATTGTTTGCTACAGCCGCATGTGATGTAGTCAGGGATCATTGTAAAAGTGTCCTACATTGCAGTGTGAGGCTGTACCCATAAAGCATATTAATGTACAGTATTGTCATGGAAATTGTCATGAGCTGCTGCAGAGAGCATGGTTTTCACAAGAGCTGTGCAAATCATCAATTGTTTTTAATTTGGTGGCTGAACTGGAAAGAGCGAATTAGTTTATTTTAGACCTATAATGGAAAATATTTCCTTCCTCATCTAATCAAAAAATGTTTCGCATCGAAGAAATTTTTTTTCACGCTTTTTGTAGTAAAAGCAAAGAGAATGTGGGAAGGAGGAGCTAGCTTCACAAAGGTATTTCAGTGATATTTGCAGAATTGGGCAGAAAATGGGAGGTAGTCTATTTGCATGCAATAACTATGCAAATAACTGTGGAGAAGGCTCTCACAAACAGTACAGGAATGTACGGCTCAGGCCCACATCTGCCTATTCAGGACGTAGGAAAGAAGATTAAATGCTGAGCCATAGCATTTCTTAATCACATCCATAAAAACTGTATTGGTTTTCAAGATAATTTATACAGATACAAGAGGAAGGTTTTGAGCCATTGGCCTCTTATACCCTAAGTCCCTGTAGCTGAGTACAGATGGAGGGAGTGGAAAGACAAGATACATCTGAACTTCTGCTCCAGGCCTGTACTAAAGCTTTCCAAGCAAACTTCAAAACAAACCATTTATCATCCTTGTGTAATAAACTAGCAGTGTCCAAACCCTCACAGATAGTGCAGCAAGACAGGAGTGGGATAAGACATTGTTGAAAAGTTCAAGCCTCAATGACCTGAGTCAATGGAGCTCTTCCATGGCATCATTACTGCGGCTAGGGCTTGTCACTGGGAGGGGACATGATCAAAACCAATGGGCCAGTCTAATAAGGGATATTCCTGCGCCAGCTGCTTCTGACCAAGATCAATAGAGCAGCACAAAAAAAAACAAGAGGAAAGACATTTTTATTGGTTTTGATGTAAGAAATCGTTGTATGGACATCTATGTACATACATAAAGGTTCTGACCTCTCCAAGGCATCTTGTATAGTTTTCCAGTATCAAAGGATGTGAGTTGGGTTGTTTCAGAGTAGCATACAAATCTGAGGTTTTGGATAGTTTTCCCAACAAACAGATGAGCTGGAACTTCATATTCGGGGGCGGGGGTGGGAGTAACAATAAAATTGGGAAAGGAAGGACTCTAAAAACTTTTTTTTTCAATCTTATTGGAAAGGAGCCGTTAATTACATAATAATTTAAAAAAAAAACCAAAACCAACAAACAAACAGAAAACCCAACAGTTTCAAACAAGAGTTTGACCCCTTCCCCTGATTTCAAACAAGACATTTTCCTTTCCCAAATTTTAACTGTTCCGCTTTGAAGAACTGATGGTAGTGTTAGACAATACGTTATTCATCCCCAGTAGCAATGTCATTACAGGATGGAGGTTTGGTGTAAAGAAGCAAGTACATGAAGGGCAGTCCTGTGCAACCTGCACCTGGAGCAGATAATAAACTGGCTCTGAGGGAGAACATTTTATTCCAGCATGGCTCAAGATGATGTATGAAACCACCAAAAATTACAGTCAGTGATATCTTGGGAGTGATTTGATGTTTATGGTTAACCCTAACATTGCTTTTGTTTATAGACACTATTTCTAGAGCAATCTTATCTTGTACAGTTTTTATGGATACAAAAATTATCAGGCTACAGCTTTTATAGCACAAAGTGTGACATGGGTTTGATTTACACTTCATTACAGACCAGGCCTACAAACACTGCTCAGACGTACAGTTCTTAGTTTCCTGGTGAAATTCACAAAGGAAATGAGACATTTTTGAGCTTGTGCATATGACCAAGTAATCTGCATCAGACTCACCTACTGCCTCTGATGTTTGTGCATCCTTAGGCGTCAGAACCTTTTGCTTGAAAAACTCCTTCCAGGAAGAGCTTGATTCCTCTGTGTGAAGCTACCCCCTAACTCTTACACATCAGAGTGTTAACCTTACAGCCTTTTCTTAAAAATGGAAAGAGTGACTCTTTTTTTCACCTTTGACTTCCTCACATACTGTCACAATGAGCCTTGAATGTACAGTGAGACATTAACCACAGGCATACCACCAAAATGGAATGATGGGGAGCACAAAATGGAGTATATTCTGTGTAGTGCCACGGTGTTGGACCTCCCACAGGTGTCAGGCTTTGTTTCCGCAGGGTATGTATAGACCTACATGATGAAGTCCTGAGAAGTACAGTATAGCTGTAAGGAGTAAGTAGGTTTAGATCCTCCTGTGTACATGGGAAGCTTCTGAGGAGAGCTTTGGACCTCACAGAATCCAAAGGAGTTCCAGGGAAGTCTGTTCCCAAATTAGCCCATCTATCTAACTGTCAACACTTCTGAAGAAGCATCCAGAAAACCCATGTGAAATCATAATACTGAGCTGCAGTCAGGCCTACAGCAACAGTGACGTTTGTAAGGGAAAAAATAATACTTTCACCTTTCAAGGAAAACCATTCATTTCCATGCATCTGTTCAAAGCAAGGGAGCAAAAAAAAAAAAAAAGAAAGAAAGAAAATCTGTATTTTACAAAGAAATTTTGCCAACTTCTTAGCAAAAGCAGCTTTCCAGAATGACAGTTTCCCTGCTGTGGAAAAAAACCCAAAACATCTCTTTGGTTTTCCACAAGCACTTTAAAAGAGAAAAGTTTAAATATTATTTAGAATTCTTTTTAATTAAAAGCTTCAAAAATTCTATTTTCCATCTGCTTTACCAGAATTGAGAATTTTTAGCTACATACATCTCTTCTGTGGCTACTTGAGGAGTCAGATGGAGATCATTTGGCTGCCTTGCTTTACTGTTGATGCTGCCTCCATCTCTAAAGCGGTTCTGGCAGCTGCCAGTGCAAGGGTGACAACCATCTGTTCACACTGTTTGCTGCTGGGTGGTACCATAGTATCAGGTCTTGACGTGCAGTACTGTCAGCCTTTCCTTGTGCTGAAGAGAAAATATTGCTGTGTTCCTGCACAACACTCACCAGCCTGGACGGCCAATGTGCACATACAGCATCTTCACCAGGTATGTCAGCATCACTTCTTGGGAGCCACCTTCAAGGGGTACATTTGGGAAAGCCAGGCCTCCTGAGCATACCAGAACCAGCCCTACACCTTATTAACTGCACATGTTATTTCTATCACAGTAGTGTGAGATGATCGTGGAAGCAGTAACTCCCAACACCAAAGTGCAGACATGGGGATGAGGTGTTCTGGATGCCAGGAACTCTTTTCTGCCTGGAGCAGTAGGTGGGATCTCCTACCAACCATCATCATTGTTGCTGGACACTACTGGCTCTGTGGGTTAAACAGCTTTGTGGAGGGGTTGATGGAAACATCAAGTCCTGACTGGACCTGAAACGTTACCTGCAAAAAAAAGCGAAGCACCAGAGCTGAACTTTATCCTGTACCATGTTGAATAGCTATTAAACCCCCTCACTATGGCCTGGAGGCTCAGAAATGGTTACTACTCTTCTTTTCTGTTTTGCGTATTTAGAAAATTACCTTGTTTTAACAAGTATCTGGCATTTGCTGTCACTGCTAAGATTTTATATCTCTGGAGTAACCACGGGGCTGAGGAAGTGCAGGGTTCGAATTCTCACAGGAGCACAAACACACTCTGATAAGCTGATGGGAAACAACCCACCCTGGGAGCAGGCACATGCTAAAATGTCAGTACCACATCTCTGAAAGCCAGGATATTATCTGAAGAGAACCACTTGAATTCTTTCAAAGCTAATGCTCTGTAGTGTGAAGTTTCCGTCACTTCATTCACATTTATAGCCCTTGGATTCACCTCCATGAGGTGGACAAGGCAAGCATATATTTAAGCCCAGCTGACCCCCGTGTTCCTGTTTAGGTGTTATCAGATGGTTGGGGGAGAGGAAGACAGAAAAGATCGACTTTCAAAGTTGTTTGAATAGTCATAAAGTTGGGATCAAGGAGGAGAATAATCCTCTAGCAAGGAATCCTGGAATTAACTGAAGAAAGTTTCAGGTCTGATTACGAAAAGCACAGGAGGTGGCCATTCCTGGTTGCTGTTAGCATGCAGCAAATTGAGGTATTATAGTTTTATCTGTTAATAGAAAAGCCCTCTACTTAGAAAAAAAAAAAAGAAGTAGGAGCCCCACCGTCTCATTTTTAACAAGGACCAGCTGAAAAATGAAGGCAAGCAGCACACAGACCATCTTATGTCTGCCAATTCATTTCCTGGCCCTGAAAGGACAAAAAAAAAAAAAAAAAAAAAAAAAAAAAAAAAGGAAAAAACCGGGAAAAAAATCCTCTTGTTTCCTCTCATGCAGGCCAAACATGGCAAAGCACCAGGGGAATTCTGAATGGAATCAATTGCACTTGTTACTAACTGAGTTTTCTTTTATTCTTATATTACCAAGGCCTGGATATTCAGCTGCAAGCAATTATAATGAAGAGTTACTGAGTAATGGTTTCCAGATTGCTCCATGATGGGGCATTAATTGAAAGAGACAATTTAAGAGCTAAGGCCATGTAAATGCATTTCTTATTCTGTCAGATTGAGAAAAATCTGCCCACAAGAGCCTGAAATGCTCAGAACTGATAAAGACTTAATAGTAGCCACTTAAGTGAACATTTGGAAAAGGGATTTTACATTTAAGGGATCAAGAATAATTACAATAAAGTAGAGAGTCAGGGTATTATTAGGAGTCAGAATGTGAATGTTATCAGCAGCCTGGTAATTCTGCTTGGAGTTACACCGAATTTGTGCAGCGGAAGATGACAGGGTTTGGCTCCTTATCTTCCTGTCTGATCTCAGTTTAGACCTTGGATCTCCTGAGTGAAAGGCCCTATTGAGTCCTGGAGAATCAAAGACAAAATTCCCTATAAAGTTAGCAGGATGATTTCAGAAGGATAACATTGCATTGCTGGATATCTGCCCTTTTCTAAATGCCAGTAAAGAGAAAGTACTTCCATACTGGGGATCTGATGCCTAATATAACAACTGACTTCAATAGCAGTGACTAAATGAGATTTTTAATTCTACCATAGCCAGGAAAACACAAATGAAAAATATCCCTTGGAATACACTACTAAATTCCAGGGTCATTTGTTGTAGTGAAGGGATGAAGCCCTGGAACTTGCAAGCTGTCCAGGCAATACTGTTTTCAGTATGATACAACAAATGTTTCACAGGTTTTATTACAGATATGTCTCTGCACTTCACTATGAAATTAAACATTTCTTTTTTTCCTTTAGTTGATATTTTATTGTCTCAGTAATTGCTTCAGATAATATAAATGAAAAAGACATTAGATTAGTATGTCTTCCTAGTTTTTTCATTAATTCACATTAAACAAAAAATTACTGCTATTAAAGAGAAATGTTTCCTTTCCTAAAACATTGAGTCACTTATAGGAATAATTCTGGGAAGAAGGAGGGGGAATGGAGTTTATGTCTCTTGCTTCTGCCATTATCTAGCTTGAACAGATGGAAGCTCAGCAACTTGTGATTAAATCACTGGAATGAAGACAGACATCACTGAACTGGTGGTCAGTCATTTGCTCAATCCTTCACGAAAAGCAGCCCTCCTGAAGCAAGCCATAGCCTGCCAGAGAGCTATTACTAAGATGCCTGGGGTTAAAAATATAAACACCTTCAGAGTGGGTGGTCAGCTCAGGTCAGGCTTAGGGCTGATTCACAGGCACTAAATCTGTAAAAAGGGACATTGCAAGACTGTAGCCTGGGGAGGAGGAAAGCATGGTGTATGCTGGTTATGGGGTTCTTACAAATGAGCAGGCCAGGCAGGAGTCTGTGTTTCACCATCTGACGCAAAGGAAAACCAAAAATGAGGGCAGAAGTGAAATACTGGTCCTGCTGAACCGCATGGGCTTTCCTGGAGCATCTCCTCCACAAGCCCTCTTCCTCTCCACTGCCCCTTGCCACCACTCACCTCCTCCTCCCAGCTGCAGGGAGAGACATGGCTCAGGATGGGCAGAGAAATCCCACTGACCTGGGGGCACTGCAGAGACTGTGGCCGGCCACCTGGGACCCTGGGGCCCAGCACCATCCCTTCCCCTGCAGTCCTGGGACGCTGGTTGTGCAGCTGGTGGTTGCCGGCTTGTTGCTCTTCTCTGACTAGTTACATCTCAAGATGTAATCCAAAGCTGGATTGAGACGGCATCCAATCTACCTTTGGATCTGGCATGGTAAAGACTTAGGAGGATCCTCCAGAATAAAAGCCTTGCAAGTGAAGTGAAGCATCTACATGCTCTGAATCATGCAGAAACCTGGCAGAGGCCAGGACTGATTGTAGGTGCAGCCAGAACAGGATATACCGAATAAAATAGTCTTGGTTTCCCCACATGATTTGCCAATGCTGGAAGAGCAGGGAAAGACTGGGAACAGTGGCCAAGTGGTTACTGCCAGGGTCACAGGAGAATGGGATATTCAATTGTCAGGAATAGAAATGATCCTTTCACATCTCTCCAGATTGCTCGGCCTGGCTGTTCCACCTTAGGACCTCCATCTCGGCTCCGCTGCTTTCCTGCCTCCTCCCAGCTCCTTAGGATGGCAAAGCCCATAGCTGCAGCTGCACTGCTGGGAAGCCCTGAGCGAGCACTGTGGGAGATCCATGGCAGAAGTGCTGTGAAAGAGCAGTGAGGGACACAAAATTTTCCAGTGCACCCTACCTACCAGTGCATCCAGGTCTCTACACCAGGGTGTGCACCAGACAGGCACCTAGAGGACAGTTAGCTACATGTTTGGCCTTTCTGGCTCCTCTGCCTTTCCCCCTGGCACTGTTAGTCCCTGGCACAGTGGAAGTGCAGAGACCCCACACTGAGAAACTGCAGAAGCTGTGGGAGAAATGTCTGGGAAACACAGGATGGAGCCAGTCAGAAGAAAAAGGGGCTATGATTAATCAAATATATCTTGATTCAGTTAATACCTGGTGAAGAAAAGGTGTGCAGTGCTCCTTCACAGAAGTCACAGGAAAGCAGGCTACTGCAGAATAGGAAATTTAGGAAAGGCTTTCCCCATTCCCCTCAAAAACACGTATGTATGTTCAGTAGGATGGCTTCTTTTCAAATTAATGCTGTTGCTTTCTTCATTGACTAATAAAGTTACACATGGGATTGCTCCAGTATACAACTACTCAGAAATTCATTCAGCAAAGCCACATATACAGAAAATAAATGAATTTTTTTTTTTTTCATTATTATTAAAAGCAGAGAAAAGCATTATTTGAGAATAAATAATAGCATCATTAAAAAGAGCTCATGGGAGACTAAAGGTCTGGGTGGGGGGTGGCTGTTCTTGTTTATCAGTTTAGGTTTCTCCCCAAGACCAACTTGGCTTTGAAATGTAACACGTCATTAAGGAATTTGTAGTTACAAAGTACAGGCACTTGTTCCTGACAGTAAGTATGGGCACTTCTGTTAACAGAGCGAAACCATAACCACTCCTTGCCCCTACTCCAAAACAGCAAAAATCCTGATTAACAGCCAGGATAAATATGGCAGCCAACCAAAACACAATCCAACGTGAAGTTTGGTCAAGCTATAAAACTGCCAGCAAAAAAACCCAGAAGCAAAGCTTGACACTGAATTTTAAGTTTAGAATAATAGTCTAACCCGAAGAAATATGAATCTGATAACCACTAAGGAAGGAGTCTGGGATTTTCATTAGTCACTTGCATGGAGGGGGTGGCGTTGCTGGTGGGAGGTGGGATGTATAATAGCACAGTGATGAAATGCAAAAAAGGGGCAGAATGGTTCAACTCCTGAGTAGGAAAAGGAGGGGAGAAGTGTATTTGTTTTAAGAGGCAATTTTACATTAAGTCACACAAGCGGTTGAAAGACTCACTGTTGTTGCAAGTTCTAGGCTTGTCCGCTCTGATACGGCATAAAAGTTCGTCTGTTTGTGTAAGGGGAAGGGGTGTGTGCTCAGAGCCCATAGAAATTAATGGACTGTAGACAAAATCATTTTTCCCTCAACTCTTCAATTTTATTTTTCTATTTTATTTTTTTAAGGAAAAACCTGTGACCCCATCACATAATGGAAAGTCAAAAAATTTCACTCACAAGAAAAACCCAAAACACTCAAGCCTCCAAAATATTTGGAGGTGGTTTACTTGTTTTTTCTGGCTGAAAGGATCATTGCATAGTTGCCCCTTATGCGTCTTGACTTTGTGACAGTCAGGTTTTAGTCATGCTTAGCCTTTCTGAAAAATAATAGTAGTAATAACAGCAGTGGCAGGTTTAACCACAAGCAGACGGGACGTTGCCTCATGGCCCCTTCTCTGTAATGAGCGTAGGTTATTTTGGTTACTATTTTCTGCTCTGTGAAGGGCTTGAAAGCACTTATACATAACTCCTGGCACCATTCCCACACTTTGAATGGTATTTCCAATGTAGCCATATATGAATTGCTCACCTAGGCAGGATTAAACCGTTCGTTGTCTGCCTGCTGCGTGTGTGTGTAGGGATGTGTAAATGGGAGTGCAGATGTTGATTTTGTATGTCTGCATATCTTTCACACAGTCCTAATATGCTAGTGACAGGGACTCTGTTATCTGTGATTTTTGCAGTGAACCAGAGAAGTCCTCTCTTCTTACACAGCATCATGCCAGACTGTTTATGCACGATTTCCTAAAGCCCTAAAATTCAGCTCTGGTGTTTAAAGGCCAAAGCAAAAGCTGCTTTTAGTGGAAAGAAGCTGACAAAATCTTTTTATTCTGGCTCTTCAGCTATATTTTGAGGGTCTACTTAAAAACAAAATCCATTCACACCTAATTAGTAAGAATTTTACTTGAGGAAAAAAAAAGAGGAGGGAAAAGATCAATATGATGTATAAAGGAAAAAAAATTATTCAAGTTATTTTTTTGTGTGTGTCTGTGATTTATATTTTATGTAGTTTTCTTTGTAAAACTAGACTTCACTGGATGCTCAGGAAAAGCAAACTAGGAACTAGCAAGTTATGTACATTAGATAACATGCTGCATGCAGTTGTACTGATATACAGTGGGTTTGTGCAGCTCAAAGGAATCCTCAAAGTAAGTTCAGAGATCTTCAAAAGAAGTCATAAGCAGATCCCCAGATTTCTGAATATGCCATTATTTGATGACGGGGTGCTAGATGATGGTTCCTGTAGAGCCTCTGTTTGCCTCACAGTGTCTGTTCTGTAAGTGCAGGGGTAAATTTCACAGGAGGCAATTGTATTTGTTGGCTATAACCTGAAGGTTCAGTGGTCTCTATGTAACCTGTTATTGTATTCACTCACATTAAATAATTCCATTCATAGAAAATGTATTAAGTAAAGGGATAGAAAGCGGTTTCTGTGTCAATACAGTCTCCTAAGTGCCCATTTCACAGCTTTACAGATGCAACAGGAATTTAAGATGTAGCAGATGCTACTGCAGTGATGCTGACAAAAGCCCAACTGTAGCAACTGCAGTCACCACAGGCAATGCTCCAGGAAAAGTGGGAAATGAAGGAAAAAGTGGAATATGTCCTAGGAAAACGGCTTGTCTAGAGTGTCATCTGGCACTGTACTTCTCCATTAGTCTGACACAAAGTGCAGGAAAGACAAAAGAAATCCTGGGAGCTGTGTTATGACATTATACTACCTTGTTTTCCTATCAAACTCTGCTCTCACGACCACAGATCCTTTGCAGGAATTATGTTTTCCCTAGAACATCTGGATTCCGCCAAAGGCTTTCAAAGTGGATCTGTGACAAATACACTATTGACACTGGCAGCTACAGACATGTAAGCGTGTTTTTGTCACAGGTCTTCTGGAGATGATCAGCATGATAAATCATTTCTTATTATCCTGAAACAGAAAGAAAGAAGACTTTTAGGTGAACGTTCTATTCTTCCATATCAAGAGGAAAAAGGAACCAGCATGAAAGGACTACCAATAACAAGGACCAATAAAAGTAAAATAACAGTTGTAGTAAAAAATATATATGTCTATCCAGTCATTCTTTGGCAGTGAGGTTACTAAGGCATCAAAGACAGTCAGCAGGCATGGTTGAAGCTGGGGCATCATGCAGCAGGTGCCTGTGGCCAAGCTATGTGTCTTCCTTGGCAGCTATATAACAACTTCAAGATGCAGATGTTCATCATCATTCTGCAAGAGTTAGGTGTGAGTAAATCCAAAGATTTGCAGAAATCTTGGGGCATGTCTCTGATCACACGAGAAAGTTCTCCCACAGCATCATCTGTTCAGCTAGGCTGTTTGGTCTGGGTGAACCTATCCTTTATTGTTTCAGGGACAAAAGTTAAGAATGGTATTTTTATTTTTAAAGCAGTTTGGAAAATATCTCCACTAGTGTATACAACCGCAGGCAGCAGGGACACTAAGTGTACTAACAGTGAGTGAACAACTTTCTTGGAAAACATCTGTGGATGACAGTCATTCCACCCCATCCCTCCGAAAACCTGACACTTGCCTGGGTACTTACCAAATAGAAGCCAAAGGAGCTGCAAACCAGATAGACTGAACAGAACGTAAGCTTCTGCTGAAGCTACTGGAAACTATGTCACTTGATAATTGCCTGATAGAAGGTAATTTTATAGGGGGAGCTGCCAGCCCATGTACACTCACACATCGGCTACCTTGGGGCCAACACTTGCAAAAGGTGATACATATGAAATTCACACCAAAATCTCTAAAGCACCAGGGTTTACGAAAATTATTAGCATGCTCTTCCCTTGACCATGATTAGACAGGACTTTGTATGCATCCACACCTTTGTTCTCTGTAATTCACATGCAGGGTACCCAGCTGTGACGAGACTCTGAAGCC
Organism: Psittacula echo; assembly: GCF_963264785.1. Lineage (NCBI taxonomy): Eukaryota > Metazoa > Chordata > Aves > Psittaciformes > Psittacidae > Psittacula > Psittacula echo. Next base: position 16,395,065 of record NC_137737.1, read on the forward strand.
GTGAGCAAGGAGGTAGAGATCAGCCTAGGGCTTCTGCAAGTCATGCCTGGACTGGGTCTCATCTACTAGCTCCCTGTCTATGCCAGGGGCTGTGATGGAGAAGTGCCACTGGAAGGTGATGGTAGAAGCTCTCTCTTACCTGCCTATCTCTTGTGGAGAAGTTAATGTCTCAGATGTTGGGAGTGAATGTCTTGGGAGCGGGTCATCCTGCAGATCCCTGACTTGTGATTGGCCTTAGAGCTTTTGTGCTTTATGGAACAGCACAACAGAAGACTACAATGTTCCATATTCCCCCTTAAATCACATAATATGCCCCCTTAAACCAAATAATTCACCCAAAGGATTAGTAGGATCAGTCAAAGTCAGCTAGAAAAGCTGAAATTTTCTAATGGGTGCTGGAGTCTGATCCTGGACCTGAGAGAGAGTCCCTGCTCTCCTCACGGTACCCAGAGACCCATTATGGGCTGTATTAAATAGCACCAGGAAAGCAATGTCCACTTCCACATTTCTGCCCATCTGCAGTAATGAGAACTCCATCTATCCAGATGCAATAATGTCCTTCCATAACACACATCTCTGCTTTTCAGCTGACTGTTCAGAGAGCAGAGAGGTTAGTGCAGAATTTAAACCCCTCAGCTAGGGATACCATTGACAGACTATGTAGACTTTCTTAGGATGACTTTCCAACAATTAGCTGTGGCTCAAGCTCCTCATTCCTTGTTTTGTTCCCCCTCAGAAGCATCCCTGACTAGATGTTCAGCTGTCATTGATACTGACTCTTAGACACAGGAAAATACATACAGACATTTAATCTTTATACATCTGTAAACACACCTGCTCTTGCCAAGAGTATTAATGTCTCACTCGTTGACCAGAACCAATAGTTCATTGGGGCTCTTCCTTTCTCTCTTGCCTCCATTGTCTATTTTCTTTATAAAAAGCACATCTTGTATGTTTACACATCTGTTTATGTTGATGATGCTTCTTTGCGGAAATATTCCTGCACTGTGACATTTCTTGGTAATGCATACTTACAGTACAGTCCTTATATAGCCCTCCAGACTCCAACAATCTTTCAGCTGAAGCAACTTCATCCCATAAATTGTGAGTAAGGACAAGCCTCAGTGTTACATGTGTGTATTTCAGAGGCTCCTGCAAGTACAGTGGTGGATTTAAACTTTTGCCCTGCAAAATCTCAAATTTCATGAAGTTTTGCACTGCAAAATCTCAGCTTTCATGGAGTTTTGCACTGCAAATCTTCCACCAGAAAATCTGAGTTAAATCACATATTTTAGTAGGTGGTGACACAATTTGAGTAATATGCCTTTCCAGTGTGAAAATAGTGAAATGAAAGAAAATCATAATAATTGCTTTTAAAAGCATGCTATTGTACTTTCTTCCTCCCTTGGAGAAAAATACATTAGAGCTTTCCTTGCCCGGCTCTTTACCAAGACTGTTGGTTGGTATCATATGCGTTAGAGATCAACGTCCCTTTGTCAAATATTTTCTCTGGTTTTAAATTAAAGAAAGCTTTTTCAGCATCTGAGCTTCTGAAGACCTAGAGAAAGTTTATAAGGGATAAAAACTGTGTGCAAGGATGTTAATAAAAGTATCTTCATACAAAATCTCAGATGTCTACCACTGTGCTTGGATGTGTACTCATGCATAGATGTGCATGAGACCCCAGGGGAGCACCCAAGGATGCAAAGCACCCACACACAGACCAGAACCAACAAGGATCCACAGCTTTTAGAGTACATTGGACCATTGGCTTCCCCTAACTTTCTGTTATGAAGAAATAGTGATATTCTAAGTAAATAAGAATGGCCAGTATGGCTTCTTGTAATATTATAACACCTTTTATATTATTCTAATTTTCTGATATAACTGTTCTTCTAATACTGTAACATCTATAGCATCCAATGTGCAACCAGGCTATGCCCATACTTCAGCTTCCTTTATAAGGAAGTTTGTACAAACAAGCTTTAGAAGTATTTTTTGAAAAAATCCTAAGTGCATTGGAAATTTCATCCAAATGAAGGCCTTCTTAAGCTGTATGTCTGTTAAGTTCAGTGATGACCCATCATTCCAAACTGAGATTTCTCTTATGGAAATTTCTATCTGGGAAAGATTAAGAACATACCAAAGTTCTCCAGACTCTTCCATATCTAAAGGAGAACTATAGCCCATGAGATCAGTCTGGCCATACAGCTGTTAACAAGAATTATGTCATCCAACTAGGAAAGGGAAAAGGTGCCGTGCAATTAAAATGGACTTATTCTACTGTAAATGGAAATACCCAGATGATTATACACAGAGATGACAGTTTGGGCACAAACCATAAGCCCTGCTCACACAATGCGTTTGCCAAGGACCTGCAAAGAGTGGAACAAGTGCAAACTGAAGTCTGTTTTGTCAGCATTTGTGAAGCAAGACCTAAATAGAGCAGATAAAATGTTCTTCATGAAAGACTCACCATGCTGTGATTACAGATCGCCTCGCTCCAAGCATTAAATCAAGAGAGCACCAGGGACTGTTTTGCTCATGCTTTATCCAATCTGCTCAACTGACACAGAATTTGCAAAATATGCTTTGCAGTCTTGACATGCCAACAAAGCACTTTTGATTTTGGCTCCAGCCCAAGCCTGGTGCTAGTTATCTGATACTTTGCATGGAGTCATCATATTTTCTTCCTCACACACACTTTTCATTCCTGCTAAGCTTTATCTAACCTCTTCATTAAATTAGGAGTTTGAAGAGCTCTCTCTTTCAAACCTTGGAGTCTGCAGGTCATTTGACAAGTGCTCTACACTTGATAGCACCTTTTTAAGTTTGACAGCTTCAGCTTACAAAGATGCAACACTAAACCACTGAATTCGCTTGGTTTGTTCCATTCAGTTCAAGATCATTTAATCAGGCTGGGCAAAAGTATCTGAGAAATAAATTTACCAGGTGACACATACAAGGCAAGCAATTCACATTCTGCAGCATATCTACTAGTTACCCATGAACAGTAGCCAACTAACTTCTACCTAACCCCTAATACAGTTGGTTTTTCTCCCTCCCATCAAAAATCTAGCATTTTGACTTTAATGCAAAGTGATGGATTAATGTTACACATGCTGTTCTTAAACCTCAGTCACCCTCTGCTATGACAGCAGGATTAGAAGGGAAACTATGGACTGAAGGCACCCAGCAGTTTCGGTGATTTAATTGTCTGAGCTTCTGTTGTGCAGGCTTAATGCTGGCTTAAATAATGTCTTTTTACAGTCAAAAGTCTGTTTGAAATTAGTTCCTTTTACTGAAGCCCCACATAGAACACTTTCAGTTTCTAAAATACTTAGTGCATGACTACGGTGTTTGCTTGCCTTAATGCTCCCCAAACATTAATCTGAAGCTGTTTGCTATGGCCACTTTCTGCATCTTGTTTTGGAGATGTCTTGATCAATTAGTGCAATGTCACAGTTACATGTAGTTATTGTATCTCCAGCTGCAAGCTGTTAATAACAAACTTACCCACAGGACAAACCTGCCATATGGTTGATGGTCAAGCAAGGCTAAAATATGCATTACGAAAAAAAAGCAACTGTCAACATGAAGCTGGATATGGCTTATTGGATTTGATGTGGGCATCTGACAGCAATGTTTGTTTTAGCAACATTCTGTATTGCAGGTCAGGAATCTGCCTACTGTGGAATATTTGTCATAGGAAGACGAGAAGAGAAAAAAAACCAAGGAAACATTTGTGAAACGGAGAATACATGGTAGGTTAGTAGTGGCTGATTTTGTTTCCAAGGAAGGAAAAAGGAGGGAGTGTTGATCTGAGGGGTTTATGAAAGACTGATCTGATAAAGAAAGCCTTGTTCAATTTTTTCACAATCAAAAGATTTCAGCTACATATGACAGGAATACGAAACATGGTTTTTCCTTGCAGATATGAAGAAATTTGACTGTCACAGAAAACATGAGGAAAATATTCAAAGTCTATCCCATGATAGTTATATTACCAGATTACAGTTTCTTTGCACTAGGAAAAACCTCAGCATTTGGGGTTTTTTTTGTAACTTTTGACATATATTCTAGCTACTCAGTGAATGGCACTGGCATGGTTTCTTGCCTCATTGATAACACCAATGCAGCGAATACTTCCTTTAATTTTAGAAAAGCGGAAGGTACCACAGCTGGGTTTGCAATTAAAAAAACAAGTCAAAGAATGACATGAAAGTAAAAGCAAACCTTCCTATTCAGTGGAGGACTCTAAGTCCTTCCCCCTTCCCCCTTGCCTCATCAAGGGTCACCTCCCAGTAACTGAGTTTCATTTATGAATTGGTGGTTATGCAAACAGTTTCATTCCATACTACTGTAACTCTTATCACGGGGAACAGTAAACAGACTAATTGCTATTCTAAGAGCAATCATGCATTGAAGACCTTATTAAAAGTCTCAGAGTCCTGTTTACATGTGGTAAGGCTTGATTTGATTAGCTGGTAATTAGAAGCACACTGTTAATTATGCAATTTAAAAGGCATAGCTGTGAGTCACAGTTCCTAGGAGAAATCTGTAATAGATGGGAAAGCATTATTTTTTATTAGTTGGTCTAAAACTGGTGATGCTAAACATTTAGAAACGTTTGTTTCTAAATGTGCCATCATTTTGCATTACAGTGATGTTCTCTCTCTCCACTCAATGCAGGCTAACATTCAAGACAGGCCAGGTACTCAACCTACTGTCTTCTGGGGTGGGGGTTTGCTGTGTGTTCAAACATGGTTTCTTTATTTTGTCACAAAATTCTTGTGAGGATCTATGTATTCTATAAAAAGCATAAAGTGTTGGGTTTTTTTCTTGGCTTAAAAATATTTTTGGTAGAAATTAAAATTCTAAGTTAACCCAGGCCCTTTCTTTGCACAGTTTTAAAAATGTAGAGTAAAAGTCAAGACTGTGGACTTACACTGATTTCAAGCCCATATACCACCAATTTTTGTGGATTATTCCTGAAAGAATGTTAGAATGGTTTTTCATCCATAAAAAGTAAACAAAGCTCCCAATGAATAAGACAAGGGAAGCAATCAACAAGAAAGGTCTCAGTGTCAGAGTTCAAAGAGAAGAAATGAAATGTTCAGTAGATAGGGAGAAAGAAGTCTCTGATGTGGTGCAAGGTACAAATTCAAGAGCAAAGGAAGAAGAAAAATTAGAGGGCTAGTGAGACTGAGAGAAGAGTAGAATATGAGAAGATAAAGTATTCTGAGAGCTGAACATACCTGAAACCTGTGGAGTCCTAAGAAGAGGGAATTAGCCCTAATTTATGTTATACAAACCTTTTCTTGCTATTTCCAACAGAAGAAACATGCTTACTTTGATCACAGAAAGTTAATTAAAGGCACCAATTCTTGGTAGCATATTTATGAACCATCACTTACATTAACAACAGCTCCAAGTATATACACAGTAACTCACTTGTAAATCACTACTTGCTTATTGTTGCTCCATATTTTTTCATGATTTCATCCTACCTGTTTTGTCTGAAGGGAGAGTGTGTCTGGAACACATCTGAATCTTCATGATAGCCCTAATTTAGGTGTTACGCACATACATTTTCTGTGGTTTTCTGGGCCACCCATCTATTAAATGTCCTGCCACTTGGCTGTTTTACATGATGTCAGCTCGTGATCTGGCTTTTTTTACCTTGTTACCAAATCCTGACTTCTTAAAACATTAAATAAAATGTTTCTTTCAGGGTTAATTATTTTGGAGTGTGACAGAAACCAGCACCTATAAAGTTTGTTGACATAAAAAGAGTAGATGTGAAAATAAAAAGGTATGCATGTCTACACTGAGCCCCTGAGCTAATGCATTGAGTTTCAGATCTTGACAGAAACTTGGCCTCCATCAGTCTTGACTCTGTTTAAGTGACAGGATGGCTGGCAGCACTCACCAGTGCTTGCAGGATGTACTAATATTTACAAGCAAAAGAAGGTCTCTGGCTTTGTTGAAATAACACCACTTTCTTAATTTGACTGCTGCTCCATAGCAGACCTTAACAAACAGCTACCAAGGGAGGAGGTAAAGGACTGAGCTTTCATCAAATGCTAATGTTTACTTTAAACAAAAAAAGTCACAATCATATTAAACAGATTTCTGAAGGCAAACTATAAATAATGATATCATTCTTCTGGAATATCATGCTCGGGATGACAATGTAAACACTATGGAGTTCCAAAAGCAAAGTGCAAAAAGCAAAAAAAGCCATAGTGGACAAGCTTTCTTCACATAAACAATCAAAAAAATGTTTGCAAGTTGCTTGTCTGGTACTGAGGCATACAATGCGTGTTTTGTATGTGTATAGGGGGAGAGGTGGAAATGTATCTGGCATTTTCTTTTGACTAGTTGTTAAGGCAAGGGCAATTGCAAAGTTTAAATTGGTTTTCAACTTTGGATCCAAAGTCACCTGAAGCTTCAGAGCAATTTAACCTCACACTTCCATTTCTGCTTAATTTTAGAAAGAAGCAGGTAAAATATACAGGATTAATGTAATTGTTTTATACTGATAACATTTCCATCCATCTGAAAGGATGGCAGTATTGCTTGGTGGAATGCTGTGGGATTTAGCCTGATATACTACTATCTGTCTTTCTATATACCTCTGTACTGAACAGCTTAGCAATATATACAATAAATGTAAATTGCACATTGCTGTATATAAAAGTTATCACTTATCAAACAAATTTTTATGACCTCCATCAATGAAGTAATTAATAGTTTTAAAAGCAATTGCTCTCTTCACATTCCTGTACAGTAAAGAAATAAAAAGAAGGGAAGCAAAGACTGTGGAGAATCTGCGTGGGTTTGCCCAAGCTCACAGAGTGAAACAACAGCAACACGGTCAGATACATCTAGACTATAAGCAAATACATGGACTACTCCAAAGAACATCTGGGTGAAAACCAGCTCTGTAGAAATAAAAAATACATTGCTTCTGATGTTAATGGGCCGGCTTAATTTTGTGAACCCCCATGTACACATAAGGCCATTCAATTCACTGGAACTCCCTTCACTGAAACCAGCATGAATTTGGGGTTTTGTGTCCAAAGGGCAATTTTACACTGAGAGCATTTCATTTTGATACACATAAAGATGGAAATAAAAACAGTGAAAGGGTACTTTTGCATTGATACATACCAACAGAAAATAAGAGTGGGATAACAAACCAACAAAACCCCTACTCACAGTGTCTGCAAAGCTCCAGCACACTGTGCATAACTGGAAACATGTACTGCTAAATAAAATAATCAAGTAAGTCTTCAGCTGCCATTTATAGCAAAATAGCTAAAAAGACCTTTTGCTTTTCTGTGTGGGGAAATCAGACAGAGGAAGTGGCACAGCCCAGGCAAGGGAAGTGGGTGGTGCTGTACTGTAGGGTAGTCCCAAATGCCCCCAATGAGGATCCCAGGAGACGTGTAACGTCAATGGGTACCTTGTCTTCCACATTTCCACTCACAGCCAGGCAGCTAGGCTCTTCTCAGCTATGTATAGCCAAAAGTTTTCATCTTTTATCCCAGTACTCAGGTCTTAATGCTTTCTCTGCTGGGAAAAAAGGATCTTAAAATGGAAAGGATGTGATCTCAAGTGTTGAGGTATTCAGCCAAACACAGTGACATATACAGCCTGAGGAATGAAATAATGAAGCTATCACTGATGCTGGGGTGAGATTCACAGGTTATTAGTCTCACTGGGTGTTGCCAATGATGAGTTACAGAAGTTTCATCCTCCAGGCAGATGTAATTTTAGATTCCAACTCTTCAATGCTATGTAATACTCGATTAGAACATTTGGCATGTATACGTAGCACTATCTGTTTATTTCCTTACTTTAACAGTTTTCAGACACTGTAATTCTAATTTTCATCTCACCTTTTTTCTATTTGCTTCTCGTAATTGGTAGTAGCTGCAATGCAAAATGCCATGAAATCATGAAATCTGTTAAACCTTTGGAAAATCACCCCCAGATAAGTCTTGAACATTCCATTGTATGAACACTTTAAAAGACTAGTTGTGGGTAGGCAGAGGAGAGAGTGCTGGAACTAGCAACACCTAAACAAGTAAATATGACACAGATGTTGCACATAAGGACAAAGATATGACCATATCAGAATACCACCTTGCATGTTGGCTGAACCAGATCATCAGGGCCTCTTGAAAGCAGATAATTTTCAAGCAGATAAGCCTGAATTTAGACATTCAAGTCTCTCAACTCTGACATTGTGAATCAGGACAATAAGAAGAGTCTGACCTTCACAGAGGTTTGTGGTGCACTCAGTATTAAGACCTTGACCACCACTTTGGATGACCTCTTGAAGGCATTGTCACTCTTGCATCTCCCTAACACAGAACAGCATTTTTGTTTTTGAAATTACTCTAATTTCTTCCCTTTCCCCTGAATGGAAATGAAAGTCCTGAGTGGCAGTCAGAGATCGAAACTTCCAGTGAATATGAAAGACCATGCGACACTGACAGCTCTGCAAAAGTAACAGCATATTTGAGTTTTCTTTATGTTTTCCTGCTGGCATTTGCAAGCAGAATTTTTTTATCTTTCATCTTACTTGGGATCACCATAGTGAGTTTTTGCTGTTTTCCAGAAGAGTCTTGGCAGAAACTCTTATGGCATGAATTTAAAAGGAGCTTTAACACCTGGTCTTTCAGCAGTCTTCTTCTCTGTACTTCCAGCTCTTCCCGTCATTGGATTACAGCAGCTGCAGCTGTGAAAAAGACTCACTTTTCCCTTCTGCTTTTTTGTAATATAATTTCAAGCCAAATCCTGTGACACTGTGAAGCATCTACAGCTCCTATGGATTCCAGTGTAGAAATGCATTCTCAGTATGTCTTAATATGTCAGAGTTAATTTTGGCATCTTGGATCAGGATCAGGAATTAATATTCAGCATGCTACTAGCCTAACCCATCCTTGGAACCAAAAAGGCTCTTCATGTTTGTATGGCTTTTTTCTAAGTTTTGATTAAGAGAACTATTAGGAAGCTAAAAACTAATTCAAATGGCCCCACACAGTCAATGATTTTGATGCTTGGTGAAGCAGGAATTGTGTGAATATAAACCATAGCCAGCAAATCGTGTGCACTCTGGCAGCATTGCCTTCCAGAGCAAAACATATCAGTAAGAGAAGAATGCCTCAGTCAAACTTCAGGACTTAATATTCTGGTGCTTTGTGTAAAATGTGGTTCTTCCTCATGAAATGCCTTTTCACTAGCTACAGTTAAGAAAGTGCCATCTCAGTTGAGCTCATTGTTACTAATTGTTAAATAGTTGACGTGGCTCCTTCAGGGCTACCCTGAGAGTACAGCTGTTTCCATTCTCTGGGTTGTTTCACTGTACTTTAGGGCATAAAGCTACAGCACCTTTCAGCCCAAGGCACCTCATACATGCCATGAGTGCTGTTGTGTCTACATAGAAACGACACTGCGGTGACTGCAGGACAGTGCAAGGAGCTGTCAGTACCTGTTCTCAGATCAAGACATGAAGTACCCCCATGTAACTGGGGATCTCAACAAGCATTTCATGGAGAGTGTAAGTCTTAGTCTTAAATAATAGTTTTTAAGTAGACTTTTAAACCTTTCTTAAGTCTATATGGTAACCAAGAGATGTTTTTATATACATTCCTTCTAAACTGAGATTTATCTCACAAAAAGAAAAAAGCAAGGACTGCCCTCCTGCTTTTTCTCCTCAGCAAAGACCAATTGTTACCTTTCCTTTTAATCCTCAAACATTTGACTTCCAGTCAGGAAGGAAAAACTATTACAAAATTCCTTAAGGAAAAAGACAAGGAACACCATTTTAGATTTTATTGTTTTTAAACTTTTCATGCCCAAAACTGAAATATTTGGGTGTTCATAGAGTTCTGTCTGATGATCTTTTCTGGATAGATAGATCTTTGTTTATAGAGACATCGTTTAAATGGCTCAAACATTGAAATGAAAAAACCATACTTTTTTTTAGTGATCAAAATACATCATTCTGCATTCTAATAGAACATTGAATGCCTGCTAGAATATTGATTATAGTAGTAATTCCTCTTGTAGGATCTGACAATCTAAACTTGTTATCATAAATGTCCTGAAGTTAAGGTTAATGCACTGAGGAGTTTTGCAACAACCCTTCCCAAAAGCGGCCAAGTTTGTGTTTTCTCATGTTTTGCAGGGAATCAATTCAGAAAGTTTGGAGCCACCACAGAGAAAATTCTTCCCCCAGCAACCAGACTCTGCAAACCTGGAGATGTCAGATTCAATGAACACATGTCACTGAGTGGGTTCTCCTTTGCTTTGTTGTAAGGAGTCCCATCTGCCTTGTCTTAAAGCTGACAGGAGGGTTTCTGTGTCTTTTCATAGGACAGATTCATTACAGGATTGAGAATTTCAGGAAAAGTTAGGCTTCAGCAGAAAGAACATTAATTTCAGTTTGACAGGGAATGTAACAAGACACCAGAATGAACCTTGCATTTTTAAGACAAATATTAAGAAATACAAAATTTTGTTCAAATGAGTCCTCTCATTAAGAAGTAAATACATTAGGTAGCATCAACTTTAGCATTTTTAAAGCAGGAGGTTTCCCTTCCAGACAGAATGGCTGTCCTAAAGATCACTTTGCTCGAGATGTCCAATGTTGCTTTGGGAAGAGTCAGAGTGGTTGTAAAAAGGCACCATTTCTCCAAATCATAAGTCCTGTTCTGTTGTAAAGCTGAAAAGAATATAAAATAAATAAAGAAAGAAAGAAAGAAGAGATAAAGAGATCAGAAAGAAAGACCTTGCCAAGGCATCTTTGATATTTTCCTCATAGAGGCATGGTAAAGGTATTTTTAAATTTCCTTAGTGGAACTGTTTCTTTTTCATCTACCACTAAACACTACAGTTTTATGCAAAATCACCATTAAAACAAAAGTTTTACAAACGTTTGGAGAAGGTGGTTGCGTTTTTTTCCTTTATTCCAATTCATTCTTGCAGTCAGAAGAGCTTATTAGCAGATAGGTCATTTGCAAGTATAGCTTCTTGGTTGTTTGAAGGAAAACATCAACAAAAACTTAGGAGCGTTTTGCATATAGAATGGGAAGCCAGATTTTGCCTAGTTTGTTTATAGATTATGTCCCCAAAAAAAGAAGCGGAGGGGATTCCCACTAGGTAGCTGGAAAGTAGGCTTATATTAGGAGTCCTGAGATGCCCCTCCTCTCCCTCACTGCAGATCCACCTTTGGGGCGTACTTTGCAGGGCAGGAGTTGCAGCCTGCATCAAATACCTCTGCAGGGTTGCAATTTAGTGTGGAAAAACCTACTGTGGAAAGGTGTCAGCTATCTTCAAGAAGCTTGTGTACCACAGAGCTCTTTGATTTACAGGTTAAATACTGCTAACAAATGTTAATGAAACAGGAAAAGAAGTGCTTACTGGCATATTTGTGTCACCACCCAGCACTTGATATTTACCATCTCACCAGCAACTGCTTTGTCACTATAAAGGAAGAGTTTCTACAGTGTCCTAGCACAAGAGTAAATGGCCACTGCACAGGTTACGATACGCTGTTCCAGATGGGAGACTGGTTAATTTAATAGCAGGCATCTGGAGGAAACCTAAGGAACAGAGACGTTAATTATTGCTAAACTTAAGAGCGCAAACTGAGGTGAAAACAATTGCAGTCATTCAAATTCAGCAGTAATTAGTTTAGTCCAGGAATAGGATATTATATGAAAGAGTCTCTTTCAGTTACATGAAAGTTATGCCAATAAATGTGAAGCTGTGGCCATAGCAATGAAAAGAAAGCGAAAACACCAGCCAGCAACACTGCCTGTGAATGGCTGGCAGAGATCATTGACTGACCAGCACACATCTTGTTCTAAGACTGGAGATCATCGATGGCCCTGCTCATGTTTCCTATACCATAACATTCTGCTAATAAATTCAACAGAAGATGATAAACTGGATAAAGGTCAAACTCTGCTTGTTAAAAGACTCTTGACTGCAATACTTCCACCTTTGTTCTGTGAGCTTGACTGTGAGATGCTGAAGTATTTGATATCAAAAGTGAGGAGGACAAACTTCACCTGGCCTCCTAAATGCTTTCTTCATCTCCTCTTGCTTCAATTTATAGTGTCTGAAACAATTATTTTGCCAACAGTCAAGTTCAGCCAAAGCAAGGATGAATGTGAACATTACTTCTTTCAGCTGCCTAATCAGCACTCCGCTGTTTCTCCAGCTTCCAGCTTCCATTTCAGCTTCTCTTCAACTTGCTTTGGATGCATAATGAGAGGACAGTCTGTCTCTGTAGTTGTGAGTATTTTGGGGAGCAGACAAATGCTTCCTGGGTCTTTGTACAGTATTGACAACCCAAGGAGCCCATGCTGGTTGGATGCACTGTTTTTATCCACTGCAAACAAAAAACACAATACTTTACAAATACCCCTAAGTAAACATCCTAGAGTACTCACAAGGATTGGTACCCTCCTCTTCTCTATGTCTGTCTTAGCTCTATCACTGTCTTCACTGCCAGTTCAAGACAGAGGAAATCCAAGAGCTTGGACCTCAGGAAACCAAGTCTGCCTCAGCTCTTCTCAGTGGGCCTTGTGAAAGGCTTTGTCCTCCAACGTCATGTGCTAGCTTTCCCCAGAGGCAGTAAAATGCACTATCTGCTTTGCTCACCAGGGAACATAATGGGCATGTGGGGATGGAAACTCCTGCATCAGAAAACCTGCCAAGACAAAACTTGCCCATCACTTGTCAACAGGGTAGAAGGAGTGGGAGCGTCTGAGAGACTGAGAGCCTCCTCAATTTCTATCCTAGCACAGCCTCCAGACTGGACTTTGCTTTGCCTTCACTACCAGAATATTTATTTCAGGAAACAGGAAAAGGATTGAGGCCACATAGTAAAATTTATGAGTTTGTCAAGAAGCAGAAAACTGTTGCTATGCCTTTGGTGATTTAGCTGGCATGGAATGTGCCATTAAATCATAGGGGAACAAATCGAGAAGCAACTTCTTCCCTTACATTATTTGAAAGCTGAACTTCACACTGCCCCACTGCAGCCCCTTTGCTCCAATCATCCCCTGGCTGAACTGGAGGTGGTTACCTGCACCCTATGTTTCCACCAACCCCATCTCTTGAGATACAGTTACAGAGCAGCATCTGCTGAAACAAGATGTGTGCTCAGAGGTTGAGGGGTGCCCACAGAAAGAGATAAAAACTCACAGTATTTTCCTCCCACAAAGGGCAAAAAGAGGCCAGTCTGAATTTGGCAAGTAATAATTTTTGAAGCTAAATAAAACCTGCATAGTTCCACTGCCTGAAAGCCATGGGAACAGCAGCACTGTGACCCACCTAGTAAATATATGAGCTGTCAGAGTCAATGAACGGTAAGATATGAGTGAACTATGTGCAGGCTGATGAACCAAACTTTTTAATGCATGACTAGTAGGATGTGAAAACTGGTTTATTTCTGCTGCCTGCCCATGCTATTGGCTCTGTCAAAGAAAACACATGAAATGTTGCCACCATAAATCTTGACAAATTCACAGGATAATCTACTCATACACCTGACCAAATGAAGCTTAGAAAAATACTGCTACCAAAGCTCACGCTGGAATGAGACTCCATGCTGTCACAAATGGAAACATCAGGAATATTGGGCTTGAGACAACTAGAGATCAATAAGTATAGAATAGCAGATCATAATCTACACATACTACATTTAGTCTGTTCATATCAATACAGCACTAACATATTTTTCTCCTTTTTGTTACCAGTGAAACATCCTTTTCCCTATAGCTGGGTGTCTTAATGTATGGATGATGCATTCTTTGCTAGGCTGCTGTTTAGTGTTGCCTTCTGATGGTTCATTTTAGCCTCAAGACCATGAAAAAGTTTTACTCCTAACTCTCATCCAGGTTTCAAGGTTAGGAAGTTTTTTTGTTACTCAAAGCCTGAACCTGTATCAAGCATGAGTTTGATTGCAAATATTCATGCACGAAGAATGTGAAGCATATTGGACAATTTTTAATTCCAAGGCATTTCTGTTTATAATTGAATATCAGTGATGTTCATCCAATTCAGGGCACATAAAGTCCTTGATAAGAGTAAACATTACTTAGCAAGAACTAAAAATATCGGTGTTATCAGCGTTGTTCCCAGATCAAAGTCAAAACCACAGCACTGCACCAGCTACTAAGAAGGAGAAAAATGACTGCTACTGCTGAACCCAGGACATAAACCACTGAAGAATTTTGCAAGATGGAACATTCTGGTTTGCTATCTATTAGTATCTGTAAAGCCTATTATTAAGGGCATCTACTGATTCCTCCTGTAAGACCCCATTTTCAATGGCTTAAATCCCCAATAAACTATAAACAGTTAAGCAAATTCTCTTTGCTAAGTTGGCATTCAGATTGTGTTTATGCATAAGTTTTATCCACAACACTTTGGCCACCTTGCAAATACATCCATTTAAAAAAGCTTGTACCAGAGCATTAAAAACCTTCAAAAATCCTTTCCATTAAAAAGCTATTGTCCACCTAACTTTGGAGCAGGAGACTTAAGCACGTCAGGTCTGTCCTCCCCCTGAGGATGTGCTTTCTGAATGTCCTGAGAAAATTTCTGCAAATTTGGTACATTGTGAGACTTTAAATCATTGCCAATCACATCTGCTTGGGAGAGAGCTGGTGATCACTGGCAAAAACTACAAAAGACGTATGTCCTTTCTATGCTTGCTGCATCTTTCCATTTCCTGGGATGCCCCCTCCAGAGCCAGCAGGGAAGTGTGACCAGAGGCGGGCTGGTTCCATTAAGTGCAGGGGCTGGCAGAGGGGGAGCCAGGGCCATGGGAGGCACTGAGCTTGGCACAGAAACCTCAAAAGCAGAGAGCAAGGGACCAGAAGAGATGAATTAAGCAGGGAGTATCAGGTTAGAGAGACCCAGAGAGGAGAGCCGGTGCATCAGATCAGGAGATGGACGAGGCCAGCTCCCGCTGGAGCTGAACTGGATGGCAGGAGTCCTCCGCCTCTGCATTCCTCTGCTGTCAGCAAATACCTGTGAAAGCCATTAGCAAAGTGCACTTTTTTCAGGCACTTCCCAACTTTAGAGTGATTGAATTTGCCACGTTAATATTCTTTCAGTATAGCTATGGTGCATAACATATGCTGACATAGTATGTACACATGCAACGTACAGATGTGCATGCATACATTTTATATTTGAAATGCTACAAAAGCGGAAAGAGCAGGAGTAGCTTTCTGAACTATTGACTTATGTGTCTCTGATCACACGGACATTCTGGTCAGACCAGAACTTACAAAAAAGGTAAGAACAAATAAAATGGTATTATTTCTTATCCAGATGAAGATGTCACATTTTTGAACATCATGGCACAATTATATGACTCCTACTTGGATGACACCTAGTCAATCTCCCAGTGACACATATCTCCGAAGCAGGCTTTTGTGGCCCATCAGCTCCAAGAACAAATTGTTGAATATGAAAGATCCCTGGCTCTGCAGCCCAGGCTTCAGTATTTCCAAAGCCTGAGGGATGCATGCGATTCATTTCAAAATAAAGGCAGTGGATTGGTAGGTCCAGTCATTCACAGGAAAACAAGAAACACAATATGTTTAAGAATCAAACATATGGCTGGACCAAACCAACTCCCAAAAAACAATAGTTATTTGCTTAACTCAAAAGACACACTTTTACCAGCTGGCATGCAAAGGACAATTTAAAAGGACCCAAAATTAGATTTTGCTCAAAAATAGGTTTACAGAAAACAAAGATCAACAGAAGAACTTTAGAATTTCATTTTGATCTTAAATTGAAATCCATATTTAATTTAAATTTTTTGAACCAGAAAGCAGAGTACACAATGAATGGGAAGTGGAACAACCAGGCAAGTACCTGTAACAAAGCTAACAACACAGTAAAACAGCAACATGATTGGCGTTAAGATGCAGATAAAGATAATCCCGACAGAAAATGTTTATGTGTAAATTTTAATGTCGTCAGACCCTTTTAATAACTAGAGAGATGAAATAATCACACTGTGCAACTTTTAATATTTGCCAGGTAAGTCTTGGTCCAAAGACATTTTCTTACCTGGACAAGCCACAAGGTGCTTTCTTCCAGGGCAAGAGGAAAGAGCAATTTGTGTGCATGTAGATGGTCAGTCTGGAAACATCTGACTGCCTACT
Source organism: Psittacula echo (assembly GCF_963264785.1). NCBI lineage: Eukaryota > Metazoa > Chordata > Aves > Psittaciformes > Psittacidae > Psittacula > Psittacula echo. The sequence continues at coordinate 16,411,282 of NC_137737.1, forward strand.
GAAACCAGGCAAAACCCTGAAGGGATGGGAATCGGGACAAACTAACCAGGCTTTCTTGGTGGCTGCAGTGATGGTGGAGCAGATACTGCTGAGTAGTGTCCTGATGTTGGGCAGGGATTGGGGAGCTGGTCTCTGGAGCACCACATCCCCACTTCACAGGAATTCCAGCCAGTTCCTGGAGCTGGGTAAGCTGTGGTGCCTAGAAATGAATAATGCCTCCAATGAATTTAAGGCTTCTCAGGTTTTTAATTCAACATCACAGCTAATAGAGTTAGCTTGATTTTTCATCTTCAGTTCAAGCACAGTTTGTGGCAGAGAAATATTTTGCTAAATGATTTCTGGAGTGTGAGCTGTATTGATTAATCATTCCTAGTCCTAACTTAACACTTTTTTTCCCTGATCAGATAGATGAGTTCAATTCACACTGCAAGGAAAGGCAATTGTGAACCTTTTCAGAGAAAGCTACCCACTAAAACAGAGTTCCAATAAACAGGATTATAGCATTTTAGAGCATTTTAAATCTTTCTTTTGGGGTCTCATAACACTTCCCTTCAACAACATACCTAAAAATATTAAAGCCACTATAAAATTTATTAGCTGGGAACAGAGTATAAATGTATTCCTTCTCTTACTGTGCATGACCCTTCTACTCCTGTGCTTGTTAATAAACAGTGTCCGATCCTATACAAAATGTGCTTGATACATTATTGCATTGTTGATTGTAATTTTTGTTAGCACCTTTGTGACTGGCACGGCATAATCACTTGCGTGGCTGGTTCCTAGCCGAGAAGAATGCAGTCAGATCTGTATATGTTTGATTTAATTGCCTCTGTGCCTGGGTCCTGTTAAATAGCTTGAGGAAACCTGATCTATAGATGTCTCGTCCCCTATAAAATCCATCACTTCCTATGCAAATGGTTGAGCATGTGAACTTAATTCACTTGCCATTAGTTATCCTGGGAGTAAAATGTGGTTGGTAGAAAACAAATGCCAAAAGAATATAAATGCAACCAGAACAGATTCTGTTTAAAGTTTCAGTTCATATCCATGAGGAATCTTTATATTGTTCACAAAGGGGCAATTAATAATTCCAATAGAAAACCTTATTTTTAGAAATATCAAAATAAGTAACCCTTAGTTAAAAGCTGAAAATAAATGGCAGCCCTTCTATATATTTTATTTGATTCAATCAGTTGCAGAATCTTCACTTAGAAATGTCTAGGACAGGAAATAGTGATCCAGTCACACCTCATTACTGCCCAACAGGGTCATAGTCCACCACTGCTCTAGAAGTAGGTGTAGAGGGAACACTTCAAGTGCTCAAGAGGATGTTGTGGAAAATAGTTTAAGTCTGACAAAATAGCCTAAACCAATATCGAGTAATTTCTGTCAGCTTCTAAAAACAATCCTGAGTAAAAAATAGAAGATTCTGCAGAATTGCAAGAATGTCTTGAACAATGACCTATAGCTTTGTAACTGCTATATTATTTTACATCTATGGAAAAATAAGTGTCTGAGGCTTATTCAAAGATTCTTACAGAGAGCAAAGGAAGAAAGCAATTGTCTAAGACCTTGGAAATGAAAACTATAGCATCCTGGTTATTGCCTGCTAAACTACCATAATAAGGGAAGAGAGGGAGAGATATGTTCATCATAAATACTTTTGTCCTTAACTTGCACACCACTGGTTTCTTCACCACTGTAGAGGATCATAGTTTGAATTAGTCCCTTAGAAATATATATATATCTTATATATATCTTACGTATATCTTATGTGTGTCTTATTATACCTTAAAAATATCATCCTGAATCTACCTGGATTTCATAAAAAAGCCTTGCACATGCCTGTTGGTCATCTCATCAGCTTTGAAAAGAGGGACAAATATTTTTGCCAAGCACATAACAACAAAAATAAAAAAGATATAACTGCTTTTATCAGTATGTAATGGGAAGGTTCCCATAACCTTTCAGAATCAACTAGATACATACAGGCTGGCAATACCAGGTAATCTTTAGGTAATGCAAATAGTGTCTTAAAAAGGATGAAGTCTTTCCTCCTATGGAAAGACACACAGTCTGTTTTCTACCACCAAGTTACAGGTTCCCAGAAGATGCTCCCCATTAAACTTGAAAAACAATGCCAAATTCTCTAGGAAGAAATCTGTCATTGAATCCTGCCAGAACCATTTGTAACCATGTTGAAAAGAAGTATTATTAATATCTGTGATATTGAAAATTATTTATATCAAAAAGTTTCAGTCCACTAGAATTGCACAACAAGAAACCAAGTACCTAGGATTAGGGTCAGAAAAAATATAAGATTCCTTCCCATCATTAAGCTAAAATTGCAGATTCCTTTTAAGAAAAGAAAGTTAATTTCTGTCCAGCTCTGGTACACCCGCATGCAGGGTTTATTGTGTACAATAATCTATGCCATCTGCTTTGGCTATTGGAAAAATTGTTGGCAATTGTGAAGCTGGTCTTCTTGCGAAATGCCTCAGCTTCTCCAATGTTAAACCATAGAATTTGCCTTTTCGCTGTTCTACTGCAGATGAAAACATCAAGACATTTGGCAATGGCATTTCCAGATTCACAAAATTGTCATTTGAAAGATTAGTTTTAAAAACCCATGAAAAGACTTATGTCTGCTGGCTTATATATCAGCTTCTAGCTGAAAAGTGACTTTTCATATTCCTCAGAGTAAAGAATTTTTGCCAGAAACTTTGCATTATGAATGAGTTTGTCGTGAAACTTTAAGCAAGTGTTGCTAATGGTCACCCTGAGTATATAAACAGTTTTACTGTTTTTTATAGTCCAGCATCCTTTCTTTTCTTCTTTCCATTGTGTTTATCACAGTTATTTCTCACTTCAGTGGCCTGTTTGTTCCTGGTAGCCACAGGACACCACTCTGCTTTGTAGAACTACATCTCTTGAACAAATACGGAAAGCTAATGTTTGATGACTGAAATTAAAAACAGGGATGTATCAGGTATCCTAAAAGAAATTCCTGTGTCAGCCCTGGGACATTCTATGAAAAGAAAAAGAAGTATCATCATCTTGAAAATTATGTCCCAGAGCTTAAACATGTATCTGCTGGAGTCAAATGAATGGAATGGGAGAACTTCCAGAAAGAATAGCTACACAAAGACATGCCACAGTCCTTGGCCAAAAGTTAATGCAAAGAACAGCCACTTACGTGATATCCATCAGTGAAAAGTAAGGAAAAAAACCCATGTTCCTATTGAGTCAGAAGGTAGCTAGCAGATCTAGCTTTGGAGAAACGTTTTCTGACCCTACAACAATCAGTTCTCTATTGTCTGCCCTTTCAGCCCAGCTTTCCATAAGGTCTTATCTCTGCATTATTTCCTAGTGTTTCCCTATGGTGTTGTCTTCTCCCCAACCTGAAGTACACTTGATGCTTGTAGCCACATGTAGTAATCCTCTAAGCCTTCTTAATAAGCCTTTTTCTTGTAGGAGCTTGCAAAAACAGCAGTAGGTGTTTATACCCAGGCTGTCCCTCAGCTCTTGTGTATGAGTAGCAGACTCAATTATCTGCATGCAGTTACTGTATGAAGAGCAAAAGCCTCTTTCATCAACTTCATCTTGCAGATAGGTCAAAGAATTATTCTCTCCAGTCTTCTGCATGTTTTGCTGTGTTTTCCTAAGAGATGCTCCATTTATCTTAGATAAACCAGCAACAGGAAGTGCTGCTAAGTCTTGATATTTTTTTCAGCTATATTCACAATATTTCAGATTGGTCTGAGATCCTCTGTTGCTGGAGACCATTGATTAGGACATAATGGACCTGTCATAGGGCAGCACTTGCTGGAAGGCAAATGAGCACATCCAGAAAGGACCCACAAAACCAAAGCAGAACAGAGCTCCTTGTCTCCTGTGGGAGGTAGTAAACTGACAGAAGAACAAGCCCTCAAAAACCAGTCATCTCACCCAGGATACCTGCCGGTGAATCATCATGATAACGCATTTTGAAAGCTCACACCCCTTAACAGTTTCACCTCTGTCTTTTTTACACCTTGCCTTCAGGTATTTATACACATTGATAAGATTTTGAGTCAGCAGGGCTACTCATGTTAGTACATGCTAGACTCAATACAAAATAAAGGCAGATTGGGTCTTAAGTGTGCAATATCAGCTGTAATTAGTGATGCTTAGCCTCTGAGCTGCCATGTGGCCAGGTGGATTTTCCCTGAGGCAGCACAAGACTGGTTTTGGTCTCCAGATGACCACCTATATTTGCTGTGCCCTCGATGTGGAAGTGGATTGGGACACTTTAATTTTGGGCTTATCGGAAAGCTTCAGAGCTAGAGTCTCTGTCACTTCTTCATTACTGCCAGGGCTATTGCAGTTTTTCCGTCATCCCCCTGCCCTTACAATACTGGATTGTTCTTTTGGGTAGTTAATTAAGACCTATATTTCTCTGCATGATTCATAATCTCTGAAACACTTTTTTGCTTATTCATAAGCTGTCTTTGTGATGGTTGTAGCTGTACTGTGATCTCTCAAGACATTGAATCTTGTTACCTGCTCTCTCACACGTGCTATTTCCATGGCGTGCTGGTGGTGTATTTAACTTTCATCTAGCAGAAGTTGCTCAGTCCAGAGTTGCTAGGAGCCTCTGATCATGTTTTTCTCTCAAAAGCAAAGAGTCTAGGTAGACTCTAGTAACCTCTAGACCATCACGAATCTGTTGTATTTTGCAGTGAGCTGCCACAGGTGCCAAGCACAACCGAACCAGTAGGCAGCGGAAATAGTTTCTTTTGCATATATAAGATTTTAAGTCTGAACAAACATGTTCTGTGTTTCTCCAAAGGAGAGTGCCAGAACACTGCTGCTACATCACAAGTAAAAAAATATTTGGTTTCAATAATGGTCTACTCAGAAGCAGTGGAACATGATCCTTCTATACATTGAATTTCTTCCATGGGGCTTACATTTAAGTAAAGGAATGGGTCCTTTTGTACCTTAACCAGGGTCTGGGGCTTTTTTGCTTATGGCTGTGAGATCAAAAACCTCTTTGCACCTCTAGTAGTGCAAAAGAAACTTGTCTTCAGACTTGAGGTGTGGAAAGTTTGTTGTCTTCCAGCTCTTCTTTCTGAGTTTCTACCACCTTTAAAAGACAGGCTTCACCTTTTCCACAGAAAATGTGGTCTCTGCCTTTCCAGGTGACTGAGCTTTTTTGCTGAGGCCGAAACCTGGATATGTGTTTACCCCACTGATAGATGCACTTTATGTTGCTATAATTAAAGATATTTTAGGGGGGGGTTCTTCCTATTTGTGGCATCTCAATTCATTCAGCTGGGATATTGCTACTCCACGTAGAAAAGGTGACTGCTCTCAGTCCTATATTCTACTTTCTATTCACTTCACTGCCAAAGAAGCACCAAAGTAATGTTTATATTACTCTTCCTAGCACCAAGACAGATCATATTTCAGTGTCCAGGTCCAACTAAACAAGACCTTTTATTTGCACTCGATGGTCCATTCATTTTCTATTATGATACTGTACTCAAGGCAGTAACCCTGCTGTCACTTGGTTTCATACGTATGCTCCTTAGAACATATAGCAAAATGATGTCATCTTCCCCCATGCTTTCCCTTGTGCTTTTTGCCACAGCTCATGCAAACCAATGTGCACTCTGTGTAACTCTTCTTTATTTACTTATGCTTTTCTACTTCAAATCTTCTATCTCACCCAATTCTCGGCTCTTTATCATCTCCAGATTGTGCACACTGTCTGCTCCTCATAAGCCTCATTTTAGACCCAGGAGAGGTTTTTGTCTGTTGTACACATAACTTGTCATCTCTGAAGCTTGTGGGGAAGCTTGCACGGAGGGGAGGCTGCAGGTGCTCAGAGCTGCAGCCTCATTCATTGCTGATGTGGATGAATTCCTCTGATACATGCCTCTCTGCTGCAGTTCACTGCTCCTATGTCTTTTACCCTTTATTGCCCTGGCCTGAGAAAAGTGCACAAGAGGGACAGACAGACCTTGAGACCTTGACAGGAGGGGAGAAAGTAAAAATCCCTCCTGGCTCTACACCTGCAGTGTACTTTGCTATGTGCATAAGCAGACAGGAGGAGAGACGTGAGCAAGGCAGCACGCATGGCAGATGTCACCATCATGAAAGAACAAAGGAACTTGCAATCATGCCAAAAATATATTGAAATATAGAACTAAAAAGACATAAAAAGCAAGCTTCTGAAAGGCAAAAATATGGCTTAAAATTACTATGAAAAACTGTACCAAAACTAATATTTAATTCAGCAAAAAGTGATCATGGACTATCAGCCCTTTTGTGAGGGACCATCATCACACATAGGTCAGTAAGAGCTTCAAATACAGCAGGTGGCTTTAATCTCTGTAATATGGCACAACAATATGTACCAAGGAATTTGACTCCTGACAAAGAGCCTTGCTATTAGGAGGAGACTAGCCATCAAATCAATATGTGAGGTCTGCAAGTGGGTCTGTCCATTATCCCCTTAATACCTATCAGTCATCCTTGCATGGAGGGGCTGTATATAGTGTTATACCATGCCCACACTGTGCAAAACTACCAGCATCTTGCCTTGCAGACTGTGCAAAGACAGAAGGCAGCCCACCAGGCAGACAGTGTTTGTAATATGGCTATTTTGGAAGCAATGTCATCTGGCCTTCAGCTTTCCAAGAGCACACAACACTTTCAACCCACAGCAGCTGGCACAGCATGGAGAGGCACCCCTGCAAGAGCACAGAAACAGTTGTTGTCTGGGGCAGGATAAAGCTTGCAACTGGGGAAGAGTTGGAGGGGAGAGGAAGAGATGAAATAAGAATCTGTGGTCAGGAAACAAATCAAAACATGTGTCAGACAAAGGTGACAGATTTCCCTACTGCTGTACTGCTGTGTCTCGACACACCTCTTCAGCATTTGTATTCCCTTTTGGTAGTGGAAGGTGGCTAGAATAAAGGCTTGTATGTTAAGGCCATTCCAATCCATTGCAGCTCTGCTCTGGGAAGCTGCTGCAGATTTTCAGACCTGGAAAACAACATATCTTGTATCTTCTCAATAGAGCACTCTGAGCTTTGCCGATGAGAAGCACTGTATCAGGCATCATTCCTATGAAATGCTATCTGTCTGCCACGACATGAAACAAGATGTTCACACAGAGGATTCTTTTGCAGAGCCAGTTCACCAGCCTTTCAACATTTATAATACAAGATGCAGGAAATGTACTACCATAACTCTGAGTTTTGGTCCCCTAATGGGATTCATGCTCACCACTTCTGTAAATGAAGCCCAGTTTACCCACTGCCTGTAAAGACTCATTCAGTGTAAGTTTGAAAAACCCTGTAGTTTGTGAATTGCCTATTTTTCTGTGTAAACTAAAAAAAAGAAAGGTAACTAAAACCCATGTCAACACGTTGATGTTCCTTTGGAATTGTGTTTTGTCCATATCTTTTTTTTAACACCATTTTTAAAATTTCTTCTTAGAGACTGAATTTTTTTGAGAGAGAACTAGAAAGAACATGGTGACACTTGGAGACTGTTGGAGTTTTTTCTTTCCCGAACTGGCATATGGCTCTTTTCTATTAAGGTTTCACACCTCTGGCTGACATATAATCTGCTTGCTATGCAAATAAGCTTTTTTCAGGTTGCGAAATATTTCTCACAAAAAGAAAAGCCAGTGAATTTTGATGGTTTGCTAAAAACATCTGGAACTTTTTCTTTTCTAAATTCATTGAGACTTTGCTCTCTGAACAGACTGAAGGCGTTAGCAGGTTCTGAAGGCAATGGGCAGGGCGCTGCAGTGTGTGCTGTAACCAAAGAGTTCAGAAACCACAGCGGCATTGCTGAAATAATAGAGCTAAAAGAGAAAGTAGGGCTAAACCACTAACACATGCAAAACCAGCTGGCTCCCAACAGGAGTTTCCATGTTGGTTTTGAAGGGGCTGAGTCAGGTCGCACAGGCTACTGCTGGTCCCCACTTCTTGCTCTGCCTGGCAATATGTGCTCGAGGAATACAGTCAGGCTGGGGGCACAGTGCGAAGAACAGAGGTCAGAAGCATGGTGAAAGGCTCAGGTGTGCCATGGGGACTCGGCTGAGAGGGAAAAAAAGCAGCAGAATTTCAGAGAGAATAGGTTCCAGATACAAACCAGTCATGTTTCGTCATTCTTGGAGAAAGAAAAACAAATTTATCCTAGTTTGGGCCAAAAAAAAGGCTGTCTCCAAGCTTTTCCAACTCAATTGTTTCTTGATGAAACAATTATTGTGAAATTATACATTAAAAAAATAATTTTGAAACTGTCAAAGTAAAATATTTTTATTTTTTTAAAGCTTAGCAGCAATTTGTTATTCTGACAAGAAGCATTCATTAAGACAAGTATGCATTGGGACATGCATTGTTATGCTGTTTTCCTAATCAGTTAAATTTCTCTCCCTTTCCATTTTTGGGGGGTATTTACTGCTTCATAAAGACATTCAGTGCTCCATGAGCTTTTCTCTATACAAGCCACAGATTTCTCAACAGAGGAAGGGATTTTGCTTCACAACTCCCTCAAATTTTTTAATCCCTAGGACAATGTACTGGTGACAAGTTTTATTTCTACTCACACAGGGCATTGGCTAATAAGTAAATATTGCACCTTTGAAATTCATATTAAATACTATCAAATGTTTATGGCTAAAAATGAAATATCAGTAGCTAAATTTCATAAGACAGCACTGATCATACTGCAAAGAGGTTTAGGTAAGCATGCTATTTATAAAACCTTGCTATCGAGTTACGAAAGTTTAATGAGCTCCTTGTTGGTTGAGAGGAGATTTAAATGAACTCCAGTTTAGACAAATGTATCTGACTGTATTCGCCACAGGCTAGAGAGGGCTTAGAAAGAGAGGTATAGCAGCTCCAGCCCTGCACAGGGACCCACCATGCTCACTGCAGCCCACCAGGCTCTTCAAGAACAGATTAAGTTTTCTTACCCAATCGGTCACAGGGCTGAATGAGACTTAGATGAGTGTAACCGCGTGTTGTTGCTGTCACAGAGCTCTTCCGGGTGCACAGACACACATACACTGAAGAGACTTGTGGGAAGTTTTCATGGAACTGGCATGCGGCAGCATTGGCACCTGGTGCCAAAACCACTCTCGTCATTTCACAGCCCATTCCAGTTGCAGTGTTTCACAGCCGTGTATCATCAGGCATGTTTTTTGAGACCCCACTGGGAGCACTGTGTGCAGTTCTGGTGTCCTCAACATAAAAAAGACATGGAACTGTTGGAACAGGTCCAGAGGAGGGCCACGAGGATGATCAGAGGACTGGAGCACCTCCCATATGAAGATAGGCTGAGAAAGTTGGGGCTGTTCAACCTGAAGAAGAGAAGGCTGCGTGGAGACCTCATAGCAGCCTTCCAGTATCTGAAGGGGACCTACAAAGGTGCTGGAGAGGGACTCTTCATTAGGGACCATAATGATAGGACAAGGGGCAGTGGGTTAAAACTTAAACAGGGGAAGTTTAGGTTAGATATACGAAACAACTTCTTTACTGATAGGGTGGTGAGACACAGGCACAGATTGCCCAAGCATGTTGTGAATGTTCCATTCCTGGCGGTGTTCAAGGCCAGGCTGGACAGAGCCTTGGGTGGCATGGTTTAGTGGGAGATGTCCCTGCCCATGGCAGGGGGGTTGGAACTAGATGTTCTTAAGGTCTTTTCCAACACAAACTATTCTATGATTCTATGCTAACATCATGAAGCCCTTCAGAGTGGGCTGGGGTTTTTTTTGCAAAGGCAGTTTCTGCTCAAAACAGCTTTTTTTCTTTAGCAGAATTCATGCATGCCAGCAAACCTTGGCCACTGAAACAGGGCTGTGCCACCTGGATGGACCACAGCTTGACATACTGCTTGGTTCTCTAACGGTGATGCTGCACTGCACAACTAGAGCTCCAGGGTAGCTCACAGCAAATTTTCATATCAGACTGGTGAGCAAACATTACACAAGCCATCCTCACTGTTAAGATGAGCTGCACCCTCCTGTCAGTCACAGCAGACACTCTGGGACACTCTGTGGACTTGCAGCCACCATGATGATGATAGCCCTAATTCAGAGCAGAAACACATTTGTGCTATGGTACCAAGGTCCTTGTGCTGTCTGCACTGCTTGATCCATTGAGGGATGACAGCAAACTTTAAATTCTCAGTTGTCACTTCAGAGTCTTTGGGAGCTGAATGTCTGCCTTCAAAGCGGAGGAACAGAAGACCTCAGTAGCTAATCCAGCTGGCAAAATGCAAGTAAGGTAACAGATTCTCTTTTGTTGCTACCAAAGATAATTGAAATATATATTTGCATAGTATTCCTGGCTGATAAAGCTCTAATCACTTCAGAAGAAGATGGGATGCATACTAAAAATAGCAGAAGTGCTTCTCGGATTTTGTTGCTTAGTGCTCAGCTTTCATACAGCAGTTCCCAAATACAGATTACCTTGCATTGCAACACAACTCTATAGTTGTTCACATCATATCTTCTCTTGATTTGAATCAGAAAATACAGGGGTAGGGGGAGGAAATTAGTAAGAAATATGAAACAAATTGCTGCAAGCTAGCAAAAGTGGTCCCAAATCACAAAGGGAAGGTGTACATTTCCATAAAGGCCACAAGATTTAGAAACCTGTGGCACTTTGTTGCATGGGTCTCAGAAGAGAATTAATAATCTGCATGTGCCGTGTCCTAGTGATTGAAATAAATTACTTGCTTAAATTGCTAAGCACGATGACCCATCTGTTGGCCCATGCATGTTCAGATTCTCAGTGGGTTTATTATTCCAAATAATGACTGCCGTATGCAACAGTAAACAGTTCTTTTAAAATTGACTGAAAGATCCTGTGCTGCTTTTGAAGGCAATTTACAACAGTTATTCATGTTCCCCTCAAGAACCTGCCATTCAACAACACTTTTAGAAAGTAATCCTGACTGGTTTACCCTTAAGGAGCTATTGCACTGCTTTTCTGTGAAGGCAGAGACAAAACTATAGCAGGAGTCTGGACTGGATCAGATTTATTCTTCATGAATGGAGAAGACTGGAAATTGTGAATTATACAGCTCCACAGCCTCAAACAGCACCAGGCATGTCCCAGTTTATTTATTTATTTTCATTGCCAAAGCAACTATCACACAATCAAGTTGCAGGAGCAATGAGTATCTTTACCTATTATAGAATATATCAAAGCTGACAGCAGCCACAGTAACACTCCTCAAGCCACCAAAGAAAGAAAAAGACTTTCCCAATCCAAATTCACCTTTCTCTTCAGAAAATGCCTGAATGAATAGCTGAACTCTATAATGTTCTTTGATGGTCAATAAATTCTGTCAGACCCAGGAAAGCAAGAGTATCCCAGGGGTGATACTCAGCTTTCCAGGAGTATGTTGTCCCAGGGGTCCCAAGAGGCACAAGCCAGGAGACTACCAACATGAGCATCTCTGTGGATGTTTGGGGCTGGGGAAGAAAGCAAGGTTAATGTCAGGACCTGAATGAGCACAGAGACATGCCACTTGCTGTCAGCACACCCAGAAAGAAGGGATCATGGCACAGAGAAATTTGTCTAGATAGGGGAGAAGTTTCCCTGCTGACAAATTAACAAGTGCAGCTAGAGATGAGCATCAGCTTATGCAGGAGATGAGTATAGTCAGGTTATTCTGCAGGCCATATCTTCTGACTCTTGGTCACTTAAATCCCTGTTCAAGTTAAAACCGGAAGAACCACAGCACTGAGCAAGCACAGTGCAAAAAGGTCACCTATTCTCAGGGACGGAGATACCAGTGGGGGGAAAGCCCACACCTTGCCCACCACCCTGGTGGGATGCACAGCAGCTCACAGCACTAAGACTAAACAAAACCAGACTTACCATCAAACACTGTGTATGCCTTTCCAGGATGAAGTATATGCCTGTGTATTGTGTTTTATCATCTCCCTTTGTTTTATTCTTCTATATTGCTGATTTTCTGTTAAATCCCACTGGTTCCCATCCCCTAACCTTTCCCTGGGAGGAAAAGGCCACAAGCCAGACTTTCCCAAACAGTACTCAGATACATCTACTTAATAAATAATTAAATGGCAAGGCTGCTTCTCATAACTTCCTTTGCCTCTAATTTAGACCATCCCAATTTCATCCCCAGGCTGAACACACATTCAATTCATACAAGCCCCATAAACCATGTTAAGACCACAGAGCATCCATGATTTGTTCATGATGTTAACAGTGACTCACCATGGCCAGACTACAGATGTTAAATTGCTGATGGATGGCCAACATCCAGCACGTGGTATTCAGCTGAGGTATTAATCATGTGTGGAAAGACTTTTCTTTTTTCTATTCATCCCTGTGAATAATGAAACCTCTAATACAGTATATTGTACTTCACAAGCTCACTGAAATGAACTCCTTTCTAAAAAGAGAAAAGGATAACACTATTAAAGCAACCGAATGCTGTACATGACATGATGACATATTAGGACTTTTTGGATAGCTAAATGAATACACTTGCTTTTTGTTGATTTATGCCAGCCCGATAGGCCTTCCTTTAAAAAGCTCTTTCCTATGAAGGGAAGTTTTCTTGCTTCTGTTTTTCTTTGATGGAAACAGCTAACTTGTGTGTGATACTGATTTGATAGGCAGTTGTTCATGGAAAAAGCAAAATAAAAGCATGTCAAGGAGCAAGCAAGAAAGACGAAGTGCAGATTTGGGTAAAAAATAACTCATCTGAAGTTGGAAGTAAGTTTTCCCTGGGCATGCTGGCAGAGGTCCATCTTCTTCTGAGGTGCTGAATGAGAATCAAGTGTGGGAATCTGCCACACCATTTCTTGGATTTCCTTTTCCTTTTCTTCTGACATGGGTATTTTCATTGATAAAAGAACAGAAAGTTTCACAGGGCAGTATACATTAACTGCCTGTGATAAGAATGCCTGTTATCATTGTCCTTTTCCCTTTTCTTCTGTTTTAATGCATAAATGATCCAATGACCAGTCCCATATGACTTCAAGAAGAGACTTTCCATACACTTCTGTGCATTGAACAGTTGTTTGCTTTAGTCACACGTTCTGGACTACTGGTTTTTGTTGGGTTTGGCTGTTTGCGATTTTTTGGGTTTGTTTTCATTTTGGTTTTATTTTGCAAAGTCACACTGCATTAATAACAAGGAAATCTGTTGAAAATACATAAAAATTAGGAAGGAAGGAAGGAAGGAAGGAAGGAAGGAAGGAAGGAAGGAAGGAAGGGAGGGAGGGAGGGAGGGAGGGAGGGAGGGAGGGAGGGAGGGAGGAAGGAAGGAAGGAAGGAAGGAAGGAAGGAAGGAAGGAAGGAAGGAAGGAAGGAAGGAAGGAAGGAAGGAAGGAAGGAAGGAAGGAAGGAAGGAAGGAAGGAAGGAAGGAAGGAAGGAAGGAAGGAAGGAGGGAAAGGGAAAGGGAAAAGGAAAGAAAGGAAAGAAAGGAAAGAAAGGAAAGGAAGGAAAGGAAGGAAAGGAAGGAAAGGAAGGAAGGAAGGAAGGAAGGAAGGAAGGAAGGAAGGAAGGAAGGAAGGAAGGAAGGAAGGAAGGAAGGAAGGAAGGAAGGAAGGAAGGAAGGAAGGAAGGAAGGAAGGAAGGAAAGAAAGGAAAGAAAGGAAGAAAGGAAGAAAGAAGCACACAAAAGAGAAAAATCAAATAAAGTTCTCTATGTAGATGGAGACACTACCAACCAGAACCAACAATAACTCCCTCTTCCAACCCAGACACAAAAATTCTTGCCTGTAAAAAGGCAAGAGTAAATGTGTAAGCAAATTCCATCACTCTCTGGAAGAAATACAGATGATAACCTGGAGATACACCAAACCAAGTACTTGAGCTTAGGTCTCCTAAGTTTATCACAACAGCCTAAAACCTATTTCACCTTTCCCCACTGAGAGAGGTAACTAAGTTAAATAATAGTGTGGAAAATAATACCCCTTTTCTGTTTCTTTTTTTTCCAAATAGCAAATGATGACAATTTTGACCTGCTCTGCTCAGCCTGGCATTTATGCTCCAAGGCAGGACTTATGTGTTCCCAGACCTTGTTTTAGGAATGCATTTGTAGTTCTGAGAGCCTATCAGTGCTTAACTGAGTACAACAAAACCACCCAATTAAAGCTGAACATTTTGTGAAGTGCCTTCCTGAAGTGGAGTGTAGAAGAAGGCCATGTAATGGGTGTTAGTGTCCTCCACACATGGAGCAGTATTCCACACATCTGCTGGCAAACTCAGAAGTGGTGAAGCAACAATCAGCATTCACCTGGCTTCCTGCAAGGTTTAGAATACGGTTACATGTTCTGATGTGTTATATTTATTACAGTAGCATTAACTAGTACACATTCTGACAATTCGTTTATGAATGAATCCAGCCAGAAGTATAAGAAAACTGTTTTGCATGTGAAGAGCCCAGAGTTATTATTTTCCCACCTTTCACTATAAAACCAGTAATCTCTGAATTTGCTGTCTGTAGCCTGGGTTTTGTTTCCAGACAATGCTGATATTGTGCAGGATAAGTGCTCTATCATGCAATGGTCACTGCTAAGATGAGAAAAGCTGGTTTTTACTTCTAGATTCAGCCATGTCTTTTCTGATGCTTGCTTCTTTTTTTTACATTAGTTTCTCATCAGTAGTTATAACCTCTCTTAGCTTAGCTGAACTCAAGAACTGCCTCTTCATCATACCATCTTGCCTTTTGTCTAATAAGTTGTTTCTTCATATAGCCCATTTGCAGGTACAAGCTCAAAGAACTCTATTAACTGAACACATAATTTGGAGCAAAAATCTGCCTCTACAGTGGATAAGCGAAGGTACGTAAGAACTCAGATCCCTTGATGCAGGACACCACTGTGTACTGGGTTTCCAGAAATGGCCACATGCTTCAAAAGAAAGTATGAAACTCCAAAACCAAACTGTCTTGGTCCTCATAAGGCTTTTCTTAAGGTGTGACCTTTAATTAAGGTTTAACCCCACATTAATGCATAAAAAATAAGTAAACATATCTCAGAGCAAGGTTAAGAAAAACCATGAACAACCAATTTCTTCCTGAAAGAGTGAACAAGCAGAATAACGTTCCTCTTATGTGACACTGAAACCGTATAAGAAACAAGGATAACAGTAAATCAAATAATTGGAGGCTTAGAAATATTTTCCTATGCTGCTGAAAATCCTGCCGTTAATGCAAACCATACATTGTGCTCTGGTACTCAGTATGAGAAAAGCAGATGGTTTTGATATGACCATGACTGTCCCTTCAGAAGGCAAATTCAGAAGTGAAGTAATGGGTTGATGGATCATTCAGCATCAAGGCTAATGGAGGTTTCTCGTAACAGTATCACGGATAAGTAGGGACAGTCCCTGGGCCACAGAAACAATATCCTTCTGGCTGTAGATGCTGTGGGAACAAAACACCTGGGAGAATATTTGGCCTCATTTTGGAAGATGTGGACTTACTTTTTCAGGGAAAGGAAGTAATTAATAAAGACACATGTGGAACAACTGAAGATTGCACTGCAAATCTCTCCTGCTAGCCATGGCTAGCTATAAATACTTCTCCTACACTCCATGTGCCATAGCATGGGATGATAACTGATATGCTCAGACAGGGATGTGAAGAGGCAAATAGGGACTGGAAATTTCATTTCAGGGGCCAAGACAATTTTCTTGAGAAAGGAAATCCAAAACTGTCAGAGGGTGGAATGCACCCCATGCAGGGGGACTGCTGTACGCTTTTGGCCTCCACGCCTCTCACACCCATCTCAGACCTCGAGACACCATTAGGGGGGCTTGAACAGGGAACAAAACAGCATGAGGTCAATATCATCCTAGTTTAATTAATCACTGCTGCATTAGAAGGAATAGCTGGGGAAATATAATGATAGTTGGGCCATATGAAGCAGCTGTAAAGTTTCTTAGCAACTTTAAGAACGACCCTTCAGCCCTTTCTCATTACTCATATGATTAATGCTTATCCATGTGAATAGTCTCATTGATTTAACTCACACTACTTCCACAAGTAAGGACTTAGAATCAGACATAGAAATATAGAATTATACTCTTCCCCAGTTATTTCAAATCCAGATATTGTTAAGTGTAGTGATTAACTCAATAGACCTTGACCCATAGAGGCTTTCTAGGAGCTACTCTGTAAGTAGGTGATCCACTTTAACTAAAATAACAGAATCAACAACCATAGTGTCATCTGTCTTTCTAGTCCCACCAGTATCAGTGATGTTGTTTGAACTTATTTTGAAGTTAGATGTTCATAAGCAATCTTTAAAAGTGGATTCTGCTTTAATTCAATACATGAAAAGAAAAAAAAAAAGAAAAACAGGGGAAATTATGAAAGACACTAAAACCACAATAGAATGCCTTGTTCAAGTTTCAATTTAATTGTGATTTTGCTCAAGTATATTCAGTTTTGCAAAGCCACCTTCATGTTATTACTTTTTCAAACTGTTTTCACAAGTCCAATAAGTAGCTATGGATAGAAAAGCACTTATTTTTCCCTGGAACACCAATATAATACTATTCCACTCAGTGTGGTCTGTATTTTTGACATGCAAGAAGCCTAGACAACTTCTTCAATATCATTATTCACTGGCAATCTCTAGCCTGTCTCTTGTTCCATCCCTAAATAACCTTCATCTATCTTTTTCAACAAATTTTCTTCAACTTCTTATGAATCACTTTGCTGCTGTCTTAGAGGAAATACCATTTTTATGAGGAACTGCTTCTCTGAATGGGTGAGGGAAGCTAAGAGAATACTGTTCTTGTGGTAATGACTTCATACAGATTTTCATCATGGAATCATCACAGGTATTATAATCCATATTTCAATTAAAAATGTAGGGTTTTTTTTAAATGATGCATACTTGGGGACTTTTGTCAAATGTTCCAGTATGTGCCTGCTATTAACATCCCTCCATCAGATTTGCATTAGATACACAAATCACATCTCTGAAGTTAAAAATTGTCTCTGTTCTAGGCAGACTGCTGGGCAGACCCAATTTGACAATGATATCAAGTGATTTATGGTCCATTTCAGATAACATTTCATCTTCCATAAGTAAGGACATAAACTTTACACCACTAAGCTAAGACCATTCTTTGTCTGTATATTAACAACTAAAGTTTAAATGACAGGTGGCATCTTTTTCTTTACTGCTGTGGCAGAAAAGTTGCTCATCTCCAGGTTTATGGCACATCCAGAAGAAAACTGAACAAATACAAACAGTAGGAGCAGCTATGTATAAACTAGCTTCATATTAAACAGCATTGTACCTCAACTCTGGACCTTTTCATTATCTTTTCCATTTCTCAAATTCAGCTCAGGTTTGTCTCCCATATTCTTCAGACACATTTGCACATCAGTGCTCACACATGAACAACTTCCCCATTTCTAGGAGCCTTCATATCAAACCCTTTCTGCACAAAGGGAGCACAAATGCTGATGACAGCATCGGTCTTACCTTGAGCTGTTCACACACTTGTTTGGATTAGTTTCTCTTTGTGGTACATTCTTCTCTGATATGGAATTATTAATATTTATTACTTAACTTTAGCCAAGCATTTCTGGTCTTCTTCTTGTTTATCCCAGATCAAAACATCACCTATATAAAATACTCTCACTCCATGACATTAAAATTGTATTCTCAGCATTGCATTCTCAGCAGAGCACCTCAGGCATCCCAAAAGCTGTTCATTGAAACTGTTTCCCAAAGGATGAACTGAATTTGCATAAACAATGTTCTTGGTTTTAATGGAATGTGTGATCACAGAATTGTCTCTTTCAAACAGAAGTGACATAATTAAAGAGTGAAACACTGGGTCAGCGCAGTATACAGCACTCATATGGAAAGGTCTCAGCACTGAGCTCAGAAGTCTCACTACACCTGCCTCAGTGTAACAACACTGCAGTTGTGTCTTCTCCACTGTTTTCCAGCATTCATAAAGTTCAACTGATTAAAGGTGCCCTCCCAATGCCACACATTTCCCAGTGCCACACTCTTCTGGCATGACTCATATTGCTCCTATAGCACTGCTCTTCCAGTCTCTCTTAGTCCCCCGGACACTCCCCTTACTGCAAATCAGAGGTTCATTTACTCAAAGTGAAACAATAACAAAGAGTTGTTCTGACAGAAAGTCTTTCTACTTCCTCCATTCTACAAAACTAGGAATAAACAAAGCCAAAATTTGACATTTTCAATTTACATGTTAAACTTTTCTCCCAGCTCCTACTGACTTGGAGCAGCTTGGAGCACAGCCAGACAGATCTGAGGATGTAGTTCATCTGGGAAGGGAAACTAGAGTATAATTTGGCAATTCTTCTAGGAGGAAAAGTCATGCCAAAGGGAGCCAAGCCTCTGAAGAAGTAAAATAAATGTCATTCACCTCTTCTCCCACTCTACCAGCAGTAAAGTGATATATCTTTATTAATATTTATTGGCACCAAGATGCATACAAGAGCTTATAGAAATAACCGGCACCAGAAGAAAAGAGGTGAGCAAGAGGGGAATGGGCAAGAGGGATGGGGGAAATTGAATAAGTTGTCACAGACAGTGGTGATAGTTGGCTAACCACTCTGCAAAGCTGCTACAACCGAAGAAGCACAAATTGCTCTAAGAATGGGCTCTCTGCTGAAGGTTTCCAGTGCAAGTCCTAATTACAGATTAAACAGGCTAACTCTGTGAGGTGGACTCTGTCAGGTTTGCTTGCCACCATATGCACAAAGCAAGACCCAGAAAATAAAGGAAAATCACATGCCCAGCAACTGATCCTCTTTCTCAGATATCAGGCAAAAGGAGCTCAGAGGTGTCTGCACATGGTGCAGCTGGGTCCCCAGCACAGGAGCAAAACAGCTGTGGAAGGACTTCAGGAGAGCACTGAAACCTACCCCAAAGCAAGGCACTATCAAGGCTTTTCAGACTCCACAGCCAGTAATGGAGCTTAAAAGCCACCAGAAACACTTGCCTGTAGTTTACATATTTCACTCTCCAGTGAAGCCAGTGACAGGTCCCCTCCCATTAGCTGAACTCTGGATTTATCAGGAGTAGACATCTGCAGCCACCATCTACTGGGACCACCCATCGGCAGCAGAAAATTCCTTCATGCACTCAGTGAATATCAGGAGGTCGAGGGTCACTTGCTCCTACCAGTTGACTTAACGTACCTCCGTACAGCCTGAATGAAAGGTCATTTTAAGATACTGTGCAACTCAGTGGTGGGGCACAGCTCTGGACGGGACAAAGGCAGCAGAAGGAGCCAGCCTTATTCCATCCCTGATCTGACTTCAGAAGTCATTGCATTCCTTACGATAACAATTTAAAACATAAGTCTCTTATCAGCCACGCATTGTATTACAGACAGAAATGCAAACACAGATATTTTCCCTCTTCCAAAAATAGCTTCCTTTTTTTTTTTTTTTTTTTTCAGAAAATGACAATATAAGGGAAAAAGAGCATTTGGGGTTTGTGCAAGCTTTACATCTTTCTGGCTCCAGAGAAACTGGTAGCAGCTGGTTTAATTTCCTCAGTTTCCCGTGTCAAAGGTTCAAACACAGTTGCAGATACTCCTTATGAGTGAAATGTTCTCCTGCTCAATGATCAAAAAACTTTAAACAAAGTCAGATGACTTCATTTCAGTGTGCTGGGAAAGCCTGGGCAAACTATATATACATTTCTCCTCACATTTACAAGCACTGCTCAGCAATGAAATCTCTGCAGTGAAGTATCTGTCTTTCCAGTGGCTATTCAATTTTCCTCCTTTGGTTAACTCTTTCTACCCAGTCCAAAGAAAACTCAGCATTTGCCAAAACTCCAGGAAAGCCCAACACAAAATCTAGCTTGTATTTACATTTTGTTTGCTTTTTCATCAACAAATTATGATCTTTTTCATCATCAAATCCTTTTCATCATCAAATAAAGACCAAGTAAAAGTAGAGAAAAAGAATGACCAGAAGAGAGATGCAGCAGAGAATGAAATAAATAGGGAAAACATTGAGAAAGGTGAACAAAAGTCATCACAGGCAAAAGCAGATGCCAAGTGTAGACCTATTGGTCTGGGCAATGAAAACTCACAAAAGAATCTGCTCATAAAGAGGCTCTGACAGCCCAGAAATGTCTCCCAGCAGCAGCTGTCAAGAGTGGGAGGACAAGTCCTATTCCTCTCCTTCAGAAGAGATGATAGTTCCCTATTGTGAGAGTAGGCGTTAATTATTATTTCTTTTCTAGGACCAAGGAGGGCTTTTAAATCTGTCCAATGCATCAGTAAAATAAGCTGTGACAAGATATATATACATATATTTGGCAAGATGGAACAGTATGGGGCTCTCCCTGTCATGTCTGAGAAGCAAAATAGAAAACAACTGTTAGTGGGAAAGTTTAGCGCTTCTAGTTTGGGGGGGAATCTGGTTATCCACATGGGGGGTTCCAGAGAGTGGGACCACAGTGTGTGTTACCGTGAAGTGTATGATAAACTGCATTTCTAGCAGCTTGCAGACAACGAATGGGAAGGCTCTTGGGTTTTCCCTGTGTGCATCAAGCGCAAAGGTTCACGTTTTCATTCAGCCATACACCAGCAGTGGAAACTAACACCAGTCGCTGCGGGAGCTTTTTCACTTCAGCAGGTGAAGGTGCTGACTCCACTTCCCACAGGCAAGCCAGATCTTATTTTGCTGACTAAAGAAGATGCCACTTAAATTAAAACTTGTGTAAGCATATGTTTCAAAACTGTAGGTCATATTTTATACAAGAATGACTCTGACAGGCTGTGCATTTGTGCTGATTTGCTCTATTTCCACAATGCCCTGCTGAATAAAGCTATCAAACTTTATGTTGTTTTTAAGTTAAAAAAATAACTAACAATCCTAGGTGTCAGAAAGATTCCTTATGTGAACTAGATATTACAGTAAAAAAAAAGACACTACTTCCATAGTACTTATATTTTTCTATAAAGCTGAGAGATCTATTTATAATGTGCAATATACATGCACTTAAACCATTCCATTTAACCTCAGAATGTGTTGCTTGAACACTGCATTTCACTTATGCTGGAAGCCTCAGGTTTTGAGCAATGTGTAACAAAATACAACAGAACAAACCAAACAACAGCGTGGCCCAAATCACTGTCCTTCACACCATCATATATAGTAAGGGATCATCCAGATAGCCGATATCATCCAGATAGCCGGTAGCATCCATAGCCGAACCGGTAGGTTCAACAGATAGATATGTATAAATAAAATACACAGAAAACTAAGATGATGCTAGTTTTGTCAGTCAGTGCCAGCTAAGACGGAGCTGAGAGTTGTTGCTATGGATGCATGAGGCTCTGCCACAACCCACATCCACAGACTAGAAAGCGCAGCCACCTGGTAAATCTCAAAAGAAAATGCTGAAGTGGATGCTGCTTGGGCCAATGGGCTACCTGAAACCTAGGAGGAACATTTTGTTTGCAAGAAGGCATGAGGACCGTGTGGAGCAGCAGAAGAGTAAGAAGGCTGAACAAATACACCAGTGGGAATCTACCTGGAATTATTGAAGGGTTGGGCCAAAACAAGATCTTCTGTCACTTTCAGCATTTTATATGGAAAAGAGTTCCCTGTAGGTACCTGGAAAATGAAGGGAAACACTGCACAAGGAGTCCTGTGATGATCCAGAGGAAGAATGAGGTTAAGCACTTCCTTCAAGAAGTTTTCTGCTCTGTTTCTCTCAAATATCCTGAGCAAGGTCCATGACATATTTGAGTAGTGAACAAAATCTGCATGTGTTTTCCCCATCTGGTGTCATCTGTT
Organism: Psittacula echo; assembly: GCF_963264785.1. Lineage (NCBI taxonomy): Eukaryota > Metazoa > Chordata > Aves > Psittaciformes > Psittacidae > Psittacula > Psittacula echo. The sequence continues at coordinate 16,433,105 of NC_137737.1, forward strand.
CCCTGAGGGTGATAACTATAGGCAGTACTACCACATGGGCTGGGAGCGATTACATTTAAGACATGCTGTAAACCAAAGGGACATTAGCTGCTTCAGGTGCTCAGGTAGAAGTAAGAGCCACAATGCCAGTGTCCGAGCAATGCAGGCAGAGACACCAAAATGGAGCATGTAGAGCCTCAGGGTCAGGTTTAAAGCAGCTTCAGGATTCACCAGATGGACAGTCTCACAACCTGGTCATAAGCCATCAGTGGGAGACAGAGGAGGACATCCTAACCCCATGACAAGAGCCATATCCAGATCTCAGCCCCCAGCTGTCCCAGAGATGGTGTAGGCAGTCATGACTCCATTGGTAGTGCAGCTGTGACATTCGTGACTCCCCATGGTCACTTGAATATTCAAGACCCATCTCCCAGCTAAACTCTGAGATGAAATAATGTTTTAATCACACTGGGGAGCCAAAGCTAAACCATGTTGTTAACACGATTCTCAAATTCCTGACACTTCAGGTGTAGCCTAAATGGCAGTCACTGAAGTATTTACCAAACTGCTGGGGTTTAGCAGACTTCTAGGGACCCACAGCCCACAGCTAAGGAGCCCACAAAAGGTGCCTAGGAAAAACAAGCCATATTCTCTTTGGGAATAGATTAGATTTATAAGGATCTACATCTGTTTGTGCAGTTCCCCATTCAGCATCTCTGGGCTTGGAGGCTGTCCTCACTATTCTGCACATTTTGGTGGAGGAAAGAGATCATCCCCTGCCCTCACACCCAGAGGTGTCATGGGGACGCACCCAAACATGAGGGGATTTTTAGACCAAAAAGAGCATCCGATGTTTTGTCATCTGCTGCAGACACATTTTTAGGGAGAACATAAAGCCTTTTGGGTCAAGTAATATGGTAACTGCCAAATGATAGACAGAACTCTGCCAATGTGGCTCTTTTCGGTGTTCAACCACGACGTTTCTTCCACCCCTCTATGCAAGACCTAGTCACATGTTAGTGTGTGGCCATGGTCACACCAGCTCGGAACTAGACTGGTTTTATCCAGTATGGTAAGTCCTTAACAACAAAGTAGAGTCAACACCAGAAGTGGAATTCCCATTTAAGAGCAATTGAACCATCTTCTTGTGAGGTGGCTCACTAAAGCTTCCATCTCCTGCCCCACCGGACATAAGACACAGATCTCGGGAACCTGATGTTGAGAACGTCCCTACACCAAGCTGGCTGTAATTTCTTCTCCTCTTGTCCCCTACCAGGTAGCAGGAAAATAAATGTCCCCTTGAAAGATGGTTTTGACTGAAGCAGAGAAGCCTGTGTAGTTCTATGTCAGGTGAAGTTTCTTTGGCAACATCTGGCAAAGTTGCAGGATTTCTACACTCCGCTGAGATTTAGAAGAGCATATGGTTTCCACTACAGCAAAACAAATCTCCCCTTGAACAAAAAGCTCTGAAAAGGAGTGGGAAAAGGAAGATGAAAGATTCAAGTCTGTTTGTAAATTATGCATTATCCGTGCCTGTAATGCCCAAATGCCCAGAGGAGCCATAAATTTAGAGGTTTCAACAGAAAAGCATATAGCTGACACTTAACATTCGTAAAACTCATTACTATCCCTGGAGTGAAAATGAAGGGGAAAAACGGGGAATAAATAATTGAGAAGACAAGAATGTTTCATCATTTCCTTTTGCTCTTTTTTACCTTTTCACTACAGTTTCAAGACTAGTACAGGATTCGCATCCAGTGTGGTCTTAAGCATGAAAGGTGACCAGTGTTTTTCTGGTGCATCTGATTGCAAAACCAAAACAGTTCAGTTAATCTTACAAGTGCAGATCACACAAACGGAAACTTCAAATCTAAGATGTTTTCACTTTCAGCATTCAGTTCTGCATACGACACAGATACCAGTTCTGTAAACTAAATCCAAAGTCAACCTGGCCTGTCATTTAATTTTTGGTGCAGCTGAAATCTCACAAGAAAGAGTGCCTGAGAAAGCAGACACTGACCTTTCGGAAATTTTTAGAATACTTTTGATGATCCTCAGGCTCTGCAGTATTTTAAGACATTTTCTGTCATCTGTGCCTTTTTAAAAAGTCCTTTTATTCTTTTTCACCTCTTTGGCCTTTCTATATATTGCCCAAAATCCATAGAAGGGTTATTCTCAGAAGCCCATGTGACATTGGTCTCAGTAAGACAAGGAAAAGAGAGGAATGAGTGAGTCATGCAGAGCAATTTTGTCCAAGGATTAGATGCAAATAACTCTGGCAAAAATGTGTTTTTTGACACTCTTTCCACAGTCGATGCCTAGCATTGCACAATGTTGTGCTTTTCTGCTTTGTTCTCATTTCACTTTAAATCACACATGAAGTATCAAGAACAAGATGCACTCCCTCCCTCACAACTAGATGCAAATAGCGCCTTTCCTTTTCTTTTTCCTCCAGTGTAAAAAACACAGAGGGTCAGAGAACAGAAAGGAAATAGTAAGACTGAGGTCTCTTTCTTCACTCTAAAAGGCACCAATTTTAACTTAGTTTCATAACTAAAGGGCAGCCAGCCCAGGGGCTGTCTGCTGCTGGCAGCTGCCAAGGCAGGGCTGCAGCCGCAGCTGCCAGCTTCAGACAGGAGCATCTCATGTTCAGGTCCTCCTAGACTTGTCTCACCCCTGCTGCCTTCCACCCCAGCATCTTTGAGGGGTTTCTGCCCCAAAGGCAGGCTGCATGCTTATACTTTGGTCAGCTCCACATTTGACTGCTAAACCCAGATTCGCCCCTGCCTCTCTCCCTTCCTCTGCAGCACCTCACTGCCAGGAAACACAGGTTGGATCTCGCCTAGAACCAAGGGCAGCCTTTTCGTCAAAGTAGAGCCTGGACCTTCAGCTGTGCCATGTGTTTCAGGAAATAAGTGATGAATACTCCGGCTGGGGCACAGAAACCAGTGGGATGGCTTTGAAAAGCTCTGCTTTCCCAGCAGATGCCCCTGTGTGGAAGTCTATACACAAGCCTTCAAAATAAATCTGAGCAAAGTGATGTGCGGGACTGAAGATCCAGGCCAGGCTCACCTCCCAGTCAGCCCCAGTAAAGGGCAGGAGAGGCTACTGTTGCTCAGGAAGAGACTAGATACCCACATGCAAGTGACAGCATCAGTCACCTCTCCTCGGAGGCAAGTCACTTCTCTAAACAAGTTTTGGAATGGCTAGGCAGAATTAGGGATCCTGTGGTTGACTGTTCCCTTCCACTTTATTTGCCCTGGAGGAATTTATGGACCAAACTCTTTGAACATCTTCCCTGAGGCCAAAATCATCATGTAGATGTGGCAGAGATGTAGCTGAGGCCCCCACTCTCCCCTTTGACCACTGCTGCCAGCTGGGCACCTCTTCCTACAGAGCCCATCCCTGGTCCCAAAGCTCTCCTCCCTTTCCCCTGCTCGCCCCAAGAACTCTACCTAACACGCTCCGAAGAGCCAAAGCTCAGCCAGCAAATGACTCACAGATGCTATTGAATAGCTGTAAAAACACTGTGCACAAATGAACAACATGACACTTAGGGCTGCTTGTATTCCTGCCAGTCAAAAGGAGTCCACAGGAAAGCGCTCTGAGTAGTTTTACAGACCAGAATGCCCCATGGAAAATTATACATAAACACAAGAGATTGGCAATACAGTGCAGAGCAGTGTTCCCACATAACTTCATTTAGATTGCACTGAGATGGTATATTTTTGTATGTCTTGAAGAAAAACATCTTTCTCATTTGCAGAAGATAAATTTAAAACATCAGTGGTATGTTAGTGCCCAGAGCCCTTTATGCATCAGCTTTTACTATTCTAGTCCATGAGTCATAAGTTAGAGCATTTATCCCATAGGAACTTGTATTCCCTGGGCTACTCATTCAGATTGGCAGGTTTTGCAAACCAGCATGTAGTCCATAAGAGGCCGAAATTAAAAAAAGGGAAAGGTGACACAAAGAGGACACCTCCCCTTCCAGTAAAATAAACAATGGCAATGCAAAGCTCTATTTATTGAGGCAGGAATAGGTCTTTGCAAAGGAAGAGTGACTTCATGGACTGAGCAGCAAGGAGCAGAGGAGGCTGCTGAATCTGCCCCTGCATGTTGGGAGTTGAATTAAAACCACACTGATGGTGCAGGCTGCCTTGCTGTGCCACCCAGCCCAGGATCACTCCCAAACTGTCCTGCTGAAAAGCCAAGACAATGAACAAGTCTTGGTAGACATCAAGACCTGCCTTGGCATTCCATCTTGCTAACCAGCAACCTGCATGCCCAAATCAAGGTCTCATGTGCCTGGAGTATTGTGTGTGTATAGTAACATAAGCAATCACCTACTGCAGACTTAAGCCCACTGATGGAGATATCTCCCAGCTGACAGCTCAATGCCCTTAGGGCTGATGGAAACAGCAGGAAGCACAACCCATGTCACATGTGTTACAAAATGGTAACTGAACTTTGTTTATTAATGGGGCTGACCACAAGTCTAGAACAGAGGCATGTCCTGTCTGCTCCTTCATCACTGTGACACTGCTGTCCTGTAAGGAAAGGGCTCTGCAGTAGGAACCCTCGCGCTCCACCAGCAAATGACAAAAGAGTGGTATGTGGCCTGATGCTCCCTTCAAAAGGAATATTAACAGCTTCACACCATCATTTGTCCCAGGTGGTACAAAAGGTATAGCCTACCCACCGTTTTTCAGCCTGTGATCTGAGGACCCCTGGGAGAGTCCAGGTCCAAGGAAGACGATGAAAGAAAGCATGTTCATAAGTATTACATAGTGATCTGTAGATGTAATGTTTTCTAAAGAGTTCACAATTTTGCTAGAGGATGGTTAAGGAAGGATACATTAATCATAAAAGGATGGAAAATTAGTGTGCTAGATTTCAAAATACAAGATCATTGGTGCAGAAAACTGGATTTCTTTCTTTATACAGGCATAGGTACATATGATGTCATATAAACATCATGTTTAACAATAGCTTCACATATCCAGATGGCTGCATCAATCCATAACAACAGCAGTTCCCAGGAAGTATTCTTGTGGATTGTTGCTGAGTTCAAAGGTTCACAATGCATTTTGGATTTTGCCAGTGGAAGAAATAGATTGTTTCACAGGCACAGATGAAGGACCTTTTTGATCCCACGAAAACCAGGACTCTAGTCTTTCTTCGTATGTTCTAGATGCTATTGAACAGCTCAGATTCATTTTTTCTTCCCTCTGTAAAAAGAATTTTTCTTGGAAGAGTCTGACGCATTACCTTAGCAGAGAGCTTTGCATTTCCATGTAACTCAAGCAGATACACTCCGGTGTAGCTGCTCACCCTGATCATGGTTACTTAACCCAAATTATCCTGAGAATATTAACAGGCCACCTGAGTGAGAACTGGCTCATCCACATCTCCAGGAGGTTCATTGGGCTGTACTACTGGAACTGTTGGTGCACCCAGCAAGGTAGGGTAGGTGCATTGCGCCTCCAACATGATCCCACAACACCAAGCTCAGGGGAAAGGAGCATTTCTTCCGTGCTTCGCTACATTTGACAGAATGGGTAAGAAGACAGGGTGATATTAATTTTTCTAGAAGGGCATTTTGTTACACAATAAACAGTCCCTAGAGGACACGGACTCCTAGTCAGCAAGGCTGACATTTAGAGGTTTGACTAGAAGCCAGGGTGTGAAAAGTTTCAAATGGTTAGGGAGTTTAAATGTACAGTATAGATGATTTTCAGATACAAGGTCAAAGTTTCCTAACCTGGCCCCTATTGCTGTTCTAATCATTAACTGAAAGGTCCAATTTAGGCTATTTATATGTCTAGGTACTTAATTGTGCCTTCAAATCAAGTAGTGACACTAAAGTTACTTAAATAGTACCTATAATTATTTGTGCCCAAAAAAGAGTGGGAAAAGACAAAGAGCTCTTGCTGGGCCAGGCCTGCTCCTGGGCCTCTGCAGGGGCAACACAAGAACGCTGGAATAAACCCGTTTTTTTCACTATGTTTGCAAGTGTGATGCCCCCAGGGTACAGCTGCCACTCATCCCGAAGGCAAAGGGAAACCCACCAGCCTGTGGTAAGGTGATGGGGTTGGCACGGTAATGTCTGGCCACTGTATCCCACTGTACTCGACTGGGTCTGACATTCAAAGGATGCCCTCACTGAAAGGATGTGGAAGGTCTGCCAAGCTCTCCGGTTTCAAGTGTTTTCTTAACTTGCAACAGAGGTGCCAGTTTAATATCCTGCTATAAACTCAACAGCAAGGGTCAAGAGCTGCATCGGAAGAACTGGGGCAAACTTAATGAAAAGAGGCTTAAACATCTTGAAAGAATATGTCTGTGCAGGTCCAGGCACAGCTCAAGGCCCTGGGAAGGACCTCAGATGAGGGAGTATAAATCACTCAGGAGAAGAAGATGCCACCTCGTGGTCTGCAATACTCAAAGTGGGAAACGTCAGTAAAAGGAGTATTTTGGTTCCCATGTGAAACCAAGGAGTGTCTACCTATAGCAGTGGGGCTTGCAACCCAGTGTTAACTGAAACTGAAACCCAGCCCTGGCCCCTTCCCACCCACTACTGCACCAAGCTCCGGTCTCATCCTTCACTCATGGGGATCTGAAGTTGCCACTGCAAGCAGCAGTAAAAGCAGCACACCTGGAGTAAGCTGGATCCCAAATCCACCATCGGGATTCACCCCCCAGGTCCTGAGGAGGACAGGCAGCAGCACTTGTTTGAAATTAAATGCCTGGATTAAAAGCACGACTCCCAAGCTCACTGCTTGAAATCACTGTACCACAGATGAGGGTCTTTCCCACCCACCCCATCGTTTATTTTTAGGGGTAATATAAGCTTCTTTACAAGAGGGATGTTTTGAAACATTCCTTTCCTCTTTAACAATAACCAGAAGAAGTTTACAGCACGTTAGGTCTTAAGGAAATGAAGGAAGGATCTCCTGTTCATGGGGCTTTCGACTTGGTCTCTGATTTTGCAGGCATTATTTGGCAGTCAGGAACACTTGCACTTTTCCCCCTGTGTGGTTAGCAGGGCACACACACATACAAACCCTTCTGGGCATAAAAGTACAGATTTTGAACAACTTCTCCCTAAAATGTATCCACACACATATATATCACTAACGGGCTGTGCAGCGGCAGATGGTGCTGGGTGAGAACATGGCTAACGGTGTTTCAAAGTGTGTGTGTGTGACTGTAACTACTTGGTTGTCCAGGTTCACAGATTTTTGTTAAGAAAAATGGAAGCACAAACATTTGAAAATAAGTAGTAATACCTTATTAAAAGTATTTTGTAGTCTCTCTTGAAACAGGAAGGCAACTGTCAGGGAAGTTTTAGGGCTTGCATTCAGCATCAAGAACAAGGAGTGGGGAATACTGGATGTACAAGGACCTGGCACTGTCAGGCAGCTGTTACTGCTGGCACATGTGTCACTGAGACACACAGCCCTTCAGCTAAATGACAGCGATTCCAGTAGGAGACCCAGGAATGCATTTTATTTGAATGAACAGCTTCACCTTCTAGTTAAAGTCACAGTTAATAAATGGCAAGAAGTGCTTCTCAGCATGGGAACATTCAGGCACAGCCTGAACAAATGGGGTGCAGATTTTTTAAGGGTTTATTTTCATTCCCATTATAATATATGTCTCAGCTTGTAAATGCTTTTTATGCCAACAGTGAAAATTTCCATTTATATGGGTTGAATTGAGACTTTGCAATTCAGTGGCAGTCCAGCCACTTTTAAGCAGATGTTGATACGGTTTGAAACTTACTTAGCTGAGTGAGTGACAAGCTGCTAGAGCCTGATGATTTTCTGTGGCTGACCATGCAGACAGGATAGACAGACATCTAAACTGAAATATCATTTATTCCTATCAATGATGATAGGAATGATATTTTTCCTGCCTGTGTGTGCGTAGGATCGTATCATAAATACTTAAAAATGTAGGGTAACTGGCCTACATGCAAAGGAAATTCTGTTTAGTTCAGTGTAAGTTGTGGATCTAAACAAAAAAGGAAACAACAATAGAAGGCCAAGTACACCAACCAAACCGAGCAGATCTCAATGAATTCTGAGTGCAGAAATGCCGTTTCTCACATTTTGCAGGCCATGATGCAGGCTAACTCGGGCAGTGTGGCTGGGTTTTCTTTCAGCTATCAGCTAAGGCACAGTTAAAGGAAGCTTTCTTTACAGAGAGGTTTTCAATACACATAAAGGGCCAAGCCTTCTCTCAGATCAGCTGAACCCCAACGGGGCTGTCTGATCCTTCTCTGCAAAACAAGGACAGCTTATGTTCAGCAATTACATTCCTGTCCGTGAGCAGACAAGAGGCCACCGCCTTTGTCAGCCACTGCTCCTCAGGCTCCTCTTGCCTTTCAGTGGGGACGGTGACCTTTCTGACCACATCAAGATGCACCATCGCCATGTGCTCCACACGGGGCCCAGTGTGCAGCACAGCTTTTTTTCTAAGCATCACTGGAAGAGGAGCCAGTCCGTCTCCACTGATCCAGCCTGAGGACAGTGATGGACTGCCCTCTGGGCCTAATTACCTCTCCACATAGAGGATAAATAATCTGCATGACAACAGACTCCATTCACTCATGCCCTCCCACACCTCCCTCCATCCGAAGCTTAGCCTCAAGTGACTGATGGAGCAAGAGTCTGTGCGGATAAAACTGGCTCCCCTCTTATGGACTTGTGTTGGCCGTCCCAGACACACTGCAACCTCTTCCTTTTGGGGCAGAGCAGATACCCTACTAATTCAGTTAATCTATAAAGCACCTCGGTTTCCAGAGAACATAATTCCATTCATCTAAACAAATGCAGACCACTTTCTGTGACAAAATTCAAAGGACTTCAACTCACCATCCTTTGGGGACTATCCTATGTGGCTTAGTGGGATGAACCCAGGTTATTCTCCATTTATCATAATTCTCAACTACATTATATAGGGGCACCTGAGCAGCTTTCTAGAAATTTATCTTTGTCTGATCTTTTTCCTCCGACTGTGAAAGGAAACAAGTCAAGACCAGACAGAGATGACTCCTTACACACCTTTAGATCCCTGTCAGGGCTCTGTACCCCGCTGGTTGTTAGCTCTCATTGTTGTTCTAGTTCAGTGAGAGGAAACCACTCTGTTTACCCTAGCACATACCCACTGACTTGAAAATTTATTGTAAAAGCTGCCAACACTGTAAATCTCTCTTGTCAGCATATATCAGTCATGCACTGTTGTTAGTGCTTTGTCCATGCAAGCCCTATATTTCAGAGTTTAACCCATTAGAAAACCAGAACATGCAGTTTTCTGCCTGACACTTTCTGTAATAATACTTTCTGTAGCCATAGTTATCAGCATGCATGAAAGAGCTTTCTAGAAACAGCTCAAACTCTAAAACAGTCCTTGCCCAGGGCTGGACACAGACCCACAGACAAATAGAGCTCCATTGCTCTGAGCAAATAAAAGCAAAATCTGTTGGGACATAGAGGGAAAATGCAGAGGAATCATTTTGCTGCAGCATTTGCAGGGTTTAAGCAAATGCTGATATGTTAGACTTTGTCTAAACTAGTGAATGACAAGCTGTGACTTGCCGCTGGTTTTCCATGACTTTGCAGACAAGGGAACAAGCAGGATGAGAAACAAGATGCTACTCCTATGTAGCATTCTTCCCGGGCATCCTTCTCTTCTGCTGACTCTGCTGTACCTGGCATCAGAAAATGGGTCCACACAAATAGAGGGGAGCCACAGCAGCACTGCAGGGGATATAAGCCCACTTTATTACAGATGGGAAACCAGTGTATTCAAGTGCATTAGGAGTCCAGCTGCCACAGTAACACAGAACTACATTGTGTGCAGAACCACAGTTTGCCATCCCTGTAAAAACAGGCAAAAGACATTCCCTATGAGATCTGATAAGAACAGGAGCTGTTTGTTTAAATCTACTCCCTTGCCGACAAGGAAAAAAAAAAAAAAAAGATGAAATAGCAAACCCTTGAAATGCAAGTAGAGGATCATTATTCTCATTAGAGCAACAGTGGGCACTTCTCATAATGTGCAGTGAAACACTGGTGCTTGAGTGAATAGGACCAACTGTTCAGCCCTGGAACAAATTGCACATCAGTCTTAACCTAATAGGTAAGATTAATGGAATGTCATATAATGGGGGAAACTCAAAAAATTAAGGTAATTCGGCAGAAGGCAGAAATGGCTTGGAATCATAGTCCACCTAAGTGCATTTCATCCAAAGGATTACTGTCTCCAGTGTTTTAGCTAAGAATTATATTAATTTGAAAGCCATGCCTTACACAGACCTATCCTGTGCTTAAAGGCTGGCTTTCTGCTAGGAATGCTTACGACAAAACCTTTGCTGAATGTTTGCCCAAACATCTCACAGCCGATAGTAAAGCCAAGCATCTGGGGTCTCCAAGTGCCGTACCTCGCTCGTGTTTATGACCGGTTGACTTCTTGGCTCCAGCACCTGGATTTGTCAGGGCCTCTTAGCTGCTGCTGGGAATGTGCCCCAGCCGAGCCCGGCTGCTCTCCCTATCACCCCTTCGACAGATTAAAACACAACAGGGTCTGTTGGATGACTGACACATTCCTCCTCTGTCTGACTCTGAAAGGACTTCATTTAACAGCCCTGGAGCTGAGCTTTTGACTGACAGATTGTGAAGGGGAAAAGTCATTCAGTTCCATTAAGCTCAGTAACTGCTGTAGAACAAAACACCTTTAAAAAAAGGGGATGAAAAAAGAGCTGCAGAGAGCGGGGGCAGGAGCTTTAGGGAGAAAAAAGGAGATTCTTTTCAGGTTCAAAGACAATCTTTCCCTTTGCTTTCTGTCCATCAATGAGGGCAGCATTCCCAGAGGGAATACAGTCCAGTGCTCATTGGTGCCATTCAGCTGCCAATCTCCCTGACAGGGAGACCAAAGGGCCTCATGTTGCGCTGCGGAAACTGTCTGTCAGGCAATCAGCAGCTGCCATGACATCATCTGCCCTGTTTTTCTAGGGCTATTATAGGAGACCGGGTCCAGGAGCACTGCTCCAGAGCAGTATTCATATTTTCCTTTTGCCCCCCAAACCGAGATTTCTTTATGAAAAGAAATGCAGTCTTGGTTGTGCGACTGTATTTGGAGGAGAACTAACTCAGTGCCAAAGAGTGAGGGCTGCATGGCTTCAAAACAGTCTTTTTCCACTTGGAATATATCATCCCAAAGTTGCACAGCCCCTTGGTTATTTCTTATTGTAAACTGGGTTTTATTTTAAGAAATACTCCAAGTTAAATAGCAATGATGAACCTTTCTCCCTCTCTTTTTTCCCCAAAAAGCTTGCCTTGCTTAAGTCTCTCTGCTTTCGCTGTAACACTAAAGTGTTCACAGAACTGTTATTCTTATACATATATATATGTGCATGCACACACACAAATGCATCCATACAGAAGCCAGGTCCTGGCTGTATTTACATTGTCGGTGCAGTAGCTGAGGCTGCATTCCTCACTAAAGTGCTGCAGAAATAAATGATAGTGGGAGAGAAGTTAAGCATGAAACACAAACAAGCTACTGGCAGCAAGTGTGAAGTCTGGCAATAAGCAGGACTGGGACGTGCTGCAGTCAGGACACACCACTTGGGCTGTCCCCTCTGTCCTGTCGCAGACCACCAAGAACCAGTAGGCACTGGTGGGGGAGAACCAATATTGGGAAGCTTTAGTCTTCCTGGTCCTCCAAGTCCTTAACTGTAAGAGCAATATGAATAACCTTAGTACAGTTGACTTTGAATTAATCTGTGACTTTACATCACACTGTGCTTACTCAGGTGAAAATACAGGTGAGCTAAAATAATTTTGCCTGACTAAACTTTGCCTACAAACCAAAACACGGACTGGTCCTGCCTGGCACAAGCAAGATGCTGCAGACTCATCTCCTCCATGCAATGATCACAGCTGTTGTCCTCACACTTGCAGGACCCAGCTCAGTGAGCTGACTCCTGCTCCAGTGCTGGGAGACCGATGCTGGGAGAGCTGGTGACATGAAAAAGAAATGAGACACAGAGAGAGAGGCTGCAAAAGGTGCCTCAAGTTCTCACACCACACCCGGGAGAGGGCTGGAACATCACGGCCAGAACCTGTTCTCGAGGAATACCTACAGGACTGCCGTGCTCTGTTGAGTGGTCACAGCTCTTCTCTATTCCTTATCTTGGCTGGTTGGTCTGTCAGTTGTTTGGTTATTTGGCCTTGGGCAGACATTAGTACAGGCACTAGCGCTGAGGCCAAGCTGAACAAAAGGATTATAGCTCAGCTCCATATGGAACTATGCACACGCTTGTTCCCCTGCCAAGGTCCTGCTGCATGAGCCATTTTCGGCTGTTAAGTCCTCTGTCTTGTTTCAGTAAGGGATTATTGCAAATCTTCACACATTCCACATAGACCTTACGAGACAGTCAGACACTGGATGGACTTGCACGCAAAGACATCCTGCTGCTGCTAGGGTCAGAATGTCTCCCTTCTTTCATTATTAGTTTTATTTTTACAGCCCTGCCAAAGGTCTGCAAGTCTTGAGCAGCTACCATTTCACTCTCCTCCAGCAAGTTGTAGTCTGATACTCCAGCTATGTTTGCTCTGTACATTCAGGCATTATTCTTTCTCACCTGGCAATGAGCCATGCTAATTAAGACAGACTCCAAGCACACACACACAAAACCCCACGGAAACCAGAGATGCCAGATTTCAACATCAGAAGCATGCAGGGGGAGAGGAGTAATGATCACTCAGGCTTCCCTCTTCTCTGTGCCCTTTTCTTCACAGTGAGGAAGAAAAATGCTGTGATTTAGTCTTCTGGCATTCATAGCAAGATGGTGCTGGTGCAGTAGGAAGCACAAGTAAATCTTTTATGAGATTTCCTGGTCATATCTGTTAAGGTTGTCCTTAAGAGAAGAGTAAACCAGAGTGACATGGGCCAACAGGGACAGTCCTACATAAAATCATTGGGTAAAGCCCTGCATGTGGTGGGTCATCAGAAATGGGGAGACCTTTACCCCATTGTACATCTGAATTTCAGCTGTCAGTGGAGTGGAAGTGGTTACTCACTGTCCTAAGGGCCAAGAGTCCATCTCAGAGTCTGAAAATGTGGAGATACTCTCTTGTATGAAGCCTCCTTTCACTTTGAGATGAGAGTGAATGAGAAATGAGATTTGATGTGAACAGAGACACACCAAAGTAGAAGGACACCATATATCCATTACTTCATCCAGCTGGCTTATCAACCCACTTAGTATAAAAATATAAGTCTATATCCTCAAAGGTGTACCTCCTGCACAGATTCCTATTGCCATTCAGTAAACAGAAAAATGATGTTTAAAAACCTTTGCAGGTCAGGACCTTAGTGGTTAAACCTTGAACCCAAATAAGACTGTATTAGAAGTCCTTTGACAGTATTCTATAGCAGACTACTTAAAAAAACCTATTTTATATGCCCTTTAAATACTAAATTCATAATAGGATAGATCTTATTCCTTTGCCAGTGTCCCTGCAGCAAACAACAAAGTTGCTGTTTCACTATTTTCTGGTTTTAAATGCACTATAATTATGTCTACTTCTAGTTTTTTTAATGTCTTTGTGCAGTGCATTTCATTTTCGAATTATTCAGGAATGCTTTTAGCAAATCCTTTGCCAAAACCACTCAGTTTTCTTGTTTCTATGGATAACAGGAGCTTACAGGCTTTACAGCAATTCAATTTTTTTTTGCTAAAACTTTATATGAGTGGTGAGACCTAAGGTGGGGTCCTCCACATAGCCTCAGTCCAAAATACTCCTTAAAGAAAAAGAGAAAAGTTTCTCTCTCCTTCAAATGCCAAACGTGAGTCTCATAGAGAGAAGTCAGGAAGAGTGTGGCTTCTCACTGCTCCCCAGCCAGTTCTTCTGGTAAAGGAATGTCTAAAAGCTCATGGAGTTCCTCCTATTGTGCTACAACTGCAGTACTGTCTCTTCCAGAGCCTAAAGTGCCATGGTAACTGATAACAACAGCCCAGTTAATCACAGCCTGCACGTGGTGGGCACACAGAACACGACAGGGGGAACAGATCCCTATACTTCTAATAGAATTAACATGTGGCTGTGGCAAAATTGAAGCCGCAGTAGAGGTAGGAGCTGAAGGTTTGTCTTTCCGTGTTTCACCATGGGGTATCTCCCTAATACAGTGACACTGTATTGCCACCATGACTAATTGTCTGCTGATAATTTCCTTGCTAATGAAAGCAAATTTTCACTAGAAGAAGAGATCATACTGTTTCTCAGAAATGTTCTCCATTTGCTATCCTCTCACATTAAAACTCAATATTCTAATTACTTCCATCTAAAATGAAGATCGAGGGATAACTTTTAGCCATGCATTTGGTCATTTTCGATGATTTTGTCAAAGATAGATGTCTGTCGCTTCAGCTGGAAGTTTCTCATTTTCATCACCTCTAAAAATCAGATCACAAAATCAAATTCTGATATCTAGAATTATTCATTCAAATCCACATTCATATAGACACCTAAAAAGAACTGACTTGAATGCCAGTATCTATTTTAAGTTGCTGAGAGCTTCAGGTATTCAGAACCAGGGAAATCAGGTGATAAGAAATGAAGCTAATGTATAGATTTAGAAAATGGTCTATAAGTACTTGAATATACTAAACTCTACCTCTTTATCCTGTTTTTATCTTAGGATTCCTCATGTCACCTACACTAATCTGAGTTTCATACACAGGGCCAACTTTAGGATAGCATGGACCACAAAAGAATGTCAAGTACTTGCTTTTGCACTGTACTGCCTGCTCAGGACTGCAATTTTGTTTGGTATTGCCAAAAAAATGCACACATTCTTGTGCTTCCTTCTATACAAAATCTTTCCTGGTAAAAAATATATGAATATGTTTTGGATAAGCATTCCTTCACTGTTGAGTATTACCACATCTCCATCCCACATCCCCTCAGGCACACATTCACCAAGCAAAAAGCACTGATATGGGTAGCCCATGATCAGCAGCCAGCAGGCTCCTGTTGGACTGAGTGAATCTGTTTGCTTTTCCATCTGCATGGGCACTCATTTGGCTTTACCTCCTCTATCCAGATGCTGATTTTCCCCAGCTTTGTAGGAAGCTGATAATCTCAGAACCTTTTGCCTTCTGTCAAATTTAGTTGAAATTGGCCTCTGGACTCAAAAGTTATTAGGAGAAAAACCAACATAAAAATGCAATCACGTTCACTTTATTTTTTGCTAATTCATTTCTGCAGGAAAAACAGCCAGCCAGGGATTGGACTCCAAGTGTTGCCTTCTGTATTAATTTCGACAATGAAAATACCAATATCAACCACAAGACATGCTTACAAAAGTGAGGGCCCTGGAGAACAACAGCACAACAGACAATGCTTCCTGCATTTGGTTGGCCACTGCTGCTAAACATGAAGACCCAAGAACGGGATATATTGGTAAATCAGTGAGCAGGAAGCAATGAATGAGCAGAAGACTTGTGCTCTGAGAATCGATGAATACCCAGGCTATTCATAGCTGTCTGTTTTTCGTGGCTTCTGATCTCCCTCATCAGCATTTAGGGTCAGGTTGTTCAACTCTTCATTCTGCATTTTGCAAAAAATCCCCCTAAAGCCAAAGTGATTAATGCTGAGCGTAGAGATTAGCTCTTTAATTCCAAATTATCAGCACAGCTATGAGTGCAGAACAAGGCCAAGGAGAGGGCAACGGGGGTTGTACTTTGTTACCCATGTTAGCCTTGATCCAGTCGTTGAAATGGAAAGCTACCAGCTGTGGTAAGAAACTTTAAGAGTACAGAAGATGCAACTGAGCACAGGAGAAAGGGTGCCCTGAAAGGCTTATGCTTTCCCTGTGTCAGCATTGAAATAGGATGTGATAGCAGCAAACGTACTTATATTCTTCTCCTGAACACATTTGGGGAATAGGCGTTACTTTTCCAAGGGAGGGCAGAAAACTTCAAGTAAATAATATCAGGTTTTATTTACTTCAGATTTGAATCTCTATCAATTATTTAATATTTGCAAGGCAACCCACCATAATTAATCTGTCACAGAAGACTGTTTACTCTTTACCAGTGACATTAAACTCTCACTGACATACAACCAAGCCCTTGAAGATCCAGCCAGCTAAAAGGTTTAGAAATCTTAATTTATTTTTGCACACTGCAAACAAGTCTATTTAATTAGAAAAACATGCCTGAAATTTTAGTCAACATTAAATCAATTTTTTTTCTCTAATAAATGATTTAAAAATTACTTGGGAAAACATCTAGCACTCTGAGTAAAATTAGTGTGAATTACATTGTTTGACTAAAAGACAAATGTGTGATTAAAAAGATAGCCCTTGCGCCAAAGCACTCAAAACAGAAAGCAGAAGCCTCCAGCTGCTCATGGTCAGGCAAACAGCATGGTACAGCAAATTGTCAGGACAATGGCAAGTACTGTGTTGTACAGTGTGCCAGAGAAACACATCACCTCACCACGGGGAAGCCCCAGATTACTGTAGTTGTGAGACTCCCTTGTGCTTGCAGAACTGGAAAGCCCTAGAGCCCACCCACATATTTCTCTGTTGAGCGTTTGCAGGTGAACTGTTATAATTGTTATTTTCCTACATTAAACACATGGCTTCAGGTGTGTTCATTGATTCATGGTCTATGTGAATTCTCTGGAGCAACTAGTCATATCAGTGCTTAGGTTTGGAGGAATGAAAGGTCTCAGGCATGCTAACTGGATCTTCGAATCGTACATGAATATTTCCCCTCTAGGACATGCATCAAATTAGGAATAATGAAAACCTCTACTCAGTTGCCAGTATTATATATAAAAAAGTTTCACATTTCTTTAGTTAACTTATCCACAAAATGCAACTGTAATGGTCGTACTATTCTAGCAATAGTCTACTATTCAGACTGTTCAGCTCTGCATATGTATTTTGATTTACTCCCTGCTTCTTTCTTATGACACATATAAATTATGGCTTATGCCATAACAAATGACACCTTTCCATTTTTAAATATACGTTGGTTTGTTATAGGAGGCACTTTTTTCTTCTTGCTCTGACTATCCCTTATGTAACTTGACCACTTCAGCCAGTTTCCCAGATATCATGTTGGCTTCTAAAGTTTTGGGTTGGTTTCTATGACAACGGTCAACTTCCTGAACCTTAATTGCTCTTTCTCATCATCCTTGTAAACTTTCTCCTTTGAGATATATAGAATAAAAGATGAAAAGACTGAAAAAGCTCTTTTGCATGGAAAGGTAATTCTGTACAGTTGCTGAAGTAAGCACTAATTTGCTTTTCTCAGTATTCAGGGTTTTTTCCAATAGTAAAGCCCATTAAATGCATGTGGGAGAAAGCTGACCTTCCTCACAACAAGGCGTGCAACTACAAGTTAAGTTAGACCTCTATTTATTTTTCATCTCAACATATTTAATAAAGTTATGGAGAACATAATTGTTCATTTTAAATTTACTTAGTGTTTGCAGATATTGCCCTGTCATAAAGGCAACCACCTACAGGTTAATGCTGTCTGAATTTTCTAAATGAAAGTAGTATTTTTATGCCTTCACTAATAATAAAGCCATGAATCCTGCCTATGTGGGCATTTCTGTTGACTTGAAGAGGGAATATGAAGAAGTTACAAACAGGTCCAAGAAACTAATGAGTTAAGATGTGCAAGCAAATTTCCTGACACCTTTCTATTAACACTGTAAAGAATTATTTAACCAGAATATAGACAGGGTAAAGATTTTAAGGTTCCCAAAATCTAGAAAGTAATCTAGACAGGTCTGCTTCTGAGAATAGACAGAGAAGTTCCTTTCACATTTAAAAGTATATTTCTCTACAAATCTCAAAGGACAGAGAATCCTTGGTCCAGTGAAAGTCTTAAGCATGTGCTTAACTTTAACATATATGAATGGTTCCGTTCACTTTATTAGACTTGGATAGGGTAAATCACAGTCTTAAAGGTAAACATGTATTTATGTGCTTTTTGGACTCAGATTTTAAATGGCATTTCTATTTATCCAATGCATACATTTCCACCTCCCTTTTTTCTATATCCCTTTATAGCACAGGCATAAGAGACGTAATACTGGCTGACTTAACAGGAGCCTTAAATCTGCATTTCATGACATCTGTGAATTTTAAAATCACAGACTTTAATTAATGTAAGGAGTTAATGTTTCCACTGAGTATAAAACAGCTGGATGTCATATGCCATGATTTATTTACTCACTGAAGAAGATAACTTTTGTATGTTCCTTGAGTTTTTACTTCTTGCAAGAGTTCAGGTCATTTTGCCAGCAGTGGAAATACACTGTGGTGCCCCCAGAATCCCAGCACTGCCCTCGAAGCTCATATCTCCAAACCGCAGTGGAAATCACTTGGGTTGTTTTTCCCCAGTCAAAAGAGTTGTTTCTCTCTGCTTTCAAGCATGATATGGAATTATTACCATTTGGATAACTGTGTGGAGACCAGAATCCAAAGCCAATTAGAGAAGGATGATGTAAGGCTGCTAATTTACAATTACCACAACACCTGTGACATTTATAAATATTACCTCACAAAATTCCTGTGTCCTTAGGTAAATCCTTATATTTCACTCTTGCAAAATGGATCACATATGTTCCCTGCTTTTGTGACTTGACAAACATCTTCATATAAAGCAAGCCGCTTTAAAACAGTTTGGCATTTAAAACATTTGACAAGCAAGACTGTTCCTAACATTTTACTGCTGTAATTAAGAATCAGGAGAAGCTACCAAACTTATGGTTAACTAAAGAGTCTGCCTAAGTGCCAGGAAATACATGACAACCAAACACAGAGAGATTAAATCCTGCAATATAAGGGGCTATGATTTAAGCAATGCATAAATCTATCAGTACTGTCTCTATATTAAAACAGAACTGTTACCTTTATCATTTGTTTGGACCAATAATTCCTACAGTATAATGTTAACAATGTCATTGGTCCTTTTTAATGGTAATAATAATGGTTTCCTGACGGTATCAGATGGGTTCCTTCAGCCTGGGAAAGCTTTGGTTTCAAAATATTTCCAACATTTATTCCCTGGAAGACTGTGAACTGAAATTACTCTTTCTACAAGAAGGATGTGAAATAGCTTTACAGCAGTAGCAAATGGTGTCCAGCCTGTTCTTTCAGCCCTAAATGGAAGGAGGAATATTGAGGAAGCCATGCAAAAACTCAAGCTGCCCAAGGTATTTGCTTGTACGACAGTTACAGCAGCTTACAAAGGTACTTCCTGTCAGGTTTTTGTCCCCGTCATTCAGCTGAAAAGTAGCAAACTGACCCAAGGAAAGCGCCCTGGGCCATTTCCTTCTGAAATATAGGAGGTGAACTTCAATATGAAGATAGTGGCAGCTAATAGCAGGGAGACAAAAACTTAATGCAATGTTATGATTGTTTCACAGGCACTGGTGGTGGCAATGCTATTTTAAAATCTTCATCTCATTGCAGGCCATTTCCCCACGACTGCAACAATGTAAAGATTACTAATTACACTGGGGCTATTTCTTCAATTACATGGATGGGTGCACAGTAAGATACAAATGCAGGTCATGATGCTGTCAAGCCCAGGTCTGGTTGTTAATAATAACATAGATATCCCTGATTTTTCCTGTGCTACTTACTGAGGAATTAATGGCATGCAGATTGCATAATGGGGCTTAACTCAGAGATCGCAGCCCAGAAAGCCAACCGTATCCTGGGCTGCATCAAGAGGAGCGTGACCAGCAGGTCGAAGGAGGTGATCCTGCCCCTCTACTCTGCTCTCGTGAGACCTCACTTGGAGTATTGTGTGCAGTTCTGGTGTCCTCAACATAAAAAGGACATGGAACTGTTGGAACAAGTCCAGAGGAGGGCCACGAGGATGATCAGGGGAGTGGAGCACCTCCCGTATGGAGACAGGCTGAGAAAGTTGGGGCTGTTCAGCTTGGAGAAGGGAAGGCTGCGTGGAGACCTCAGAGCAGCCTTCCAGTATCTGAAGGGGGCCTACAAGGATGCTGGGGAGGGACTCTTCATTAGGGACTGTAGTGACAGGACAAGGGGTAACGGGTTCAAACTTAAACAGGGGAAGTTTAGATTGGATATAAGGAAGAAATTCTTTACTGCGAGGGTGGTGAGGCACTGGAATGGGTTGCCCAGGGAGGTTGTGAATGCTCCATCCTTGGTGATGTTCAAGGCCAGGTTGGATGAGGCCTTGGGTGGTGTGGCTTAGTGTGAGGTGTCCCTGCCCATGGCAGGGGGGTTGGAACTAGATGATCTTAAGGTCCTTTCTAACCCTAACTATTCTATGATTCTATGATTCTATAACCTATTTATTCTCTGATATTTTTTTTTTTTGCAATATTAAAAACCAAATGAGAGTAAAAGTGACTATCAAACTCAGTTAAATTCCACTCTTTATTTCAGTGGGATTTACATGAACTAATGACCTTGCCTCTGACTTTAGTTGCACCAGCATAGACCCTGCAAAAACACCAAGAGAACTATTGAGAATTCACACTAATACAAAGTGGAACTTGAACTTGTCCAATCATCTTCAAAAGTAATTGCATCTCTCTCCCTTTTTCCCAGTCTCTCTTCTTCTGTCTCTCTTGTCTTCAATCTCTACCTGAAATGTCTTTCATGTCTTTCATGTCCTTCTCACATATCTACCTCCTTTTGGAACAAAAAAAATAGGTATGAGTAATCATGCCACCTCATAATATTATATATTGACAGGTATTTTCCTCCTGTTATACTTGGCTAAAAATTATGCTTGAGTCACATGCCAGTCCCAGTTTATCTTTCCAGATTCAATTTCAGATGAAACACCTATCATCTTGATGTTTCTACAAATATTTATGTCAAAGAGAAAAGTCTCATCTGATTGCCTATGGACTCAACGAAGATGTGCAGCCATGGTTTAGCCAAAAGACAGAAGGACTTTCATAAATATCCTAAATTCATAAAAATACTAAATGTGTCCAATTCTATTTGTGGGGTCAATTTCCACGTTTAAGCCTTTGAGTACCTCTTCTTCCAAAGTTGCTGTTTTTCCTGCATCAGGGAAAGACTGCCTCCAATTTGCAATCTAAGACTCTCACGTGGAGGGGCTTAGGAATAGGTGATTGTTGATAATGAAATATTTTACTATACAAGTGTTCTTTAATTTGTAATATCATCTGGAGTACCTTGGTTCTTATCCCAAAATAGCAACATGGAGATGAAAGATTTCTTAGACATCAAATAACCCACAAAAAGTGACTTTCTTTTTTGCGATGAAACACTGTGAAGAGGGAATGGTAGTGTGATAGATACCCTTGGAGGAAGGCAGAGTCAAGCCAAAAGGACAAAAAGTCAATAAATTACAGAAGCAAACTGAAAACATGGACACAAGGATTTCAGCTGTATAAATCATGGCAGCTCCAATGGCACTGCACTGATTTATTCTTTCTGTGAGCCTCGCCAGTTGAGCTATGCTGGCTGACTCACAGATGATACAAAGAAAATTAAAATACTCTGAGGTTAATAGCCAGTACTCTGTCCCTCCCCACTGTGCTCCTGGTATTGGTTACCAAATCTGAAACCTCATCCTGGTGTATGAAATGAGAAGAATGGAGCTGTGTTGTGAATGAAATCAGGACTGCCAGTGAGACAAGGCTTACCTTCTCCCCATCTCCTCTCATTTCTGGTATTCCCAGGCAGAATCAGTATCAGATTTTATGGGGACCCCAGGCAGAGGTTAACGTATGGGCTCTTCTCCCTTCCCATGTATTAGGTGACTGAACATTACCCAATTTAGTGTGGTATGACCCTCTGCCCATGTCCTGGGCCCTTGGGCAAATATTCTGGGTATTCACCTCTAAAGATAGCTCTTTCCACAGGTCTACAGCAGAAATTCACCTGTTCCAAAACAAAATTTCTGGCTTTATTTCTCATATTAGCAGATGTGTCCTTGTCTTTTTCAATACTTCCAACTATTTTGCTGCTTCTCTCCTGTTTCACTCCTGAGGATGCAGTAATAGCAAAGTTGAAAATCAGAAATAGCAGAAATCAAAAGAGCCCTCAGATCACCTCACCCACCTCCTGAATGTTCCCCAGGGCACCTTCCCCAAATTTGTTCAATCCTGCTCCCTATGACTTTACTAATAGGGCTTTCAGCAACTTCCTTTGGTAGACAGCTCCACGGTGTTGTATTTCTGAAACTTGACAATGGCTATTATTGCTCCTAAAGGGTGAAAATTAGGAATTTTGCTTTTCAGTAATTTTCTCCTCCATTAATAGAAACTCTAGCCCTAAATTTCAGTTGACCTTCTAGGTCACTATTAATCAACCTTATGTATCATTTGAAACTCCAAGACATAATCTTCACCTTTTTAGTCCAGAGTTTTAAATTCCAGAAGTGGGTTTAAAAAAACATAAACATAGTAAATACAGCATAGAGTAACATGATATGAGGATATCATATTCTTGACTAGTACCACTGGTCACTGTCAAACGCTGCCAAAGAATTACCCAAGCCTGAGCTTAGAAGCCAGGGAATAGTGATCCAAGAAGCTTCTTGGGAATTAATGAGAAATCACATGGCAATATTCCAGCAAAACCAAATAGATACATAACAAATGAGGCCAAATTCTTCACTCTCTTATTCCCTTTACAAGTTCTTTGGGCAGGAAGTGCGCTTCTTTCTTCATCTGGCATAGAGATCTCTATTGAAGTTTACCAAGTTGTATGCAATTCAGAACATAAACTACTAGCAAGGTGGATCCATTTAAGCTTTGCTTGAGTAGAATATACATGAAGGTAGCATATCTTCCCTTTGATCATGACACAGTGCCATGCCTTTCAGTAGGAACTGGAACTCTTTTGAGTTGTCCCCAGGATTCCCTTCCTCATTGGGATATCTGGAGAGCTTTGTTCACCCCAAGACTTCAAATATTTTACTTTCATTCTTAGACTACATTTCAAGTGTGTTCATAAGGGTAATGTTAAGGGGCTGAGGATATCCCTGGACCCCATGACACACCAGGATAATTATTAGCCCAGCATACAATAGGAGGTCATAAGAAGTGCTTGAAATGGCCATTGTTACAATAACCAGGGACAGAGCATGAAGACCCTGTGCCCTCTCCTCCCACCCAGCCTGACTTTTTCAGAGTAATCTCCCACAATCTCCTGAAGATTATGTCATTTCTTCTGCATATTTCTAATGTCTGTATCTATAAAACAAGGAGCCCCCAGGACTAACCTGAAGTGGCTTCAATGTGTGGTAACATTATCGTTCACGGTTCTCATACCTTAGCCCTCAGCTTTGTAGTGACAGAACAGGCTGACCTATTCTTGTTTACACTGCTATAAATACAGTGACCAACTTTTTGCATGTTCTGAATATACTTCATTAATGATCAGAACTGTGTCAAAAGTGAAGAAAAAAGTTTTCTCATAGCCCTATCAAATGTCTGAGTCTGAAATATATTCCAAAGGCATGCCTCAAAGTCTCCAGTCAGATACCTGGGCAAAGACATGGACACCTGAAAATAATACAGGATCAGATGAGGGGCGCACATCTGGCCAGAGATTCAGGGGATGATAATTTTCACTGATGCATGAGTTTTGGCTCTTACCCCAGGCAACTGATCTCCTATCAGCTAACCATGAAAATTGGTCACATATGTCTTCTGAACTCTTCACTCCCTCGATTTGACAGGGTTCTGTACACAAACATCTCCCCTGACCCTTTTTAGTTTGTCTCACAAATATTTTATCCCAGTGATAGAGGGTGACCAAACAATTTAGAGTAGATTAGGATAGGGTTTAGTGGAAAATAAGAATTGTAATGTAATCATATTAAGAAAAGGGGGATTTTAACAGGAAGATGAGAGGAGAGATTTCTTTGCAGACCTTAGGAAAACTAGGTTGAACTTAAAACCAAAATTACGTTCAAACTGTAGGAAACAAACCTGCCTTGGGCATAATTGTCATTCCTGTCTCCAATTTGTGAAATTTTGTAGTATGCCAGAAAGGCAACCGAAAGTGTACAGGTTGAACAACTAGCAGTGTAGAAAGCTTAGTCCTTCTGCAAAGCTGGTATAAGCCTTCTCATAAAGGCTAAACCAAAGTCAGACCTGAGGTCAAGAGGAACTGAAGCTCAGTTTGGATGAAGCTTTGAGTAACCTGATCAGTGGAAGATGTCCCTGCCCACAGCAGGGGGAGCTGGACTAGACGATCTCTAAAGGTCCCTTCCAACCCAAACCATTCTGTGATTTTGTGAAGACATCCTATCTTTCTTAGATGACACTTGGCATTTTTCAGAAGCTAAGTTGGTCCAAACACAGCAAGCAATTTATTAGCAGCTGTGTGCTGCTGACTGGTTCATATTATTATTATTATTATTCACTGTAATAATTCTGTTAGCAAAGATACAGAGAAGAGGTACATTAACTCTAGGCTGTTTTCTGCACACACACATACGCAAAATTAGAAAGTTAAAGTTATTGTATTTTCTGCAGGAGCCACAAAAGTTGACTTGAGCACAGTGAGCAGAGCCTGGTTAGGCTGAGCCCACAGGAGGACTCTGGGAAAGTTTCCTTCTTCAGTGGCATCCTGGAGGAAGAAGGGTCATGCATTATTCCCACCAGCCTCAAGCCACTGTCACTACTACCACAGCCCATTTTTCCTTTCAACAGAGACGGGTCATGTGCAGAAAGAGACCACTGCCCACTCTTGAGAATGGGATCTATATGATTAGATAGTCACCCTCCTGGCATAATAAATCATTCTCTCCTGTGCTCCTATTGCTGAATACTTCCAGTGTTCAATATTTCAAGTACTTCTGTTGGTCAAAGCCCATACTGATTTTCTGGAAGTAATTTCATTTGCATTATACTTGTACAAAAACATGATTTATTTTAAATGTCAGGAGTAAATTATAGTTTTACAGATTTTGTAGAAGGTTTTTCTTCCTGACAAAATAAATTATTCTTCCCCCAGAATTACCAGGTTTCCTCAGGTCTTGGGTTTCCTCCTCTTTATTTAGAAAGCCACACATATGTGTACACTAAATATTTATGAATATAATTTATGAACCCAGTTGTCTGTTTCTTGCCAAAAGTAAGAAGCTGGCCTGTGTGTGGTCTGAAAAATCCTAACTATGACCAGACTGAAACCACGGAGGTGATGGCAGCTTCACATTCATTGGGAAAGACATCCAAAAATTCCATATATGACATAGAAAATATGTCCTAAATAATAAGGACACATACATCATCTCTAAGCTAACCAGGCTGTTAATTCAAAATAAAAGACAATAAGGGAAGTTAAGCACAAGACATTTGTCAGCAACATTACAAAAGACATAAGAACTGAAAAAAGTGTACTGTTTTCCTGGCTGAACTGATTTATTTTGCTTTGGTGTATTTGCCTAATGGCTTATTGTTATCTTTAAACAAGGTGATTTGGGCTTCCACTCAAAAATTAAAGACAGTCTCTCCATTGAGTGTATGAGAAGCTGGATGAGGCCTCAAGATGGGACACAACACACTCAGGTGACCTCCTGAGACTCTCATTGCAGATGATCCCAAATAGTGGTTTTCATTGATTAACATACAATTCTTCACAAGCAAATATGTCTTTTATCCTAGGAAAATATAGAATGATCAGGAACAAGTCACTGGTATTTGCTCTTCACAATAAGAAAAGACATCAAATTAATATTCCAGAAATTACAAAACCAAAGCTTTGCACAGGGTCTTTGCTATTCTCTTGGATTTATCAGGATAGAATTCCTCCCAACCAACTTTTTTATATGAGTGAAGCTAAGAACTAAAAATATTTTAAAACTAAGTTAAAAGCAATATAAAAGATTTGGGGTTTAGTTTCAAAATAATCATTCCTGAAAGTTTAACAGAGTGATGGGAGCTAAAGAGGTAATCACAGGGAGTGGACTTTTCTGAAGCCATTATTACCTCATTCCCACTGGATGCGGAATGGGAGAAATGCATTCTGGCATCATGCAGTCCCCCACTTTGTGTTTACTAGCTTTGCTTGTCTTTTGAACTGGGGAGTTCCTGCTTTCTTGACTCTAGTGTACAATTTACTATGTAGATCAAATACTTATAACTAGGTTGCTTTTCATGTTCCCCTAGGTGCTGCATTTAGCCTGTTTTATGAGATTTTGGTGAAGAGCAGCATATCCTATAAATTCAGCGTTTGAATTCCACTGGGACTCATGAAGTATCAGTTTGAGGATTCAGAAACTTTGTTAGATAGCAAAATTCTCTGCCATCACATATTGTGCCCTTAATTAAGGGAACTTTCCTGTTTACATGGTGGTTAAAGAAAATTGCTGATCATAGATCTGCAGCTAATCACGCGTTCTTTAGAAAGGCAAACAATTTTATGAATAAGACATATGTTTGAAAGCTCCCAAAGTAAAGAAAGAGGTCTCTCGGCATTGAGTACTTATCCACATAAACAAGGAACACCTTCAGGTCTGTCTCTGATAGTCTATGGATCTGTGGCTACTATAAATGGATAACCTTTACAGGCTATTAGTTTGGTTTTTGTTAACCCACAGAATTAAACCCAGGGGCACATTTAGAAGGCTTTTTCCAGTCTGATCTTCCAGTGACCCCTCATTCTGCCTACAGGAGTCCAAGTATTTCTAAGATGAATACATAGTCAATTAGTTATTTTTATGCAGTTTATCTTAATGGAAATTCAATCAAACATCACAACCTTCTTGAGCACCATTCTGCACCATTGTGTCAGACTCTGGAGAAGTCATGAAGTAGTGCCCTTAATGAACTTTATAAAACACTTATGTGCAGTGCTGCCACTATAAGCCTAAAAGAGCTCCTTAATTAGTTCTGTAAGAGAGAAGCCAATGCAACAACACCTGTACAGGTTTTCAGATCCTGCACTTCCCACCTTGTTTTTTACGGGTTGAGAAATGCCAGTTCAGCTGGCCTATCATGCCATCCTAATTTCTCAGTCATTTAACAATGCTCAGATTTGGTGGGGATGGTTGTTGTTGTTTTCATCCTGATATTAATTTATTTTTAAATCTACTCCAAGCTTTCCCTTGTAAAAGACCTAGTAAGTCTATCATCTCTGGGTAGTCCAAACCTTTGCTATAAGGGAAAGCAGTGCCCTAGGGAAGTGCCTGAGAAAGAATTTGCAGATTTAACTGAAAAGTCTCAAGGGGAAAAAAAAAAGTAACAGAGAAGCTCCAACAAAAGCAACTTCACATTTGCAGCTATTTGCCTCTGATGTTTTTCCTTCCTCTGGAAAATTACATTTTTAGCTAAGTTTGGCGTATAAGTGGACCATATAAGCATTGGATCTGATTTACTGAAAAATACAGAATCATATCATAGAACCATAGAATGGTTTGGGTTGGAAGGAACCTTAAAGCTCATCCAGTTCCAACCCCCTGCCATGGGCAGGGATACCTTCTACTAGAGCAGGTTGCTCCAAGCCCCATCCAACCTGGCCTTGAACACTGCCAGGGATGGGGCAGCCACAGCTGGGCACCCTGTGCCAGTGCCTCACCACCCTCACAGCGAAGAATTTCTTCTTAATATCTAATCGAAATCTACCCTCTGTCAGTTTAAAGCCATTCCCCCTTGTCCTGTCCCTACATGCATATCATAAAATTCATAGATAACCGTCCTCTCGCGTATTTGATGTCGTGTTTCTGTGGCTGCTCAAGGCATGAGAACTTCTTGCTGTACCCCCCTATCTGTGCTGCTCCTCCAGTGCCAGCTATGCTAGGGACCTAGGTCACCCCAGCTGAGCAGAGCAGTCTGTGCCATACTGCACCTATGCTTCCTCAGAAGTCAAAAAATGCCAATATCAACTCAAGCTGCAAAGGTATCTGGTGGGGAGCAGAGCTGGCACTGATCTCCTTCATACAGGCCGACTGGGACCCTCCATGACCAGTGCCTTAATCTCCTGAGCTCAGCATGTCAGCCTTAAGCCTGAAGGACAACCTGAGATATGAGCAGAGAACATGGGTCATGAGTTTGTACCTGTTCAAACCCACTCACACATCTGTGCTTCACCCTAATCCACAGCTTAATTCAAAACCTGGGGAGATCATTCATCTCTGAAACACTAGCAAGAGCCACAAGCCACCCTCTGTTCAGTTTTATATCATCTTTCACCCAGAGATCTTTAACCAATTTGCTGGCATTAACTAAGCCTCATAAACTCCTCTGGGAGTTAAATAAATGTTCTTATACACATTTTATACCAGCTCTTTCCTTAAGAGAATTTTTCTAAGTGCTCATTCCTGCTGACTTGTGCAAGAGCAGCAGTCAGTATGAATATGCTGACATCCTGAAATACCGCTTCTTGCAGGTAAGCCTCAGTTTAGTTTTCCACTAAAGTAACATATGGAAAAACATACACTTAACCATGCACAGTGTAACTTAAATATGTTGCATACTCAAGAGCATACATGAAATAAGACATGTCAATCAGACTATATCAGGCTTTGTAAGACAGCCAGTATACTTGCAAGTAAAATAGAGTTTGGACATGATTATAAAATTCATTTTAAATATCATGAAAACTGAATCAATCCTGGCTTTCGGACACTGGGCTGTGGTGAACATTTTGTTAGCGTTTTAACTGACAATTTTAAGAAGAGCACTTTGATTTTCCCACAAAATCCCTTTAAAGCAGTCCATGTCCAATCAGTTGAGCTGATGCTGTGCATTGTTATGGAGGTGATCTAAGTTTAACTCCTGGATTAATCTTCAGAGATGGGGTTCCTGGAGTCTCTTTGCTTATTCCTGTAAAACACAGGTGGTTCTTTTGGCATTGCTGCAAGACAATCTTTCTGTATTGCTGAGTAGACATCCAGTCTTGAAATGAAACATTTTCTTTTTCCTTGAACATAAGAGTTGCAGAGGTTTCAGTTCTGACTACTCATCATTTTGTCATTGGCTTTACAAGGACCAGGATTTCCCTTGGACCAAAGGTATTCCATTGACAGACCCTTGAGCATAAATGGACCACTTCTAAAGCAGCATATGAAAAGCCAATCTGTCATGCAAACACTTTAATTCTTTCTGCAGACACCCTGGAAAATCATTACAGGTAAATATTCAGAAAATTGTTGAAAGCCGTTTCCCTTAGCGACTGAGAAAGTTAGGTTCAATAAAAAGCTGAAGTTATGTCAGCGCTGCTCAATTAGGGGCTGTATTGAGGTCTCATCACAACAGTAAAGGTCTGTTTCTTATATGTGTTCAAACTGTGGTCCAATTTGTGGGTGCCCTGATTTGATGGACGCTTTACCTCTATGTTTAGTGGCACATACACCACCTGTGCATTGAATAGCCCAGTCTGGAGGGCAGGAGTGGACTTCACAGCATGACCCTAGCGCAAATTTCCACTCTGCTTATGCTCAAGCCACAATGTCTCTTAATTTCTTTTTGTGCATCTGCCTTAATCTTAAAATGTCACAAGCCCTCTGCACAGCCGTGGAGTATTTAAGGATTTTGTCAGTGCTAAGATATGCAAGAAAACTCCTGCATAAGAATTAATAAAGTTTGAGTGTGAACTTGCCAACTGCCCAGCTTCAGCTCCATAATGATGGAGTTTGGGGTTATTTTAAGCTTCATGAACCTTGCAACACCAGAATTGCAGGCAGGAGGCAGAAAAACACAAGTCCTAAACAGAAAGAGGAACCTGCAGGGCCATTTTAAAAGTGCTCCTGCCACAACAGCTAAAGCCCCTAGATACAGCTTCTGCCTCTTCTTTCCTTTCCTCTTTGCTATACTTCCCCTCCCAGATGTTTTTCATCATCTTAGGTAGCAATTCAGGCATTCATGTAACTGATCCTAAGAAGTGTGCTGCATGTGATTAGCATCAAGTCACCAAAGAGCAAAGAAATGCAATTAATCCCTGTTTAAATAAGGAACAGATTAGATCAGATTAAATATATTAGCAGTGGGCAAACTTCAAATGGTTTGGAGACAAGACTTGGGCTGGAAAAGTGTTTGGGAGTGCCAGTATAACCCAGATCCTATCCAAAATTTCTGGTGCTTCCATCCAAGAAGGCTGGAAAACACTAGGAAAGCTCTCCTGTATGATACTTTGCACTTCCTGCTCTCCAATTCAGTCAGAAAAAAAACAGATGTTCTTATGGTATGTTGACTTCTGGCACCAACACCTCTGATCCTGCTCAGAACAAGAAAATATTGAGGATAAAGTTGCCTACTTCCTAAGTAAGGGGTTAGTTAAAAGGCGTTGCTATAGTTGATTGGTTGGTTGGCTAGTTTTGTTATGGGTTGAACTGTTTTCTAGACTTTATGGTGGAAACAATAACCACCATTCTGTTATGCCATTGATATTTGTGATATTGCATGTGCATCAAATAAAGCATTTTGAACAACCCATCTTCACAAAAAGAAGTCCTGTTTTTTTAATGAGGGCTTAATTGTCAGCGTTCTGATTTCAGCAATATTTTTGTCAATATCTGAAACAGGAACATTTTGACCAACCGAAAAAAGTGATTACAAATAGTAGTGAAAGACTTTTCCCTAGCAGCTTGCAGATCTGGCCTGATCTATCACCAAGAGTGGGCTTAAGCTCATCTCTGAGAGTCTGAGTATTTAGACATACAAATTCCATATGCACCAATATCTGAGTTCGAATATACGGATTTTGTGTGCAGGCATGTGTTCCTCAGTTGCTGATTTGTCGGGAATTAACATGTCATTGGTCCTCCTAGGGACATTCAGACACAGCTGGCAGCTCAATTGCCTCACACCATCTTTCTCCTTCAAGTTTCCTTACTTCTCTCCCAGTTCTGGGTTCAGCCTGCTCATGTGGGCAGAAGTATCCTGTTTGCAGAGTTAGAAATAGGTATTTCTTCCTCCCAGGTTGAGAGATCTCTATGAAACCCGAGAGCAGCTCTAGTGCATCACCATTTGCCTTAACCCTCAAATGTCAGAAGTGTTCTGCACATCTACAGGGCTTTTAGAGGCCTTGTCAATGCCAAGACATACAGCCACAACATTGCAGGATCTGCACCAGTATTTTTAAAGTGGGCCTGGAACCTAAGCTTTTAAGCAACATATTCTAAGATTTCTTAGTTCATCAGAACCAATCTTCTTTACTTTAGTTCGCAAATTTCTACTATTTCTACGTGTATAATAGAATTCCACAATGAACTTCATACCCATCCGAAAAAATAATTTAGAAGTCTTTCTGAGAAGATGGGACATAGGACAGATAGATGGGTGACTGGACAGGCACCTAGCACTCTAGCACTCTTCTTTGAAACCACTGTCCCTGGAAAGAAAAAAATCTCTCAATGCCAGAATCATGATGTGGATTCAGAAATTTCCATTTAAGAATGGTCACTCCAAAAAACATATTTATAGCAATATTAAATATTAAAAACATATTTATATCAAGCAGAGGCTGTTGGGGATTAGAAGTATATACATGCATCATGAGGTAATTCTTTCGCACATCCATGACTGTTTTCACAGTCTATACTTTGAAGAAGAAGTGAGATCAGAGGCCTCTTAGTGTGGCCCTTTCTTTTGGGCTGCAAAGTAGCCATTCAATACACACTGTAATTTGCTCTCACTGGAGTAGAGTCGCCACTAAATCAGACATATGAGGCCAGATCCTCATCTGATATGAAGTAGATCCACAGAAGTTATCTTACAGCACCTGAAGATCTGATCTATGTTAAGTACATTGGTAAAGTTTCAGTCATTAGGCAAAAGTGATTTCTCACCTGTTTCCTAAATCTCTATTTATTCATGGATGGATTTCATCGCCTTTCACAGTGACTAGCACTCTCCTCAAGAAAGAGCCCTACTGAGATCTCTGATATACTTGGAAAATAAGAAAAGGGCTCAGCAGGATCTTCAGTGCTAAAGAAGTGAATGCCTCAGAGCTCTCAAATCCTAGTCCTTTTGCAAACTGAGAAAAACTCCATCTCTTGCCTGAAACCTGCCCTCAGAACCTTTTAAAAATATGGTTTGTAAAACATTTTAGATTTTATTTCTAATGAAATGCTAATAAAAATGTGGAGTGGTAATTTATTTTGTGGTGCTACACTCAAAGAGTGAGAATACTTGGTAGCTGTTTTCAAGATGAATTGCTGGGAAATGACTTTAAAATCTGTCCTGTCCTTTACCTGTTTAGATTTATGCCACCTCACATGTTAACAGCCCTTAGGTGACTTCTTAATGCCAAATGTAAATACAAAAACAAGAAGAAAATGTTCCCCTTGCATTTATATTTACCTTTCCTGGCAGAAGGCCACTTCTGTCACTCAGGGCTCAGACTGTTCTCCTTTTAATTTGGCAACAACTCCATGGCTGCTGTTAATAGTATTATTGGTGTTGGAGGTAAGCCAGACACCATACTTTTCTAACCAATTTGTCCAATAAAATGGATTATTTTGTTAGTTAATCTGTCACTTCTTGAAAAAAGAAATCTTTAAAAGCATTTTTACAAATATTCTTGGTTTATGCCTTATGCTTTCCCCTTACCCTGCATCAATATCAAAGCTTTTACAGGCACTAATTAAGTTTTGGTACATTCAAAGAAAAAATGACTGTTCAGCATTGAGCAGAATCTTCATTTTGAGACTTTCTTTTCCTCCAATGATTAAAAGAAACCTAAGTGTTTCAACTCTGGGGTGATAACTTTTCTTGTCTTACTCCTACAGTCCTTTTCCCCCACAACACAACAGCCTTTTCTGTGTAAAAATGGAAGAAGACACAGTAAAACTATCATAGCTGGCTTCTCTACAGACATGCACCCTGTGTCCCTGCTCTTGCAGTTACTCCAGATCTTTCGCTTCACCTTCACCACCGATTCTCTTCCTTTCCTTTCCTTTCTCTTTCATTTCCCTTTTCATTTTCCTTTCCTTTCTCTTTCCTTTCCCTTTCCATCTCTTTCCTTTCTCATTTCCCTTTTCTTTCCCTTTTCTTTTCCTTTCTCTTTCCTTTCCTTTCTCTTTCCTTTCCCTTTCCTTTCCCTTCCCTTCCTCTTTCCCTTCCCTTCCTCTTTCCTTTCCCTTCCTCTTTCCTTTCCCTTCCCTTCCCTGAGCAAATGGCTGGCTCCAAACAAGGCACATGTGGCTGAGCAGCCCATAGAGGTGTATGTTTGGTGAGCTGGAACACTGACCAAGGCTAAATGTTTGAACACACCATACAGATTTCCTTCCCTGCACTGTTTTTCCTTCTTTGCACATCTATCAGTTTTCAGAGGTTTAAGAGCTCATGTCTGAGAGTGCATCTGTTCAGTCTAGAGGTGTTGAAAGAGTCCAGCAGGTTCAGCAGTTACTGCAGGTGGGCTGGCAGATGAGTGGATACCCCAGAACAGGCTGGGTATCACCTTCTCTTAAAGAGGAGCTGGAGGACACAGGAAAGAGAACAAAACATGAAAATCTTCATAACCAAAGGCAATAAAAGTGTTCATACACAAAAATCAGATTGTTAAAATATGTTATATTTTAACAAGAATCCTGCAAACAAACAAAAAGACCACCATCACCTCACAAGTATTCATGATTTCCTGTTCAAGGCTGCAAAAGAAATAGATCCAGATTGTATGGCAAACACTGTATGTTCATTGACAATCTGGTTTTGCCTTTAGTACAGTTTAAATCAGAAGCAGAGTAAACAGGGCTGCAAGGAGGCATTGGACATAAACTGTGCAATCCTATCTGGCCCTGGAAACTGTACTTTCAACATGGCAACCTTAAGTACCTACAGTGTAATTCCCACAGGGATTCAGGTGGTTAAGTGCATTTTTGCACTGTATTTGGGTCTTCAATATTTTCTAAGTGGAATGTGGGTAATTTTATGGAGTTCGGGTTAACTCCTTTTGTTTTCTTTAACTGTAATCATCTGTATGCCAAAACTGGTTTGGTCAGTGTTCCTTACCCCATGGCGAGCCCACAGCCCAGGGCAGTGTGATCGGGGCTCAGCCCTGTGCCCACTGCCAGGGCCCTTGGGCACACAGAGGAACTGCTGGCAGCTGCCTGCTGCCCACATGTGCCTCTGGGCAGGAAGGGCTGTGCAGGAGGCATAGGCAGCAATGCACAGCCAGATGCCTACTCTGCATTAACGGTGCCCACACAACCTGTGGCGTGATGACAGCAACACTGAGCTCTGCTACAAAGCTCAGCACAACTTGGCCAGCCACATCGTGCCATGCCCGGCTGATATCCCCTAAAAGCTGGTTTGCCTGAGAGCTGCTTCTCCTCTGTAGCTGCATGAGTCCCTGAGGGCAGGCTATTTAACTTGGCCTGCCAAAAATTCAAACCAAAGTCTATTTCCTCTCATGTTTAGGAGTATAAACAATGACAATTTATATCTGACATCTCTCAACTCAAGGAAAGGCTTTACATAAACACGCGCTTGCTGTCTTCTGGTTTCTTTCTTAACCAAACCCTTTAGAAAGTGTACACACACTTCATAATGATACAAGCAACATTTTCCTACTGCTACATACCGGAGAAGTGCTTGGCATACCATTTCATTCCAGCTTCAAATCCCCTGTACACAGCGAGGCTGAAGCCCAAACTCCATACTTGCTGCTCCTGATGAGATGTGCCTGGAGTTCAAAGCTGAAGGTTGTTTATGAGCCCTGAATCCTTGCACCTGGTCTCCTGCTCCGCCAGCCCCATCCCAGCACAGTTCTCCAGCATGACTGGAAGAGACTTCTATGCTCTGCGTTCCCTGGAAAACATCCTCTGTTTAACAAAACTCAAGTATTTTATTAAGGAAGCTCAAATGGAGGCTGTGCAGTTTCTAAAAGCACAACGCCAGCCATTTATTGCCAAACAGTGCAATCCTTACAGCACTCAGCATTGTGAGAAGTCCCAGAGGTAGCAGTCTGCTTTATACAGGAGAACACTATGGTCTTGGGCTGTGCTACTCATGGCTTTGCTCACCTATCCATTCCTAAGTAGTCTGGGGTTTACCAGACTGATCCCCATGAACCTTCTCTCTAGAACACATACTCATCTGACAACTTGAAATAGCAAATTGACAGAGCTTCTTTTTAAGCTTTCAGGGGGATCTCTGTTTCTGAAGCATATATAAATATATAATAAAACCAGAAACATCAGTGAGCAATTTACTGGAATTGGAGGCTCAGCTGTTTTCTAACCTGTAAGTAGACTACAGAAGCCATTTCTTTGATGACCCTTGTGTTTTCCAAACCGTGTACCACTTTGTACACACTTATGTGCTCACACTGCAGACACCTTAAGTGCCCCAGAAAGGATAGGGGATCAGCAAGGAGCAGAGACTTTGACTGAACCCTGTCTGCGTACATGTAAGGGCACTTGCAATCAGATTTGTCCAGAAACACCCTGAAGCAAGGACTAAGTTACCAAAACACCTAGCAGCCAGCTTCAGGATGGAAAAGTAGCTCTCAGGACAAGTGGTTTCACACTACCTATTTACCAAACAGCAATGAGTCCATTGCAGTGCAGGAAGGTGGAAATAAGTAACCTGAAGAAAGCCTGAATAACCTGCCCAAGAATAAGAGATGCATGACGTCATCTACCTGGACTTGTGCAAAGCGTTCAACACTGTCCCACATGACATCCTTGTCTCTAAATTGGAGAGACATCAATTTGATAGGTGGACCACTCGGTGGATAAAGAACTGGCTGGATGGCCGCACGCAAAGAGTTGTGGTCAATGGCTCGATGTCCGGCTGGAGACCAGTAACGAGTGGTGTCCCTCAGGGATCGGTGTTGGGACCGGTCTTGTTCAACATCTTTGTTGGTGACATGGACAGTGGGATTGAGTGCGCCCTCAGCAAGTTTGCCGATGACACCAAGCTGTGTGGTTCGGTTGATACGCTGGAGGGAAGGGATGCCATCCAGAGGGACCTTGACACACTTGTGAGGTGGGCTGATGCCAACCTTATGAAGTTTAAGCATGCCAAGTGCAAGGTCCTACACCTGGGTCGGAGCAATCCCAGGCACAGCTACAGGTTGGGCAGAGAAGAGATTCAGAGCAGCCCTGTGGAGAAGGACTTGGGGGTGTTGGTCAATGAGAAAATGAACATGAGCCGGCTTCAGTTTGTGCTCGCAGCCCAGAAAGCCAACTGTATCCTGGGCTGCATCAAAAGGAGCGTGACCAGCAGGTCGAAGGAGGTGATCCTGCCCCTCTACTCTGCTCTCGTGAGACCTCACTTGGAGTATTGTGTGCAGTTCTGGTGTTCTCAACATAAGAAGGACATGGAACTGTTGGAACAAGTCCAGAGGAGGGCCATGAGGATGCTCAGGGGACTGGAGCACCTCCCGTATGGAGACAGGCTGAGAAAGTTGGGGCTGTTCAGCCTGGAGAAGGGAAGGCTGCGTGGAGACCTCAGAGCAGCCTTCCAGTATCTGAAGGGGGCCTACAAGGATGCTGGGGAGGGACTCTTCATCAGGGACTGTAGTGACAGGACAAGGGGTAACGGGTTCAAACTTAAACAGGGGAAGTTTAGATTGGATATAAGGAAGAAATTCTTTACTGTGAGGGTGGTGAGGCACTGGAATGGGTTGCCCAGGGAGGTTGTGAATGCGCCATCCTTGGTGATGTTCAAGGCCAGGTTGGATGAGGCCTTGGCTGACATGGTTTAGTGTGAGGTGTCCCTGCCCATGGCAGGGGGGTTGGAACTAGGTGATCTTAAGGTCCTTTCCAACCCTAACTATTCTATGATTCTATGATTCTATGCATCTCTTCTAAGAAATGGTAGTCAAGCTTGTGTCACTTCCCACACACTGCAGGTAGCCAAACACTGCTAGAGAACTGCAACCACAAAACCTCAAATTACAGCCAACCTGTGTTTACACAGGGTTTATAGGATATCTAGTTTGCTAAGGGGCTTCTAACGGGCTTTGGAGGCTAAGAGATTGCCTCTGTCCTGAGCCTGACAACAGGCTTGTGGACAAGGGGCTGCAAACCTCAACAGAATCACCAGCCTGACAGCAGCTCAGACTACTGCTGTCATAAAAAGAAGAGCTTAGAAGCCACTGCTGGTGGTGACAGAGCCACATAAATTTTGAAATTAGTGCCTTGGAAACAGACAGGTCCTTCCCAAGAGATCGGGAAATGCACAAGGATGCAAGAATACAAAGTCCAGACTGTTTTGTTCAAATCTCAGAAGTCTTATACATCAGCACAGAAATGGTATCAACCAATAAGTGTACCAGCAGGTTTTCTCAAGCCTAAAAATCAAACACTGGTGTTGCATAATAACAAGCATCAGTTTTGCCATCTTCACCTGGCAGCTGCTCCCTCAGGTTTGCTATTTTACCAGCACTGACAAA
Organism: Psittacula echo; assembly: GCF_963264785.1. NCBI lineage: Eukaryota > Metazoa > Chordata > Aves > Psittaciformes > Psittacidae > Psittacula > Psittacula echo. Next base: position 16,470,443 of record NC_137737.1, read on the forward strand.
GACCCCACAGATAGGCTCCTGGGCACCATTTCCCACCTCAGGCTTGCTAACCCTCACTCCATCCAGGCCTGTCCCACACTGTTGATTCAGCCCCAAACATCTCCAAGCCACTCAAAAGCCTTGCTTTAAGCCCCATTTCTGCACTTTTCCTCCCAGCCCGCTAGCTCCTTCCCAGCTGCTGGTGCCTTAACCCCTTCCCTTCCTTGCTGAGCTTGAAAACCCTATTATTGGAGAGAAGAAGGAGGGGTTGTCTCTACCTGTACTATGTGTTAATAAAAATCCTTGCAACACAGGCCCAGTTTTATACTCTGTATTTCTTGTGTACACAAGAATCTGAAATGAGGGCATGGAACAGCCTGATTTGTACAAATCTGAATGCTGGGGGAGGAATTTGGTGTTAATGATTTCCTTCTGAACATAAAACTCAACAGGAGGCTGGAGCACCTCCCATATGGAGACAGGCTGAGAAAGTTGGGGCTGTTCAGCCTGGAGAAGGGAAGGCTGCGTGGAGACCTCAGAGCAGCCTTCCAGTATCTGAAGGGGGCCTACAAGGATGCTGGGGAGGGACTCTTCATCAGGGACTGTAGTGACAGGACAAGGGGTAACGGGTTCAAACTTAAACAGGGGAAGTTTAGATTGGATATAAGGAAGAAATTCTTTACTGTGAGGGTGGTGAGGCACTGGAATGGGTTGCCCAGGGAGGTTGTGAATGCTCCATCCCTGGTGGTGTTCAAGGCCAGGTTGGACAGAGCCTTGGGTGGCATGGTTTAGTGTGAGGTGTCCCTGCCCATGCCAGGGTGTTGGAACTAGATGATCTTAAGGTCCTTTCCAACCCTAACTATTCTATGATTCTATGATTCTTCAAGAGAAATCTGCAGAGGTTTTAGGCACCTTTAGCGGTACCAAGCCATACCATATCCCTGGGTTAACACTGGTGGTGCAGGGTTTGTCTTGTATTTAACAAAAGCCTTAAAAATCACTCCTGTTGTAGGCAGAGTGCCTACACTACGTGTAGGCATGACTGCAGCAAAGCTCTCTCACAAACACAAGATGAATCAATCTCACTTTCAGAAGGCTGCTGTGGTCAGCCCCAATATCCTGCCTTACACAATGGGTCTAGGAATCCTTCTGATGTTTATACTTAGAAGCATGAAGTGCTCCAAGCAGAATGGAAAAGAAGTGCTCCAGGTTCTGAGTCTCACTTCAACCTTTGGGACCATTAAAATAAATGAAGATAAAATAAATGAAATAATGAAGTGAAATACAGTGAAGTGAAATGAAATGAAATTAAAAACTAAAATAAATAAAAATAATAAAAATTAAAATAAAACAAAATAAAATTAAATTAAATAATAAATTAAAATAGTTTTAGGCAAATATCCCACAATGAACTCAAAGTAAAAGTATACATGGAGCAGTGTTTCAGCTTGTAGGTCTCTATCCTCACATTACACTAAATAGCTTTAATATTAAGTATTTCTAATGTATTATCATTTGTAAGCATCTGGACAATCTGGCAATTGTGGCAGGGTTGGGATTTGAATCACAGGCTAATAAAATCTGCAGTGAAACCTGCACACCAAACATATGAAGTCAGACAGAGGTATTATTTCTGTGTGCCACTTACGTGCTAGCTTCAATCCCACACTGGCCACACAGTGAAGGAGTTGGGATGAAACAGCTGGGGGTTGGCAAGCCTCTTTCAAATGAGCTTTGTGAGAGATGCTTACAGGAGACAAGTACATATCATTGCACCGAGAGAGGTGTCAGTGAGACTCAGCAGCAGAGCACACTTCCAGCCTTCACACTCTGTCTTCTGAGGGTGCACCTCCTTCTGCCTTAAGATTTTGGCTTCCATTGCCTGTGAAGGAGCCTAACAGTTTTGCTCTTCTGATGTTGTCCCTGGCTTCAACACCTCTGCATTTTGTTGCTTTTCCAGTGAATAAAAAATAACCCTGAGCTGCCTTTGGCAGCCTTGCATGGGGCAGGTGTTTGTAGTGAGAAGACCGTTTTCTAAAGCAAGCCAAACTGTAACCTTTGACATGGGATCTGGTTTTGCAAGGTCCTTAGTCTGGACTAGAAAAGACTATGCACATACCTGACCCATCAGTATCATATGTTGCTTTAGCCTAAAACAAGCAGGAGTCCATCCTCTCTCTGCATGGGCAGTAGAATTTTTATGAAACACCTTGACACCTTTCAGTTTCTGAACTGAAGTGTTTTTCATACTGGCTACCTCCTGCCAGCAGTCATTAAAAATCCTTTCCCAGTCCCTGGTTGTCCACAGCACTTCCCAAGCCATTCTGCTCATGTGTTGGCAGTTGTGGCGGCTCAGTTCCTGTCAACTGCGACTGGTCATACAGAAGCAGCACATCCATCTTTCTGTCTACTCCCAGGGGAGAAAATCTGTGTCATCCCCCCCTTCCTTCCCTAGAAGGCCACATGAAGAGAAAAAACTAGGAAAAAAAAGGAAAAAAACCAAAACCAAATGTGTCTCAAAAAGCTGACTTTTTAACTTCCTTCCATGCCTCCTCAGCCTTCCTTCCTTCCTGCCTTCCTTCCTTCCTTCCTTCCTTCCTTCCTTCCTTCCTTCCTCCCTTCCTTCTTTCCTTCCTTCCTTCCTTCCTTCATCCATTTTTCCATTCCTCTTTTCTTTCTTTCATTATTTTTTCTCCCTAGTCTTCTCTCAAAAAGCAGCAGCAGAAAGGAAATGCAAGAGACAGAAAAGGACAAAAGAGAGAAAACTGACCATAAAAAGCTAAATGGTAAACAACGAAACTTTACCAAGTTGTAGGGAAGGTGGGTGAAAATCCTGAAGTGCTTTGTTAATGGATTTGAAAACTGAACATTTAAAAAAGATAACAAAAAGGTATTTTTGTCTTTAAATAATCTGTATCTATTTTATAACCAGCTCTAACTCCACACCTGTACAAAATATGCACGTTTGGTAGAAGATTATTAGTTCAAACCCAGACACTGGGAAGGTTTGTACAGCATCTTCCTCCTCTTAAAAGTTTCAAAGACAATAGATCTGCATGCCTCATGAAACTAACAAATTGTCTGTAATTTACTTAGGGAAGATTTCAGTTTAGTGGATTGATAATTTTTAACCACCCTGGTACAAGACTGACCTTATTTGTGGGCAAATTAGACAATTGTTGCCCTGGACATCAGAACACTTCTTTCAGCTTGATGGGCTGACAAAACAGTCGGTGTAGGCTGCCCTATGTACACAGTGACAGAGTGGCACTGGATATTTCAACCACAGATGCAAAAACAAAGCTAAGCCAGTTCTGTACTGTGAATGATTTCATTTTTTTACTGATTCTTATTACCTAAAAGGTAATATTTCATCTAAAAACTTTCTAAGAAGATAGTGGGGGAAAAAAAAAAAAACAACAAACAACAACAAACCACCACACATTAAAAACAAAAATAAATACATATATATTATTTTTTAGTTGCTTGAGAAGGAAATTTCGTGTTTCTTGACTTCCCATGCAATTCATTTTGGGCTTCTGGCTTCCAGCCAATAGGGTGCCCATATAGCCCTCCCATCTTTGCCCAACATCTCGTGAACAAAGCATTACCAGTTGTCCCAGAAAAGCAAAAGCTGGTGCAGTAAATTATGCTCCTCTCTCACTGCCAGAAAGAGTAAAAGGTCACTTCCAACTGTCAGGGATTAAAGTTTCAAAACTTATCTTCACCTGCGCATCCATCTAGCCAGCACTGATCTGAGGTGTAATCATCATTCACATTGTGGGTCATCAATTGTTACCTCTTATTTGGAGAGCTATGATGGTATCTAACACTATGAAAATCTACATCCCTGACCCAAAGAGTGCTGATCTTAGGAAGGAAGAGTCTGAGTGACAATTGCATACTGGTACAAAGGCAAGGAAAGGATTTATTCCAAGTAAAGACCACAAGATTTTTTTGACAGTGCTGTGCCTCAGCCACAGGAGCTGAGATTTCAGATTAAACAAGGCATGGAAACGGAAATTTGAAAGTAATTTTTGCATCATCTTGGTAGCTGAGTAAGGTCTATTGGCTGTTCAAGGCAGAAATGCAATGACCTAAAAACTGTGGGATCGTGGGGAAGGATAGCCTCCTGACAGGTAGTGGGCAGAGGTGAGAGCCAGAGAGGATGAGCTGCAAGGGGACAAATATGCCATGAAGAAGGGGCATGACCAAAAATGTGAATTATGATGAATCAGGGTATAAAATCAGAAAATGTCTTGCTTTCATTTAAGCCCAGGGTTTAACAAAGGGGCTATGAGGTGCTGGAGATGCCAGCATTTCAGTGGAAGCATAAAACCAGAATCTGGATCACTTACTCTCATTAAAGATTTGCTGTCCTTTTTTTACCTTTTAACCCAGGCATGCTGGTCAAACTTCAATTTAGGTTTCTTTCTACTTTCCTACAATTCATCTCATAATTCCACCTAAAGCACTTGCTTCTAGGAATACTGTTATGTAGCCACTGTGGCAGCATGCAACCTCAAATCAGTATAAAGTGATAAACAATAACCCATCTCTGTAGCTCTGGCTCTGCATGTATCTCTGTCTGTCGAGACCTATCCAGATAGCTACATGTATACAAATTTTTTTAGATTATCAAAGATGTCATCACAGCCGTGATCAAGGTAAGACTGCAGCAGGGGAATGGAAGAAAGGCTAAAAGATACTAAGGGAAAATACACCTTCCTTTGCCTTGCATAGGGCTGAAGCTGAAATGGCCTTGAGTGGTTATTACCCAGTAGTTCCAGTTGATTTGTTCTGCCTGTGAGTTTTGATTTGGAAATACAGCAAGCCTGAGGAAAGTGATATGAAGTGACCTGTAGTAGGGACTTACATTTTAAATTCTCCAGTGGATGTCCCTGCACACCTGCTTTCAGTGTAATAGTGCAATAAATCGAGTGCATATCTATATCCACAAAGGGTCAAACTCTGCTCAGAATTACACCCGTGTAAATCCTCAATAACTCCACTGGCCTCACCGGAATTATTTGGCACAGATTTACACTTGTGTAACTGAGAGCTGGTTTTAAGCTACAGTCTGAAAAGTGTTTCACCTTCAGGGTAAAAAAAATGCTACTAATGTCAGTTGTTGTTACACTTAAAATAACCAGAAGGAATTTCACCTGGATGGGGTTCATCCTCAATCCATGACATTTACATGAACCCTTTTCCCTTATTTCTGGTGTGGATGGAAGAATGTAAAATCGTAATTCACATGGCATCCATGCTTTTTGTTTTGGAAGGACTACTATGCCTTAGAGCAATCATTAAGAAAAGGTGTCTATATTGATAACACATTTGTCTTTGAGATGCTACAGGATGTTCCAAGCCAGATTTCCTTTGAAGCCAGGCACTGTTTTTATTATCAAAGCATGAAAAATAGTTCACGTTCATGACATCAAATGCAGCCAACACACGACTCTGCGGGCTAAAGTGAGACTCCAGCTACATCTTGTAAATCCAGAAGAGCTCTAGCCACTTGCACTCCCATTACTGTGATGCAGCTGGCCTCAGCACAGGTCCATGACATGGATGCTGCTGCACTGGTGAGATGCAGCAGAGAAACTGCACCAGTCACTCTTCAGGCACAGGGCAGGCTGCCATGCTCTGACCCACACAGGTAAGAAGGAGAAGTGTAAGGATCAAAAAATATAGGTTGTCAATCTTGACCTTTGCATTCATTGATCCCAAATTGAGCTGAATTCCTTTAAAATATCTGAGCCATCAGTGATGATGTCAGAAGGCTTCTGGCTCTAGGGATTCAAAGAGTAATTTTTCTGAGGTCGCCCCACCTCCTTCTGGCTCCATGGTGGAGATAAGAGAGGGAATGATCTGACACACATTCCTGCCAAACAGCTAAGTTTCATTAAGATACAGCAGAAAGGTATGTGAATTTGCTTTGCAACCCTGTTAGGGCTTACAGTTATCCGCAGACCAGCTTTAGTTAGAAATACAAACTTTGTTCTTTGAATAACCTCAGCTTGAACTGAGTCCTGGAAGGACTATCTTTGAGTTAAGGTAATACGAAGCAATAAAGCTCCCTGAGAACAGAAGACTGCCAAAGTTTAAGTGGTATATTTTATGGTCTGGATTATTGTCCATTGGGGGACTCAGATGAAAACACAGACTCATTTCATTTAGGTCTCTAGTTGTGATTTGAACCATGGTCCAAATTTCTAATAAAAATCCTCGAAGAGAAAAGCTAGTGCTTTATCCACTACTACATACCAAGCCTTGTTGGCCCTTTTCTAAAAAAAAAAAAAAAATCACAGTAATCCAAGGTCAAATAATACATGTGCAACAACTTGGATATTCCACAGAATTCCAGCTTCCACCATTTCATCTCTTTCAATAGCACAAACCACATACAAACTGATGTACGGTGGTGTATATCAGATGGGATAACAATGATTATGCAAATCATCTGCAACAATAAGAACAAGAAGAAAAATGTCTTGGGTACCTCTGTAGAAAGGCACTATTTCCACAAATGATTTTGTGCAATAAATCTTCACTATTTCTTCAGTTCATCCTGGGAAGCAGTCAGTACAGCCAGTATATTCAATTCTGTCAGAGGAGACACAGGAGTACATGTGCAAAGATGTGTACCACACAGATCAGTGTCTGCATCTCAGGCAGATAGTCATATTAGCAAGTGATCAAACATAGGTTTATTGTTTTCTCCTCAAGGGAATGAGATTTAAATGACCTGGTTTCTGTAAGTAGCACAGGAACAAAAAAAATCTCTAAATAAAATTGACTACAGCCAGCTACATTCTCTTATTCAAGATGACAAATGGTCTGACTTTTCTGAAAGGTCATTAGTCAAACTCAATTGTAAAGTGTTCAATTCAGGAGGAAAAAAAACCTTTAAATGAAAGCCCAAGCTCTACAGAGCACTAAACAACAAAACTCTAGCAACATGTTTTCTCTCACTTAGTGAGAACTTTGAGAGAAAACTAAACTAAACTAAACTAAACTAAACTAAACTAAACTAAACTAAACTATATGCTATATCTGAGCCAGAAGAAGACAAATAACAGTTTTTTTTCCTCTGGAAAGAGTCACATAATCCAAAGAAGCCAGGTCTGTCTTTGCAGTCAGCCTACACAGAAATGTAGCAGAACATAAAGAAGAATCAGAGATAGTCTGAAATACAGAACAGTCAGAAATAAAGTGCAGAAAAGCCACAGAAGAGAGAAGCAGCAGCTCCTTGTCTTGACACAGCACCTTGCAATGCAAGAGGAAGAACTGGCTCTCCCATAAATGCTTTGATTTCTACCAGTATGCTATTGACACAGATTCATGTCAGCTTACAGGTCCTGGCCTGCTTTCATAGCCACTCTCCACTACTGGTGATGGGCAAAAGATGTTTCATCCTCCGAGAAACTAAAAAGTTTCAAAACTGTTTTCACCCTGCTAAGAGAGGAAGGAGACAACTTCCTGTCTTCTCCCTCTTTCTGTGCTTGCAAGTAATGCCATGATGGGCTACTGATTCAGATACTCTGCCAGAATCCCAAAATCTCAGACACAATGTTCTGTTTGAGGACCTCCTCAGTCGTTTGTATGAAGTGAAACTGCCTACACTGGAGAGAGCAGGAAACACTCTTTACCAAATGCTTTAGATATAGGACCACTCACTTATCTAAGGTGCCAGAAAAGCCCTCTAGATTACTGGGTGCTCTGTCTTCTCTTTTTCTCACATTGTGTGCAGAAATCCTGGCCCAAATCTGATGTTTTTCTCTCAGTGACAGTTTTACAAAACAGGAACACATTCGCAAATCCTCATTGTCCATCCCAAAATGCATTCTGCTTTGCCAAAAAAATACCAGACTTCTTGTGGCTGAGATTCGTTACCCAGCACTTACTGTTTTGTTTCACTGTCATGACTGGAGAACTGATCCTTGAGAAGCACTGAGAACACAGTGTAAGAAATACTATTCTAGTGAAAGTTTTAACTAGTCCATCATTTGTGCATCTATATTAAGTTAGTGGAATCTACAGTCCACAGGGCAAATGCCCTTAGACCTGCATCAACAATTGTTTTGATACATAAAAAAAAGAATTAGGAAGAACTGGATTCAGCAATATCAGAATACTCACATTCTTTTTTCCGAAAGGTACCTATAATCTATTCTTCAGCTAATGCTTCAGACTACATGGATATCTCAGGCAGACTGGGAACCTGAAAGACATATGAAGGCCTTAAAGCTGAGCATTTTGAATCACACTCACTACTGTGTCTGGATTAATAGGATTAAATTAACCCATTCTACCAAAAAGGCAAGGACATAATTCTGTGTATGAAACAAGAGGCCTGAAGTGCAAAAAATCCACTTGTGCATCTTCAATATGAGCTGCATTATCTCAACATGACTCCTTTTTGAAGAGATTTGTGGCCACTGGGCTGCATGAGCACAGTAATTCATTATTCCTAATTTGTATTTACCATTCTCCCATCTTCATTACCTTACCCAATAAGGAGACAAAGACTGGCTATGTGATCAATCACAAATAATATATAGTAAAGAGGTCATGAACAAACTCTAGTCTGAAAATTATTGACCCAAATTTTCTGGCAAAAGCTTATGAATACTGAATACAAACATTGCTAATAGGACTGGCTGGTTCATGCAGGATTCTCTCAAGCCACCTAGTTTTATTAACATATGTATGACTAAAAATTTATATATAAAAATATATTTAAACTGTCAGATTTATAAAAGTCAGACAAATCCTCCATTTTTCTGTTCACAACCTCTCTAAATCTCTTTGTGGAAGATCCCAGACCTCAACTGCATTCCTCAAGGATTTACAGGGCACCAGAGGAACAGCAATCAGCTCCAAATGAATATGTGCATTCAGAAGTATATGGAGGCTTTTCCAGCTTTTCAGGTACTTTACTCAGATTTATCTTCCTGAAGACACTGGATATATTTGCAAGAGCAATTTTAACCACTGCTCCACTCTGCCACTTTTCAGCACATCATTTGTGTCTTGTTGATGGGAATAACTGCCATGTAACCAGAGGTGAGAGGAAGAGCAGCTGGTATATGACGGGATGAAGCCCTCAGTGATATGGAATATCACTAGTGAGGAATATGATGCAGATGAGGTCTTCAGTGATAAAGTTTAGTGGTGTTCTTGGCAGTCCTGGGGTAATGGTGAGACTTAATGAACTTAAAGGTCTTTTCCAACCTAGTTGATTCTATGATTCCATAATATTGGAGAGAATCCACAAAATCAAGCCAAAAAATGCCATGTACTTAAGAAGATTTATTTCTCCTGGAATAACATGAGCTAAAACTGTGGATCAGATTCTGATTTTAGCTACTGTAGTGTTAATCTGAAGTACCAGCACTGATTTTGGCAGAGCTACCCTGGATGTAAAGCCTGATTCCTCTGATTTGCTCTGAGCTTGTAACAGCTGGTTATTCTAGCATAAGAATTTGGCCTAGAAATAGATAACAATGCTTTTATCAGCACTGCATTATTAAATGCTTTGTACTAACTTGCATAATGCTTAACAAAGTTCATTATTTTCTCCTTTCTGATTGTTTAATTCACGTTTATGTTCTGCTCCAATTCTAACTGTATATACAGAGAAGCAAATTTCATTCACCCTTTCTGCCATGCTCCCTTCATTTCCTGTAACATTTATAAGATATGAACACAAAGAAAAGAGCTACAAGAAAAACATGGAAAAACCAGTACAGCACAAATACATCACTACAGAATAAACAACAGACCACAGATTATTTTCCTTTCTCCTTTGCATTCTACCCTGTCTTTTATCTGGGGTAAGTTATTATTCATATTGAGTACCATGTTTTGTTTTTCTCTGGTAAGGAATGAAAATGTATTCAGACATGGATGCTGAAGAAAAAACATGTGGTTAGTATGTTGTCAAGATTTGCCTTGCTAAGTAAAAACGACATTGTTATTGTACACAGATTTTTAGCTGAATATTTACATAGATAATAAGATGAGCTGGGTGCACCTGTTTTCTAAACAGTTCAATATGAATTAGATCAGTGGGATATGATTTTTTTGGGTCAATAAGAATAGATCTTCTCAGTTGTCCTGGAGGGCTGAAAAATAAACATGGCAGCTGCAGTGTTTTGCACCACAGGTTCTAAAGAGAGCTCTGCACTCTCCTGAAACAATGCTTTAAAAAGGAAACGGCTGCAAGGATCTTTCTTGCTCTTCCTTCTTCTGTCTGTCTAAGTAGAGGCCTCACTGGATGCCCCCAGTAGCATTTATAGCCATAAGAAGAGACGGTCCAGCATTTTTCTTGTGGAGAATTTTAACAAGCAGAACAAGAAAAGAACATAGGCTAGTATTTTTCCTTTTACAAATAAAATAAAATATAAAATAAAATAAAATATCAACAGCTGCCCTCTTTTAAAAAAGCAGAATTCTGTTTCTCACTCAAATGTTTTGGCTTGCCTGGTTTTTGGTTTGTTTGGGGTTTTTTTCTTCTTTTTCTTGACAAAATGTTGAAACTTTCAAAAATAAAAAGTTTTCAGGGAAACTTCCACTGGGGCGAAAACCAAGTTTTAAAGAGGACACATTTGCAAGCTGTAATTGACAGTAAGGTTGTAGGCAGAGTGGGGAGGAAAGGGTGAGGAAGCCAGCAATAGTGGGTGCTTGTGTCTTCCTGAAAGAGCAGTATGGGCTATGGCAGAGGCAGGTTGTGGTGCTCAGACCCATTGCATATACTGACTATATATCAGATGTTCCAGCTATGTTCTCCCCATGCCTCTCACTGCCCCTACCAATGGTAGGATTTCAGCCTGAGATGGGTCCAGCTCGGTGGCTGTGAGCTCTTGCCTTGTCTAGCAGTCTTGGCTAGAGATTTGCAAGAGCTTAAGCTGGGTTTCGAAGCAACTTATGATGGAGGACTAGCAGAAGACCACTGGTGGTCACCACAGAAAACTCTATTATATGGGTGCTAGAGAAAAATCAGATGGTGTGACAGGTGTGGTGAGCACAGTATGAAAATACAGACAGGAAACCACAGTGAGGAGTATAGCAAAGGGGGGCACAGAAGCTTCCACATTGTTTGACCATAATATATACTCTGCATTAGGCGATACTGGGGGGGGGGAGGGGGGGGAACGGGGGGGAGCATAACAGCTCTTTCAGTTCCTTCATATGCCAGAGTTCAGACATAAATATGGCTAACATTATGCCTCTGCATGATCAAATAAATACATAAATAAATAGACAGTTTATTAATGCATGGTTTGGCCTGCCAGGAATTGGACTTCCCCTGCCAAAAAAGGCCCCTCTCCCCCAAGAAAAATCCGGAGAATGAAAGTGCTTTAAAAACCCCACATACTGAGTATACTTTTTTATGTTACAGGCTGCTGCCCTTTTCCACCCAACACATGGTAAGGATTATATTTAAATAAAGATTTAACACTCATAAATGGTTTCTTTTAATATTGCTGTAAAGTAATAGTTTTTTTATGGGCAAATTTAAATGTAATTCCCCTACGTACAGCTGTGCCAAACAGTATGGTATCATTTTATGCAGCTATAAGCAAGGAGGCACATAGACCAACAGTGCTTGTGGGTAGAGTGTGGATTTTATTAGCCAATATGAGCTGATGACCCCTGAGCAGAGTCAGCTTTTGCATCTTGTAAAGTCAACCATTGTAAAGGTACCACTGTGTGCGGATAGTGAGCAGCTTCCAGCCAGGAGCAGCTGAGCACAGCCTCCTGCCTCAGGCAGCAGCAGCTCCTCTTCATCATGCAAAGGTTTTTCCCAACACCACTACCTGCTCAGGCTTCACCTCCTCTGGCAGGGATGTGGCTAAGCTGGCTTTGCACAGACTACTGAAGAGCTCGTGTCAAACCCTCCATATACTGATTACCACCTCCCCGAGCATCTGCCCATCTGAGCCAGTGTCAGATTCCCTGTGGCCCTGGACAGAAAGTCAGTTTTCTCCCTCCCATCCCTGCACAGGAGGGCTTGCATTGCTGCCTCATGTAGCTTAGCAGCAGCTGGCAAACAAGACTGTTTCAGATTAAAACTAAGAGTCAAGCTCCCAGCCCAGGGTATTACATGGCACAGATACTCACAGCTCTTTCCAGCTCCATAAGAAGAAACATTGGGTGACTTTTCAGGACTCAACACGAACTTGTTTTCCAACACTTGTTGCTGGGATGGGTGATTCCTGCCTGGTTAAAAGCATTCCTGACTTCTTTTTGGTTTTTTTGAAAAAAGGCAGGATTGTTTTGCTGCCTTATTTTTCCAACCCTGTTCCTTGCACTGAGAGGTTACTGTCACTCGATATAATCACCCGTGGGGAACTATAGACAAGGCTGTGATGGGCCTAATTGTCTTAAAACAATGGTCTCTCCCCTTGCAAAGTGTTTACACTGCCACAAGATCTCAGATGACATCTAAGTAATTATTTATGCATTTTCCAGACATTATTTCCCTCCTATTTTCAAAGAATCTTAGTGTTTGATGCTCAGAATAGTGAAAGTACTTCACTAAATATCTCATCATGAACATCATGCCCACCCCTAGCCACTGAAATCTCTCCCATGCTCTTCTACATTCCACGATAGGCAAGCTCCTGCTAGAACAAACCTTGGTGGATCAATCACCCCAGGGGAATGAGGGATGAGAAAAACGTTATTTAAACCCTGCTGTGATGCAGCCACTTGGCAGGGCTCATGGCCATCCATACAACATACGAATAGAAACCTCTTATTTACTTCAGTCAAGTTCTCACCAGCCAACTCGAAGGTGTCCCAGACTGCTTTTGGGTCTCAATCCAGCAAATCATCTCAGCATATTTCAGAAAGGTTGTGAATATGAATTATTGTGGCTTAATCCAAAATGCGCACCCACATTGTTCATTGTGTGCCTTACACTGGCTTGGGAGATGGCCAGCAGAAATTTCCAGAGGTAGCTGACTTGGAAACAACCAGCCAGGACCACATTTTCAAGGGCAATTCTGGACCAAGCAAGGAGACCAGACAAGCAGCAACGCTTTTCAGCAAGACTACTCAACTCGGTTTCATTGGTTCACCAAATAACTCTCAGATGTTTATATACTTTTACCCCCAAAATGAGAGGACCAGGAGAAGTAGAACTTCTTCTGCTCGTTGCAGAAATCCAAGTAAGACTCTTTTTTCTCCCTTCTGTCTCACAGAGGAAAGAAGCTTCCCAAAATTCTCAACATAGGTATTTACTCCAGAAAACATCACTATTTTTCTTTTTCTTTCTCTTCCTCCCACCTTGAACACATTAGTTGGCACCCTCTGGCATTGGTTGGTTAGTTTTGGTTTGACTCTTCCTTTTGGTTTGGTATAGATTTGAATATTTTCTTCGCATTTTGCAAAGATTTTGAGCACAGGAAAGCATCACATTCAATTTCAAAGCTACAATTACTTTCCCACTTAAACTGTGAAGCATACTATGATTTACAGTGGCATATATTTGGAAAACTGGGCCAAGGTTTTTATAACTGGATGGTCCTGAAACCCTGTTTAAATTTCTACAAGCGAATGCCGAGGCAGTGAGGGCTTCTTAAAATTAGGATTTATTTAAGAGACTGACAAGAAGCCCAGAAGCTTAACTTTATGCCCTGGTGCTGGAAATCTTAGCCCAGATTTACATTTTAATTTGTCTGTCAGCACAAGCTCTGCGTAATGCAGAATTTCACTCTTTCTTTCTCCTTCACCTGCTCATGAAACCTCAACTACCAAATTCCACCTCCTTTTCATTAGGGTCCTGGCACTTCTCAAAGGACTTGAGCTGCATGGAACTGTCCCTGTGAAAGCTGAAACTAGAAGAAAATGCCTGGGCTTTCAGGTTTCATTGCACAGCCAAAAAGTCAAGTTCACTTTGCTGCTATTCAGCATGCCTCAGGAGCCAAGGCAAAGCTTTCTGTGAAACTGTGCTCAGTTTAAAGTGAATGTGGATGGGGGTGGTAACAGCGAGTAGGCACAGGCAATTCCAGTTTCCTGGGTAGTTTCAAAGCCTAGCATAAAAATGCATAAAACTCTAATATAGGTGAACTGTAAACTGGAAAAAGTTTTATGTATCAACATTTTGAAGTGCACCTAGAAAAGAAGTGGAAACAAAACCAAAATGCTGAACCATGCTAAATATTTTCAAGGAAGAAGGCAACTGTCTTCTGTACTGATACATACAGCTCTCATGTACATCGCACATCTCTGCTTTGCCTTTGTTGGGGAGGAAAAAAAAGCCATCCTATACGTGAGAACGGGGTGGAATTCATCTATGTGAAATGCTAGAGATCAACTCATAAAACCTACCCAAAATGAAATGAACTCCATGTCTCCTTTAGCTCTGGCACCAGAATTGCTTCCTAAGCCTCAGGAAATTCTGGCTCCCTTCATCAAGGGGTTAAAAGCCACCATGCTGGGAATAATACATATTCCGCTCTTTCCTTTTCATACTCCCTGATGGTTAATGACATCCAGTCCCATCTGGATACCAAGCACCATGAACAAACATATCCTGCAAAGAATGTTACCAAGATAATTGTCTTTGATGAAAATCAATTGCATGATGTTCACATTACAGGCCTTTTTAAGCCAGTCACTCATTTCTGGAGATTTAGGCTTCAGTAGTTTGAAGACAAGTGTATATAAATGCATTTAATAATGAAACACACTATAGCATCCCTGGTGTTTTCTACCTTTCTTCTATACTTTTGATGGATACAGTGCTTTACAAGTATTGGAAGACTGGCTACATTCAGAGGCCTTTCACAATAACATGGTCTTGAGCAGAGTTTTGGAAACAATCCACTCATCACTGATGGCACAGGACAGAGAACAGTGGACTGGAAGATGTGGGGGCAGCTGTACTAGAGCTGAGCTCCACAAGCCCTCATTTCTGCCCCAACTCACTCTGCAGCAATTAACAAACTCACTGGCTTTTTGAAGTAACCTAAAGAAAACAGATATCTAAATTTGGTAGAAATTAATTCCACCAGCCCATGGGCTGTCTGATTCTTTGCATTTTCTGTGATGGAATTCATACAGATAAGTATTTCTACATCTCTTCTGAGAGCTTCCCCTTGATCAAAATACAAACGCACACAAAAACCCATCCTCAAACTGACACACTCCCTTGTCCCCGTTTTGCCTCTTCTGTTTCCCTTCTCCTTTTTCTTTTAGCTTCAGTCTTAGTCATACCAAGATGAGTTGAAGGACTCAAAGGCCAAAAGTTTATTTTTGTAAGGCTTCAAACATCACTCTGGGCCTGCTCCTCACAGGCCATTTTTGTAGGTCTTTCTTGTCTGCAAAAAATGGCTAATGTGCATTTTGTGAGTGGACTGCTATTCTTTTTCTTTCTTTCCTAAGGTTTTTGTCCTTCTTGTGGTATTCTGGTGATGAAAAAGCTGGATCATCATTTGTCTCTGAAAAGTACCCACCCTATGTCTCTAGGCTGTGTCCTGTTTGCTTGCTAAGAAAATACTAGACAGCTTGTAGCATCCAAGCCCAAGTAAGGTTCATGCTAAGATCAAGAAAACCAGTCTTCCAGAAGAATCAGCCAACTTACTTTTAAAATGACCATCAGATAGTATGCCATTTTAGAAGTGTTATTTTCTTTTAACTCTTGGAAAAAATAATCTCTGTGCATGAAGTAACATAAAATACCTGGAAAATATTACAGCTGTCTGTATCTTTATAGCTTTCATTACAATAGGAAATTCTAATCCAGAATATGAACAGAGTCTGTGATTTCATCAATGAGAATCAAATCTTCTGTTATGTTATGAGCATAACTCACTTGGTTATTTCTGCATCGTGTTACCTCTGCTCCCCATGACCAAGTCCCTGTACTCCTGCCCTGGGACAGTGCCAAGACATTCTTGGACTTCACTGCAGCTTCCTATAATGCCCCTGTGGACTTGGTGACAGCAATTTTGTCCACACAGAAGACACAAAAATACATAATGTTGTTTGTTGATTAATACAATAATGCAGATTAAGCTGAGTGGGAAACTTGCATTAGCCAATGACTAAATACAATAACCAAACCTAAAAGCTATCAAAACCTGAACGTGATCAATCAGATGAGGTTTCTCTTTTCAGGCAGCAGCTGGGTTGATTTTCATTGCTACTTAAGTTAGCCAAGTGCTACCCCTCTTCTCCCTTTTCTCCCAACATCCATTCCTGCTCAGAAGCCTCCCATAAGGACTTGGTTATTCTTCTCTAGAATAAGGGAGCACAGTCTCCAGGCTGGAGGTATTTTGTTCAAAAGGACAAATATTCTGTGCCTGTCAGGACAATGGCCTCAGAGCCAGTGCAGGACGGGAAGAGAGCTGCAGAGTATGTGGACAGACAGTGCAAAGAGTTAGCAAATGCCAGGCAGTATCAGAGCAATATCTTTGGCTTCAGCTCCCTTTGAAACACCTGGACATCTGCAAAAAATTCCACTGCAAAGTAAATCAAATCCTGCAATAACACGCAGGGCTGGGGAGGAGGTGAGAATTCCTGACAGAGCTTGAGGAGGGATTTCTTTTTTGGAAAGATGTATGGCACAAAGTGGGTGAGTCACATAATACCTTGCGCTGGCTCAAAGTTGAAAGCATTAAGGAAACTAAGAGCCAGGAGAATGACTCTGGTGCTTGCTTGTTTCTGTATCTGCTCCTCCAGTTAAAATGCCTTTCCAACAGCCTTGTAACACTTGTGGTGCCACCCCTGAGGCAGCCAGTGTGGTGGGGAGAAAGACAAAACTCAGACAGACAAGGTAGAGAAAACCTCAAGGAAGAAATTGCAGGGCAGGACACAGAAAGTAGAGGTGTCATTTTTCTCTGTGGTTACATATTTGAGGGGAAAAAATCCATTTATGAATAACAAACTCTCAGGTATACCACTTTGAGCGGTTTGACAAAGAGGCACGAAGACCAACACGGCAGCGCCTTTCCAGGGCTTGGGAATCAGCTGTTTGAAGGCCTGACCGAAATGGCCTATACTTGACTCATGTTTGCTTTTGACTGTCATTTGGGAAGAAAAATGTCTGTATGCCCACTAATGAATTCACCTCGAGACTCCTGTACGCTGAGCAGCTTTCAGAGGGCTGATTCAGAAGGTTGTGGCTGAATGTTGGCGTGCCACAGCCCTGCCAGTGTGCGACTTACTACAGAAAACCACTGTAACATGTTCACAGACCAGCCAGAGCTTTGAAGGTCTGTCTGAGGTTCAGCTGTTTACTCTGTCTCTCCCAAAAGGTCTCTGGAATCACAAGGAAGTACCAACCTTGACTCTGGGTCAGGCAGAGGAACAGCAGAGCTTAACAAAGAGGCCAAATGGAATAACCAGGATGGGGCTGAGCCAACGTGCAGCCATTTTTTGGATATTGAGAAACACCCCATTTAAGATATTACAGAGCAGAACATCTCACCCCTCAACAAGCCCTTCTCTAAATACAACAGAAAGTGGCTACATCTGGCCATCATACCACCAGAGATGGTACCAGTTCACTAAGCAGTAGTGTGAGACGGAGGGAATGGCAGATACTCACCGTGGGTGTGGGGCATCCCTTCCCAAAATTGCCACCGGATTTCTCACAGCAGAAAAAACCCCTTGGTTTTCCAGTGTCCTTCAAAAGAACTCCATGCATCACATAGTATGTTACTCTGTTTATTCATACTGGCAAGATGAGACACTGATCTTACCCTACTAGAATCTGTAGAAAACCAATATCCTGTGGTAAAGCTTCAACCTTATGCTTCTCTTTTAATATAAGCTGTCATTACTGAATCACAATATTACCCAGATCTGTTTTACATGAGTCCTTGGCAAGACAATGTGAGCTGTACTTAATAAACAGGGTCTGCATTTATCGATTCAACAATATTGTAAAGGCTAAAGTGTCATCTGGTGTTACTAGAACATCAAACCTGCACATCAGATGCAAGGCAGACATCACTTGCTAAAGGACTGCCTTACCTGCTAACCCAGAAGAAAAAGCAGCATGTGAAATTTCCATCAAGAATCCAGGTTCCAACCTTTGAGCAAGAAATAGGTTTCCTCTGTGACCAATCTTCCATCCCCCAAGTTGGAATGGATGTTATGACCCTATGCTTACTTCGTAACAGCATCCAGTGCAGACTGGGTGTCCAATCCTTTCTTGGCCACTCTCCCCTGCGGCACCCGTCTCCATCCCAGAGCCATTGAATGAAGAAGCTGTTGTAGGAAATTGGCTCTTACAATTCTGCTTCTGTGCAGAAGTCATTGGGATGCTTCTCATTGGATTTATTTATTCTCTATCTTCTTTTTCCAGCAATTCATGGAGAATTTCACTTGAAATAATACTCTCTTCTTCAGTTTTCATGAAGAATATATCAGCTGGGAAAACCATAGCTTTTGCCTTAATTAGCTGAACAATAATAGTGGAAGAGAGGAATTATGCCAGTTGTGAGAGGTCTGTGGCTTGAAAACTTGATGAATGCTACCGTTACAGACATCTACAAAGGCATTTGTATCAGCGCACTGGCCAAGCAGGCTCCAGCTTTGGCCCTGAATGGAGCAAAGATTAGGACCCTGTCTAAATGATAGCACGAGATAACTATAAACCTCTGATATATACCAGAAGGCAGTGGGTGATTAGCACCAAACAGCTCTAGTGCCAATACTTACTAATTGGACAGCTTTTCATTACAAATGTAAAGGCCTTTCAATATAATTGCATACCCGACCACCAACAGGTTTTATCTTCCGTTTAAGGACACTGCATTTTGGGTGGAAGTCTCTGTGACATCAGGGAAGCGAAAAATAGAGCTGATGAGTAATTTCTTGGTACCCAGGATGTTCCATCCAAAGCCTCTCAGTTTGCACTGATGTTCTTCCAAGGCCAGGTTCTGGTAGCCTCTGCCTGGATTCCTTAGGATGTTCCTAGAAAGTAAGGCTTTTCTCTACAGACCTATACAGGAATTTTGTCTACATGCCGGGTATAAACTAGCACAGGAAAATCCATGAAGATGAATGCCAGGCAAGAATATGTGCCATAGGCTCCTACCAGCTCTTCATAACCTGACAATCCACAGTGAACCTCCTGAGAACACCTTTGAACAAAGACACTGCTGAATACAGGAATCTCTCAGCTTGGAGAACGGTACAATTACCTCGAAATATGCTGGTTTGGGCCTGATTCAAGCCAAAGGTGTTATTCTGGACACACACATACAAATCCCCATGAAACAGAAATGTCACTTTTTTGGCCAGGTCTCCCACTGAGGCAAATCAGAAGTGAAACAGCACCGAAGCTAGACATGGAGACCTCCTGTAACACCATAAAGTGTCTTGGTTTGGAACTCCATGTACACCCTGCCCCAGTGTCTTTGGGGAAGAATCTCATTTGTCCTTACATTCCTGACCTACACTATTATAGACCTCAGCCTGCTTCCTTTGCAGCGACCTTTTAAAGGGGCTGAGTTAAATTGTCCAGAGATGTCAACAAGTTGTGAGAGGCAGGCTCACACTGGCAGCAATTACCAGAGGGCAATGATCAATGGGGGTCTTTTGTTAGCGTTACAGGATCACTATTGACTCAGGAAGGAAGTGCCCCCATGGTTTAAGGCTGAGCTGAAATGGACAGGCAGCCTTGCCCTTGGCTGCTCACGAGCCACTAACCTACACTTATCTCATTAATTATTCCTGTCCAAATGGCAGTGATCGTTATGATCCACAATCAGCTGAGGAAGAAGAGGTCACAGCAAACACAGAGGCTCCATTTACCAATCCAGGACACGCATCCTCTCTCCTATTTGCATCCGGACTATTGTCTGACACTGGTGCTGTTCCTTTGACAAACAGGTAACAACACGTGACAGCCACACCAGCTCTCTGCAGAAAACATTGATGGAGCTGACATGTTTTTCCACTTATGGAAGTAAGCCTACAAGGCACAGTGACCTTGCTAATTGTGTAGATGGGGAGAGGGGAATACTCTTCACATTCCAGTGCACCCAGATTGCTTTGATCCTCGCATACTCCTATTCCAAACTACGGCCAGAGCCGTCAACGGTTTACAAGATGCTTGATACACAATCCCATTGCTTCAGAAGTATAGTTTGTGCAAGCAAATTTATAGGAAGAAAAGACATTTGACAGGAATAAAAGACATTTGAGGGATAAGCGCTTATGGATGGAAGGATGGAGTCTCCTGTTAAAGTCACCTTACACTGCTGAGGGATAAATCACTCCCTCGAACATATTGCAGTCTGTTGTAAAGGCAGATGATTAGTATGACTGAGAATCAAACCACACTCTGTTCTTACCCCCCACTGTGTTATTTTTCTCCCTTGCGTTGAATTGTTCAAGACACAGCATTTTAAATCGAGCTCTGATTTAAGAAAGGGAAGAATACACAAAAGGAGCAGTATATTCCAAACACACCCTGCCCTTCAAGCTTAGTGCTCCCCAGCCACTTCAGAAAGAAGAAAATCATGAGCCCCAGAGGAAACCTTACAATACGCACTTGCAAAGTGAAGTTTGCCACATGTATCCAGCTGGGAAAGGAAAACTCCCCAGCACCTCTGCTCAACACCCTGAGCCCTGGGGGGGGAATGCATTTGCAGAACGGTTGCTGTGCCCCAGTCTACCCTGCTAGCTAACCAGGGAACAGCAGACAGCCTTAGGAGTTTCAAAATATAAAGGAAGGCCCCCGCCAGGAAGCTATTTCCTTCTCTAAGCTGCATTTGTGCAGAAGGGATTTTACCCCCCCTGCTCCCCTCAGGGGGTATACAATATGAAAAGAAGGGGCTTTCAACATCTGCTCTACATTTTTGTTTTCTTAGCTCTACTGTTTTTTTTTCAAGACCCTTACTTAGTGCCTATAGCTGAAGCAGTCCACATTTTCCTGACAAGCAACTGTCAGACCTGGTACTGTCTGTTGGACAGGAATGCCATCAGCCTTTCATAAAGGCATGTGGCAGTGGTGAAGACCCAGCATTTACAGACAGGGTTTAAGCCAGACTCCACTGTACCAAAAGCACCCTATGATTTTCTTCAACAGCCACAACAAGTGACTGAGCAGAGATTTAAATGGTTCTTTGCTACAGCAGTCTCCAACAGCAACCAAAGCAGAGATGACAGAAGAGAGGATGACCATGAGCTCTGAGGAGCTGCATTGGTTTTCAAATACTCCCCACTCCGTGCTCTTCCAGCAAACAGTCAAGAGAATTTAGCAACTGTCATTGTACTGCTACAGCATCAGTCTAAAATCACCAGTTGGGATATGTATTAGTCTGCTAAAAATGGTCCCACATGGGAAACCACCATCCTCCTGGGTCAGGGCTAGTGCTGACCAAACACTGTTATTTCTGTTTAAGAGAAACCTTTTCTCCCTCCTTTGCTCCCTGGGGAGCTGGCTGTGTGAGAGATGAAGTAAAATCATCACAGCCAAGACTGGCATCTTTTGTTCAGGGCACAAGGATCAGGGATTCACATCATTATCAATACTACTACTACAAAGCACTTGTATGCAGCAAGAGACGAACCCTTTCCCAGCCAGCTTCCAGACAGAACA
Organism: Psittacula echo; assembly: GCF_963264785.1. NCBI lineage: Eukaryota > Metazoa > Chordata > Aves > Psittaciformes > Psittacidae > Psittacula > Psittacula echo. Next base: position 16,491,999 of record NC_137737.1, read on the forward strand.
CTCCTTCAGGCAACACTGAAAGGAAGCAGGGATGGAAGTGGAAGGCAGAGAGGACACTTCGCTGGGACTAAGGATGGCTTCTGCCACCACAACAGCCACTCTGCCTCATCAAGATCTGTTTAAGCACATTTCCATAGGCTGTGAGTGACATCAGTGATCTCAGCGGTGATCTCAACAGACACCTTTGGAGAGCGCTTCAAACTGAGGGTGGCTAAAGAGCCAAGTTACATGGAAGCAAATCTATATAAATCATATTAATAGCTATAAGCTGGTGGGGGCAGCCATGGTGGATGATGGGCAGCCTTGCCGTCTGACAGGGCAGCCATAGCCAGCTCCTCTACCCTGGCAGAAGAGAAGGGCCACCAGCACAGCTGGGCAAGCTATGGCCCCCCACCAAAGCCCGAGCAGAGAGTGGCCACTTCCCCATCAGCAAGAGCCCATCAGTGAGAGGGGGCAAAACCTCAGCCATGCCTCCAAAGCCGTGCTCCACTGCACCCCGCGCACTGCTGCGCCTGTTTACATAAAGCCATATTTTGTTTTCCTTTGCCGAAAGAGCGCTGCCCATCGTTGGAGGCAGACGTGTTTATCAAGACGTGTATCTCGAAGCCTGACATGAGATCTGCAGCCTCTGGTGCAGCTGAAAACCAGTCTGTCAACACCTGGGAGAGAGTGAGCCAGCAGGACCAGCGGGGAACCAGCCCGGCCAGGGGCCCTGCCAAAACCTACAGGAGGAGGGAAAGTCAAACTCAAGCCAAACAAACCTTTTCCATTCACTCTGCTCGGTATCTGGTGGTGGCATCCAAACCACAAATCAGCCAGTTCTTATGTGAAAGGAGAAGCCTTTTCATTATCATTTGAACTCCCCCCATCCTTCTCCATTTGGAGAACTGGTCTGCCCATAAGCCCATGAATATTTCACTATATGAGGCCCAAAAGTTTATGTCAGAGGGATGTTGAAGCCCTACCATGCTGAAGATTGCCTGCTTAGGAAATAAAACACCCTCTGAGGGATCACTGCTGCACTTGATGATCAGTCCGAATGTAAAAATACCGAGGGGCAGAGTAAATCCTTCAAGCAGAGACCTGCCGGAGAGGCGAAGGGGGTGATCACAGGTTAAAGAGACTTTTTGTTAATGCTTTCAGGCTCCGTCTGCTGCTTCTGAACTGTAGCGACAAGGAGGATGGTTTCTGGGAGAGCAGAGGGTCATGGAAACACCGATCAGGGAATGGAGTCACCACCATCCCTGGGGCACTGGTGCGGTCTGCATGCCATGATGGGCTCTTCCACCTCCTTTTCCAGAAACACCAGCTCTGGAAGCAAGAAGGGGAAAGACAAGGAATTTGCAGGCAACTCATTTCACAGAGCCAGGGAAGGAATGAGAAAAAGAAGGAAGAAAAAAGAAAAAGAGAAATGTAGAAATCCTGTTTTCCAGTGAAAGGCAGTTCCTCTGAGTTACGTGGAAAATGTTGCCCATATCTGTGCAAAATTCCACTAGATGCATTGCTTATCTGGTAATCATCAGTCAATTACATTTGCAGTCAACCAAACTTCCTGAAGCAGAGCAATCTCCAAATCACCTCTTGCATAAATCACTCTTTCTTCTCCACAGCTCTTCACCCCAGCACCTTCCCAACCCTTCTCCTCCCTGAGGCTCTGAGGCACCGGGTAAGGTGCCCAAAGGGAGCAACTGCAGTTCTCCCATGGCAGATGCATAGCCAGCATTCCAGGAGACTCTTGTCCTTGAAGCCTGCAAAAATGACAAATAGCTGGAGGAAAAAGGGCGCACACACAAAAATGACACAGCTTTTGTGATTACCTAGGAGAAGATTATGGTTGGATGTGGACAGGTACCATCCCAGCCCTCATGCAGTTTTAGACATCCATTAAGATGGATTCCAGGATGGAAATGCTACCTTCTCAACCCTCTGGAAAGCCACCTTTCATTCAGAGCACCTCAACCTTCCTCCTTGTGGGTATATGATGGAAATACATACCCGCCACTCCTGATCCACAGGGAAAGCATAATTCCCTGGCTTATCCACTGAGATGGTACGTCCTAGCCCTGGCCGTTAATGGCCCCTGAACTGTGCTTCTTACACTTAATGTAAGGCACTTTTTTATGTGCTCTTGATTGTTGTTTCTCTTCTGAAGCTTGCTGTTGCTCTTTAAATTGTGACATGGATAAAACAACAAACAAATCCTTAGTCTTCCTCATTCATTGGCACACAAAGAAGCTGGGCAGGAGGAAATCTCATGACATCTGATATCACTGTGGGGATCTAAACAGACATAAAGATGAGAGAAAAGACACATTTTTATGGGCCACCTGAAGAAAGACAAAGCATAATATTTCTCTGTGCATCCACTGGACTTGCAGGCTTTTCACCTTTGGGCTACCAAGTTTTTCTTGACAAGATAAAAGTAGAGAGCATGGGACTAAAATTGCTAGGTTGCAGTATCCTATTCCCAGTGCAACTGCAAGATGGTTTCCATACTTAGGGTCTCCCAAACATACCTAAGCCTTACCTAAGTCTGAATGGGTGGATCTAACATGCCCAGGGAGAAACTTTCCTGAGTTCAGGCTCATAAGAAAGAAAACTTCCTTGGATCATCCATAACTCATGGTTTTGGTTGTTTTCCAAAACAAAAAACCCTAAACAAACTTCTTTTTTTCGCCTTCTGCTCCCCCTTCCTGCAGCTCAGTTTCAGCATCAACCACAGCATTCATTCCCATGTACTGTTCAAGAGCTGCAACTTATGATCTTCACACCAACTGAACTTCTGTTTATAACCCCACAGCTGGTCATGATGACAGGGGCTTCCACTTTCAAAAACAAGCATCTGCCTCTTGCTCTGATTTTCCACTCAATACCTAGGAAAAGTATAGCAACAGGACCATATTATCAAAAAAATACATGAAAACTTTTTCCTAGAGTTTATCCAGAAACTATCCAAACACTGTGCATAAGCTTTCACAAGAGGCTTTATGTTGGCAAATAGATAAAGAACACAGTGGGACAGATTTCCTAAATGGGCTAAGTCAGCACCATTCCCTTGACTTCATTCACATAGTGCAAGTCTGGCCTGAGATATCTAAGCCACAGGCACCATGATCAGGAGCTAAATCAGAGCCTGCAATTCCCATTAGTACTTCTTGCAATAGGAATCTTTGCTGGAACTGCTGTGTCTTGGTGCTTCCTGAAGTATGAGTAATTACTGCAGATGTCAGGAAAAAAATCCTCTAGGATACAGCCATGCACGTACCTACTTTGGCACACCAGGCACACCTTTGCAGGGAGCCTGGCTCACTTTTCAGTGTAACAAAACACTGAATGTCTGCCTTCCAGGATGGTATTTTGTGCATGTAGATGACAGTACGGGCAAAATGTCAGACTAGTCATTTTATCTGGCTGGTAAAGAATGAGGCTTGCAATGTCCAAACTATAGTATGTTATCCTTTGGAAAGATCACATCACCGCCGATAAGCAAAATGATCAAAACAGCTTTTCAACTGTGCTTGCAATAAGCACAGAGCATCTCTGGAGCAGAGGCCTTTCTTTGCCCATGCTGCACATCATCTGTGTTACCAGCCTCTTCACTGTAAGCTCACAGTGAGGCTTGTTACAATCCCTCTGCATCCAGAGAGCAATGCACCAAGGCCTGAAGGAGGATGAGAAAGCATCTGAGCTTCTTTGCCAAGCATTTCCTGTTTCATTTGTTTCTTTGTTTTGAAAAAGAGAAGAAAGGATCTGTCTTGAATGTCATGTATAGAGACTCTGCCTCCGAAACCGCTGCAGAGCTCCTATTCAGCCCCAAGCATCCCTGCGCTCAATGGCCTTTTATCTCCCGATCACTGACATGACAGGAACCGCGGTTACCATGTCACCGGCAGCTATTGCAGGCTCAGAGGGATCAGGACCTTCAGCCACAAGTTATGGACTCAATACATATTCACAGAGTCTGCTAGGCTCCATGATCACTCAGACCCCAAAATGTAACACTGAGAATGCACCCACCTTCCCTAGCACAGCATTTACATTATCCCATATGCACGAAATCTAAACATTTAGCCCTTTTTTTTACAGTGTTAGAAGAAATAATTTAGATTTCCATGAATGCATTTTGTGTTTAGGGAGCTATGGTCTTTCAAGAGTGCTGAGAAGCCACTGACAAATGAATTGGGTCTCTTTTACCTGCTCTGGCCTACAATTCACTGCTAAAATGGCTCAGATCACTTTTTTCTGAGAGTTTTGTTTATTCTGGAGTTGACTATTTCAGCTTGTCCCTTCCTTGCGGTTGGTTAAGTCGTCTCACCAGTCAGAGCTTCCAAGCAGGCGTATGAGCAGGTTACTGATGAAAAGGACAACAGAAAGCAACTGGGCAAATTTGCCTTTCGTCCCCAAAACTCCATCACATGAGTGATGCTGAGGAGAACTCAAAGAAGTATCAAGCCAGACAAAGTGGAATGGTTAGAAAACTCAACTGAAAACACACTGAAAACATACCACCCTGTGTATCCAGCTCCAGTCTGTGCACCCATCGCCTGCTTTGTGTTAACAGCTCTCTTTTGAATTAAAAGTGGAGTTTGCAAGACCCCCACAATCGTCTGCATCCAGATGACAGTAAGAGAGCCCGCAGATTTTCCAGCATTGTCTCACTGTTTTCTGTGAGGGAAGTGATGTGAAAATCTTCCCAGGCCAGCTACAATCATTTACCAAAATTGTCTTGGTCTTTCTCAAGCTGTAGAAATGGGGGGGTGGGAAGGGGCTTAAGGATTAGTTCTGTGGCTAAAGCTAAAAGAAACCGAGTATGGGTGTTTTTTCCTTTAGAGCAACTGGGCTGCCCCTAACCCAGATTTTCACCGGCTTTCCCACTGTATTCCACAAACCCAGCCAGCAGAGTTCTGATGAAGACGAAAACCTGTTGAAACCGCACGGCTCCTCCGTCTTTGTGCCCCGTCCCCCTCCTCCGAGCCCGCCCGCGGTGAGGAGCACGGCACAGACCGGCGGAGCCGTCCTCTCCGCGGTGTCTGCTGCCTCCTGGCGGCCGCATCCCGGCACCGCGGGGCGGTGAGGCCTCTGCATTCATGCATGTACGTACGTGCGTGTGCGTGCGTCTATGCAGAGGCATGTGCACCCATGTACATTTGACATTTGTATCTATACACACACATACATATGTACATATAAATATACACGCATAATACGCGTAAACACATCTATAAATATATAGATATGTACATAGATGTGTATGTGAGTGTGTGTGTGTGTATATATATATTATATATGTGTTCCTAAACAAGAAATTTTCCATCCCAGCCCACCCTCGTGCTTTTCATAGCTTTAAAGACATACAGCATAAGATTTGGGGATAGCATTTAACAACACTGCAAAATGCCCTCAAATCAGGGACAAACAAATAATGCCTAATGATGGACACACACACCCCCGCCCTCCCCCCCCGAAGCTGAGCAAACACATCTTCTGCATGGAAACAATCGGGGTCACAGCAGTAACCACAACCCAAGATGTGTGAGGTTTGTTTAAAACCCTTATTTTTCTTTGTTTTCTTTTTGGTTTGTTGGTTGGTTGTTTTGGTTTTGTTAGGTTTACAGCTCCCACCTTCCCTTTCCTCCCCCCGCAGGGAAATGTTTTCCCTTGTTGAATTTGCAGATGTGACACTGGGAAAGATGCCGAGCTGTACTTTGTCCCGCTCTGTTGCCCTCGGCATGGATCTGGTTGTTTTCCGGCCAACATTCCTGCACAGTCCCTTAACTTCACAAAAAGCTGAGGGTTGAGGTAGGGGGTTTCAGAGTTTCACTGCTGCAGGCAGACAGCCTGCGCTATAGAAACAAACAAATTGTGCAGTACAAGCAATTTAAAGTCATAGTTCTTGGACTCGGCATGAAAACAAAGCAGATCAGAAAACCACAGCCTCAGTGCTCAAAACCCTGAGGGTGCAAAGTGGTCTGAATAAAACCAAAAGAAAGGGGTGTCCAAGAACAGGCCAGAAATGAAGGAATATGGGAGAAGGTCTGGGAGAGGCTCAGGAGCATTGGATTAGGAAAAAGAGGGGAGAAAATGGGTGGGAAGGCGAGGGGCCAGAGTTCGGCAGTGACCCTAAGGAGCTAACCAGGCGTGGCATGTGTTTCACTACAGAGCCTGCTCCACTCCCAGAGCAGTCCCTGGGAATGAGCGGTGCACTGGGAAACGGAGGAGGAAGGACCGGTTCTGCACAGGGTCAATTATTTCTGATTATTTAGGGATGGGAAAGGGGATTCTTTTCAAGGCCTGTGGGTAATCAGGCCTCTGCGCTGAAGCGTGGCGTTTGTTTCTCCTTGTTACCATAGCAGGTATCTCCCCTCGCCTGTGGAGACATCTCTGTTTTCCAGAGCCCTCCCCAGCTCAAGGCCCCTTTCCCTTCTCACCAAACTATGCGGTCATTCCTTGAGGGAGCGAATTCCAGCCAGCTATTCTCTCGGGAACCTTCCTTATTTAGAGAGAAACCACAAGCCAGGGAGATCTGGGATGGGAGGAGAGAGAAAAAGGGATCAAGCTTGTTTAGAAGCAGCAGCTAAACAGCTGGGAGATCTTTCAGTTGGTTTATATTGCTGTTTGGGCCATGCTTTACAACCTCAAATGAAAACAAATCAGGATTGTTTCCTCTCTCTCGGAATGTCTGTTTAGGATTTTAAAGCGGAGGGGGAACTCTACATGGATTCTCAGGGACTGCTGCTTCCCCAGAGCCTGCAGTCTCTTTATCCCCCTGCTAACCTCTGCTTGTACACACATGTGTGCACACACATGCTTAGCCCCACAACACAGAGGAATTCATAAAACTGCCCTGTCAGTGGCTGAAAAGTCAGCTTTTCACCCTTCTCTTAGAAAGAGAAATGTTTTTAAAGTGCTACCTCACTGCAGGATAAACTATTGTGGACCACCACACCAATACCATCAATTCTAGGGGTTTTTCCAAGTCACAAAAGCAGAATAAACTCCCTAAAAAAAAAAAGAAAAAGTCCTTTCTTTGCTCCATTCCAACATCACATTTAATTTTTTACGGGATAAATTCTAAATGCAGAGTACTGAATTCAAGCCCCTTTCTGCATACATGAGCTCTCAGAACCTGTCTCTGCCCGACTCCGAGAGGCACTCAGACACGGAGTGTGATTGTGCTCTTGTGCACTCTGGTGCTTCTCAGCCCCGTTAAAAACTGTTGAAACGGCAAACTGTACCCTGCGCCCTCAGAGTGCTTCGTGTGCTAAACTACACTGAAACAGATGAAAGAAGAAACCGCAAGCTCCACGAGGAGAAGGGACAAACGCAAACCCCGCGGAAGCGGGATGGAACGGGAGGCAGAACGCGAGGAGACCGGCGGCTGCAGGAGAACGGCACTCGCTGTGCCAGCCCCAGGGCTTGTGAGCAACGATGAGCAGCGACTCGAGCGAGCCTCAGGGACGTTCTTTAGGGGACAGCCTTCCTTTTCGAGCGTGTGCCGGTTCTCCGAGGGTGCCCCAACGCCGCTGCCCCCGGCAGCCCCATCGCCCGCTCCGGCAGTGGCTGCTCCTGCCCACCGTGCAGGGCCCGGGAGCCGCTCTCGAGCTGTCACGGCAGTGTCCCCGTGAAGCGCCTCGCTCCGGTGCCCTGCCACGGAAGGAGGAAAACCCGCGCCGGAGCTGGCTTTCTTTGTGTAATTAACTTTAATTAAACGCTGCTACCCCTGGCCAAGGAAGGGAAAATCGCTGGGTGCACAATTCAGGGCAGGTAGGGCAGCGGGGCTCCCCGCTGCCCGCGGGCTTCGCTGCCGATTTGATTACAAGTTTTTGTGCCGGGACGACGTGGACAAAGTGCTAAAACACAAAAAAATCAAAACCCAAGTGGCGCGGCCCTCCCGGTCCCCCCTCTACCAGCCTGGCCGCGGCGGCCCGTATTTCCAGCAACCCCGAGCGCCAAAGCCCAGTGCAAAGCTCCGCTGCGGAGCCGCGTCCCTGCATCCTCGCTGCCGCCGTCTAGCCCGCTAGCCTCGAGCCGCTGCAGCGCCCAGCGCAGCCACGGGATGGCGCTCGCCACCACCATGCCCCCCCGAGCTCCCCACTATTTGCATACACCGAGTGGATTGGTCAGCGTCATTTGACGTTATTTTGACGTCAGCGGCTCACCGGCCAATGGCTCACGGGCGCCCCGCCATTGGCTGGCAGCGGAGATGTCAATCAGGCGGTATTTGCATGCCGGGCGCGCCGCCGTGGGAGCAGGGCGCGGAGGGGGGGGTCTCGGGGGAGACGCGGCGGCATCCGCCGGGCACACGGAGTCACTGCACGTAACAACGACGCCGTCCGTTAACGCCCAGCCCTGTGTGTGGCTGTGCAGCGCATTAGCTCTCTATTCGCACATGTAACTGATGAACTGCGCCCTCCAAGCCCTCACACCGGGGCTGAAATACACACCCGCGTACGTGTCCGTGCGGGGTTAAGCGGTGGCGAGACCCTGCGATCGGTTCCTCCTTAGGAGGTGAAGTCGCAGGACGCCACACACACACCCACCATCCCGGTCGGTCCGTTCGCATAACATCTCCCCGCGGGGTGCAAGTCGGGGCAATAGGAGTCCTACTCCCCTCCGCAGCGTTCTGGCCTCTCCCCGCAGCGTGAACGCAAGGCCGTAGGAGAGCCCTGCACCAGAGAGCGCTCCTGCTGTGGAGCACCGCTGAGCGTGGCTCCTGCAACGGGAAAAACGACATTGCCCATAAACACCCTGCAGCCGGCCGCTCACTGCAAGCACGGGAAGCGGCGCTTTCGAGCGAGAGGGTTTCGGGCTTACCCCGACCCCGCCGTACACCGCGCCCGCTCGGCTCTCCGGAGCCCTGCGGCTGGCGAGACGCCATGCGTCATCGCCGGGCGCTGTCCGTCATTCCCCCCCCCGCCTCCAACGTCACCGTCGTCGAGCACCAATCAGCGGACGGGCTGGGAGAGTGCAGAAACGATGATTTACGGGACTGGGAGAGAGGCAAAAGCAGTACTTCGGGTTCTGGGGAACCGGGGCAGGGGGCACATCGGCGTCCCGCCCGAACGCAGACCGTTACTTAAGGGAATTAGTCTGGTGAAGCGTCTGGAGCACAAGTCTTACGAGGAACGGCTGAGGAAACTGGGGTTTAGTCTGGAGAAGAGAAGGCTCATGTGGGACCTTATCGCTCTCTAAAACTACCTGAAAGGAGGTTGTAGTGAGGGAGTCTGTCTCTTCTCCGAAGTAACAAGTGATAGGAAGAGAAGTAACGGCCTCAAGCTGCACCAGGGGTCATTTCGACTGGTTATTAGGGGAAATTTCTTCACCAAAAGGGTGATCAGGCTTTGGAACAGGCTGCCCAGGGCAGTGGTAAAATCACCGTCCCTAGGAGTGTTCAGAAATCATGTAGATGTGGCCCTCAGTGACATGGCTTAGTGGTGGACTCGGCAGCCCTTGAGTAAAGGTCTTTTCCAACCTAGTTAATTGTATGGCAAGCAGAAATACCAGCGGCAGCTCCGCACAAGGCACACAATGAAAGAACCCTAACCCCGCTCAGATGCAGCCGAGGGGGCACAACTCAGCTCTTTTAACAAGGGAACCAAACCAACCCCAGGTGTGCCCTGCCTCTCATTGCCCTTATTCGCTGCAGAAATAGAAGCCGAGCAGGTTCCAAGAGGGCCTGGGTGACATCACAGGGGAGTAGCCGTTTGTCAACGGGTGGGGGGTATCGAGGTCTGTGGGACGTGGTTTCCCCTGCAGCAGAGGCGGGTGTTGGATTTCCGAAGCGGCGGAGAGCTGATGTTTTAATTGCCCGAAGCAGCTCTATTTTTACCCCTCCTTTTCCTTTTTTCCTTGTAAAAAAAGTAAACACAAGAGGGCGTTTCGAGCCTTTGATCCACGCTCTGTACAGTAAGGAAAACAATCCGTGAACTTCAAAAGGCTGGAGGCATTCTGGGGTTAATTTCGCTTCCTAAACGGCTGAACACGGCAATAAATCATAATTTCCCTCCCCTCCAGGAAAGCGTTAATAGGAGGAATATGCACCCAAAAGCGCCGTTCGCCATTGGCAGCTTCAGAGACAGCGTAGGCTGTCATCTAACGGATCAAACTTCTTGCGGGAGATATTATAAATCAAGAGGTTTAATAAATCTTTGAAGGCGACGGCTACGGAGGGGGCGGGGCGGGAGCGGGGGGGTGTCCGCGGCAGTAATGTGGGTACCGTGAAAATTCACTTCCTCGCAAGAGCTCCATTAAGTAAACCTAACACCGAAATGTTGTCTGGCAATCTGTCTTGAAAAGGTTACAGTGTGTTAAAGATTTGGAAAGCTCCATAAAGCAGTAACGATTATGAAGTACAGCTTAAAGGTTTATCAAATGACTTCCCGTGCCGGGGCAATCTTTAAACCGAAGGCAAAACCTGAAGCCTGTGATCTTTGCAGCCCTAGCCCATAAATGTGTTTGAGGAGGGATTCTGTTCTCTGCCGCTTTAGGGTATCACTTCCCTAACACGTAATTTAAATCTACTTTTCAGGAGTCGATATCTGGTTGTAAAACTAATACCGGGCAATTAGACGTGGTGCTTTAAAACCGCGTCGAGATAAGCGCGGTACGAAGGGGCACGCACCCAAAAAGAGGGGGGTGAACCTGTCCCTGCGGAGTAGAGAAACATCCCCTAAATCCGAGTTTAGGAGCGGGGGGAGACAAATCCGTGCTGGGACCGGCACTGGCAGCCTGGGGAGCCTCGCCGGGGACGCTGCCGGGAGCCGCGGAGGCGCCTCAGGGCTCTCCCCTCGGTGGTTTCCGATCAGGGGCTGCCACGCCGTTCCCTGCACATGCAGAAGCACACACCGGCTCTGAATCACCCGGGTGTTTTTAAAGGGGGTTCTTTGATCTGGCCAAGTGTCAGAGTCCCGAAAGCAGGGACTCAAATAACACGTCGTTACGGCAAACAAATTTCTGCAGTCAGCTTTATGGCTTTATTGTCTATGGCACGAATAAACTCGGGGAATTAGCAGGTTAGGGAGGAGGGGGGAAAGCAGAAAGCTGGCCTGAAATAAAGTACACATCTGTTTCCAGGAGAAAATATGGTAAAAAACACACACGGAGACAACACCCGGCTGTACAGACGGGGGCAAGCACCGTCTGCCAACTCTGAAGTGGCTCTTAAGTGGATATTTACATTTACAAAGGGTTCTCAATCAGTCGTTTTATAATAATCTGTGCTGTGTGTATTTTGCAAGACACACATACCGACCAAAACCAGCTTAGTGTGAGTATATACAGTGATACGTTCACAGTTCCTTTTGCATGTGCAAGCAGGCGGACTTAAAGCAGAGACTACCACAAAGTTTAAATAGGGGTAGCTTTTTATGGACGTGTGTATTAATAGTCCCTAATAAAATAAAGCTTACTGTGTCCGTGTGTGGTTTGAACCGTCCAGTTCTCAGTTTGTTAGATAGCCAGGCCGCGTAGTATTAAAGGGGGCATATACATATACCCATGAACATGCATGGATAAATCTATAGACGTCTGTGTTTGTGTGCACACACACCGAGATATAGTTTCTGACCTGGGAGAACAATATATCATCTCTGATGTTTCAACAAGTGCGGGTTTTTTATGGCTAAAATATTTTGTAAGCCAGACTGCACAACTGGAAATAATGGATTTTCTATGAGATATTAAGAAAAATGCTTTTTTTTTTTTTTTTTTTTCTTTCCCTTGAGAACTCTTTAGAAGTTTGGAAAATAAAATCCCGGAGATTTGCGAAGGCACTAAATCGTTTCGTTCCCTGGTTGCGCACACGCGGGTAGGTTCCCGCACGTGCTCCGCACACACACGCGTGCTTCCCTTTGTAGAGGAATTTCCATCAAACCCGTGACAGGAAGCCGGTGCGTGTTAAACGATATGATTTAGGAGCTTTTCATCCACAAGCTTAGTTTCCCTTAGGTTTTGTGTACATATCTAATTTATACGTATTTTATAGATAGATATTTTACATGGGTGTATATATATTATAAGTGCATGTACACTTATGCATTTCATGTAGCAAGAAATGCAGATAAGTTGGTTTGAGCCCGGGCTCCTGGGAGCTCGGCGGACCCCCGACGCCAGCCAGGGGGCTCGGTAGCTGTGCCTCCCGCTGCGCGGAGAGGCGCGGAGCGGCCGCTTGGTAGAAGCATCATGTGCGAGAGATAGACCCGACTTTAGCCGGGACCCGAGACGTCCGGACTTTATTCCCTACTGTAGCCCATATCTTCCAGGCTCTTTAATAAGTCCAAATATTTACCCTCTAGAAAAACGCTTTCTGTGGGTGCACGAAGGCCGGTAGCCTTTGACAGGAGCCATCACACAACACTTCCCAGTAATAGACCACAGTGCGCCTACATCTAATTTATTGTGCTAAAAGTTATTGCAAGGGCTACGGGAGGGGGCCTCCGGGCTACAAATAAGAGTTTTGTCACTGAGCGGGAAACGTCGCCTTTAGGTCAGCCAGGCAAAGCCACTGAGTATCCGATCCAACTCCATCATACATCCCATGGGCGGCCGCTTTCATGCTTTTTTTTTTTTTTTTTTGGGGGGGGGGTAGAAATTACAACAACGAGGGAAAAAGAAAAAAAAAATCAAACAGAAACCACCGGATGCTGCAACGCGATCCCCCGGTAACACGGCAGGCAGTATCTTGCCAGCGTATCTCCTAAAGCAAAACGTTTCTCCTAGAGTCCCTTGTCAGGAAATCGTTCCCGATTAAACGGGGGGAACGGGAAAACCCCCGCAGCCCCTGCTGGCGGCGATGCCGGTGCCGATGCGGGGCCTCGGGGAACCCCGGGCTGGGTCTGGGGTACCGCGTGCTGAACTGAGCCCCGCCTCGGGTGGGCGCAGCCCCGGAGCCTTTTAAACCGGGGGTCCAGTTCGGGCTAGCAAGGGGGCACGTTTCCAGCATCACCAACGGGCGGCAGCTGCCCGGCAGCATCAGCAGCACCCGTGGGGGCAGAGCGGAGGAAGCCCGGTGGGATATTACCCTGTTTATTTTCCCTTTGATCCGTAGGAAATAGGTCCTGCACTGCGTGACCCATTAAACTAATAAGATTATAAAGATCAGCGAGAGGGGATAGGGTCGCTAATGGCTCCCATCTGGGCCAGGTTTAGGCTAGGGGATATTAAACACAGCGAGGCAGCGGGCTTGGGTTACAGAGCCGAGGCGGGAGCGGCGGCCGGGACCACACATCGCACCAATTAGCGCGGCGCGGCGGAAGGGCCCGGGGGGCCGGAGGGGCGGCAGCCGCGCGACGGGACCGAGGCGAGACCGGCCCCTCGTGCGCTGCGTCACCCGCCCCGCCCCTCATGCGTATGTAAATAGGCACCGCCTCTATGCAAATCAACCGGGGCCGTCCGGGAGGCGGTGCCCGGACCTCATTTCAATAGCCCCGCCCACAGCATGACGCATGCGGGGCGCTCCAATGACGATGAGCGCTGTCTCCGGTTGCGCCCGAGCATGACACCGCTCCTCCCCGCCCCTCCGGGGCACGCCCGCTGGCCGCGTCGCCCGGCCAATAGCAGCGCTGCATGCAAATGAGAAAGGGGCAGTGCTCACCCTGCAGCTGCTGATTGGGCGCGCAAGAGCTAATGCTGGGTGGCCCCGCCAAACGGGGTTGGGCGTCTCGCTATTGGCAGGCGACGGGGGCGGGACGGATGACGCGTCAGGGGCGGGCGGAGCGCGGGGCGGGCTCTTTGCTCCGCCCTCCCGCCCTGTCCGGCCCCGTGGCTCGTCCCGCCCGTGCTGCCAGCGCGGCACCACCCACCGCGGGGAGAGCCTCCTCCTCCATCCAGCGGACCTGCTAATGAGCAATTAGCGGCGGGCGCTGGAGGGCGGCTGCCCCCCCGCCCCGGCTCGGAGCCAGCCGTCAGTGCACGGCGGCTCGTAAATCAGCGAGAAGCGGGTGGCAGCTCCCCAGAGGGCAGGTTGTCGGGGGGAATGGTCAAGTTAAGGTAAGAAAGGCTGGGTTTAAAATACGGGGCTTGTCTGTACCCCTCCCCCTTCGTGTGCTACGGAGAAAACTAAAATCAAGTGTGACTACGCTGTGCATAGAAAATGTTCTGTTAACGAAACGGCGCCCTCGAGCCTCCAGAGTCGTGTCTAAACGCCAATTAAGGAGTTCCCCCTTCCCCCCGCCGTTTTTAGATGAAGCGAAAAGCACTGGAACTATTTGCTTTAGGCAGCGGTGTGGTGCTTAAGTGCTCAAACTTCGCCTCGCCATAACTCAAGCGATTATCTGCAGTGATTTAAGCGATTGTCTTGCCACAAGCGATTTTCTAAGTGTTTTCGTTGGTCACTTTTGAAAGGAAAATCTCTTCATGGTCAATGGAATCTTAAAGGCACCGGTTTAAAGTGTTTATTTCTACTTAGCAGCTTACGAATAAAAAACATCCGAAAGTGTATATGTATATAATGTGTATATATTTGTAAACAATCATTCTGCACTGTTCTTTACCCTTTTTTTACTGTTTTTTACCTTTTCTGCTTTCTTTAGCTTTTTTGTTTTTACAGTGCGTCCCCTACCATTGACACCGCATTTCACAAGTTGTTCTTCGCTACGTTTCCTGATTACGCACGAATTGATTTCTGACCTAAAAACTTCGGGGAAATAATACAACATAATTTCAGGGTGTACTGTGCCTTCGGAGCTTACCACAGAGCTGGCGAAGCACATGCATAGATAACATCTAAATCCCTCAGAATGGCAGCAAAAACCTCTCCACAATTAGTTTGTACGTGAGAGTGGTTTGCGATGTACCTCTCTCTATTCATGAAGGCTTTTTGCAGTATTTATTCTGAATACAAAGTAAAATCCTCGTCGTGAGTTTCGTAAAGCGTCCCGACAGCCTGAACCCGGCTGTTCAGGCACGGGCAAGTTTGGGCTCTGTTCTTGTCACAGCTAATGGAGTGAGCGCTCCCTATTTACCGCGACTTCTAGGATAAAGTGTTCATAACTTCTGCAAAAATATGGACAACGTCCCTGCTTCAGGATCAAGAAAATGAAAAAATGAAATACTCATCTAATGACAAATAAATCTAATGAAAAAACGGAGGGAGCGATATAGGATGCTGGGTATGCCTCGTTTTCAGGGCTCAGACATGGGCAGAAGTACACCTAGTACGTGGTTGCAGGACGTGGTGTTACAAAGCCAAAGTCTGCTGCATTCGTATATTTGATGTATGAAGTTCTCCCAGTGCCTGAGAGACGCAAGAGCAAGTCTGTAATTTATGTCTTTCTCTGCTTGACAGCATGCCTTCGAGGGAGTTTTTTAAAAATTAAAAATGCATGTCACTTCAAAATACGTAAATACTTCAAAATACATAAAATGCCTTTTTTTCAGCTACATTGTTAAAATTTTTGTACACTGTTTTCCAACGTTTCAGTTGTTCGTGTAATTTAGTAAGGGAGTTATGTATGTTTGCCATATTGCTGCTGACTTAAGCGATGTGGTAAACCACTCAAAACGGAGATAAAGGATTCTGTTAAACCCACATGACAGGACTAATTTCTGGCGTATTTGTGTGTTTTCCTAGACATCGTCTGCTTCTTGTCATTTAGAAATCCTTCAAAACATGCAAATAGTTGGCTGTTCATATAAGGGTATTACAAATTCCTTCACAGAAGGTAACACAACTACATCAGCTTGGTTTTTTTACCTAAATTAGCACAAGTAGAAACATTTCCTGCTAGCTGGGGATCTGTGATATTGTCGGGTTTATATGTTATTAAGGTCCTGGAGTTTATTTTACTCGAATTGCTAAGGGAGTTTTGATGGATGAAGAAACAGGATCAGTCCCACACAAAAGAAAAGGAGAATTCTACTGCTAAACAACGGGTGTCAGCTTTTTTCTATTGTCTTAAATCCTGTTTTAGTTTAGCTTTCTAAATTACTTTTGAAATACACATTGTCTGCATGTCTAAAAATTTGTGGCACAAGATGCTACAGGTCCACATAGCTTACAGGACTTTTAAAAGGATTATGTAGCTGTATGGATAATAAAAATCAAAGTACTGGTAGTACAGGCATGTGTGAGGGATATAAATATTTGTACATATTACTTTCACTTATCTCTTAATGTGAGTCATCTGGTACTACTATTCGTCTGAAACAGAACACTGAAATATATAAACCATTAATGCTTTTGCCATTTCTTTTTCTTTTTAGTATCATAAATCATCATATTCCCTGCTTCATTCAAGGACTGTTCACCTTGAAAATAAATGGGAGTCTTTCCAGCAACTCTGACTGACATTGGATTATGCCCTAAAGAAATTATGCACTATATTTCATGCCGTGCCAAAGAACTAATAAGCATGGAATCTGATTAGATCTGTTTTTCTCAGTGTTACAATTACTGTGGTATGTACCATTGCTGCATAATATGTTTTCCAGCTGATGTCTGTTTATGTATGTTAGAGAAACAGACTTGTTCTTCTACATTAATTTATTTCATGCCACTGTGTTATATAGGTAGCTGCTCAGAGGAAGAAAGCAGATCAATTAACTCTGCAAGGAAACCATTACTACTTATTGCAACAGAGATTCAGGAGTGTTTTATACCTGGGACTGTACTGCCTAGTGGTGAGGGCAGCATAGCAAAGCGTAACTCCTAATTTCTGTTTCTGACTTCAGGGACCAGGTGTGCGACCTTGTCTCAATTTACAGGTCTGTAGGTGGTAGGTCAGGGTTTGTCTCCTGGAAGCAGGTTAAGGATCTTGTTTGTAGTGTTTCAAGAGTCACTGTTGAAAGATTTCTAGAAATACGAAGCACGGTATGGAAACAGAAACAAAATCACAGGCAGAAAGCACAGAGATCCTGCATGCCAGAAACATTCAACCCATGGCTGTAAATCAAAAATACTAGGGATAATTCACAGATCATCAGGAGATCGATTTTCCCTGTACCAAGCACAAACTGAAGTCTTTAATGTAAAGTGAGTGCAGAAAGCATGCTTTCCCAACGTGGGAGAGAAGAGCTCATGTAAAGCACCCTGTGGTAAATGCTCAGTGAAGTTTTTCTTCTCTTGAGTATTTTTAGGGCACAAAAACTGCTGTTTGAAAGTTGGATGCTTGAAACTCCTCTGTTATTTTGTTATTTTGTTGTTTGTTCGGGTTTTTTTCCCCAAGCCATTTCTGAGCTTCTGAAATATAGTTTCAGAAATTTTCCTTTCCGTGATTTCTGCTGAAACAGAATTATATTACAGTTTGGTGGTGTAAGTGCAGATTGTCCCAGAGCAGGCTAAAGAATTTGTTTCAATTTAGACCTTTATAATTGCAAGTTCTCTCTATGTCCCCCCTAGTTGTGTTTGATTTATTCATTCATAGTAAAGTTTACCACATTCCTGTATCCTGATTTTTCAGCATGAACCTCATGTCACATCCCTATAGTAATGAAAACTTCTTCTGTAAACCTTACCCTGCCTTCTTGAAAATGAGAGATACGTGCATGTAGCTTCACAAACACCAGGAGCTTACAAATGTGAATGCCATCCTGGACATTGCTGAACCACAGAATAGAAAGACCAGATTGTTGTGTGACAGAAGGGTTAAGATACTCAAAACTCTGTTAGTGTGCAAGGTCTCAGGCTGATTCACCAGGCAGCATGAGATCTGCTCTCGATTCCTGCCTGACTTCTAGAGGCTGTTCTAAGAAATGAAGGCAGGTTCTTAGCTCTCACCTCTCAGAGCAAGAAAGCTGTGTTATGGTCAGTGCAGGAGAGCAGGGCACTGAAGTCATTCTTTATTCTGCCGCAGGAGGGTTGGGGGGCTGTGGCAACGCTGAAATGTGGCTCCTGAGTGCTGCTTCAGTCCTTCGCTTGAATACCATGGCACCAAACCAGAATGAGTAAAAGGGAAACAGAGTAAGGGGAGGAATTAGAATGAACAGCATCTTAGAGAGATGTGAGCTGCCTTAGCTCAGGTTAGCACTCCCTCTGAACACAAAGTGACTTTACATTTCTTGACCAAGTTTATAGTTTAAACAGTTATTTAAATAACTCAGGGTTGTTTATTTTTTTCCACTGTTAAACTGTTTTGTGCATCTGTTTTGGTCACTAAGAATCTTTTCTTATCAGTAAACCAAAACACTCATTACATGCTTTTTTAACCATCAGAAATCTTGTTCAATGCCAACACAAAAAATAATAGCAAAGAGCAAAATCTTCTTCCCCTTTACCAGCCCAAACACACACAGCAACCGCAGAGGCACAGGGCAACAGCTGCCTTTCTGATGCAGAAAGTCAGGAACAGGTGTAATATTTGGTGTCCTCTGATGGAGGCAGAAAAGGCTTGGGTTTTGCCACTTAAATGAATGTCCCCATGCATCTGTCACCCCCTGTTCCCATGAAGCAAGTGTCATACAGCTGTGGGGCTGCTGTGCTAACTGCACAGCAAGCAGGAGAACCCACAGAAGTGGGGAGGCTGAATGATTGTTGGTGCTCACACTCTACCTCCTCCCAGCAGTCTGTGTGGCTGCTGCTTTTCTCCCCCAAACCTCTGTGCTCACACTCTCACCTTCCAGCTTGGAGCCAGGAAGGCACAGGCTGTTTCTGGGGTGGTAAGACCTGTAGCATTGCGAGCTCAAAACAGAAAGGACTGGATTTTGCTGTAGAAAGGATGGCATAAAGTGCATATTTGAGGCCAACCTATCTCTCCCTTGCCATAACATAGCTGCTCTTTGCCTGTTCCCCAGAGCTTTACTAGTACATGATTTCCAAATTATCATTTCCATCTTGTGAATATGGAGATGCTGCTATAGTAGAGTTCATCCCCAGGAGAAAATATTACACATTTTAAATTGCTCTCCTTGTCTTTTCCCTGCAGATGCATTTTGTGCTAAGAGGGAATACAATCTTCAACACAAACTCAGGAACAACATGGTAAGCTATAATAATTATTGGACCTGTTAAGTCTATCGTAGAAATAAATCTTCTGTGAACCAACATTTTCCCTCATATGTTTCACAGAGAGACAGTAACCCTCCTGCTGTCAATGGATTAATGTGCTAAAAAAAGCTGGAGCTCACAGATAAATCTTGAGATTATTTCTCATTTACATATTGTCTTAGCATTTATGTGCACTTATATTTGTGTGATACTCATGGGGACAATCCAGGGAACAATATGAATCATCTAATATGTAAAAATTAGGCTACAATAGAACAAGGGAAAGCAATGGGGGGTTTCTTTTCTTTTTTTCTTTCTTTTTTTTTTTTTTTTTTTAATTTGTTTTGGATTCATGGGAATAGTCTCTGTGATTACTTTAATGATCCAGCACTATATGCACGGTATTCCAGAGCTGGTTTTGCAGCCGTTTGATGCTGGAGCATACTTGAAGAAAACTTTCTGTATAGTGACTCATTCATAGCACACGTTATCTCAAGGACTGCTGGTGGTGATGGTGGTGGCTTGTGTGATATTGTGGCTCACACATAAATTGGCTTTATCTTCTTATTTATGGGGAAGAAACCAGGTCAGAAGCATAACTGAAAGCAAGACCAGTGTACTTCCTATTTCCTGTGAAGTCCCCAGAGCTCTAGTTTGAAACCATTATTGTTGTTAATTAATGATTTGCCAGCTGTCTGCGCTAATTTTATAGCATTTATGTATGCAGAGCCATTGTGCTTCAGGTTCCTGCTTTAGAATCCTGTGAGTGAGACACTACAATGATAAAATCAGCATCACACTTACATGCTCATTTGTTATTTTGAATGTGGTTTGCTCACAGAAAATTTTGCTTTTTGTTTTGCAAACTGGAAGGCTGGATGAAGAGCTATAGCAGCAGCAGGGATTTACTGTGGGACATTTTGGACATTTTCATTTTAAACCTTTGCTTGATTAAGGGCAGCAACACATCAGGACAATAAGGCAAAGTGGTCTTCTGTGGATTCTTATTTTGGAGATACACATCAGTTTAAAACTGGAGTGAAAATGCTGGGCACTGTGATGTGCTAGGCAGACAGATTCTTACAGAAAACATAATTCTGTGTGTGTTTGTCACTGCCTCACTGCTCTGAAAGCCTACACTCAGCTGCAATGCATGACTTTGCTTGCCTCCTTTCATTACCCTTTCTTAAACCCTTGTTATCCCTGAAGGTTTGGGAAACCAGATGGTTGCAGTGATGCAGTTCCCACTGACCAACTCCGTTTTGCTGTAGCATTCCTGCAGTTACCATTGACTAAAGGTTTGGTCAGGGTATTTTTCCATTCCCTGCTTTGAAGGCTTGCATCAATGTGAGCTTGGCATTTCTGCCAGAAATGACAGTATTTCAGCTGTGGATTGTTGTACACACTCTATACAGTTTGTAGAGTGGGACTCTGCTACTCCAGAACTGATGAATCTGAATTGGATGGGTGTCCTGGTTTCAGCTGGGATAGAGTTAGTTTTCTTCCCAGTAGCTAGTACAGTGATGTGTTTTGAATTTAAGATTTAGGATGGAGATCTCATAGCAGCCTTCCAGTATCCGAAGCTGGCCTGCAAGGATGCCAGAGAGGGACTCTTCATCAGGGATTGTAGGTATAGGGAGAGGAGTAATGGGTTTAAACAGCAGTTGTTCAGATTAGATATAAAGAAGAAATTCTTTACTGTGAGGGTGGTGAGGCACCAGAACAGGTTGTCCAAAGAAGTGGTAAATGCTCCATCCCTGCAGTGTTCAAGGCCAGGTAGGACAAAGCCTTGGGTGACATGGTCTAGTGCAAGGCATCACTGCCCATGGCAGGGCGTTGTAACTGGATGACCTTAAGGTCCTTTCCAACCCAAACCATTCTATGATTCTAGGGGAATAATGTGGATAATCACACTGATGGTTTAGTTGTTGCTAAGCAGGGGTCAAGGACTCTTCAGCTTCTCACACCACTGTACCAGTGAGTAGGCTGGGGCACAAGAAGCTGGGAGGAGACACAGCCAGGACAGCTTACCCAAACAGTCCAAAGGGATATTCTGATATTCTACACCATAGGATGTCATGCTCAGTATACAAACTAGGGGCAAAGCCAGGCAGGAGCCACTGCTTGGGAACTGGCTGGGCATCAGCTGGTAGGTGGTGAGCAACTGCGTTGTGCATCACTTGTTTTGTATATTCTAATTGTATTATTATTAGTAGTAGTAATATTAATACCCCTTCCTTTTCTGTCCTATTAAATTGTCCTTATCTCAACCCATGAGTTTTACTATTTTCCCCCTCATCCTCCTGCAGGAGGAAGGCAGTGAGCAAGTGGCTCTGTTGTGTTCAGCTGCCTGCTGGGTTAAACCACAACAGTCCTTTTCTGGTACTTAACATGGGTCCCGAAGGGTTGAGATAACAACAGATCTGACCAGAGTGTGTTAAAACAAATTTGTTACAAGCATTTATTATTATAGTTTAATAGTCACTGGTCACAATGTTGATCTATTTGCTCTCAGAGTTGCTGCACTTGTTCTCACAGTTGTGTTGTGAACACTTTACTATGAGGGAGATAAGAGAAGATGCTTTTTCACGCTCCTTCACCCTTTCTCCTTCACTTTTCTCCTCCAGGCTAGTTACAATAGCTCTTGAGAATTTTAATGTTCTTGGGATAGTCAGTTCCTGTTGATATGTCTCCTATTCCTGAATGTGTTTCAGGACTTGTTTAAAGCTAAACAACTCTTTAAAAATACCACCCAGAGATTTGCTCTGAGGCTGGACAGTTGTGAGTGGCAGGGTGTGGGGGATAGTACGGGTCAGTGGTCACCTCCAGTGTTTTGGATCTTCACTCCTGAACAAGTTCAGAATACTGAAAAACTGGTAAAACAGACAAGGTGTGATGTCGTCCTGGCAATACCAGGTACAAATCACTGCAACGTGCTGAGGTCTTGCCTACGCCTACAGAGCCCTGCTTGACACTATTCAGTACCCTCAAAGGGAAAAGAAGGTCTCTGGATCTGATGACAAAATGACAGGTATTGCAGCTACTCCAACCCCTGCAATAGACACTGCAGCTGAATCAGAGAATGAATGTTCAGTATCAGTTGCCCCTATACACAAGAAGAAATATTGGAAGTGAAAGTCAACTAGTCTAGTAAAGGAAGAAACTCTTCCCTTACTAAGGGAATAAGTGAATGAGGTATACTACTCCGAAGCAGGGCCGCCAGAAGAACAGGATGAAGAAGAGGCATAAATTATGAGTTCCATAAACAAGGCAGTAACTCAGATCCATACCCCTGAGTGAGCTGTGAGATGTGCAGAAAGATTTAATCCATCTTCCAGGCAAGCACATTATCATCTGACTGCTCCAGAGCTGGCATAACAGGACCAATAGCCTGGAATTAGAGGATAGGGAAGCCAAGACCTGGGAACCCTTTCTAGACAAGGAGCACTGGCAAAGCGATAGGAAAGGGGCACAAACCCTCAGCATCTGGAGGGAGCTCCTGACAGGCATGAAGGAAAGGTATCCCTTCAAGATGCTATATGTCACCCAGGCAACTGAAGCACCATGGAGAGAGGTATCCATTACCCACCATGCGCCATCTTTCCCGCCCTGAAGGATTACTATGACAGATGGAGCCCAAAGACATGCACTAAATGACCTCCATGGATATTTCAGAAGGATGACCCATAGACTAAGGGTATGATATCTGTGTGTGTATATCAAAAGACAGGAAAGATGGGCATGATTATTTGGCGTGTATTGGAAAGTATGGGACCTGTGCATGATGTAAACGGTATAGAATATGGGTTTGGTATTGTCCTTGTTTCGTCTGGGATAGAGCTTATTTTCTCCCCATACAGTTGTTGCTAAGCAGTGGTCAAGGACTCTTCATTTTCTCACACTGCCCTGCTTGCGGTTAGGCTTGGGGGCACAGGAAACTGGGAGGAGACAACCAGGACATCTGATCTGAACTGACCCAAACTGGTGGTGAGCAACAGCATTGTGCATCACTTGCTTTGTATATTCTAATTATT
The DNA here is from genome assembly GCF_963264785.1 of Psittacula echo. Lineage (NCBI taxonomy): Eukaryota > Metazoa > Chordata > Aves > Psittaciformes > Psittacidae > Psittacula > Psittacula echo. The sequence goes on from NC_137737.1 coordinate 16,514,952, forward strand.
CTATAACAGCAACAACAACAACAACAATAATAATAATATTTCCCCTTCCTTTTCTGTCCTATTAAACTGTCTTTATCTCAACCCACAAATACAAATTTCATTTTTTGCCAGTCCTCTCCCCATCCCACTGGGAGGTAGCCAGGAGTGAGCAAGCAGCTCCGTGGTGTTTAGCTGCCTGCCAGGTTAAATCACAACACTGGGTTAGTGTTTGGGCTAATCCTGACTTCCTGCTGCTTCTAGTTCCTCTACAGGGCTTATATTTTGCATACCTATTCCTTGAAGTTATTGTTTAACTTGCATATTATTCTCTGTAGCCAAAATACTCTTTCCTAATGGGTGAAATAGAAAACCAGCCAACCAAACATAAGTTTATCTAAAGCACCTACAGAAGTCTTATTTTTAAAAAAAGCAGTGGTTTAAAGTGAAAATAAACCAATGTTACAGTAATTCCAGTTTTCAGTAATCTGAGTAGTGATATAGTCCCTACGCACTTGAACTACCAAGAGTTTCGCTGTATTTCAACTTAAAGCAAAGCTGCATGTGTCTCACCTCCGTAAACAAAAAAATTTCCATGGAAGCCAAGTAATGGCTTGGAGTCTTTTGAAAGTGTTATAAAAATGTGGCATTGCCACAGTAACAAAAGAATTAGGTCAGATGGTTGGTTTATATGTACATATATCGCACAGAAGCACTCTAAAGAATTACAGATCTACAGATCCCCTCTAAAGCCAGAATGTGCTTATTTCTAGGTTGCTTTTCCACTCCCCTGATTCAGCAGTCTGCAGCTTCTGCTGTCTTTATCAGATCTGGCTATCTATTGGCAAATGCCTTTCAACTAAGCACCTTAAAATACTTGAATATATGTTGATTTACTAAGATCATAAAGCAAAGTAAAAAATGACTCTTAGATACCAATGGGCACAAAATATGCCAGAGGATTTCTTTTCCCCTCTCTGGCTCCCATCCCAAACCATCCTTTTCAGTACTGAACAGGTCTGAGAATCCAATCCACAAGGTCAAGATAGGGTCAGATTTCCTGACCTGCTTGCCCCCACCTCTTGATAATCTAGAAATGAAAATCAATTCTTGTCTTTGAGCTTGTGAGGAGCTCATAATTGCTTTAGACTAAAGCGCCGAGTGCCTGATTTTTCTGCTACCTTTCAATTCTTGGAGATGGGGATGTCATTTTTCAAGTCGAGTGCACTGTCAGGATTAGATTGCGTGGTAACCAAGTAGAAAGATTTCTGCTCAGAATGAGATTTCTTCTCATTGCTGTGCCTTTTACTCAGGGCCAAACTGTTTTTTTCACCATTATCTATAGGGATATCATAATACGCTTTGAGCAGATTATCTACGGAAAACCATTTTTTTTTTCCTTAGGGCCAAAATTGAAGCTCTTTTGTAGCAGCTGAAATTAATAGATAAATAGAAAGTGAGGCTAAATTTGGTCTTTGATCTTTCATTTACTTTACATTTTCTGACACATCATACCGGCTAAATGCAGGTAGAACTATACCTCATGTATTTTTATGTGTAGCTTTTTAGCCAACTAAATGAAAAACGCTTCTAGGTAATTTTGAATTGCTGTGAATTGCTGTCCTGCAAATGAGTTTGAATGAGGCTGTGCAGTGCCAGCTGCCTGATTGGGCTGACCTGGCACAGTGGCTCTGACAGGCAGGCCACTGCCAGTGACTGAGGAGAACCGGGCGCAAATCTGGTCCCACCGAAGTGCCAGTTAGGGGAAGAGAGGATTTGCTTAGGACCATGCTCTCTTCTGATGAGACTTCCCATCTAAGCCTGGAACTTCAGATCTTTAACACCTCATCTGCATCAATTTCCAAAATGGAAAAAAAATAAGAGGGATCCAGCTCACATTGATGGACCCTGAAGACCATGTGGGGAAAAGTTGAATGGAAGAGTGATGTATCACTTGCTTTTAAGCAGTTTTTTACCTTCTTATAGCCCATGAGTATGTGTATATCTCTTTTCATCTGTTCCGATTAAGAACACATTTGTGATACTGGTGAGGACATTCACAGTCTGTGTTCCTTATGCTTAATATTGTGGTTGTTATCTAAAGAAACGTCACCCTCATTTTTGGGAAAGACAACCATCTTTATGTAGCTTTTGTTCCTGAGATTTGAGAAGTTCTGCCTAACAACTCCAGCATTTCTAATAGCACAAGTATCCTACACATCTACATTAAATTAGAGAGCAGGCATCTCTTTCCTCACTACTCTTCTGCTTCTAAGATTTGTGGTTTGAACATAAGAGCCATTTAGAGGACAAAAGAAACCATAACTAAAACAGTGATTTATTGCTAGAATGATTTTTTTTTCTTTTAATATATACTGAATGAACATTTTAGTATCTGTTTTTACCTTATTTGGCAGCTGAGAGTTTCAGTAAGGAGAGCTGCCAAGAATTACAGTAAAATAATGCCTAAATAATTAATTCTGTTGGCAAATGAGGGTAGCTCAACAATAGCTAACAGTAGTCTCAAAGTCAGGGAAAAAAAAAGAGGAGGAAAGACAAACCTTGCTTTAGGTCCTGCCAGGATGAGCAAAGTAAGGGCAATACTGAAGTAAAAGAAGATTTAAGTTTTGGGTTTTTTGGGTTTTTTTTTGTTTTTTTTTTGAGATCTGTGCTGGTTCTTGGCTCTTGTTTTCAGAGACTCTCACAACAAGTAAACTCAAGCAGTGAATGGACTGGGTGAGAAATCACAGAAGCTTTGATGTGCTGATGGCTTGGAAGTATCAGTCTTTCTTTTGTGGCAAGGAAAAGCAAGACAGAAGGGCATCTTTCACAAAGCAAAGGCCATTCCTCTGCTGATATCAGCTGGCCCAGGGAAGCTGCATCAGGTAATGGCATCTGTCTCTCTTCCACCTTTCTCTTCTTTTCATCGATTCATCCTTCGTTTTCTCAAGCCACTCTCCAGATGCCACAGCCACAGCTTAATGTTGATGAAAGGAGGTTTGAAATCAAAGGTTTGTCTTTACCCTTCTTGATGGCAGTGAGAATTGCACCCGTTGATTTTGAATTTTGCAATTTGATTTGCACTGACCAATACAAAGAATTAGCATTGCTCTTGACTGGTCAATGAAATAATGTGCATGTGATATAATACTTAAATCAGGTAGGACTCAAGTACCCAAGTTTATTCATGTGCAAATTTAGCTCAGAACCACAACTGTCTCTTTCCTGTACTAACATATAAAAGACAACAGAATTCTTCCATTTAATGTGATCATAAACACCAAAATCCTCAGTTTACGGTCCTATTCTTGTTACACTGTCGCCATAAGGCATGTGCAGGTTGCTTGCACAGATTAACAGTAGTGGGAAGTTTTAGCATGCTTATTGTATCTCAGCTGTTGTTAAAATGTAACTTTAATTTTGAACTATTAATTCCTGTGGCTATTTATTGAGCTTTCGTTCTCAGAGAAAATGGTTCTCAGCTCATTCTCTTTCTCTTGCCGCTTGCTTTCTCTGTGCAAAGTCTGAGGTTCTCAGATGGCCATGAAAACAGAGAGTGCAGAGGTGCTAACCAAGGGCTTCCTCTCTGTTTATCAAATAAAATTACAAAAATAGAAAGAAAAAGAAAAACATTTTCTGACCAAATATCATGCCAGAGCCACAGTGACTTTTTCTGTATGTCTTTGTTTTGCTTTTGATAATTACACCATATCCCTATAATATATTCTACACTGAATTATTGATATGCACTTTCAACCTCAGCCCTTGAGTCTCACTGTTGTTCTGACTGGGAATAATAAACACACTTCCCTCTTTAAGGTGCCCCTGGAGAAGTGACTAAATACAAATATTTATCACTGCCCTCCTTGCCTGCTGCATTGTCTGTGGCTGTGGATGTTGAACACCAAGCTTTCCCATTATTTCTTGCTGCTGTGGGCTCTGAGGAGCCGGATGAGCTCAGGCTGGGACCTGGGCCCACGCTGCTGGTAGGACTGGGATGGCTCCAGGTACAGGGTGGCCCCAAGGTCTCTGCTCAGCCTGCGAATGGCTGGGTATGCAGAAGGACATGTTGCTTTCAGAGTCTGCAAGCTGAGGAGAAAGGAGGTTTCCTTCTGTAGCTTTCGGGAAATGGGATCTGTCAGAGCTGATGAAACACATGCCTCCTGGTCATCCCATTTTTACAGACCTTTCTTAGAACTTCTACAAATGCTGCAGGCCCCAATTAGACAATAAGGATTCCTAGTATAAATCATGCTTTTCTACTGGGGATTTTAGCATCCCCAGTGTCCCACCCAAACCACATAAGGAAGCCCAGGCAGCACTCCGGCAGCCAGACAGGGCAATCAAAACTGCTTTTTTGCCCTCCCAGCATTTCATTTTGACTTGTAAAGCCACTTTAAAGACAGCGAGTTCGTCAGACCTTTAGCACACTCAAGGCTCTACTAACTCATATGGTGGCCGGATGTTGATCTAGATGCAAATCACCTCAGAAGTGAAGCCGCCTATCTGTAGACCTTCACTCAACAGGAATAATATTTACCTCTTTATTCCTTACTTAATGCACACAGCATTATGTATTATATGGGTAGCATGAACAGTAGATAAATCTGGGGCCTGGTTTTGACATGCAACGGTGTCGCTAATAGAAGAAATATGTTTCAGACAACTTTTGTATAAATCATGGTTATTTCTGCAGAAGATTAAACAATAGTTTTGTCCCTCAGGATATTAATGAGCAGATGAAACATTAACCACTGAGTCTTAAATGTTTTATAAATCTGCAGTACATTCCTGCAATGGAGAAATAAAAACCATGATTTATAGGTCAGCAGTTCATGGGGGGATAGTTACTTTTGCAGACAGGGCTGCACACTACATAGGGCTGGTACATTTTGCTTATCAAAATCTGGGATAGTATCAGATGAGTTGCATTTGCGCAGAGAATTGCTGCTCGTTGCACACGAGGAGTAATTTGTATAGTAAATACACAATTTATTTGCTTCTGTGCAGTAGCTGTATCTTCAGGTTTGCAGGATTCAGGTTGTCAGACAAGCAGTGGATGCAGTGAAAACCCAAGGAAGGCCATTTCTCCTAAATTTTTTGCTGCAGGACTTCTAATGCAAATATAATATGAGGTATCTTTTATAATACAGACTATCCGGAAATCCTAGAATGGAGTCAGGTCACAGAATGCCTTGAACATGTCACACAGAATCTCTGCATTGGCCAGGAGAAGGCCAAAAGATCACCTTGGGCTCAAAGATGGAGAGCAGGTTTAAGGGAGGTTGAATCCTGCAGCACACAATGGCACAAGATTTTCGTGCTCCCCATTGACCGTATAAACAACCAATTGTTTATTTAAGGGTAGGTGAGAGTATGGGATGTTGATCCCTTTCTAATCTGGATGATATGGACAACTTAGCCACCTCCACTTGCCTTGGCTCTGGGTTGCCATGATGTGCTGGTGCCCAAACTGTTAGGACAAGGGCATTAGGTCTCAGCTCCCATAGTTAGCTCTGTAGGCCTTATTTCACCTCACCTTTTCATAACATGAGCAATTATGTATGAAGACAGGCTAAGAAAGTTGGGGCTGTTCAGCCTGGAGGAGAGAAGGCTGCGTGGAGACCTCATAGCAGCCTTCCAGTATCTGAAGGGGGCCTACAGGGATGCTGGGGAGGGACTCTTCATTAGGGACTGTAGTGACAGGACAAGGGGTAACGGGTTCAAACTTGCACAAGGGAAGTTTAGATTGGATATAAGGAGGAAGTTCTTTACTGTGAGGGTGGTGAGACACTGGAATGGGTTGCCCAGGGAGGTTGTGAATGCTCCATCCCTGGCGGTGTTCAAGGCCAGGTTGGACAGGGCCTTGGGTGACATGGTTTAGTGTGGGGTGTCCCTGCCCATGGCAGGGGGGTTGGAACTAGATAATCTTAAGGTCCTTTCCAACCCTAACTATTCTATGACTGTGATAATTATAAATCTCTTTCACTGTCTATGACCCTTCAGCAGAGCAACGATCAGAAAACCTGTGAACATCCAAGGAACTTCTTTCATACCATTCTATATTAGGAGCAATGTTGCTGTTTACTGCATGCTGTATTCAGTGTCACATCCTTCTTTAATGCAATAGGAGGGAATACGCTCTGCTGCGGAAACAGGGGCATATGAGTCAGACTGGAGAGAGGCGGCCAGAAAGCAGGGTTCTTATTCATAGGAAACACTGGGGTTTGGGTCATATGGTTTTAAGTCCAAACTGGAAGATGCTTTTGATAGAGGGACAGAGGGGCTCCATGGTTCAGGTCTGTCTGTACTGGGTCAAAGACCTTCCACTGTCCCTGCCTGCAGGAAGGACACCCTGCCAGACTTCCCTTGGAATTACTGCAATGTCCCTTGTGCTCACTTCAAGCAACACAGGTTTTAGCAGCAATGTGTGGTGTTGGAGAATTTCTAGCTAGCTGTGTGGGTGCCTGTGACCTTCTTCCCATAAAGGCAGGTGTGAGACCTGCCCTTACACACACATGTCCCCACCTAGGTGTAAGGACAGATCTTTATCTGGAATGCTACCTAGCAGGAAAACTCCAGCAGTGATGAGGGAGACTCAAGAGATCAGCATCTAAAGATGCAGGCATGCAGTGGGATAAAAAAATAATAGAGAAAAATGCCACCACCAGTCTCCCATTGCTTCTGGTGACGGGGCTGTGCTCAGCTTCCTTGGGAACCTTTCCAATTATCCAGTATTTAAATAACGAAGTTGGTGACTGGATCCCAGGGCAGCCAACGCGGCGGGCGGACAGCAGGAGGCGCTCCGCAGGCGTGCAAGGCAGCAGTCGGGCAGCAGGGGGCGCTCCGCGACCGCGCACGGCGCAGAAGTCCGGCCCCCGCGTTCCTTCTATGGATGCTGCTCCGGCGGTGCGTGTCCTAATGCCTGGAATTGGGAATTAGCGTGTGTATGAGCCCGTCCGCGTGTGCGCCCGTCCATAGGAGTCCCTGCACCCCCTCTGCGCATAGATGTAGCCACACGCATACACATACCTCCACACACAGTTATCTCCACACACACATTATTCCCACTCTTCTGCTACAGTGGAATTAAAAGTACAAAGCCCGTCGGTTCATCCCCAAAGCAGAGGGTGGTAGATTGGAGGCCAAAAAGTATTTGTGCAAAAATAGAAGTAGAGATTAAATATAAATATCTAAAAACCAATCCTGGCTTCATACAGCAGGACTTTAAGATGCAATTAAATTAAAGGCTGAGGCCCAAGCCTTAGGAACACAGACTATGCGCCATAATTGCACAGAGCCTATTCATTTTAGGCCAGCAACATCAGCAAGAAATCAGAAACTGCTCTTAAAAATAGCAAGCAGTTGCGATTGTTCAGCTGTGTGTGCTTCCCACTGCGCGCTGTGGTCTTTCCAAGACTTCTGTTTTAAGGTTTTGGGAAGTCAAGATGCTCACAATCACCATGTGCTGTCACACCCCAGTCATTTATAAACCAATAGTAATTTATAATTAATTAAACATCAAGGCCTGGCCGTTCATTTCTGTTCCATACCCAGTGATATTGATCTGTACGCTTCTGAGAATGAGAGTTAAATAACTTTATTCTTGCACTGTTAGCTGATTGGTAACAGAAGGCTACTGCTTGTGTTTTCTGTTTCCACAATACAGTATTGTTCAGGAACATAATAATTTAGTGATACTGCAAGGTTAGAGCACTTACAGCTTATTGTCTCACTGGGCAACCACCTCAGGCTTGGCCTGGAATATTTGTGGGCTTTTGTTCTATTTTTTTCTTTAATAAAGGCACAAATTAATTTGAAATCCAAATCTTTTTGGGCTATGGAGCAAAGCCTGCTCTTAGCTATGGGCAGGAAACCAGTGCCCAGCCAGCAATGATGCTATTTCAGAGTTACTTCCATATAAAGCAAAACTTTGGCCTTATAAAGAAGTCTTTAAAAATTACATATGTACTTTCTGTGTGTGCTGTGCAGCCATCACAGAGGTAGTCATTGTATTGGTAACGGGAAAGCTAAAATAGCTATTGTCTTATTTCAGGGCTTAGCACTATCAGCAGATGCTGAGGCAGCAACCCAGAAACTCAAAGCCCGCAGCAGATAAAACACTTTTTGTTTTACCTTTAACCTGGGGGAGGGAGGGAGGATTAAAAAAAAGGAAAAATAAAAAAAAAAAAGAAAAGAAATTCTTATTCTGCCATGGAATGAAACCTTTGCGCAGTTGCGATGGTGTACGTTCACATACATAGGTTTTGAGGATAGCAGGGCAAGGAATCAGCGCCTAACTTGCGCTGGGCTTTCTTCAGGCCCTGTGGGCATCAGGAAGGTGGTGCCCTAAGAGGCAGTTTCTGTTATGCCTGTTCAGGCCCTTCTGGGCTGGAGAAGAAGAACGAGGGTTAGGAAGGAAAGGAGGAACAGGCCAGTTGCACCAAACTTTTCACTCTGCCATGGAGCTGGTGGAGCTGAGAAATCTGTGCCCCCATGAATGCAAAACAAACAGGAAACGTGGCAGTTGTTTGCTTTCATGTTGATGAATTCCTCAAAAGCTGGGAAGCTGCCAACTGCTGGACATGCCAAGGGCAGGAGCCAAGTGTTAACCCTGCGTTTCTTGGCATGGGTTATAGTGAGCACTTTGCTCCTTCTATCACTGAACATACTGAGCGGCTGTCTGGAGGCAGTAGTGCTGAGACCAGCATTGCTCAGACCTCCCCACCGCCTGCTTGACAACCCATCCAGAAACTTAATAAGTAAACTTCAGAGCTCCACACCTCAGCTGCCAAGGCTGGGGCTTGGCACGCTTCAGATGAACACAGCAGGAGTATTTCTATGTGGCCTCACCTTTGACTGTGCAGTCAAAAGCTCCCTGCTTGTGTTTACGTGTTCAGAGCATCTCACCTCTGGAGCACCATATGTCTGCTGCTCAGCCTCTGTTCCTGGGAAGGAGCCCTGGGAACAACAGTCAACTATTTACATGTGGGAAATCACCATCAAGAAGCATCTTCTTTCCTGCATTTTCCTTTCCAGGGGAGCCAGAGATGTGGCATTAGCAGATCAGAGAGGGTTTGTGCCCAGAGAGGAGCACACCATGTTGGCTTCTTGAGGCTTTCATTGTTGTTCATCCTAGTTCTGTCACATGTGATTCAAAAACATAAGGATGGAGCTTTGAAGCATCTAAATGCCCTTTGGTTGTGAATAAAGCCTGATCTGGCTCGCTGTGAATGGCACATAAATCCCCCTCTGTTGAATTCTTCTTTTCACTTCAATCCTCGAAAAAGAAGCTATGGCTGACCCCTCCCTGGCAGTGTTCAAAGGCAGGTTTGATGGGGCTTTGAGCAACCTGCTTTAGTGGAAGGTGTCCCTGGTTGGACGAGGTGATCTTTAAAGGCCCCTTCTGACTCAAACCATTCTGATTGTGTGAAAATTGCATTTTCACTGGCTTAAGTTTCCCCAGCACTATTGCGCCTTGGGACACCATTCAAGATGTTTTGTATAATAAGCAGAAGGAAGATTGCCATCTCTATAGATAGAAAAGCTTCTCTGTAAGCGGCTGAGAGGTAACGTTAAACCTAACTTAGTGGCTTCCCAGATTTCCTCCTATGTGACAGCAGTGTCAAGAAAACCTGTTGGTGAGCTTCACTGAATATATTTTAGAGTCCTGACAGTACTGGGGATAATCAAGGATGCAATTCTGCTCCCACATCCCTCTCATCTTTTTCCATGTCTGCTAGTACTGTCCAGGTGCTCAATTTTGAGTTTTTCTTTTTTTTGTGTGTGTGTGGCTGTTGATCCTCTAGGAATTACATCGGAAGAAGTAAATGCATTTCAGAGAGGTCTTTGAAGGGTCTAGTGATCAAGCAGTGATGGTTCAAGTCCCACAGCACTGCCAACTTCATCTGTTTCCATTACTGTTTCCTGAAATGTACACCGTGAACGGTGTCTTTTCTCTTACAAGTAACATTTCTGCTATAGAAAGAGGGCCCACAAGGTGGCTCAGGTGGAAAAGAAATGCAGAGTTTTTGATCTCTGTCTAACACATGTAGGACTGGGACACGGAAGTACTGCTCTGGAATGGCTGTTTGACACTGACCCAAGTGATCTGTTGATTTAAATTCAGCTAATGATGAAGAGGTGCAGAGTACCACATCAGTGGCAATCAGTGCTGAGGGACCTCATCTTATACCCACTGGAGAGACCAAGTGCTGAGACACAGTAGTCTGGAGGTGCAAATTAAAATTGCATCCTTGTGATCTAGATATAAAAGCCCTGCTCTTCTGACTTGCCCACAGGTACCTTCTCTGAAAAATAAATGTACCCAAGTAAGACTGAAAAGCAGACATTTTTCAGCATTTTCTTTTGAGTCAGCCAAGGAAGTTTTTGTTCAGCCAAGAGCTGCCTCTTGTGTTTGGCAAATCCTTTCCAAAGCCTGTGATTTGTATTATTACAAGATAATTACAAATGGAGAAGCACTGAATCAGAGTCACAGAGTGTTTGGGGTTGGGAGGGACTTTAAAGCTCATCCAGTTCCAACCCTTCTGCCATGGGCAGGGACATCTCCCGCTAGACCAGGTTGCTCCAAGCCCTGTCCAACCTGGCCTTGAACACTGTCAGGAATGGGGCAGCCACAGCTTCTCTGGGCACCCTGTGCCAGCACCTCAGCACCCTCATAGTAAAGAATTTCTTCATAATGCCTAATCTAAACCTACCCTCTGTCGGTTTAAAGCCATGCCCCTCGTCCTGTGTCCTGGGTTCAGCAATAGCAGTAATTTTTTTCCTTCCTAGTAGCTGGTGCAGTGCTGTGTTTTCAACTTTAGCCTGAGAGCAACACTAATAACACACTGACTTTTTAGTTGTAGCTAAGTAATGCTTATTCTGATCAAGGACTTTTCAGCTTAAACTATGACATCTTGTCACTACAGGACTTGTGAAAGTCCATCTCCAGTTATCTTTAGGTCCCCTTTAAGCACTGGAAGCTGCTCTAAGGTCTCCTTGGAGCCTTCTCTTCTCCAGGATCAACAGCCCCAGTTCTCTCAGCCTGTCTCTATAGGACAGGTGCTCCAGTCCTCAGCTGCTCCTCTTAAGACCTGTGCTCTAGATTCCCCACCAGCTTCTTAGCCCTTCACTGGACATGCTCCAACACCATTTATTTCTCCTTGAACCATCTGACTAGTCACACAAAACACAAGCAGAACAAATCTATCTGTAGCCTGCAATGAAAAGCAAGTCCTAGCAGATATGTAGATGTTTCTTCTCATCACAATCTCAAATCTGAGCTAGTTTCTGTGCTGACGAGTATTCTATTTCCAAATGTCAAATTCAGAAAGCGCCAGTCACTCCTATATCAATTCCATTGCAGTTTTCATGGAGTAACATGTAACCAAAATAATACAAATTGCATTAGAGATGGTTGTCAGGGTTGGAATTGTCTAAATAGGGCTGATTAGGAGTAGTTTTGCTTTGTGCTTGCATAAAACTGTTGCCCAATAGATTGCTATCTTCTTTACTGAAAAGTGTCAGTTTAAAGGTCCCCAGATGGATGGTTTGGTAAAGTGAGACTAGTTTTCAGCTAGCAAAGACTGACACTTTTATTCTCTGACCCATAGGGTTCTAACTACAATAAGCAAAGCTTCTCGGATGAAGCATCACAGAGCCTCATGTAACTTCCCTGAGACAAATGTAAATGATCCAGGCAATAACTTTTCTGTCTTAAACACCTTGTTAAATGTCTGAACAGCCCTATTCAAAATCATGCAGAGGAGAGCGTTGCCTCTCTTTTTATAGTCACCAGTGACAAATTTCTTCTGAAGAAGCAGAATAGCTTGCTGATGTGGAATAATGATTTTCTCAAATCAGCTGAAAAGAGAGTGACAACATGTAAAGTCTCACAGTTTACAGAATAATTTCCAGTGCTGTATTTTGAAGCTTCTAGGATACCTGTTTTGCTAAAAGGAAACAAGCACCTATGCCTGTTGTGCTCATCCTGTTCAGCACTGAAAAAGCCAACACCAGAACCAGGCAGGGTTTTCACATCTAAAGTGCAGATGGTTGGAAGGATGCCTCACTGGGATGCATCGTTGCTACAGGTATGTTCACACACACATTCCTGCAGTGAGAAAGATCTCATAGGCAACCACCTTCATCAGCTTCTCTCAAATTATGAAGAGGTGGGTCGGTGCCCAGGACTAAGGTTTCCCTTACTAACAAATGGACTCGCTCAGTGCTTTTAGGGATATCTCCTTCGAAATACGCTCAAGCACTGGCCTTCAGCTCTCACGTGTGCACCAGGATATTTCTTATCAGTACAACAGGGAAGAGAGGTGAAAGATACAGGGCTTTGACCAGAAAATATTCCCACTGATACACCAAGACCCAATAACCCAGGGTATTTTCATACTGGTAAGTCTTCAGCATCCTTCTTTGGTGACTCTTCCCCTCCTCTTCAAACACTGAGGGAGTTAAATCACTCAGGAAGCTAAGTTAAAGCCTCTTGACACCAAGCCTTCACTGCTGAGCATGGTGGTGACTGAGGACTATGAATCACTTCTCTGGCCCCAGGACTGCCTATGTGACACCTTCGGTCCTGCTCCTGCTTCTGCTTCCACAGGGCTCCTCCTACTCTTCCCTCCTCCCTCAGACTTGCCCTCCATAAAGTTTTTTCTCCTTCCCATCAGAAACCAAACTGTTCTACTTCATGCTCCCACTCATTACTTTATGTTACTGATTTGCTTTAGGGGGTCATGGCCACCTCTTAATTTTATAACCATGCTGGTTAGAGAAGCTAGATGCAAAAACAGGTCACTTACTTATATTATAAAACTGTCGCGTTTTAGGAATTGTTTCAAACCAAAGTCCATTTGGCCAAATGCATTTATATAAGATTAACTAATTTTGCCTAACATTTTCTAGGCAGGATTTCCATAAGAGCAACAGTATGAGATACTAAGGGTGCCAAGATCTGATGAATGACTAAAATAAGGGTGACTTAGAAATTACCTTTTCCACAGATGAAAGAAATTAATCAGATTGCACTTATCTCAAAAACCAAGCTCCTATTGGGCATGTAACAAAAGCAAGGCCCTCCGTATGAAGAAAGTAACTGTCCTTGATAGCCATGGAGTTTACCTGAATGAAATTTTAAGGAAAAAAGACTTTACAGAATATGCATATGCTTATATTAAAATGATTTAGATCAGCTCCAGGCACCCATGACCTTTGGTGGGAGCTTTCATCTCCACGAATACCAACAACCTAGCTGGGGGAAACCCTCTCCCAAAACAATCTTCCTTTGCCTCAGCATTAACTTTCTATGGTTAGGTATTTTACCCAAGCCCAGTCCCACTCCTGCCACATTCCTGTTGCTGCCAGCCCCAGGAAGGGCTGGGGAAAGGCACCCGCCATACTGGGCCACACTAATGTGTGATGTCTTCATGGCTGCTCATCTGTCCCTCTGAAGAGATGTAGCCAATGACACTCAACCAAAGCCACGTTAAGACTATATTTCTACAGCTCATAGCACAAAAGCAGCAGCAGATCCAAAGCCTGGTGAGGCAGGAGCACAGGGAGCTTTCCTGCAGACAAAATCTATGGAGTGAGCTCAAGCAGGGTCTCCACTGCTATTTTTCCTGTTGAAGATGTGGAAAGAAACTGGCCTCATCCCTCCACAGGAGGACGGTCCCCAGCAGGGAAAGGAAGCCAATGACACATCCAAGGAAACCAATAGCAGCTACGGTGAAGCTCTCTAGAGCTGAACTTTGCTGTACACATAAACTTCATGTTCCCAGTCTATGTTTTGGCCAAAGGGGACTGTGTATCTGCAGAGGTACATATGTAACATTAACTCCACTGGATGCTGCCCCAGGGTGTCTATGTCCCCAGGCTGTGGCCAAGCCCCCAAACTGGTCTGTCAGCAGCTGTTGATCACTGGTCCCTGGGGAGGCTTTCAGACCAAAGGGTACACTAAAAGGCATACATAGAAAGAAATCTATATTTGATGCAAGATGCTTAAATGCAAACATTCATCAGTTACAAATCTTATCATAAGATTTAGAGGGTTAGAGGATCTAACCCTCTGCATGCAGAAGGGGCAAGTGTGGCCTTAAAACATTTGCAAAGGTTCCAGGCCATGACTGAAAGTTGTAAGTGCCACAACTGATGCAGAAACAAACTGAATCATATTTCACATCTCCCGAAATTTAACCATCATTTCCAGTTAACTGTTCACTAGCTGAAGTCTCAGGATATTCTGGGTCTATTTGCTCCACTCTTTATTGAATTAACCAGTTTTTTAGTTTTTTGCATCATTTAAGATAGAGTTCATTTTCATGTTTTCATGCAAGTTTTATTCAGACAGCCCACAGGTTTAAGATGTGTTTTGCTCAGAAAGATGTGTTTTGAGCTCTTCAGTGCGTGCCGGGGGTTTGGCCTGATGAGCACGTTCCCAGGACACATGAGGAAAGAGTTAACACAGAGCCACTTGCCAACCTGGAGCACAGGAAATGATGGATCAGTGTCCTAAATCAGCATGCATGATAGCAATCACATAAACAATGTATGAGTGGGATGATGGATTATACCATTTACAGTATGTGAAAGGTTGCCTAATTTCTTTTCCCCCCCAAACTGAGGGTTAGCAGTAAAATGGGCAAAAGTTAAAGCACTGCATTAGCTCTTCTTAAGGAGAATATTAAAATCTCAGATATAAAGAGTCACAGGTACTACAGACACCATTAAATGTTTTGAACTAAGAAATTGTAAAGAAAAGAAAGGAGCAAAGTTAATTAATGTTTCTTCTGGGTAATCTCCTTTTTGTTAAGTATCACCATTTGTTAATCACATCTAGGCAATTCCTAGGTTAATGGTACTTTCAATGTAGATTATTTGGAATTTAATTTGGAATTCATTCAAAGTCAGTTCTTTTGTACCACTGAAAAGCCTTCATTCTTGAAAGGGCTGATCTTTAGATTAAATGTTTTCCTCTCTGGAGGGAAACCAACAGCCTATACACGCAAGAATGCAGTTAAAATACTGGCACTGCAAACGGATTTCTGGGATACTTCTCTCTTTTTTTCCATATTTCTAGAGTTTCCTTGGAAAATATGCTGTCTGACCTCCTGAGGGAGCAAAGCATCTTCTCCACAAATTAGGTTGGAGAGCTTGGAAGGAAAGCAGCCATTTGCTTCAGCGTCCGTGCTCTGTGGGCTGATAATTTGAGTTTCTGTAAAATGGAACCAGCTTCAAGTGCCTCAAACAACTCCTGTCAAGCACTGACATTTCAGATAAGGAGAACCTTAGCTCCTATGTTGTCTTTCTCTGCAGCTTCAGCAGGCTGGTTCTTAGCCCTCTGTTTTACAATACCACTGCATACTTACTCTAGCTTTTGTTTTCCATGCCAAGTGGCTAGAATTACTGGGAGGATTTCTACACTATGGGGAAGAACATGTTTTTTTATGAGACAGTTGCAGCTCAGTAGAAGAAATGAAAAAGTGTGATTTTTACAGGTCTTGAGGTGGGGAATAAAGAGTGTTATGAGGGTAATTTAATGAGGCAAAGTCCCCTTAGGTATTTGAAACTCTCAAGAGCCTATTGAAAGAAGGAAATTAATTCAAGAATGTCTTGCCAGTCAGGTTATGGATAACAGGAGTGGGTCTTGCTAAGGGCTATGAGGGAGGGAGGAGCTTGGTGGTGTTCCCAGCTATGTGAAGTGGCCATGGCTGAGTGGTTGGTATCCAGTACCCTCGTTTGCTGCTGAAGCCTGACAAATATCATGGCCTTCAAAGCTCCTTCTGTACTGAAGGTCAGGTCTGTTCCTTGCCCACTGATGCCCAGCTCAGCTAAACCAGGGCACTGTTCCTGCCTGGTCCATACCCCCTGGCTCCTGGACTGTGGGATGAGTGGGGATGCACAGAAATAGTGCCAAACCCACAAGTTTCACATTTTTCATCATGATTTGCTGAAGGACCTCAGTCAGCATCTGCAAGCACTGGTGGAGGGAGTCAGCACGAGGACTGACAAAGACCACCCCAGCCTCACATCGTCTTTTCTGAGAGGTTCTGCTGGTGCTGATCAGAGAAAGAAATGCACTCAGAGTCCTACAGCTCTTCACTGTTGGTAATGAAGTCACATCTGCTATTAAGTCCCCCCCCCGCAACAAAAAAAGCCATCCCAAAGCACCATATCAGGTGCCTTCTCTCAGTTAACGTGAGGGGAAGTGACATTTCATCACTTGTGTAATAAGCTTAATAACATCTAATGTTCACTTAATACGCTTATTGGTGGCTGACCACGAAATAAAGCCAGGTTGATAGGGATTAGCGGCTTTAATGCCAAGGATAAGTGGGTTGGAAGATGGTCGCTTTATTTTTCACTGAGTTCATTATTGCTATTATCTGTACTGCTGGTGCTGTTTCTACAGCATCATCAGGAAGCCTTTGTTACTTACCAAGCTTCAGCTGACCTCAATTTTCCAAACAGTTTATTCTGTTCATCAGTCTTTGCTATTTTTTTAAGGCAAGAAAATAAACAAACCCTCCCAAAGTAGGATTGTGTTACATGGAGCTCTTGAAGATGAGTACATTCTTCTAATCTTCTAGTTCAGTTTTGAAAAGACAATGGCCGCTGTTTCTGTTGTTCCTTCCCTGATCCTGTTAGGTTGACCATCAGCTCCAAATGGGATGCTGTGCATTGTCAGCATTTTCAAAGGTGCAGTGTTTGTACATGCAAGCAAGGGTTTCGATACAGTGTGTCAATGTATGTTGTATGTTTTTTCTCACAATGTATGTTTTTTCTGTTTTAAGCTGCTTGTAAGCAAAAGCAATTCAAAAGGCAGTTTGCTTCTGCTACAGGGATCAGTTTCATTGACTCTTTGGCATTGTAACCAACACTGGTTTTCCAGGATGGGCCTTAATACCTCATGCAATACCAACCACCAAGCTGCCATGGCACCACTTTTTGCAGAGTATTGCTGTGCAACCTTCACTAATGAACAGAAAGAAGCAGCCAGATTCCTCCCAGCACTGAGGAAGGAAATTTTTCTCTACATCTGATGTCTTTCACTTCTGCTCTTAGTTATAAATATTCTAGTGCATGAGCTCAGATGAATAATGCTCATACTACAAATAACTAAAGCTGAGGAGCGCTGTATTTAAAGGTGAAGAATCATTTATTTCGGAATAGAAGGCATTTTCTATCTTTTTATGTAGCATCTTTCAAATGTGAGTGAAGTCTTCTATGAAAGAATTGAAATGATGGGGTTGTGGTTTTATTTTTAAACCTAGAAACTCAGGTACAGACTTTCATCCAAGCTAGGTTTCAAGACAACATTAAATACGTGGGGAAAAAAGGTAGGTAAGGAGCCCTGTAACTATGAACATACATATATATCATGTCAGCTAAACCTTTCTAATTGATCATTGTTTTCAAGCAACCTCACTGACACTGGGGATTTTTTGTCTTCTATGCATTTCCACCATTAAGAAACTTCTGTGATTGCATAGCTCAAATCCACACAGGCAATCTGATATTTTATTGTTCCTCTATTGTGAGTCTGTGGTTAGTAATGACTTAAGTAATGCTTCATAATCCATTTGTAGTCTACTATGCCTTTGAAGACGACAGATAGGTTTGAGTCTTTTCTTTACAAAAGAACTCATCAATGCATCTCTTCTTGGCAGAGTTGCACTGATTTAAACTCAAGAGTAAGGAATTCAATAAACATAGGGAGGATTGGTTTTGAGTAACTGAAGACCTTTCAAATTTGAGAGTGCTGAAGTAAAAAGAAAAGCTGGATTTTGGGTTTATTCTCCCATAAAATAATTTTGAGAAGTATGCTAAGAAAGTCATGAGATGTATCGATGATAAACATCTCTGACATACAGAGGGATTTATTCATTATGGACAGTATGACATAGAAACCCACAAACTGATAGGATTATCACACAGATCTTGCCCATGGCCATATTCAGGATTGTCTTGTTACTGCAACTATTTAGCAGGAGCTTTTCCAACCCGCCTTTTAGATTTGTCCCTGCCAAACCGCTGCAGGCCAAAACCAGTCATTTTGCATTTGGCTGCTACCTGTTACCATTCCTTTCTTTCCCAGCTAGTAAATGCCTTAACCCCTGTGGTGCCTGATCTATTTTTTTCTTTGTTGTTCGCATTAAAATGGGTCATATTCAAAACTTCTGCGTTGTTGAATGGGGACCATAACAGTTGAAAAGCAAAAAACCTTAACACCTTTAAATAGGCTACAACATAAGGGCTGCACCTTTGCTTGCAGTGTTTAACAAGACAAATACCACTAGTTTTGCAGTTCCTCATGCAAATTCAAATGTCTTTAAAGATGCCTTTTTTCTAGGCAGAGATATTGCCCAGTCACCAGCTCCACAAAACAATAGCTGGCTCCTGGACGCATGTTATACCTTGGTGCTTCAGCAGTGAGAGGAGCAGTGCCTTTAAAAGGCAGGCCCATGTGGGAATAGGTCTGGCACTCCAGTAAAGAGCAGGAATAAAAACATTAAACAAGTTCTATCAGGAGAAGGCTAGCTGTGTTAATTATAAGCCTACATAAACGTTTAAGATTATGCATGACTGTCAATACACAATGGACCATCCATGTCATGCAGAAGGCTTGGACATCGATCAAGCATAGAAACTCACTTGTGTTTTCAGCTTGTGCAATAAGCTATTTGTTCATTTTAAGTCAATATAAACTGTATCCAGCCCTCCTTAGGTTTGTCAGTCCCTAAATGACTTTTCTCACCCTGCAACCCCACTGCAACAGTGTGGATCATCATTGTAATGGCTTTGAAAGAAACCCCAACAAGTCCAAAGACTTCTCCATTTGAAGTGCCATGGGCAAGCAATGTCCTACCAGCGCATCCCATCACTGGCAGCTTTATCTGTCTCCTGAAAAATCAGCTCCAAGAGCTGCAGCTAAGCTCACTGTCTACACTGTGTTCCCCTGCAAAAAGGTAGGGCTTGCTGTCCAAGAGAGAACAGGTAGGCATTTAATTTAGGTCCAGATTTTGCTCCACAGCACTTGCGTTAAATGCTCTAGAGAGTACATTTGCAACACTGAATCTCTGATTACATTCAACCTGCATATCAAGTATCTGTCGATTTAAGTAGTATTTTCTAGTTTATTTGGGTGAGCACGAAGAACGAGTTACCCCAAGCTTCAGATAGTGTTAGGTCATGAATAGGTACAAAACTTTTCACGTCTGTGAGTTAAAACTAAAGCTTCTTTTCTGTTTGAATACATCAGCACTTTCTTCCTGTTACCACCTAAACCACTGGGCTTCAATCTTAACAGTTTTCTCACAAAGAACTGCCCACCAACTCTGGCTGGATGTGTTTGTCCTTTCCGTCACTTGTTTTGGCTGAAGAAAACCCTAACAGCCTTTACTTTATATCACGCAGCTATTTCCAAAGCTGCTCAGAGCCTTGGCTCATCTCCTGTTGTCCTTCCTTTTCTATCATTCAGGATATTCATGCAACAGTGGTATAATCCTTTCTCTGATAAAAGCTACTAGGCTGTGCAAATGGACATACAAATACTCTCTCTAAACCAGTTATGTTGGACACAGTACATCCTAATGGCATCTCTCAAATGCTGGTACTCCAAGCACTGGAAAACATTTAGCTGCATGCCTTTCTCCACAATAAGACCTTTATGTGTTTGTTCTGATATATTTAACTTCTACTCCCTATTTGGTGAAAATGTTTGCATAACTTAAACAAAAAAGCTCTACTGACCAGATGGCAAACCTACTCTTTTGGGTTTCCCCACTTCTGCAGTGGTTCACAGTACTGTACTTAACTACCTCCCAACTATTTTACTTTCTCTAAGCAGTGTAAGCCATGATGTTTCCCTATGCTTGAGCAAACATCCCTTAATTTTTCCTCAGGTTTGTTTGTCCTTTTTCCTGAAGGGCAGACACTACCCTGGACTAGATGGATCTTTTGTTGCAAGTGCTCACCGCCCACAACAAATTCTCCAAGCTGGCAGCACTGCCATCCTCTCCTCAGTGTTATGTACATGCATCCCTCATCCCCTGCATGCAACCACTACTTTGTGACACATGGTGTAATCAAATCTTACTTTAAAAAGCATACATATTAGTGTCTGCAGTGAATTAGTTTTTGACTATGCAAAACCTATGTTCAAAAGATCCCTTCTGTATACCATGCCCTTGAAAAACCTTAATTAACATCAAAATATAAAGCCATACTTTTTACATACATAAATGTGCATGTATTTAGATAATAACGTATCATTTAACTTTTTTCTCCCTCCTGAAAAAAAACCATGATTTCTGAAGTAGAATAAATAGCATCAACTTGTCAATATATGATCCAACAGCCACTCCTCTCACAAATACTTTTTATTCTTAGTGCTGGGAAATAACTTCAGCCTGGAGACTATAAAAAACATTTGTAGTTCAAAGTAATTGATCATGCTTTTTTTCCAGATTCAGTAACTTTGAATGTGACTATGTGACAACATGCTGTTGAAAGCTTTACTTGGCTAACAACTCTACCGCTTATTTATTATTATTATTTCAATGTCCTACACATTGAAGCAGTGACTCACTAGCACGTTTGCCTTCATACACAGGAAGTGATCTTAATAGAGTCATAGAGTTGTTTAGGTTGGAACACACCTTTAAGACCATCAAGTCCACCACTAAACCATGTCCCTGAACACCTCATCTACACATCTGTTTAATACCTTCCCGGATGGTGAGCACCACTTTCCTGGGTAGTCTGTTCCAGTCCTTGACAACCTTTTTGGTGAAGAAATTTTTCCCAAGCAATCTAAACCTCACCTGATGCAACTTGAGTCTGTTTCCTCTCATCCTATTGCTTGTTACTTTGGAGAGGAGACTAATACCTCATTACCACCTCGTGGCAGACAATGACTGTGGTTACATAAAGCTTAGCATTTTAACATTACCCTAAAAATAAGCTGCTGATTTACCACGATTTAAGCACACACATTTCAAAGCATTGAGACCAAAATCAGTAAGGGCCTACAATGCAAGCTTCAGATGCTCTCACTAGCCTTCATGCTGCTGATGGGACATAGCAAGTAGTCCATACAATGCTGAAGTACCTCAGCAATAAACACTATGAGCTTAGGCTCTGAGCTACACTGCTCACGCCTGTGCTTCATTTACATGTAACTACTAAGGTTTGCCTTTACATCTTCTCATGTTTGCTTGATCCCAATTATAACGAATTTTAACACCAAATTTAAACAACATGGTTCAGACAAGTGAACCATATTGAAAAACAATGTAATCCAGAACTGGATGCTTAATGTTATGCCAAGAACACACAATTTGAATAATGAAATATTTTAAAGGCAGGATTAATTTTTTATTGTATTTTTTTAGTCTTGCTGCTTAATCACACCCAAATGGAAAGCATTGTGCTTAATGAAACTACAAAACACATATTTCAGACCAGCCTGTACATAAACACAACTGAGTGTAAGGTGAGCAGGTTATTTCAAAATCTTTTTTTTTTAAAGCCTTTTATGAAACAAGTGCCCTCCAACTGGCTTTAGCCTGTTTTCTCCTCTGTTCCAAGAGTCATCCAGAATGAGGGCAGCTCTCCTTGACCACCAAGCTTTGCACTTTTCCCTGCCTTTCAGTTCTGATTTGGCTGGCTGCAAACACATCAGGTTGGAAATCAAAGTTGTCAACATCTATGTATTTCATCAAACAGTCACTTAGGATGCTGCTGTTTGAAACTTTTACCTTGGAGGACTAGTGAGCCTTCCCTTCTCCTTTAGGACTTTATTGGTATCGATTGTTTACTGTGCAAGGCTTAAACACAGCTCTGCTTTCTTATCAGGGCTCTGTTGTGTCTCCTGTTTCTCTCCAAAGAGAGTTAATTACAGTTTGCTTGCCAACAGTAACTGTTTGAGTACTGCAGGTCCTCACTGGTTTAACCATATTTGAAATAGTGGATTTATAGGGTATGATAAAAACCATGAAAATCCACAGTTTCAAGTCCACTTTTATTTTCAAATTAATGCACAGTATAAACTAAAAGGGTGCATTATGTAACTACAGTACTTTATGCACTTTATGTTTCAGGTACTTACTGAAGTATCTCAAGAAGCACAGGCTCCTTTCACACAGTAATTATACATAAGGCTTACAAATTAGTTTGGTCAATGTACAGCCTGGCGGTTTAAATTTAACATCTTGGAAAGCGCTTACCAAATCATGATCACATGGATATCAAAGTCCACAGCAGAACTTAAATCTTCCTTCTCTAGCAATATGCATGACCTCTTCCACCCACCACCCTCTGCCTTTTCCTCTCCCTAGCTGTACCTTCTTCTTCCTCCCAGTCCCTAAAGCCATACCTGCAGAACACAGTATGTTACGCAGCAAAGCCACAAATATTCTCCAGCATATTTGCTCTTCAAGGCAAGGACTACAAGAGTTTACCCTAAACAAGTGTGAAATGCATCTTCTCTCCAAGGCTTGCTCTATATTATCAGCTTCTTGCCTTACTGGCTATGTGGGGGATACAGCAATGCAATTCCCTGAAGATTAAACATAAGAGACCTTGAAAAAGAGTCAGCCCACCAAGCAGATATTCCTTATTGTCTGAAGCCTTCATACCTACTTGACATTAGTTGGCAAGGGAAAACACCAAGAGCTCCTTTTACCTTCAACTGCAGCAAATTCTCACCTCAACATTTCTGCCCTGACAAGGTCCTTCCCTTCTACAGGGAAGTGTGATTTGCCATGTCCTGACACAACTTTTTCCAGCTCAGCACAGCTAATTTCCCCTCATGAAAAGGAAGAGGGCAAGAAGCAAATCTCACCAGCACTGGTATGGTTAAGACCTGCAGTCATGCTAGGGGTATTTTGTCAGTCTGTTAACATCATTGGTCTAAGAAAGCCTTATGCCAAAGAAATCTCTGAGCTCCAGTTTCTTCCCCTCTCAGGCCCAGCCATGACTAAAGAGCAAAACTCACTACTTGCAAGAGATTAAAAGTCACGGAGGAAAGTGAGAATCCCTCTGCATTAAGCACATATTTAATCCTGTACTTTACTACTTATGAAGGCGAAAGAACATACTTCTTCTGATGGGGTTAAACTTGCTTTTTTTTAAACACTCAAGCCTCAACTCAATTAACATACTTGAGTCAGAGGTGATCACTATGTGGTTTAGATTTCATTTATTCAGTTTAATATTGATCTTCTGTAACTCTTCTGATTTATAAATGAAAGGATTATTCCTGTGACAATAAGCCACAATGGAAGAAACTGCGGGATGGGGAGAAAAGGAAAGGTAAAATAGTTCCCTGGCTATAAAGTTAGAAAAATAACCACAGTTGAGGTTGGAAGGGATCTCCAGAGATCATCTGGTCCAAAGCCCTGCCAGCTGCCCAGAACCATGTCCACACGGCTTTTGAGTATCTTCAAGGATGGAGACCCCACAACCTCCCTGGGCAACCTGTGCCAGTGCCTGGTTAACCTCACAATGAAAAAGTGTTTCCTGATGTTCAGACAGAGCCTTTTGTGTTTCAGTTTGTGAAAGAAGAAACTAAAGGATGAGAGCTGATTGTTGTATCTATGTGCATTTCCACAAGCTAAGACCATCCTTTCTCTGCCTCTTCCAATGAAGCAGCACCTGAAGAAACTGTTACAGTCAGTAACTGAGTCTCCGATACTGTTAATGATGTTCCCACAGCTCCTACAAATTACTACAAAATACATTAAGGATTACAAGCAGGTCAACATTCAGCATTGAAACTTTTATTAAAAGCAGAAATGCATCATTTTACTACAGCTGAAAAATGTTCATGGGAGCTCTACAAGAGACCAAGTGTTGGTGCAAGAATGCAGTTTCCAGAAATTAAAAAGGTAAGAACCATCAGACAGGGTAAAAAACACCAGTGCACAAAAAGGCAGTATTGCGTCACAGCCCAACTGAACTCAGAATAAGGCAACAATAATTCATCAATAGTCTAATGCTGTTTTTTCATAAAGCTCAGGATTTTATATGCTCATGTCAGAAAATATATATATATTATTGAGCAAGTAATTACTTTTGTGTTGGTTGTATGAAGCCAAGTTTCAGCTCTTTTGTTCTACAGTTAATTAAGATGACATTTCAGTACAATACCTCTAATATCTTAAATATAGGCTCATCTGCACCAAGCTATCTTCAATAACATTAACACCAGTATTCCAAAGAAATAAAACCTGGTTAATTACCAAAGATTATTTCCAGAGCACAGCAGGCACAATGGGCACATGTTTGAAGCTGTCTGTTACACAAAGCAAGAAAATAGCCTTATTTGAATGGCATCCACCCAGTTTTTGCAACTTCCACTTCCCTCCCAAAATAAAATGGAAAATAAACTTGGGATTGCTTAGCAGTTCCAGTTTCCACTCACAAGAATTCACTTTTAGCTCAATGCCCTGTTTCTACCAGGACCAGCTTTTCCTTCTCTGGCTTCAATTACAAGGCAAATCCTCCACCAGACAATGGCATCAACTCACTTCAGCTACTGCGACTCTGCTTCTCATCCTGATGCTGACAGGCATACATGGCCTTGTATTGGTAACTTAGGCATCCCACAAAGCATTTCTACACTAGTGTCCCAAGATTCAGAGAAAAGACCATCACAACTTCCAGAAGTCCAAAAAACAACACTCCAGAAGCCACTGTTCTGGACGGGCTCACAGGGCACTTCACTCTACATGGATCCAGAGAAGTTTCTTGAACTTAGCTGCCCAGGCAGCAGATAAATATAAATATCCCAGGGTTTTTTGGAGTCAGCTCATTACTTCCAACACTTTATTTGTATTTCACTGGACTCTATGGTCTATTTATAAATTGTTTATCATACAGTTGCTAGAAGTCAGCTAGTCTACTTCTGTTTCTAGTAAAACAGTACAAGTTAGTTCCATGAAAACACATGTGAAAAGCTTGTCCTGTTCATCTCTTTTAACAGCATTTTTAGATTACAAGAGTTAGATATCTGCCTAAAATTTACTGGCTCAGTATCAGATCTCTGGAAGCTAAAGTAAGCATATTCCTCAACTCTATCATGTCCAGTGGAACCCTGAGACTAACCAGCTATGGGCTGTGTAGCTTGCCTTTGTATTTCCTGTGCTCTTAATTATTTTCCCATCACAAGGCAAACTAAAGTGGTCACCATTTAACATGCACACTGCCTCATCATCACTCCCAGCAGTGTTAAGACATACCTAAACCTTAAGGACATCCGAAACTAGAATATACAAAAATGCATAACACCTCTTATACTTCTAAAAGGTCTCTTTTCAGATTCTGAATTCAAATTTCAGCACCTACGTACAGAGTTCTAGCATGTACATACATGCAGGGAGCCTGGGCCACGCTCAGGTTCATTCAGTTGCAACCTTCAGAGTACTTGACAGCAAACTCCTTTCCTGTTCTTTGACTTACAGAACAATAGAGACAGGTTGGTATCATTTCCTTTGCTTCTGCCCCTGCCCCTTCAAATAACAGACTTTTACTACTTTGGAAATTTGTATAATTTACTCAGCATGCTCATTTGCCACTCTTCCAGTGAGGAAACGACTGTAATTGGAATAGACACTCTCAAGCATCAAAAAGCACCAAAAAACAAATCAGCAGTCAGGCAGTGTATCATTGGAGACACATGCCTAATAGGGGAGCAGAAGGTGCCAAGAAGTCATTGGAAAATGAGTTGTAACAATGCAGTTATAGTTTGGCTTTCAGACTATGCTAAATAGTACCACCAGGCCCTTTTCTATTTCCAATTCCTGCATCATCTTAATCAAACACTACTCTTAAAAGGTTAGTCAAAACTCTTCATCTCCCATTCTAGGCCCCAAGCACTACTACATACCTCAAGCTTGCTTCAGAAGAGCAAGAAAGGTCCAAGGGACTATCAGATGACACACATTTCAGTGCAAGAGTAAAGCACAAAATCAGAAGCACTGAGCTCTTTTCTAGTCTCACCTGAGGGCCACATGATTTCCTGTATCAAAGCAGAAGTGTCACCAAAAGGTCACTATTCAAGTATTACCTGTAGGACAGGAGGTACAACATGCTGCAAACATGTGGCAAGGTCAAGTGAGGGCTACCAGGAAGCTAAGTACTACTCACCTTGCCTTCACAACTGGTAAGCTTGACCACTGGAGAACTAAAGGACACAGAAAACTGGCTCCAGCTGAAAAGTGTTAAGAGAAAGCTGAGGAACTCTTCATTCCCAGCATAGCTGGACTCAGCTTTGCTATCTGCCATCACATCCAGTCCAACTCAAGTGACTAAAGAATCCTGCCCCTATTCTGGGCTGAATTTATATTGAAATAAGCTAACACACAAACATGTTACCCTTGCCCTCAAAGAGTAAACATATGCTCCAGTGTGTGGGTTTCCAGAACTGTTAAGAATCTATATAGAGTTTTAACCACCAAATCTGAGTATCTAAGAAGCCTTTATAAAATCCACTGCCTCCCTACCCCACCCCCTCAAAAAAAGGCTATTTAGTACAAAAATTGGAAACTGCAATTTGCATTATACATCCTGCTAGGCAGGAACCACCCCTAAACTAAATACAGTGGCACTTTAGCCCTGACAGTACAAGGTGTTTCCCTATAACTGCACTGATTAAACTGTTGCAGACACCAGACTTCCAAGTCCTTTTTAGCAGGCATCATACTGCACAACATAAAGCAGCAGGCAATTGGCCAAAAATGGTTAGCGAAAAGGATTCCTTAAACCTCCAGCATCCAAATATAGCCCTAGCTGATCACATGGGCTGCCATACAGTAAGTGCTCCTCACTTTACCTACCCTTTGATTAAACAGTTTGAGCTAAAAAGCATGTACTTAGAATAGCATTTCAGTTTCCAGCCCAATTCCATGAACTGTATAATCTTGCTGTACCTTCCACATTCAGACTGGCAGGAAGGAAAAGTTGATTTAAGTTTCTAGTGAGCCCAAAGGGGATCATTAGCTACAAAAAGCTAACGGAATACGATACTTATATGATTCATAACACATATGTGTATACATATAAATATAAAAGGAGCATATCTGCTATACAATGAAGCTGCCATGAAAGGCTTCCTTGCTAACAAACTCCACAGCTTATACTGATTCTTGAGTACACCTCCATGCCTTACTCCACCTGACCTCTAGCAATTCCTGGTTTTTACATTATTCTCCTTATGATGAATGCCGATCAGCTGATTATTTCCACTCCGTAAGAACTTCATAGCTTAGTTTACACATTAAGAAACTCCACAAAATTCCTGGAGAGCACTGCGCTGGCTATTGCACTGTTGCCAGATTCCAAGTTAAACAAAAAAAAAGTTGAGTTTAGCCCTTCCTTTCTCAGTCCTTAAAGCCACTCATTATATCACAGAATGATCTGGGTTGCAAGGGACCTTAAACACCATCCAGTTCCAACCTCCCTGCCATGGACAGGGACACTTTCCACTAGACCAGGTTGCTCAAAGCCCAGTCCAGCTTGTCCATGTTGAGCAGAGTGCAGCTAACAAATAAGGTTATACAATAAAGCCCTGCAACTGCACAAATACATACAGGTGTCACTTCTCCTTCCAAAGCCTCCCCTTGCATCAGTGAGGACAAGGCCTTGTGGTAGTCACAAACCTTGTGACTTGTGAAGATGCAGAGGTGCAAGTTTAAGTCATACCTATTACTCAATAGAAGCTGGGGGTCTGGGGGTCCTGAAAACAGCTCAATGCCACAAGGAAAGGTCCAAACATTGCATTAGCACACTTACTGCACTGTGTTACAACAGTGCTCTACAGCACAGCTTTCTGCTTAAGAGCACAAAGTCTTTCATCCAGCTCCAGCCCCTAGTTAAGCTACTACTCTGTTACACACTTAAGCCAAAGCAGTCAGGAGCAGCACTGAGCACATTCACGTACCCACCGCTGATTCAGTTGCACCAAGCACCAGTCAGTTTCACATTAATGCCGACAGCCAGGCCGGCCTGGCTGCACCGAAATAACCCCCGGGTACCCAGATGTTGCGCTATTTATACCCTGGAAAAGAAAAGAAGAAAAGCCAGAAATAACCCCAACAGAACTTCATAGCGGGAGGCCACGACAGCAAAGCCTTTATTCCGAGGGTGCAGAGCCCGGGCCCGCCGTTCCGTGACGTGTCCACCTGAGGCTCCCGGGGCCGCCGCCACCGGAGACAAAGTTCTGTAGTGCACTGACTGCTATCGTACCCAGAGTCGGAGTGTCACAGAACTTTGCTTCCGGAGGCTTCAATCCTCCTCCGGTACCGGCACCGCTATGGCCGTCTGCCAGCACAAGTTTCCCTTGCCTGGGAAAGGAAGGCGCACACGATTAAGAGGTGGGAAAAGGAGCCCCCCGATCCTCCTCCGCGGCTCGGCGGAAAACCCGCTGCCCGCGGAAGCGGTGGAAGGAGATGGAGGAATTTTTGCTTCCAAAAACCTCCGGACCGGAGCTAACGGGCCGCCCCAAGCGAGTCGCGGCCGAGCGGCTGCCCGGAATACTGCCCATAGGCACTAGCGGACGCGGCCGCCTCCCGCTGTCAGCCCCGCCGCCGCGGCCCTGAGGCGGCCCCGGCCGCGTCTGGCATCCCCCTGCCGCCCCTCACCGAAGGGACGCGAGCGGCGGCGCCCACCGCCCCTCCAGCCCTCCCTTTTAGAACCCGCCGCCGCCGAGCGCAACAGGTCCGGTGCGGTACAGTCCGGTCCGGTCCAGCCCGGTGCCCCCCGCGGCGGCCTCGTCCGGCGGCGGTGGCAGTGGTGGCAGTGGCGGCGGCCGGTCGCGCGCCCCGCCGCGCCGCTCCATCTTGACTTTTGCCGACGTGGAAATTTTGGGTTCGGGGACGAGCCGCGCTCTTATTGGCCGGCGGCGGGCGGGGTCGGAGGTCACGGCTGCTGCCGCCGCTCCGCGCCAAGCCGCCTCGCTCGCAAGGCGGCCCCGCCCCGCCGCCCGGCACGCCCGCACAAGGGGCGGGGCCAGCGCCGCGCCGGGGCGACCCGGTGGTTGGTGCACGGCGGCGGCGCTGAAGGGGGGGGGGGAGCGGGAGGGATGCGGTGCCGTGCTGGCTGCTCGCCCCTCAGCATGAGGTGGCCGCTGCCCTCCGCGCCTGGAGTGAGCCTTGTTACCGCCTTGTCTGGGGAGGGCGGAGGCGCGCAGGCCGGCTCCTGCCCTCGCCCGGAGGTGCAGAGACCCCGTACCTGGTGCACACCCCCGGCGACACCTGTGCGCTTCCGGCGCGGCCCCTGCGGAGGAGTAACTCAATATAACGAGTGGTGGAGGTGGTGCCCCGGCGATGCGGAGAGCGGCTGTTTTCCGCGGTGCTCCGCTCCCCGCAGCGCTGCGGGGTGCCCGGCTGCCATCCTGGGCTGGGGTGGGTGTGAGCAGGAGGAGATCTCGGTGTTTGTGGTGCACGCTTCGGATTTGGAGGACTTTGAAGAGAACGCAATAGCTCTTGCCGAAAAGGGTGCGCTTCCTCTCCCTGAAAGGAAAGCTGAGGGGGATCTGTTGACTCCAGAGGGTTTTCTGCTCTCTGCTCAAGGTGTGAAGACTTTGCTAGTTCTGCGTGGATCTCAAAGTATGTCACAGTGCCAAACTGGCTAAGTAAGAGTTTAAGAATAATTCTTGCAGTTGTGTTTAATCTCTTACATCAAATTAAAGTCATTAAAGTTAAACCTGTTGCTTAGCTGTTCACTGGGCTCACACTAAACTGCCAACCCAGTTCGTGACTGGAAGAACTGGTCCAGGTTTCAGTTTGCAGTCATGGAGGCCTTAGCCATAAAAATGCTCTTGGACATAGTGCACCTGAGTAGTCCCAGAGGAACCATTTAATCACCTGTCTGAGCTAGCTCTTGTGTGTTCACAGCAGGAGGCACATGCCCTGTCCCGTGGTGGCATCACCGCCCAGGTGAACACCAGTGCTCACATTGTCCTTGTCATACAATCGTAAAGTGGTTTAGGTTGGAAGGGACCTTAAAGGTCATCTAGTTCCTGCAGGATCACAGCAATACCTGTTCATCCAAACCTGTGGCTGCCATTTCAATATCTGGAAGGGAAATAAACTGAAAAACGCTGTGAAATATTTTTTTTTAGTTTATGTAATTTTTAATTTTTATTTACACCTACTGTGAAACGTAGTGTTTGGGGAAGAAACATAGTGTTTTCAGAAGAATCTCTTACCTTTAAATTTTGTCTCCTATTCTTCAGCTGTTTTGACTGCAGAACCAGTGGCAGGTCGTTCCTGAGCCTTTCTGTTCTGTTTATGAAGCATGTTCCTCCCTCCCTGTCTGCACCTTCACTGTGCTGCTCAGTCTTCAGTCCTGTTGCCTTTTGCTGCGGTTTCCATGTGTAGCAGTTATTTCCCATCTTCCAGTTCCCCCTGTATCCTGGCTCACTCACTCAGCACACACCCCCTCTGCTAGGCCACAGAGCTGGCCTCAGCTATGCTGTTGCCGCTTGGCTCTGGGTAGGGGAATATTGATTTTACAGTGTGTGTGCTCTGAACAAAAATCGATGTTGCAGTAGATTGAGCTGAGCGTGCAGCAGCGTAATGGAGCCCAGCCTGCTAATGCAACATGCAGGGGTCCTCCTTCAGAGATTGAGGTCAGCCAGAAAATGGAAATGTGTTTTCTGATTTTACTGTCTCTTTCAGATTTAATGTAGGTGTTTATGTTCTTGTGTTTAACTTACAGCAGGGCATGCAGTCACTTTAGAGTTATAGCCATCAGAATGTCACATACTGCAGGCGACACACACAAAAAAAGCATGCCTCACATGTACAATCCAAATCATTTTGAGCTTAATAACCCCTCTTTTCCCATTATTCATTGTATGTCTATCAGAAAACAGTTGTGAGGAAACATTTTTGTTTCTGCATATAGAAAATCATTTTCTGTTGTTCAGAGCAAACTTGGGTTCTGATTGTGCAATGACACATGCAGTGCTTTAATGAACTCCGATACAGCGGCATGGATCGAGGAGCATCAAATAAGCATAAGTGAAAAGAATGAGAGAGGAGAAATAACTAATGTATGACACAAAACCAGAGTAAAAACTCCCATTGATTTTAATGGACCTGGGATTTCAGCCAGAATGTTCTCCATGATACATTATCTGCTTTTTAAACCGTTGCATCATGCCTTAAAATTTAGCAAAAGTGCTTTTTGAAATGACATGTGAAACCACTGCATTCTCAGGCTCAGAGTCAAGATTAGTGTAAGCTAATCTATTATTCACAGCTCTGGAGAGGCTTGGTATGGCTTTATCTTCACGATTTTAGCTTCTGCTTTTGTCGGAGGCTATTTCTCATCTACTAAAAACTCTGCAGCAGTGAGTACAGATCTGTACAATGGACAGAGGAGTGAGCATTATGTTTGTGAATGTTACTATGAGCTGGATAACACACATTTAGAGATGCTACAGGGGTTCTCATGTTCAGAAAAAAAGGCAAAGGTATTTATTCATCATTTGCATTATTAGTTGGAGACTTAGATTTGGCAGCGGTGGTTGGGGAGGCACACAGGACTGGAGTGGTAATGTCTTCTCCCAGTTACAGCTTGGGTTTGGGACATGACTTATGCAGAAGGCTTCCAAATGTAAAATACCGCTACCTACAGATGTGCATTATACTGGGGTTTCTCAAAAGCCACTTGATTTTCTTCAGTCACTGACCACTGATTTCCAATATGCTACTATGTTTCAGTGTTTTGAAGATGTATTTGTTTTAGTATTATCAGCTGCTGGGAACCTATGCACTGCCCACTCTTAAAAGCATACCTCAAGATGTGCAGTATGTCCTAATGTATTTTAGGTATAGTTTCAAAATATAGTACTGTAGTAACATAAAATGTGAACTATATTAAAATATAAATATATATAACTATATAAAATATAACTATATTTAACTATTATAACGATAATAAAATTATGATATAATTTTATGTAATTCTCAAATGTTTTTCCAGTGTAAGTATGATAAACTGTAATAAAAGTGTTGTTCCAGATTTAATTATAAGGTAAAACTTGTAGCTGAAGATTAAGGAATAATAATTAGGGTTGCATTTTACTTTAAGAATCCATTTGCTTTGGGAGCATGCTTTCAATTAAGATTCAAGAAGGTGGTTACAATGCAAGATAGGCAAAAGCACATGGTACAGAGGACCAAGCTGTGACTTTTTGTGAAGTAAGGATGAACAATATTGCACAGAATGCTATCTTTAACTTAAAAGGTGGGACAGTTTTATGATAGAATGATAGAACTTACTTGTATGAACAGAAGAGACTGTTTTCCAAGAGTCCTCCTCTGTCACCTTTATAAAATAGTAAATTGGGGTTTTTTTTGTAGTTTTGTTTCTGTTTTCTGTGTGTTGTTCTTTTGTTTGCTTGATTTTTGGTTTGTTTTGTTTTGTTACCATTGTGAAACAATTAGGGTATTATAAGAATTACTATTTAAATCTAATTTGAAACTGGAGTTATGCAGTATGGAAAATTAATTATCTCATTAGTTGGAGAACTTTTGTGGTATTCACACAATAAGTAAAGACAGTCATAAGCATCGATCAATATTATAGAACATTTTAAAACAAATATAAACAATTTATGTTATGACAATTTGTAGCACTGCTTATTGATAGAAGAAAAATGATATATATGAACTCAGTGGCATATCATTCTAATTCCTAGTTGGTTATTATTTGCGATTGCTCTTGATTAAATACGATTTGTGTTGGTGTAATTCTGTACATTATTATAATAAATGTGCATTAAAACTGCATTATAATGCTCTAATTGTGAAATTGCCATTAAGTTAATGTTATGAGCATCATAATGCAATGTTTTATCAAATTGTTATCTTTTCTACTGCTTAAATTTCCTGGTGTCTTAGAATCATAAAATTAATTGCCAAAGTTAATAAATAATGATAGTCTAAGCAAGCCAGTGATAAGTCAGAAAAGAATCCAGGTTTCCTGAATTCCTGCTGACTCTGAAAATTAGACAAAGTTGGTAACTCTTTCTGTAATTGCAGAGATAAGTTATTGATACAATTTTGGTAGAATCTGAACATGACAAAATAAGATCAAGTGTCAAATGAAAACTTCAAGATACAAGGACATAATATAACAAACTTTTATTCAGGTCCAGTGGAAATCATTTTACTGACTTGAATACAACTTTAATCAATTCATAAAATGTTCTGGAATTGTGTATGAATAGCTCCATTAGTTAAGTAATAATCCTCATAACATCTTCTAGTTTAGAAATTTGCCAAATCAAACCCTAGATGTCTCCTAAAAAACCACAGGCATTCAGGAGGACTCCATAAGTTATAGATCCCAAATGGAGTGACTCTGTCATCTGCATTTTTAAGAAGATATGAACGGATCTGCCAGGCGATCAGTGCTGGGTAAGAGTATCTGCAAAACATTAGTAATTTGGAAAACAATAGAAATTTCAAAATGTCCTTTTGTTGTGCATTAGAATGAAATTAGGACCTTCCTGAAAAAATGCTGAAAGAGGCATAAAAAGACAAGTGAGGCTAATCCCTTTTTCCCTCTCCGAAGCTGTTGCGCTTTGCATAGCTGGCCCAGAAAGAGGCTAACATGCTGAATCAATGGGATTTGAACCTGTCTTGCCCATATCCTCCAGGGAATGCCTGAGCACTCAGCAGCCATCTATTTTGAGGAAAAGAAGGGAAAGTTTGTCTTTAATTTTTATTTCTTTTTCCCCAAAAAAAATATTCAGTTCTGAATCTGAGAAGCCTTCTTACTGGAACAAATACTTTCCCACAAAAAGGTTCTGTTTTAACAAGTCAGCATTTTTGGATACAAACAAATATATTGTGGGAAAATACCCACCAAGCTTTGCTTTGTTGTCCTTCAGAAAAAATCATGTTAAGAGAGAATTACTGGAATGGCATTTACAAAGGGATACACATATTATCCTCTGTAGAGTCCAAGCAGAGTGACATGGCGTTATCTAGGACAAAGACTTGAAGGAATTTAACCTTTCATCTTTAGGGCAGTAGAAATCCCTGATCCTAGAAAATCAGCCAGAGATAAATAAACAACCAAATTCTGTACCATCCCACTACAAGCCATGATTTAATTAGTTTGTAGTAAATTTAATGAGGATTGTGCTGAAGCCCGCCGACAGACTCTGGAGGACGGGAACCGAGATGTAGCAACCAAGAGGTTATTGACGTAACGGACCCAACTTTCTTGACCGATGTGTCCTAGAAATGGAAACTGAGGGTGACATCGCTCAAACTGGTGAACAGCTACTTACGTAAGTAGTCTCACTGAATTCAAACCTGTCCTAAAAAGGCACTTGGCAATCTTCTAGCTGCAGCAATGTGAGAAGAAGACAAATAACCAGAGTAGGAACTATGTGCAGTCATTGCACCTCCTGGGAATTTCTAAAGAATTTCTGAAGAAGATTCCACTGTTTCCTTGTTCTAAAGAAGAAGAAGTATCCTTGTCCTGTCCAAATGTTGAAGAGATGAAATGAAGTTTGGCACCTGAGGTTCAGAGCATTAACAATTACTTAGACTTTCACCTCTGCTCAGGTCTGATTTATGGCTTTCATCTTGCAGGACACAATTCAAATCACCATTCGCTAGATCCACAGGAAGAATCTTCAGGCCAAATCATTATGGCAACCCACTGCCCCTCTGGCTTTCTGCACCACCAGGAAACATCAGTGAATGCCAAACTTTTGCAACTGCAAAGGAAACAAAGGGAAATGGATATTCATATCTACCATTGCTTTCATAATTGGTTGTACAGGGGAAAAACAATCTTACCAGGAAATCCTCACAAGTTTGAACCACATCTATAAGCCTTGTTTGCTTGCCAGTTCTTCTGATGAACCACAGGAAATATACTCCAACTCCAGCACAGACTGTTCAGAGGAGTAAAGATAGGCTCATTAGCACAGTCACCTACAGGCAGTAGGCACACACAAGAATGTTCAGCCTTTGGATGGGGTAGCGCGAAGGCAACCAAATGGGATTGCCTGACACGACTGGATTATGTATTCTTATTTATGTTGATCCTATAACCCTGGCTGTGGTTCCTTATCAATGCACGTGTGACCTTGCTAGAGCAGGCTGTTAAATCCCAAGCTCATGTGCATGAGAAACCTGGATAACACAGGTTCCCCTGCTGCAGCTTTCCAAAGAACTGTACGTCTGGCTGGAGGGTAAGTAGCTTTTTAGTAAAAACACTAATTGCTGCAGTGATCAGTTAATAGTCATTGAAAGAGGGGTGCAATTCCTGCACAGGACTTCCTAGGCATAGTAAACCACAATTAAAGCATGCCTTTTTGGAAAAAGATATGATTTTGTCAAAGCTAGCTGTACAACACAGCATGAAATGTATTTAAATCAATAATCTGATTCAATAAACTGAACAGTATATTTAAAATTAAATACATCAGAAAGTAAATTAGGTATATTCCACTGGACTGAAGGTTTCTTTTTCTGCTAGCTAAATTCCCTGTCATTAAATGGAGAATTTCACTAGATTTATCAGTTTCTTGTCTATAAAACGTTTAGTAAATTTATGTATGCTGCACTCATCTGCTTTCAGGTAAAGGCAT
Source organism: Psittacula echo (assembly GCF_963264785.1). Taxonomy (NCBI): domain Eukaryota; kingdom Metazoa; phylum Chordata; class Aves; order Psittaciformes; family Psittacidae; genus Psittacula; species Psittacula echo. Next base: position 16,550,569 of record NC_137737.1, read on the forward strand.
TAGAAGCTATCTGATTAAAGGAATTTTTTTTCCTTCTCATTGAAATCCACAGGAAGATTTCTGTTAACTTCATCAAGCAAAGGAGGAAACCTTTGTAAAAGTTCCCTTTTGAAACCAATTACCTGTACTGTAAGCTAAGTGTTGCTCTCTGGATCCCACCATGGCACTCTTCTAATTTTGCAACTTTAGGAATAGCCTGTCAAAATTCTGAAACACCAGGAGGTCCTAATCACGAGCAGCTTGTTCCAGCCAGAATCATATTTCCTGTGTTGCAGGGCAGCAGTGCTTCATTTGCACCTCACAGAAATGGTCTTTTCCTCCCCGATTTCTCAGCTGAATGCAACAAGACACTTCCTCTGGCCCTTAGCAACAGCCCTTAGCAAGGGCTGACAGAGAAGAGCAAGGAGCAAAGCCAGGACTAGCAAAGAACTATTGATTCGTGAATGAAAGAGAACATTTTCTGAAATAAAAATTCAGCTGGTCACAATAACTCTAGGAAGAGTCCGAGTTTAGTGGCTAGAAGTAAAAAGGGCAGGCAACTTAAACTGTCATTGATCTTGCTGTCATTCCAAGGGTAGTATTTTCATTATGATAAAATGTTCTTTAGCAATCTCTCTGGTGAATTAGGCACAAACATGCTTTTCTTCTGCATTGGTCCTTCCTATCTTCCTGTTCCACCTATTTTTATACTATTAAAAAATATTTGTTTAGGCAATGCAAACAAAATCCCCCCCTTTTCCATATGTTTAAGTTCCCTTACCGTTTATGCTATAATGTAGTACAAGACCAGTGAGACAGCTGAGACTTTTGTTTCAAATCAGTTTTTTTGTCTCCTTTTCAGTCTTCACTCAGAAAAGCGATCATAAAACTTGCCCAAAATGTTAGTAGGCATGTAGGATGTGGATACAAGTTCTGCAGCAGCCCTTCCCAACAAATACACAGGCAGAGAAGCATACATACATACATACAGAAGTGCAAACACACTTATGTCGGTGGACAGACAAGTGTGTTGTGTCCACTGAAATATTTTTGTGTTTGTTAATATGGAATAATTAAGACAAAGTTGCGCATATATATGGATATACATATATGTATGATATACATATGTACATATGATATACATATGTAACTTCTTCAGACATTTTTAAAACCTTGGTCCCTAAAAGTCAATAGATAAAAAGATGCAATTACAAATAACCCTATGGATTCTCATCTTGCATAAATTTCTGTGGTTTCCTTCTTCATCAGGCAATAATTTGTCTCAGTAACATTTTTCATATCAGGGAAATACTTTGAGAGCCTTTCAACACTGATCCAACAATATATAGCAGTATTGCGTGACAAAATGTACTAGTAGCAGATAGACAACTATTACTTGTTATTTTAAAGCATCAACAGTGCACTTGTGGACTGCACAAAAGACAGAGTCTCTGACTGAAGTCCTGTAGAGTGCCTGTGAAGATTTATGTGATTTTTTTCTGCAGCTTATGATGTGGCAGAATGACCAGTTTATGGTGTGGGTGGAACTTTGTTCAACACATCAAAATGCCTCCACTCTGCAGATTATGTTCTCCCGTGGTAGGCAGTAATGGTTTCTTGCCTTCCATATGGCCACCATGTGCCAGCAGACACCAAATTGGTATGTGGGTTAAATGTAAAATAACCACAAGAGCTCCCAAGCCAATAATTACAAAGCTCCTTTTGATATGGTTAGTATATCATTATCTGTACTGTGCAATAATAAAACAGAGCTCTTGTTGTCCCTCTCTTCTCCTTCAGTAGCTGGGGAGCTTAGTGCAAAACTACCACACACAATTGATGTTCATGAAATGCTTTTAGGAACTGTCATAGCAGCAGCAAAAAGCACACCAAGTTCTTAGTTCTAATTAGACATTAGCTTGAATAAAATGCTGTAGGGAAGAAGAAAAATGAAAAAGCCTTATTCTGTGCATTCACTGAAGGCACGTATCTTGCATCCTGCTCTGAGTTGCCCAGTCTCTGGGGTAGATCAGCTGGTTTGGATTGCTTCTCAGACGTTTAAGAAGGCCCTCTGTCCATTTAAAGCCTAAATTATCCATTTTTAGCACTCAGCACTTGGGTGTACAAGGAACACATGGCTGTGTAAATACTGCTAGTTTCCCACTTCTATCCAGGTGCAGTTCAAGGCTTGGTATTTTATGATTTCGGCCTTGCCACAAGTATCACAAAAGCTAGTCCCTGTGCTTTTACCCAACAGCTGAGATAAGCTGGAATTCAGAAGCTAATGCCTTCTGGATAAGCCTAACTAAAGGCTTAGGACAGATTGCTCTCAGTAAAGGGCTCATGGCTACTGCTTTGCTTTGGTGCACTAGATCCTAATGATCCCAAGCTTTTTGCAAGGGTTTTTTATAGATTTGAGATTTTTAGAAGGTGAATTTACTGGGAGGGGTTTGTTGAACAGAGTGCTTACACTGGCTTTTCTCTTAGATGTGGTAAATTAGGATTATTACTGGTCATGGTTCATCATGGTGTTTTGTGGGTGATTATGACTGACCTGCTGTGTTAAATGAAAACAAATAGCACTTCTCACTCATTTGTCTTCTGAACACGCAGTTTGGAACATTCTAGCTGTCTGATCCAGGATGGGCTTCCTACTCATCTTTTTGCAACATCTATAAAGCAATAGATGAGCACAAATCTGTCTTTATCTGAAAATACACAAACATGCCCAATAACCAGGAACGGAGAAGCCGGTACACATATAGAACCCATTTAGAAAGTAACTCACACAAATAAGATTTTCAGTTTTGGCACCCATTTATCATTTGTAACAACTGACAGTGTTTCTGATGAGCTTTTATCATCTTCTTCCTTACAGTGGATGAAGTACGTTATTATTGTAGTGTATTCATTATACCCTAGTAGTCTGTCTAGGGTACACAAAGAAAAGCTATGTGTATATATAAATGTGTACAGGAAAAGCTATGTGTATATATAAATGTGTACAGGGGCAGGGCTCTAAGCGATCTGTTGTTAATGCTCTGGAATGGGTCATCAGTGTTTCACTGTGTTTGGTGTCACTTGCTGGTGGAAGACTTACACCTGAGGGAAGTGAAAGACATCTCAGTGGCAGCTTCTCCAGCTGTGATTTCCCACCTAGGCTGCTCTGTACAACCAACAGTGTGGCACTTCATTGAGAACCACATCACGTGTGAAGATACGCTGCAGCTCCTTCTCACTTTTTGTATGAACAATTCCAGCTCGGCTTTAATCTTTATTAAAACTGTCAGGGATCCCTTGCACAAAAAAATCTTTCTGATTTTCACTGGCAATTTGCACTTAATTACATTGTGTTTTTAACTAAAATGCTGGCCATATTATTTCTATACCTTTTTTTTTCCCCAATCTGTTATAAACTAGTCACTGGTTTCCTGACACAGACAGCTCCCATGCGTATCAAACACCCTCTAAGTACTAAATTTTTGCACTGGCTCTCTGATTTGGCTGACAGACATGCAAAATCACACACTGGCAAACTGCTCCAAACCAGGTTGGCAGAAACTGAAAGCTGTTACTATCTGGAGTCTGTCCAGAGATAGATGGGAATTACAGTAAATTTGAAGTCTTAGTGAAGTTCCTGGCTGACCAGTATCTACATCACAAAGCCACCACTATACCCTTTGCTTGGCAGTAATTAGTACTTTGTTAACCATCTCCATAGGGAAACTGTTAGCGAAAAGCACAGGAACGACCAGAGAGAGAATAATAGGGCAAACAGTTGAATATCCAGAGTAGCTATGTGCAAATTTAAGTAATATGTTGAATAAATAGGAAAACTCAAAGTCTTCATATGCACAAACCCATGACATAATAGGTGCCATGAAGTCCTGATGGAACAAATCAGGGAACTGGAATGGGGAAGCAGATACAGCCTTTTCCCAGAATAGCCAGGACAAAGCATTTAGACATGCATACTTGCTATCCACTTCAGAGAGAGATAAGAAGCTGGCTTCTTGACTGCTTTTGGGTGGAAATGAGCAAAGAAAAGAACAAGATGGATGTCTTGTTGGAGGTCTTTTGGAGAAAACTAAATTATGAGAAAGAAGACATGTGAGGCTCTTTGCTTGAGCAACTCACAGGGATGTTCAAGAGCCAGCCTCACCCCTACAAGGCACTTCAAATAGTGTAGTATCTACTGAAAAGCAATAGGTCAGGACACAGGTGGTTGTCAGGGTCATGGAGTATACGGAGGGTAGGTTTCTTCTTAGGGAGAGGGAGTGAGGAAAGAGGATATTTGGGGACATATCTAAACTGGATTTGATTAGGCTAATAATGAGGGGATTCTTGAGAAGGTGGAAGGTAGTCTTGGTGAAAGCAAGTATGAAATGACAGACCACTATTAAAGGTGAACTAGAAAAGAACAGGTTTCTAAAAATTTGCAAGCTGGGGCGAGGGCCTCTTGAGAAGGTAATTGAAAGGATAAAAGAGTAGGGGACCACGGGCAGATACTGACAAAAAAAACATATTAAAGGTTCTACAATAAGGTGTTCAAATACAAAGAAAGAGAAAGCACAATTGCAGGTTGATGTGGTGCTCTAAGGCATTCTTTAGGCACCTGGAAATCAAGGCCTCGTAGAAGTCCTGGAAAAACCAGGACACCTCTCTTTGACTGACTATATAATATAGAAGGATAAAGCAAAACATTTGGGCACACCAGGAGTTACAAGTAGCAGGAGGCAACCAGAAAATGTTACCAGAACATAAGATGACAAAGGAAGTATATAACAAAGGGAGCAAATAACAGAGTGCAAAAGAGGCCAAAATATTAAAAACCTTTGTTGTTTCAGTCTTCAGTAAAGAAGTTAGTTGTGACCAATACTTAATAAAATTAGTTTAAACCAAATAATAGGAGGCAGGCGAGAGCAGAGAGAGAACAGTTAGAAATGTTTATCTAAATCAGTGGTGTTCAAGGCCTGACCACATTCACTCAGAAGTACTGAAGGAACTAGTCACAGTAATGTCTGAACCATTAGCAGTTGCCTGGGAGTACGTACAGGGTGGACCTGAGGGACAAGTGGGGAATAAACATGATGTAATAAATACATGTAATACCCATCTGTTGAAAAGGAATAATGAGATATAGGACAGTCAGCCTACCTTTGACACTGAGAAAGACTCCAACAACTCAGTATACTTACAAGCATTTGGAGGATAAGGTGTTAAAAAGTAAAACCAAATCACACCAGATCAGATTGATTTCCTTCTTCCCCAGATAACTCTCATTCATAGTATTCCATAGGCTGTATCTTTATTTTAGCATTATTTTACCTTTTGTGGCATTCTTACGAACAAGTTGAAGACTGAAAATGTTATCTGGTTAAGTGCAAGAAAAATTGGTATCTGAAAGAATGCGCACAAAATATTGCAGACACTCAGTTATGACACACAGAGTGGTTATTTTAAATGCGATCTCATTGGAAGATCTTATCTATCTGGTATCTGCTTGATACGAGTGATACAAGTGGTGGAACAGAGAATAAACCTATAAAATCTGCAGGTGACAGTGAGGAATGGGGAGAGGAGAGCTTCCAGGTGCTTTGGAAACCAGGATCTGAATTCAAAGTGTTCTTCACTCCAAATGAAACATATGAAGTGGAGTTCAGTAAGAACATATCTAAAGCATTAACACTTGGGAAGGGGAAATCAACTGAACATTTACACAGTAGGAAACAAATGCATTATTTTTAGGAGTACTGCAGGAAAAGAAGAAAGAAACTCAAAGTAATGGTGGATTTCAAACTCAATGAATTAATAGTGCGGTGCTGTTGCAAAAAACGCTAGTCTTACTTCAGAAATAAATTCAGAGCAAGACCATGTATAAGAAGTAGGAGTTAGGAAGTTATAGCAAAAGTCCTGTTTCTAGGTCCAGGCACACTTAAAAAAATAGGCAAACTAGAGAGAATCCAGAAGGAATTGACAAATTTGGTAAGAATATATGAAGAAATGTAGCAGAGACTGCCTTCTTCTAGAGAGGAATGACAAGGGCCACAACAGCAAGCTGCCAGTTCATAAGCTTGTCACAGAGAAGGAGGGGGACTGTTGTTTTGTAAGAGAGAAAGAAAAGAGTTTCATTGGCAGCAAAGCAGATTCGGATCTGATAGTGAGGACAAAAATCTAGCTCTGGAACCACTTGAGCAAACTCCTTGATAAAGGCTGTGGAGTCCTCTCTCGCTGGAAAAGAACTATATTTTGAACACATACAGCAGCAAAAAGTCTACAATAAAACAATATAACATAAAACAAATTTTCTTTCAGAATCAGGCATCCCAGCCTCTCTTCCCCTGACAAACTGAAGGATTACTGGTAGCCTGCTTCACATGTTTACACAGCACTATAATTATCGTTACCTTCAGACTCATTGGGTTCTGATTTGTCCTCAACTGAATGATTGGTATCCTAGTAACAATTTCTTTGATTTTTTTTTCTATCAGATATTTTTATCTTTGCATCATTTGTCAAACTGCACACAGTAGCAAAAGCTGAGGACCTTTCATGCTGTGTGAAGTCTATGTCCTTCCATGACATGCCTTTGTGATGCTCATCAGAAGCTCTTGGATCATACAACTTGTTATGCCAGTTCACAGCAGTCATTTCATCCAGTTTTCCTTCTCTGCAGTGGCTGTTGCCTTCACAGTATGCTCTTAATGAACAAAGAAATCAGAGAACAAGAAAGATTGCTTCAAATCAATTTTGCTCCCTCTCCAAATCAGTTTTGCTCCCTCTCCCTATACTCAATACCGTTTGGCCAGACCAAACAACATGGGTCTTAATTAGAAAATTATCACTAGGCAAAGGGCATGATGATTTCTTCCCATACATACATCCACCATGATCTAGCAAAAACCACTATTTCCAAGGCCCATGACTTCCTAAAGCCATCTTTCTCTTCAGGAAAGAGAAGCACTAACTCTGAAGTGTCCCTATATCCCCCCTATATCCTACTTTGAAGCAGTTTTTATGTTAAGAATTTGCTTCTGGAGCTTTGTCTTGGAAGGTTGTCACATGTCCTTCTCTGTCGCTTGTCCTTCTTTGATAGAGACCAGTGATTATACCAGCCTCCATTGTAATTTAATTTCAGCAACTGATACCTTCTCTATTAATAGTCTGCATGGGAGTTAAGGTCAGTTGAAATCTCTCCCTGACTGAAAGGGAAGGAGGCTACATGAGTGTAGGAATTACTGGAATGTGAGGTGATGGACAAGATTTAATAGACGAGACAGGGTGCAAGATGAGTTGAAATGCTCAAGCTCTTAGTTTTGCTGTGTTTTCCAGCTCCTACATTCTGAGTGTTTGGGGTTTTTTTCTCCCCCCAAAACACCCTGCCGCCTCCAATTTTTATCTGTGTCATAACGTTACGGCATGGCTAAGGAAATCAAACAGGGAGGTCTGCAGGCTGGACATTGAGCACAAGCGTCTTTGAAAAGGAGTGAAACAAGTTTTTTGTCATTGATAGCTGACCATGGACCCTCGAACTCACCTGCAGTTTCTCCTTGTCTTCATGTTCTTCTATCATTTTTTAGAGAAAGGCTTATTGCTTCAACACCAGATCTGCTTCCCTGATACTTCTCCCAGGCATGAGCAGACAAATTAAGGATCTTCACTCACTGCCATGAATGAAGAGACTAGTACAAACAGTCATCTTTGTCCTTTCTTGATGTCTCCCACAGAGAGAAAATCCTGCTTACAACCTGTGCTCTTTGTGGTGGCACTGTTAACCCATCCTGAGCTCCTTTGGTCTACCTCAATGTCTTATATCTGGTTTTGATTAGTACAGAATCTCCAGGATTAAATTCCTCCCATACCCTGGCTAGAGGCTTATGAATCCTCATGTGAGTAAGAGCTGCTGTCAGATAGAGTATGTCTGATGGGTATGCTGAGGAGCAAGATGACTGCGTCATTAAAAGCACACATTTTCTAGGTTATAGGTAGAGCTAGTTTCTGCCTATGTAAGCTCCTTAAATGTACTCTTATCACAGATGGTTTGAAGGGATATTTAGGGCCAACACTGTCAACACATGGATAAATTATAACCTATCACAAGAATGTCTAACCACAAACATGGTTACCAAAAATATCTAGACAATTCCTCTTTTCTGTGGATAATATCAAAACAGAGAAATCAAAATTTGATGGAAAAGACACAAGGTTCAGTCGTGAATACTGCCACATTTCAGAGATCCCATATTTATTGCTTGACAATGTATCACAAGTAAGACACTGAAAGTAAACTGTCCAGACTTTTCCAGGAGTCATCTCTGTTGTGCTGTCTCTCAGATTTTCTACCATTTCATATGGCAGCTTGTTAACAGAGATTGAGCATTGGCACTTGCATCACCTCTACTTTAAATGTAATCTTTTTTAGTACGGGACCAGATAACTATGAGTGCAAAAAAGACATCAAGAAAAGACTTAAAAGAAATGGAAGCTATCCAGATGGCAAAGAAAGAGAAAATGATGGGGAAAAAATAATCCTATCCTGCCCACATCAGGTCTTAGAAACTTGCCACTTCAGCGGTAACTTCTGAGTAGTTCGATCATCATCAGTGTCATCATTATTCATTTGTCTGTGATAAAACCATGGCAAATGATTGCAGCACCAGAAGAAACATGCCGTTAAACTCAGTAGTCTTGCTGTGCACTTATTTAGCTATTGTACACAAAAGATAAGATAGTCCCTGCTCAAAAAGCTGTTTCTTTCAGAGCAGACCCCTAAAACTAGGACAGTGCAGTGGACTGGGTCACCTGTTAATGTGCTCCACAGCTGGGACCATGCACGTGGTGCTTAGAAACACCCAGTCTCAGAGCTGATACATCCCAGTGCAGATGCAGTTGTGCTCCCATCCACAATTACTTTGCTGGATGAGATGAGGAGGGTTAAGGAAAACAAAGCAAAACAGAAGCTATAAAATTAACTTGATAGAGTCCTTGAGAACCCCTACCTCTACTGTGGTCAAAAAAGAAAAGAAAGCAGATAACCTTGTCTCAATAAAGTTGGAGTGTGGTTATAGTGCCGCTGCGGTGCAGGAAAATGACTTGTTCATATAAATGTGCTGTGCCAGGTTATTATGCTTAGTTAATTTATCTTATACATTGTCATAGGTAAAGACACTTGCTTATTTGTTTTTTGTTTTGTTGTGGGGTTTTTGCATCAATAAATGGTAATCTGCTTTATCAAACTGTAGAATATGAAAACCAGATGCCTTACATATTCTTTTTACTGTTATGTGTTTCCCTGCACTTAAACATTATCATTTGTCTTTAATCAAGACAAGAGCATTTCCTAATCTTACTTTTGGCCCCTAAACAAAGAAAAACAAAGTTTGGCTCAGACAATGGGAGATTTATCAATTGTTAGAGCCATATAATCAATAATTTTCAAAGGGAAGATGTTGATATCTGGACACTTGCCGAGCACCACTCTGGGAAGGAGGAAGTTTGTAGGCAATCTTTGAGGGGTGGAGTGCACATCTGTCTTTGTGCTAAGGACAACTGGTGAACAATGATTCAATCCAGTGCTTCTATTTTGTCATTAGTATGTAAAACCAAAGCAAAACAAAAGTCTGCTCAGGGTGAAATTCTGCCTCTTATCATGCCAGTGGTGAAACTCCCATAAACTTTATTTGGATCAGGGCTTCACCCATGGTGTATCACAAGAATGAATTGCCTCTTAACCTGTTGTTTCCTGCAAGCTGCTTAGACAAAAGGGCATCATTCCTTTAACGTGTCTTCTTAACATAGGGAATGTCAGAGACTGAAACTTGCAAGGGGAGAATGAAAACAGGTGAGAAATTTGACTTCCAGTTTTGTGGCAATGAAATAATCCTACTGAATGGAGATATTGCTGATGCCTGTGTGCCTTTGTTTCAACAGAAGAAGAAGCAGAAAAAGAGCAAAGAAGCATTGATAAGTTGCCCAAGCAATGTCCACTTCAAGTTCAACTGTTGGTCATGGAACACTGATCCCTATTATCTCTAGTGCTCAGAAAGCAAATGTACTTAGCAGTCTGATGCAAGTTTTGCTTTGATTGAGTTACACCAGAAGCCTAGTGCCTGCAAAGCTGTCGCCAAGAGAGAAACCAAAGGTGTAAAAATATATCAGATTCCCAGTTCTTCTCCAACTGTGCAGTGTAATCTGATCACAGGAGAATGAAAATTTTTACATGACATGGCATCATGAGTGAAGGATATAATTTAAGCTGTGTAACAGAGGCATTCCCTGTCAGTCAATGGCTATGTGCATTTTTGCCTGGGCACCACTAAGGGAGAGACATGACCGTCTAAAAAAGAGCCTAAAAGGGGTAATGGGGTCAGGCAAACTTCAACTCCCAGAAAAATCTTAGAACTATTTATAAGCGTCTAGAGTAAACAGTGAAATAATAGCTGCCACTGATTTGTTAAGGACAAAATGCACCAAAGCAATTAAATGTTTTGGTAGGTAGTAGACCATGTGAATAGGGAGAAGGAATAGCTGGCATATGTCATGACTTCAGTAAAAAAAATTGATACTCCAAATGAACAAACCAAGTTAATATAAAGAAATGAACCTACCAAAGCGTAGGGACACAATTAGCCAGAAAATTATTGAAGGAGTGTTCGTTAGGTATTCAAGGGTTCTGTCTGAAGGTACTTTTCATCATTTCTATTTGTAAGGTGGGAGAATGTGCATGTGTTAATATTGCAGATGCAAACCTGGAAGGCTGGAAGGAAAAGAACTGGAAAGGATCTTGGCAAATTGAAGGAATGATCTAGAAATAAGATGCAATCCAATAAAAAGAAGATTTTACTGTTAGGGAAGGGTGATTAACTGCACAAAGAAAGAATAAGGGGTAACTGGGTCAGGAAGACTTTTGCAGAAAAGAAACTGGGGCTTGTTGCAGATCACAAATTGAGTAAGAGTCAACGTGGTCACATTGTTACGGAAAAGGCAAATATCACCTTGGAATGGATGAAGAGAATTATTGTCTGTAGGACATTTGAAGTAATCTTCCATTCTACTCAGCGCTAATAAAACCTCAGCTGGAAGCCTGTGTCCAGTTTCAGGAAATTAATCTTCAAAAATTGGTATAGACCAATAGGGAAGAGTTTGGTTTAGTGGTCCTAGAATTGGGGTTGTTTCATCTAGAGGAAAGAAAAATGAGGAACAAGATAAGTCTTGAAGTATTTTACAGAAGACTACAAAAAGATGATCTATTTCCCATTTAGGACAGAGCAAAGAATAAGCAAAGGGTTAAAATGAAGGCAGAATTAAGCTAAACATTAGAAAAACACTTTTCCTAACTTTAAGTCTAGCTAAGTACTGATCTCTGCCACTGGAAGCCTTTTAATACTCAGTTATTCCAACCACTGGGGCATAGGTACATTAGATGCATTCTTAGAACACAGTTAAGAACTAGATTATTTTCACAGGTCCCTACAAGCCTCATTGCCTGTTGAACTGTGTTCATTTGGAAAGGCCTGAGTTGTTGAGGCCATATATATTATCAATAAATTGTACCAAAATTCAAGTATTTTGTACCCATATGAAAGCTGTGTGTTCCACATCTGTTTCTGTAATAGCTGCTGTAATAAATTTTACCTTCTAGTTAAGTGATGGCAAACATTTCCCTTTGCCACACAAAGTAGCATTTTGTCATTATTATTTTCCAAGGCTCCATTTAGGGCGGCATTTTCTGAAACAAGCTCACTTTCTAACACCTGCAGATGCATTCGTTTTTTTAATGGTTTTGAAGAAACACCATTGAAACCCATTTAGTTTTGGCATGACAGAAAGAGCTTGAGAGCTTTGCATGCTACTTTAAGAAGGCAGTGATTCATTTTCTGAGGATAAATATACCAGTAATGCCATAGTAGGCAGTGGAGAGAAGAACCTTTTGATTATCTAAGTAATCTCTTGCTAAGGCAGGGCTGTTCTTTACAGAGCATTTTATAGCAGTTTTTAAAGATTGCTGCATGTAATGGTTGCATATGGCTGGAGGGTAACATTAGCTTGACACGCAGGGTGATATGAGCATCCCTTTTATGTTTTATGGGTGCCTGTCATGCTGTTACTCTTATATAGTTCTTTGAACACAGTATATAAAGTACATATGCCAAGAAGAATCTATGTAGTCATTCCAAAAGAGCAAAGGGAAGGGCAGGAAGGAAATACCTGCCTGTTAGATACATCAGATGAAAATCACTTCATTAATAGTGTGTTCAAAGGCTAAAGGGGAAGGATGTTTGCAGCCAGCTATCTCCGAACTCTTAAAAAGCAACTCATACAAATGCATCAGCATAATTGGAAGTGAGGATCCTTCTCTGCCAGCACTCCAGATGATGGGTCTGTCTCGCTTCCCACATCAGTTTCAGAGGCAGATCTGTCCGGAGTTAATCCTGGTTTGCCTCACTGGGGAGGAAGAGTCACGATTTGCCTCACTGGGACCGTTCTCTTTTAGCTCTTGAAGATCTAGTGAATGTGTATCAGCACCTAGGAGCTACTCAGAAATGTGAGAGTGTAAGGTCCTATCAGCCGTTAATTTGTTTCACGTTTCATAACATGCAATGGAAGAAAAGGAGCACTTACACCACAAGAGACATTTTTCTTTATGTATCTGTACACACAGATACTGGGCCGTTTTCAGCCCATTACAACTGTCTAACACAGTTACCACCACTGTGGTGGCAGCTGAGTTCAAGGGAGCAATGGATGATGCAAACTCCAAGTACTCCTGCCAGACTTGGCTTCCCTGCCCAGGCTGGCTGAACATCATCCTACGTTGCCTTTTGTCAGGTTACAAGCACCAGCCTACCTGATGTGCTTTCTACAAGAGCTACTGGTCCTTCCTGCTTTGACAGCAGTGAGGAATGACATGGATGTCACACAGCAGCAGTGGCAGCCTTGGCAGCTCCTACTTCTCCCTTCGCCGCTGCCACTTGCTACACCTTGTCTTGTGCTGCACCTTCCCCACAGCACTACTACTGCCTCTGAAACTGAACTGGGGAACTCCGCTGGGTTAAAAATAACCTTTTCTTTTGCTGAGTTATTTTTAACTCAGATCAGTTCCCTGATCCAGGTGACCATCTAGCTGCACGAATAGCCATGCCAGGATGTGCCAGTGTAATTGCAGGATGGAAATAAATGGCTGGAGGAGGGTGGGAGAGAGAAAGCCTGATTGTGGGGAGAAGCTACTAGGAGCCTTCTCAGAGCTTCTGAGCAGGCTCGGTATGTGTCCTTACCTAGGATCTTTCTGGCCAGAGTGAGGACAGGGAGGCCAGCATCCAAGGTGCAGCATTTTGTATTACTGGTTTGTGGCTTGAAAAAGCTGGATGTCAGAGTCTCTAAAGCCATCAGGAAGTTGGACAAAGTACCTTGTCACTGGCTTTATCAGTTGCCTTACTTATGTGGTGCGTATAGACTTCATAGAGAGCTGGTTATATGTGAGTTTACAGTATGATATCGTGAACTTTACAGAGTATGGTTGTAACTTATATCCTCTGTAGTGTCAATATCAGCTGCTAGAAGTTGCAATTCATGTTTAAGTGTATAAAGTAAACTGTTTAGATTAGGTGAAAATGGAATCGTCCCACAGGCTGGTTAAGTATGAGCTGATCACAGGAGAGCTCGCTCTTCAGGCTGTAACAAGGCTGCCATGGGTAGTTGCCTGGATAGTCCAGAGCAGGGCTTGTGAACCAGCCCAGATGGCAAGTGGAAGATTCTGAGACTGTGTTAGTAATAAATAAGGACCAGGAAGTATGATGCAAAGTAAATAAGGGAGAGAGACAGAGGAAAGTCAGCTGCTGCTGCATGCATAGGAGTTAGTGCAAGCCAGGTCACCAGCCCTCAGAGCTGGTAAAGCAGCAGAGAAATCACTGCCAGGAAGAGGAGAGACCAAGCCAAAACACAGCAGCAGGAGGAGTGACCTGTTCCCGGGCAGTCTTCCTCAGACCCAAGGGTAGCCTTTGGAAATCAGAGTGCTGCTGGAAGGCACCAGCCCCAGTCCTGACAGCAGAGATACCTTGACTCTTCCAAGGAAGCCGGAATAAGCAGCTGCCAAGATATCCAGTTATTACACTTGAGCTGGAATCGTGTTTCATGCCTAATCTATTTACAGCCTTTTGTTTCTAATCTAATAACCAAACCTCTTACCTGAATTCCTGCTGAATAAACTGTTGCCACTTTCTGCCATTAAGGCTGTCTGGTGCTGCAAAGTGAGACAAAACAAAGGTGCTGCTATAGAAGTACCAGAGTCAAATAAAGTGATGTCACCACAAGAACACTGCATCCCAAGGCACGTTCAGGGGCAGGCCCTTCTCACGGCATGCTATATTTTGGAAAGAAGTTCCTGCTGCCAAGCATATCCTTTGTCCCACCCCATTTCTTTCTACTGCAGAAAACTTAAATACCATCCATAATTGCAGGCAAATCCCCAAACTTTCAAGAAGCAAAGTCTGAAAAATATGACCCAAACAGAAACTGGAAATTGGAACATTTTTTTGGATGAGGTCTTACTGGAAACTTGTCTTCTTGGAAATGGGTTTGCGGCAGCATTGTAAATAAACCTTGTCAATTCCTCACCTTTCTGAAAGGTGGCTAGCAGGGAAGCAATAAATTTTCTGTTTATTTCATATTTTGAAGCAAGATTTTAAAAGTTTTAACTTTTCAGTTTAAATTGCGTTTCCAGGTGCTCATCAGGAAGCCTCATCTGAACCCTTTAATAGGATTTGGGGGCATAGGAGGTGTCCTTCAGCCAGGTCTCAGAAGCCCACAGTAATGCATCTCTCAGAGTCTCACTGCTCAAGGGTGACAGAATGAACCCTTAGCAAACCTCAGCCATGTTCCCAACTTCTTCTGCTCCAGAAGCTGTTCCAGCATATGAGGAGGCTGTGATCAGCACGATGGCAGTTGACACAGTGGGGACCATATTGCTTATCTCCCCGTTTTGCAGCATACATGTGTTCTGTGAAGCATTTTCTGCTCTGAATCAGGATGTTTGGGACTTCAGATCAAATGTTCTTACTGAGAGAGTCAGCCAGCTAATCTCCATGCCAGGAAATGAAGCCATCTGATGTCCTGAGGTGAAGCTATGAGAGGGTGTATGAGTCCAGAACAACCTGAAATCTGTTTTCTAAATAAATCCTCATTGGTTCAGAGTCTTCGAGCAGCACGGGTAGAGCATGTTCCACCACAATCAGTATTGCCTTCTTTTCATTTCCAGGCCTTATCCAGGGGACAAATGCAGAATCTGCTATTTACTGGTATGATTTTACAGAAATTTATCTTTCTAAAGCAGTTTGCAAAAAATCCTGAATGCATCTGAAGGCAAGAGAATAACACTTTATACTGGCAAGTTGCAGTTTGCTGTTCTATCTGTGGATCCTGTGTATTGCAATACCAGAAATAAAGATCCTGAAGACTGAGAGAAGCTCTGTACTGATTGCTTGGCTCTAAGGATAAGCTGCTGTTGGCAACGACATTAACCTCAAAAAAATGAAAACTCTCAGCTACATAAGTCCATTACCATTTTATTTGTCTTGTGAGCCCAATAGGTCTCTATCCTCCAATCTTTTAGGGAATGAGGGAAGTTCAAAAGTAAAACCCCTCTCCTCTGAATTTTGAAGACATTTCTACTGCCTTGAAACTCACTTCTGAAAAGAGTAGCTCTGTAAGATAAGGACGTGCTGGCATAGACAACTTGTGCTTCCCAAAAACTATACAATTTCCAAATGGAGAGGTGTGAGGGGAATATTTATAGGACTTTGTGTGTGAATGTGAGGTGTCAGTAAAATTTGATACAAAACTGTCCCTCCCTTTGATGAAGGGAGCTTTTCTTCTATGAAATTTCTAAGCTGTTTCCCAAATGATTCAGGCAGTATGTACCAGGACCAGGAAGACTACTGAGGCCGTTGCTTATAATGGTTTTATTTAGAAGCAAACCATCATTAAGCTACTTCTGATTTAACTGCCGCCACTGAAAACTTCAGTTTCTCATCTAAGTCTAACATCTAGGATCCTGGTCACTGTCCAGAGGTACTTATATTTCTCCATATGATTATCTTAGTGTGAAGACACACAACACGAGTTCATCAAATCTGATTGCGGCTAGTGCCAAAAGAGAAAGAAGATCGTGATCCCTATTCTCAGTTCTGCCGCTGACTCCAGTTTCCATGTCAGCTTACCTTGTGCCTGCTCTGGCATCCAGCAGACTCCTCCGTAGTCCTGCTCAACTCAGGAGGTCAGGAGAAAACTAAAAGCATCAGAAAGCTGTTCACAGCTCTCTGCAAGTTTCATGAGCTGCACTGGTCCAGTAGAGAGCCCAGTGAGTTGCAGAGCCAGTTCTGTGGCATTACAACACCATGATGAGATGATAAAGATACCTAAGAGCAGTGAGGTCACCTGCTTCTGGTATTTCATAGGAAGCTTGGACAATTTTGAAGGAACTTGGACAATTTAAAGAAGCAGGATGTAGATACCACATCATGTGGAGCTGCTTGGAGTCCAATAAGGAATTTTTGTGCACAGGAGCCAATTGATCAGGGTAAAGATGCTGAGGAAAGATACTGAAGTCCCAAGCCACATTTCTGTCAGTTTGCATAAAGAGCTAACTGTGAACAAAGCTGAGTATATACTAGGGACTTCTGGTGATACTAGAATACTGTCTTTGCAACTAAGAGATCCAGTTAAGGACCAGTGAAACAGCAAATCTGCTAATCGGGCTGTCCCCACTACCACAGCCAGACCTGCAGAACACGGGGAAAAGGCACCTCAGCAACAAGGGGCACCAAAGTGAAATCAGGTCACCTCTGCCTCACTCCATACACAGCTCATGGGATTGTGTTCAGTGCCTGCGTGAGCGCCAGCAGCACCATTCTGGGGCCTTAAACCATCTTTATCAGGAGAAATTGGGAGGATTTATGGACTTTATTGTATCTGGAAAGAAAGACCTCTGTCTTTTTTGCCTTTGAGGCTTACACTCTTTCTTCCCCTTATCACTAGAAGTTTTGCCAGAGCATAGAATGAATTTCACCACCAAAACACCAGACAGCTGTGTAAAAGAAGAAGGATTTTTCCAAGGAGGAAGCTCAAATGTTTCTGCCGAAGGCAGTTCAGGATCAAAAGGAGCACACATTGATTTCTCAAATAAAAGCATTTTCGGATGAGAGTCCCTTACTCTTTGGAGTTTTTTAGAAAATGCTTTGCAGATGGCATATCTCTCCACAGTGTAACTTCTTCTTCCAGACACAGTTCAGAGGCAATGCAGCTTGAAGATTTATGTTCCAGCTTAGTAAATGACTATATTACAGTGACTACCTCCTAGGTAAATAACAGCAGTTTCCTTATGAAACGATCAAAGGAAGTGCTAACAAAACCCTGCTGCTGGCACAATACAAAGTACCCATTTATCAACTATCTGCAATTATTTACACAAGAAGGTCCCGCAGAGCCCGAGGAGGCACACGGTGCCAGCTCTGACGCAGGGCTACATAGACCTGGAGCTGAGGGGCAGTGAGAGGAGCACAACCTCTGTGTCCTGTGGACACAAATCTACATGCAGATGTTGGTGGTGTTCTGGGGATGCTGCTCAATGAAAAAGCCTGTTTCAAGTGCACTACTCTGTACAGATCAATAGCAAAATGTGTGGATTTGGCAAAACATACAGAGAAGCACACCTTCCAGAAATTCAGGCAAAATCTTTACATCCTAACCACAGCTTTCTAGATGTATCTCGGAGCACCTAAAAATTTATTACTAAGATGAAAATCATATTTCTTTACTGCACTCTGTCCTATCTTTTCTGGCTGGGTTCTCACCATGATTTATGTACAGAACTTGTGCTCAGTTTAACAAGTGAATGCTATGTATGTGAAAAGATGAGATACACAATTCTTGAAGTTAACCATGATCAAGTCCTGTCAAGTGTACAACTAAGTTTGTTTTAATAAGAGCTGTTAAATAATAAGAAATTGTGTCAAGGTTATATGTTTGCTGTAACAAGTATCTTATGGAAAGGCACTTTGTAATTTTCATTATTTGTGCATGCTTATTAAATGAATACAAATAACACACACAAACACACACGCAGTGGTTGGAGCAGTTCAGTAAATGGCAATGTGACGTAAGGAGACATTTAACAGCAACAAGTTGTAGATGGCATGACTTGAAACATGCCTCATCTCATTTTGGGGTGCTGGTTCAGTAGCAATGCAATGGGAAGAGGGCTGCCTGCTGAACCAGCAGCAAGATCTTCTCTGCAGAGAAATGAGGGGGTTCACTCTGGGTCTTCTCTCAAAATGCTAACTTCCTATTGTGCATTTCTGTGAAACAAGGTCACCGTCTCGAGGGCAGTATGACATTCATGTGTACCCACTTCAGACTGCTCCAGCAGGAATATATGCCAGTGCTTTTGGGAAAGGATGTGGTTTTCATTTCAGTGTGAAAACCCTTATCAATGTGCTAATGTGTGGAGCCTCAGGAGACTGTTTGGCAGGAGAATTATATAGAAAAAATTACAGTACAGCCTCATGAGAAAGGGAATCTGTGGCAGGTGGGTTAAGTACAAATATCTGAACAGTACATCGCTATATGATTAAAAAAACTTCTAACAGTACTGTCTCAGTGCGCAGAAGTGGTAAGGACCCAATTCCAAGCCTAGTGTAGTTAGTAGCAAGGTGCCCACCGAGTTAATGAATTCTGAATCAAGAACACTTTTGGAATGAAAGAGGGGCTGTAACTGGATAAGCCAGAAAAAAAATGTGTTGGCAGAAAATTCTTTTCACAATCAGTAATGAATTTGTTGACAGGTATTGTGTAGAACTGCCCATGGACATTGCCTGTACATGAATGATTTAACCAAAAAATTACAACATACACCCTTTCAGAAGGCTGTACGACGAAAATAAACATCACGGTGAGAACAAAAGCATCTCTGAGCTCCACAATTCCTCGTGTTTCAAAGGAGACTTACACTAAGAAAATTTACAGCTGAAAATTTCATGGCTATGCTCTCGTAGATTTAGTCTTAATCAAGAATAACAAAAGCCCTGTTGTACCTAGAAAAACAGCTTTAAGTAGCAAAGCAAAATAATTACCGGGCTAGTTTCTCCACCATGTAAGGCAGTTGCAAAGATTCAAAGACAGGCTAATTCTGCAGGCTGGATTTTTTATTTTCATTTAAACTGCAGCTGCCAATGAAAGGGAAGGGTTGCAGCAAAAGAGGGAATAATTTGAGATTATATTTGTAAAAACTATTTGAAACTTACAGAAAGAAGTAATTTTGAAAAATTACCTAGGGGTTGTAACTATACACGGTTGTTCTTATAGGAGCTCACAGTTGGGAAGTGGCCGGCCTAACCTGTTTCTCCTGAATGCAAATTCTTCACTGACGCAGTGGAACGGGGTTGTATAATGTCCGTGCTGGAAGGGGATGGGCAGCAACAACCTCATAGCTTTGCATGCTGAAGGAACAGGAGTCTGGCAACTGTGTATACACAGTTAAAACCCCTGACTGATCAAATGCCCCTTTCATAGCTAAGGCAGGGAGCAAAGTGCAGAGGTCAGGAAAGACAAAAGTTGTAGTCACAGCAGTGAGGTAGCTCTACAGCTATGGGGAAATGGGCTGGACTCATTTTGCCGGTGTCTAACTCTGCTGGGTGTGCTATTTCTGTGGACAAAACACGGTGGAAGGACAGGAAAATACAAGACAATATGTCACTTTTCCTATGTTGCTGCTTCTGCTTGAGGGTTTCATCTTTTCTTATTTAGCTTGTGAAGTGCAGAAAAGTGGTCCTTCTTGCTCCACTTTTAAAATTTTGTTAAGCCATCTTCTATGGCATCCGACAGACACCTGGTTTCAGAAGTTTGTTCTTCCAGTCATACTTTGTTGAGGTGGATTTGAGCTGATATGCGGCATCTTAGACTCCCACTTTTTGCTTCTGTATAGTGAGCTTGGAGAGCCAGTCCTGAAATCAAGCACACCTCTCTTTCTATGATCTTCTGTGATCTTTCTATGATCACCTGCTTTCCTATGATCCTTGTGTAAATCAGTGATTGCCCCCCAATAAATGTGTATTTGTTTATCATTATTAATGCAAACACCACAATTCAGGGGCCCCTTGTTATAAAACCTATAACCTCTGGGGACATTTAGTTTACCATAATAAACAAGATCCTTTTCAGTCAACCATGCCTAACAATGCTGAAGTTAATTTTAGCCACTTGTTGCCATAAATCTACAGTTTAGGTTCTAAATTGTGGGTTCTGTCACAGCAGCCTCAATGAAAAACAGTAAATGTTTTTCTTCTACAGTTGAAATAAAACTTCCCAGAATAGCATTCAGTTTTGTAACTTTGTAGTCTATTGTTACCATTCCTACTCAGAGTGACTGGACATTCCCAGCCTGTATGTATGATCAAGGATGTTTCAGAATAATGTACATAAATTGAGTTTTATTGATCATTGAACATCTGCTGCCACTTAAGTATGTGGACACATGAGCATGAACACAAGCTTTGCAAGTCTGCATTTTTTATGCCTATAAAATTAGAATTTATAATAAAGTAGAGCATGTTATGTTTTCTTTATCACCTTCATAAGATAAAGCGATGTAAGCAAGAGCTTGGATTACAAGACTGCAAAGACTTGGGGTTTGTGATTTATGGAAGAAAAAAATCATTATTTTTCCCTTACAACTGACACCATTTAATTGTGTTTTGCCTGCTGTGGTAGAGGGGATGTGCCAAACTGTGATTATTGCAAACAAAGTAAAAAATGCTATAAAATAGTATTTTCTTACTGTGCATCCATTGTCAAATATGATGAGGAAATGACTTTGTCCAGCTTTCTGATCATACAGTTTTGATCCATTCTTCCAACACTAACTTAGAACATGTCTGTGCTGATGCAGACCCTTTTTGTAGTATGTGCACTTCACACACAACTGTCACAGACACTCAAACCCTTCTGTGTGAATACTGCTTGAGCAAGGAGCTGTGAGGGGGAAAAGGTTAGTACTGGAAAGAAATAAATTAACAGGATGTGCATCCTTTACGGGTGTGGGTTCTGCACGGGGGGGGGTGCTGGAAAATTATGTTCTTGAATGAAAATGTGTCTCATAGAAACAGAAAGCAGCTCAAAAGAAAGAGCCTTTGTCTAAGTTCCCAGAGTTATCAAGCCTCTTTCATGTGTCCCAACCTGATAAAATTCTCTGTTTCCAAAATCAAACATGAGCTAAACCAAACACACTAGCAGCATGTCCAGGCATGGAAGCAGTAATGCTCTGCTCTCTGAGTTTACAGACCTCCTTTACTGGCATAGGTCTAACCAGCTCCAGGTTCGAGCAAAGGGACTCCTGAACTACACGTTAAACACAGGTTTTGCTAGGTAAGGATTACCTAGAAAAGTCAAAGTGTGCTGGAAGATGTGACTGCAAGGGCTCTGGGAATATGGCAGTTTCATAGGGGCTTGAGGTATCTGAAGTGAAGAAAGAACATATTTATGTTCAAGACAGACTGTAAGAAATGGTGACCTATAATGCTTATCCCATTTAGCTAGCTAAACCAGACTTTAAAACACTTGGGTAAGATGATCTTTCATGAATAACAACTAGGAATCCTCCATCCTTGATATTTAGGATGTAAAATAACCGTGAAAACCTACAACATGCTGTTGGCCCTTTTTTTAATGAGAAATTCACCCTTTAGCTGCCATCATGACAATGCTGATAAATTCCCAGGATATTTCTCCCTCGCACCTTCTCTTTCCTGCCTCCACATGTTTCCAGTGCTGAATCACTACTGCTCAGGAACAACGATTTGAATACTATAGACCAAGATAAAGAGGTTAAACACAGCATCTTGACTCCTGCACAGCGAACTGCTACACCAGGGTTAAGGAGTGTGTCACTGAATGGTCTCACTAGAGGGCAGCCGATAAAACCTCTAGTAATAAAATTGCAGGAGTTTTATGTCTCTTTTTTTTTTTATCCTCTGGAGTGTGATGGATATAAAATTCTGCCTCCCTCCCCCGAAATTGCTTTCTCTGAACTCTTTCCCTGGTGCTATGTGTTTGGTTTGTCCATGTAGAGGTGTAGAGGAGGATCCACTTTATCTGTGGAACTCCACAGGTGGTAATAAATTGCAGTCTTCAGCGCCTCAAGGTCCTCTCACCTCTGGTTTCATAAATGCTTCCCACTACCTGTCCTATCCTGTAACACCAAAAGAGAAGTATGCTGTAGGCTTTCCAGAGAAACACAAGAACAAGACCTCAAGAGCTTCCAACATAAATACATTCTCTGAATTCCATACATTCATCATGTAGTTTTTATTAGGAAAAAAATCCGCTCACAAGATTTTGTGTGGTTCTGAGCTGAGATACGTTTTCTATTCCTGTAGAAATGTCTTTATTTACTTGCTCATATATCATACTGCTATGTGAAAAAAAAAGAGAAAAACCATGTGTTTTCTCTAATCTTCATGCATCAAGAGCAATGTCTATCAGAAACTGTCCTTTAAAGCATAAACTGTTTCAGAAATAAATATCGCTTAATGTTAATACAGCGCATTCCTCTGGCTGTGGCTGCTAAACACTCTGCTTGGTGCAGGAGTTCATGTTTTAAGCAATTCTGACTTCCCCTAAGGCAACTAAATGTGTCAGGGCCTACTGTAATGTCCTAAATCCAATCCTGTTTTATGTTTATGTATTCAAACCCCCCATTTTCTTCAAAAGAAAAGACAGACAAAAAATGCTAAGCTGGAATTTGATAGGTGAAGGTTCCTCAGAAAAATCTTGTTGATGAAATTGAATTTACTGTAGAAGTTTCCATTTCACATCAGCACAGTGAACAGCATTTGTTTTTCAGTACCAATATAGCTGAGTGAGCAATTAAACACAAATTTTCTGCTTATTGTGCTTGCACAACAGCTGCACTTAGTTTGCAGTTTCACCAGATATATTAATTACCCAAACATAGTTGACATTTTTTTGTTCATGAGGGTAGTAACTTGAGTCTTTGCTTCTTAATCAATTAAGAATGCTCAGTCCTCTTTGCTGTGTGTATGTGCATGTGTGTGTGTTGCACACGCAATTCCTACTAAGCTGATTTTGCCCATAATTACAAAGATCCTATAATACTGCCTCTGCTCCCTGCTTGGGTGATCCTATCTCATCCATCAGGAGAACAGGTTGAAGATACTATCAAGCAGTAGTTTATGGAGCAGAAACAAATAATACATGAACAGAAAATGTTACACTGCTTTCATCCTTCTCCACAACCCACAGACATTTCTCTGACCACCCCTCTTAGACCCCAAAATGGTAAAGTAAGTTGCTTGGGAGAGGAGTTTGATTCAGTTCTTAATCACTACATTCACACAAAACAATTGAATGCACATGGAGGGTCTGGTTTTAAGGGGTACAGTCAGGCCCTTATCTGATTCACCTGAAGGTCTCCTTGGTAGGAAATTGGCAATGAATTTCAAAATGCCTCCTTCCTGCCTTGCATCGAGCAGTTTTCCACCCTGAGGCAGGGTTGAGTCAGAGGTGGTTAAGATTGTTCATGAGCTACGTAGTATGATGCTTTTGACACATTTAAAAGATCTCGAAAAGCTGAGGTCAATAACTTGCCGGGGTTTTTATATGTTTATAAACATTTAAATTTTTATTAGCTCTAGTACTGCTCTGGTATATGGGAGATTATTATGTGTTTATTAGAAAGCAGAATGTAAGGGGCTGCTGCTTTGTGTTAATTGCTTTTGTTCTTAAAAAGACAAGGATAATGCAGAACTTACCAAAGTCTCTACCGTGGCTCCAGCTGTGATTGCAGCAGTCACCCAGCGGGTACCACTGTGGAGGTTTAAAACCCCAGCAGTCTGCCTGGATCCATCCCTCAGCTGCCCAAACAGTGTGGATGCAGCTCATGACTTGCTTCCAGGACCAGCTGCAACTACAAATCTGGGGATTTTTTCACAAATCCTCATTGCCGTGGTAATCTTGCACTGTCCAACTGTAGCAGTAACAGTTGTTTTGAGTCATGCCCAATCCCTCCCTCTCCCCTTCTCCTGACCTCGCTTTGCTAAAGCATGAGAGCTCTATGGGGAATGGTGCCCTATGCCAAAGGAATCCTCCGCAGTGTCTGGGGGCCCCTTTCACACAGCTGGAACAGGGAGCTTGCGTGGCCAGCAGCTCAAACCAGTCTGATCTATTTCTCTTACATATGAAAAATGATTTCATATAAACAGACTGGAACTCAAGCTGAAATTTCCACGTGCATTCAGCCTGTTCATGTGCTAACTTTCTGTTGGAAAGGTTGGGTCCCTACTACGTTCATGGCAGTGCTCAGGCTTGGGCTCAACTTTGTAGAACCTCAGGTCTGACACCACCTATGTACTCTCCGTACATCCAGGGAACAGAGCCTCCCTGTATTAGTTTCCCCAGTGACCCTGCTGATTTTGGGTGCAAACCACTGTGCCACATGCAGACCCAGATTTAGGCTTCCACATGACTTGGTGCTCAGGAAGAGTTTGTCCATGCACGCTCCCTCAGAGCAAGTCAGTGACCAGAATAGGAAATAAACCACAGTAGCCTTGACTGCACAGCTCCACATCTGGAAACACTGAGACATGTCCTCAGAAGAGGGGCCTTGCTCACTTGGCTGGAGCGTGAGGTGACACTACCTCCCAGGTTCACGGCAGAAGAAGGAATGGCTCTCTGCTAAGCATGTTTCGTTAACTCAGAACACATTCTTACATTTATTTAAACCATATGGATGCATTATATAGCTTTATTACGTTTCATACAACTGAGGCCACCACAAACGCTTGCTATGCGTCCTTGCATATTTTAGTTTCCTGGAGCAATTTTCTCTTATGTTTCATTTAAGTACAAGCTCCACAAAACATGTTTTTAATTACAAACGTGGGTTGCCTTATGCAGTATGATGTGTTCCCTCTGCGCACTCACTTAAATGTCTGTTGTGAAACAGTCATCCATATAGTGGTATTTTATCTATAAACTGTCTGAAATATAAGTCTCTATAATTAAACATTGATTAAAGCTTAGATTCTGCAAAGAAAATGCTCAGTTTTGGGAACAATGTTTTACATTCCTAGTAGGTGCTCCATAACATGCTAAAGACCTACTAATTTAATTGGGAATACTCACATGCTTTCAGTTAAGCTTGTGCTGAAGTAATTTGCTATGTCATGGTAAACAGATATCTTCTCATAGCAGTGAAGTAGGCAGTAAAAATCCCAGTGATTAGGGTCCGCTCCATCTTTATGTCTATGAAAGAGGCTGCTGGCTCCTACCAACTACAGTAAAACCTGGATTGACAACCCCAGCTCACTGGTGCAGAAATCTTCGAATCCCTAAAAAAATAGCTGTTTGCACCAAGTTCACCTTCATATTGGCTTTAAACAAGTAATACACAGACGAAAGGTATGCTATTTGTTACTAGTTAATTTATTACAGTTTTTCAAACCACTGTTTTCAATAATGGTCTGTATTACTTTCCAAATATCTGAACTGGGAAAATAATGACAGGGTGAGAATGCAGAATGCACTCATAATAAGAAGAGTAATAATCAAATTCAGAGACATGCTGTTGTTTTCAGGGGTGTCTAAAAACTTTTCCTTTTTGCCAGTCTGCCACAAATACCCACTTATAACTAAGACATATAGAGGGTGGCTCAGTGGTTAATAAGCCCATTAACAAGTAATTCTTGAACAAACAGTAAGGAAAGATGTAAACTGATAAAGAAGTAAGTTGGGGAAGGACTAAAGGCGGTGCAGTGAAGCCTCCTCATCACTTCTCACCGTACTAAGTAATCTTTTCCATTGGAAAAGTTCAGATTCCATTCTGACTGCTCTGATCAGATTGATTTTTCCTCTGGCAGAATTGATGATACAAGGTGCAAAGAAGTAAAGAATTTGGCCCAAGAGACTTTTAAAAGCCTGCCAGCCTAAAGCAATGTGGGAATCATCCTATGTTTATGACTACATCTTCACAGACCACTTAATTATACTCCGACATGAATAGCGCTGCTGTCTTAAATGCTGTCTATAACAAAACAAATGTTTATCACTGCTGCACACTTTAAAGCAATGCCAGATTATTGTTCATTTATTAGTGCTAGAGAATCATCACCGGGTTACAGTGCTGTGAATGTGCCTGATCCAGCACAGCAGACTAAATCTATGGAGCTGCCTCCCTCAGGTGCCTAAATCGAGTACCAAGGGTGGAGGTTCCTGAAATGTTCAGTGGAGAGAGCAGGTGAAACAGTACGTTTAAGCTATATTTCTGCCCTCATTCATCTGGTAGACAGTTAAATCCATCAATTAAATGAAGACTAGCCTTTTGACATTAGTGTCCACACTGACTGAGGACTGACTGACTGGCTTAAGCCCATCCCAAACAGCTTACAGCCCAAAAGTGAAACTGGGTATTGGTAGAGTTGAACATCAAACTGGAGCTGTCTGTTGCCAAGGTGGATTTTAGACTTAAAATAGATTTAGACACTGTATCTTCCTGATGGATGCTCCTATCCACTAGCCAGGCTAGTTATTGCTGTCAAATTTGAGTTACACAGCCGATGCCCTAGTCTGGTCA
Source organism: Psittacula echo (assembly GCF_963264785.1). Classification (NCBI taxonomy): domain Eukaryota; kingdom Metazoa; phylum Chordata; class Aves; order Psittaciformes; family Psittacidae; genus Psittacula; species Psittacula echo. The sequence continues at coordinate 16,577,186 of NC_137737.1, forward strand.
CACTTTGCTCTTTTCCTTGCCTTCACCTCCTGCTCACATCTTCTTCAGCCAGGGAGGGACCAGGAAGAGGCTGAGGTGATGGCTTTTGAAGGGTTCACAAGATTCAAGCAACATTGTCATTTCCACAGCAGGGATCTGGCACATCATGCACAGCATCCTTACACCAAGAAGCAAGACATGCCAGAGACTGTGAATACAAGGCACTGTGTAAGTTGACCAGCCACCTGCAGTACTCAGCTCTGCCAAACTGAGAGAAATCATGACTACAGCTGCTGTCCTCACTCCATCACTCACAGCATCTGCCTCCAAGGGACCCTCTTGGCCTCGGTGGCCCCACATCAGCAATGGCCATGCTGAAGGGGAGGGTTGGCCAAGGGTTGTGTTTCTCACCTCATGGTGCTATGGGGCTCCCCCCACCACCCACAGGGATGTCTGGTGAGAAGGGAAGTGTCAATGACTATAAAAATGGACTGCAGATGTCACACTCTGTTTTCAGTGTTCCGAGATGGGCAAGCTATCTGCAGGTGTGTGCCCTCTAGAGCGCACGCACCCGTCTCATTTCCTGCTCCTGTGCTCCAGTTGCAGAGCAAGTGGGTGCATCCCTGAAAACCTCTGGTGCAGCACAGGTTGTGCCCAAATATCCAGACTTTCCTGGAAACCCCATCATTTCAAGTGAGTCTGCTATGCTCCTCTCAAGGTTGGGGTGTCAGCCTAGAGGACAGTGACTGCATTGAGGTGACACACATTTGTATTGCAGTGATTGAACATCCCATTGCAGCTTGTATGCTGGAGCAGTCAAAGCTTGGGGGTGACTGGATTTCAGGAATGAAATGGAGAAGTAGTGTTTGAGGTCTTCCTGCCCCACACAGGAGGCATTGCAGCAGACCTAGGCAGGGTGTTCCCACTGGCAGCATTTTATAGTGCAGCTTTTCTACTCAAGCAGATGGCTTACCCGGACAGTTAGCACTTCTCTGCTAACCTGTAACCAGCTGATTTTGTGAGGGCAAACTCTGGTAAAGCCAGGGTAGTTATCCTATGCTTACAAAAGATTAACCCAACAGGGCCAGTGTTTGGCTTTAGGACCCCCCATAAGCTGTTTTTACCTGGTAGGACTTTGGTCAGTGTAGGGCACATTAAGTTAGAATCACAAAAATAGGTGGACTTGGGTTCTAGGTATTACCTTGTTTCTTATCATAAAGAAGTAGCTCATGGCTTTGCCAAGAAACCAGTGCCCTTTAGGCAGTTCTCACATCCCCCAGAAAACTAGACAAACCAGCTTGGAGTGAAGCTAGGTATGCAACACAGTCATTGAAGCTAGAAGTAAGAGGCTTCAATGGTTTTGGTTCCTCTGCCATACAGGAAACAAAGCTTTGCATACCTATACTTCACACAAGTGTTTCAGGATTATTTTTGTCTCCAGAGTTAGACCCCGAGATAAGAAGCCAGTGGATTTACATGCTCTGAAGCACGTAGCTGTATTTTAATGCTTGATTAAACCTACAAGCACTCTAGTGACACCAGCAACTAAATAATGCTATTTGTTTATAAATAATTCACAAAACATTATTTAAAGTGGTCCTGATTTTCAAGATTGCAGGGGGGGCGAAGAGTACACAGATGCCTTTTAATGTATGCAAGGCAGATACCTGGAAGTGAGGTAGGAGAAGTCACAAGTTAGATGGAATACTAATACAGAAAGCAGAGAAACATATTTTTGAGAATCATTTAGTTTTTCAATGAGGGTTGTAATAAAGGAACAGAAAACGGAACAAACACTCTGTTTTTTGCAAGTCATCTCTCCTAGGGCTTCCCCACCTGCTGTACAGCAATAAAGCCATCAGCATTTAAGATACTTACTTTGTGAACAGACAGATTTTTCAGGGTTTTGCTTTGTACATTTTAGTTTCCCTTGCAAAGCAGTGTAAAGAAACTCACCAGCTGGAACACCAAAACTTCTTAGTGCTTGATGCAGGAAACTTCAGTGTTGCATTTGTAGTGCTGCTACAGATCAGATAGTGGAACATTTTGTGGGATCCCAGCTTGTCACTTCTGTTTTGCTCTTGCCTTTTTACAGTTTAACGATATTATGTATCTTGCCTGCAATTCATTTGCTGTTTTCTCCTGTATTAGAAACAAGGGTGGTTTGTCCAGAGGGGAGCCTGCGGCAGCACAGAGCTCCCTCCGTTCCTCTGCTTACACATCACGTACGGCCTCTCTAAGCCTCCCTGGAATGACATTGGTGCTAAAACCACTCTGTTCTGCTCTGAACCGTAAACAACACTTTGAAATTCATCTAAAATCTGCCTCTTTCCTCTCTTTTTAAACTATTTTATGTTTTTATGTTATGTATTTAAAACATTATTTTATGATGTTTCCTTCCAACTTCGTTTCTTGATTTCAATCATCTGTTACTTGAAGAAACAACTCTCCTTGAAAAGGAAACATAATCATGTTTCACTCTGGTCTCTCATGTTCTGTAGAGCTTTCCAGCTATTTCTAGAAGAAGTAACAAGAGTTTGCAGGATCCTAGCGGGATCCGTAGGAGCCATAAAACCCAAGGGGTAATCTTTTCTCAATGCCACACTGATGCTAAGAAAATGTAAGGGCACAGGAGAGATTTCCAGCGTTCTGTTTATGGTAGACCAAGATGTTAAGTGTCCAAAGCCTAAATCGTGTTTTCTAGGCATATTTAGTTTCTGCTAGGGAGAGCAGCATGCCCATTTCCTCTCCACATGCATATGATCGTGCTGGCATCTCTGGCATTCTGCAGAGTCCAAGCCTGCAATTAAGAGATTTATTCCGGGTTAGCAGAGAAGAACAAAGCTTCCAAGCATACAGCCTACCTGAAAGCCTGTATAATCAGGACAGGTTGAGCTTGAGCCTGTGCCAAGTGATAAAAATCATTGGATCCAAATCCTATATCCACCATTGCCGTTGGATGGGACTTTCTGTGAATTGGTGAAAGATGTGACATTCATGGGGGTTACAGTATCTCGACAGGTCTCAGAAAGGTGGAAAAGGCTGGGTACAGAAATGGAAGGAAGTGTTCAAGGTCAAGTTGGATGGAGCTTGGAGCAAACTGATCCAGTGGAAGGTGTCCCTGTCCATGGCAGGAGGATTGGAACTGGATGATCTTGAAGTTCCTTCCAAGACAAACCATTCTCTGTGGCAACTATAAACTGTTGAACCTCAAACTGTCACAATACTAGAGTTCAGTGATATATAGACTGACATTTCTGCATCTGAAAGAAATATAAATGAACTACTGCTATTGCTGAGCTGTCACTGCTATTCTTTCCTTACCAGGCAAATACGTGGCTTTACAGAAATGGTAGATTTGTGCTGAAAACAAAGGAAAATTTCGAGAACTAGAGAGAAAGAATGATATGATGAAAGAAGAAAAATATAAAGCAAAAAATGTAGCTTTACAGCAAAATCATTACAGTACCATGGCAGCTAAATGTGGAAGAATAAGGTAAACCACAACAGATTGGTTTGGGTTTGGGGTTTTTATTTTTTATTTCCTTGCACCTACATACGTATTGATGTGTACAAACTGAGTACAAAAGAAGCATTCCCATTCTGAGCTGATAGCGGTTGACATCTGTTTTGCCTGGGTCTGAATGACTCCACATGTTTAGGGGCAAAAAATAGCAAGAACAGAGTCTGAATACAATGAGGTGGTATGTAGCATGTACAGTGGTGTTTAGTGGTACATATAGATCATATTCTATAGAATCCAGAGAGAAAAAAAGAAAAAAAGGGAAAGAAAAACAGGACACAGACAAGGTTGAAACTGGTGAAAAGTGGAAACCGATGAGGCTCGAGGTTTAATTTCCAATAAGAAATACTTTCAAGAAAAGTGTGAGCTCATGGTAGACAATTCACAAACAAAAGGTATGAAAGATCTTGGATAAATTATTCATTATCCAAAGCTCTAATTAGAACATAACCACAGGTGAGTGCAAGAGTTGAGGGGAGCTGTTTTAGCTTATATAAGCAGATTTGATCTGCCTCCTGAAATGCTGTATTAGATCTCCAAAGCAAAAACCTGGTACCTCAAGACTTGTCTCAAACTGGATTTTTTAGGACATTTGTCTCAACAGTTTTGAGGGTATCCGGTTGTGCTGAAAAATGTGCGGGTAAGAGATCTTCCCGTAACAAAGAAATAGGGCATCGCATAGATTGGGTGGCCAATTGCAGCTCTGTATTTCTTAATGACTGATTATGGCATTAAAATATTTTTCAAGATGTACACCTCAAAAAGAAACATCAGACTTACTGATTGCAGTTCTTCAGAGCCTGCCAGGAGAACTGGGTGCCTCAGGATGCGTTCAGATGTCACTGGTTCAGTATTGGCACATAAAATCCATCTGTTCAGAGACTCCAGAAGACAAATTTATCATTCAAGTCCTGCATTATGAAGATCGTATTCCAAAAAAAACATTGCTAGACTAATATTTAATAGATAGCCTTATCTGGCAGCAGTGTTATAACAGACTCTGAGTCAATCAGTTACCATGAGATTTGGTTCCCTCTTCTGGAGTGTGGTTTTTTTTGCAAAGCGGGGTTTGTATTTGGGACCATGAATCTGATACTTTCTGCTATTGTACCTGCACATGGAGAATCACATGCACAAATGTTCCAAAAAGAGATGTTAAGCACTTTCATTTACTTGATTAGAATATGCAAGTAAAATAGTTGCAATCAGACTCTTATCTGCTCCCCAAAAAGTGATGTAAATTCCTGCAGAAAGCAGCAACAACAGAATTTCCAGACAAAAAAAATGGGATTTGGAGACTTATGTCTTTCCTTTCTGCCATGTTTCTGTCACGATCATTTTAAGGAATATGGATATGCTGGCAGATGATATGTTGTCAGTACCCATGAATAATGGTGGGTTAACAAAAACATAGTATGTGGCATAGCCTTATTCCTGGCAGGGTGTGGTGGAACAGTGGCTCTGACCCATGGTGGAGCAGGACAGAGAAGTCTTGAACCTCACCCATTTATAGGGAAGTATTTGGTGGTGAAGCTATAGAGCCAAAAGCTAGGCCTGATGGGGACAATCTTATTCTTGCACTTTTACCTACCTTAGTTACTAAGCTTAAAAGCATATTTGAGCTTGACCGGTTTCATGTTCAATTCAGGTCATAAGGCTGCAGGTGAAAAGAAAGGATTTACAGCATTAGCAAAGGAAATATCAACGATGAGCCTCCTCCAGGAGTGACAGAACACTTTGAGAAGCTCTGGAAAGAGGTTTTCAACCTGTGATCTGTGCAGTCAGGCTTTAAAATTTAACATTATGATACTGTTTTTCCAGGACAAAGATTTCAGCCATGAGAACCTCTGCACTCACTGAGCTGAATCCCATGAGGGGCGGCCTTGCCACGGTACTAGGAAAGTTAAAGAAATAGTACTTCTCCACGTAAACAAGGGTCAGCAGCTCCAATTTCCCTCAAATGCAGCTGTGTGCATCAGGCCTTGCATTAAGGATAATCTATATACCTGCTTAACTTCAAGAATAATCATTCTCCTCAAAATCTATGCCTTAAGGCTCTGCCTCCTTTATCATGCAAGTGAGCTACCCCCACCTTTTACTGTATAAGCCATGAAAAGATGGTGATATATTCTTTTTTTCTCTCACTGCATACGCATATGTTTGTATAGTGATTACCTTTGCAGCTAACAGATGCAGTTATTTTAGGGTTCTCAACAGAAAACCAAGATCATCCTGAATCTGCATCTTTCTGATGCAATCAGATGTGAGAGGTTTTCTTTAGGTTACTGAAGGAAAAAGTTTTTCTCTGGTGCCTTCTACATTAATGTTTTTTGAATAATTGATTCCCTTCTGGGGAAGAGAAGCAGAGCATTTTCCCCTACATGCTGATCCCTTCTGAAGCAAGATGCAAGAGCTGATGGACCAAAAACCCATTTTAGGTGTGCATGACAATGGCTGATCCCTTAAATTAATTAATTTCTAGTAACAAATAGCAGCCCCTCAGGCACAACATTTATTGGAAGAAACCAATATTTTATTTTGCTTTGTGGAAGATGTGCAGAAGCCACCTATGAAGAAAAAAAGCTAAGACACTGATAGAAGATTTTGAAAGGTATGCATAATTTAAGGTTACAGTAATTGACGTGCCTCCTATTCTTAGATTTCTTTCAAGCCAGGGGTGTGTTCAGTAGATCTGGCTCTTAAATGATAATATGTGTGAATTAGCTATTCATTCCTGTATCTAGATCTTTGCAAATCATAGCACTTTTATGGAAAGCTATCTTCCATTTTCTAATTGCTGAGCTCAAGGGGGTTTTTGCTTCTGGAGATTACATTGGTAAATTTTAAATGGTGGTTTCATTTTGCCTATCCAAGAGCAAAATTAGAGATGAAATTTCAGAATAGATTTTGGAAACATTTTCTTCTTGGCTTGTGTTCTCCCAGTTCTGCACTCCCGGACATGAAAACATCCCTTCATAAGGCGTAGAAAGCAAGATCCCTGCCCCAAGAAGAAGATAATTTAGTCCAAATACAGAGGATGAGAACAAAAAGATCAAGTGAAGAGGTGGGTTGCAGATAGAGCCGGAGGGCACGCTGAGCGAAGTCTAAGTGGAAAGAAGTGAGTTTTGAAAGCAAAGAAGGAATTATCTTAATTAAGGGGTGGCTGATCCAAGTGCAAAATGTTGCTTAAGAGTACATAGGACTCAAGGAGAGATGGAAAAACAAAGAAAGCATTAGGAGAGAATTAGATGAGGGCTATGCATCATGCCTATGAAAAGGGGTTTGCAAATGTAATTTGCACCAATACAAAGTATGTGCTGGCAAAAGATAATCTTTTCTTCATGAATACATCATTTCAGCAAGTGATGAACAAGCAGCTTTAAATATAAATATGTATTTACACATACATACGGAACCTTTTTGACAAAAAAAGATCAAAAAGACAAGAAACAAACCTACTACAGTGCTAAAGACCCAAGAAATTTCCTGAATAGACCTGTCCGAAATTATGCCAGAGGACAGTGGAGTGGACTGGAGACAGTTAGGACACCTGGCACTAGCAGAAAGACTTTTCCTTGTGTGCAGAAATGTAGGGAGGCAAAGAACAAGGCAGCTTTGAAAAGACAGGGATTTACTTGAATCCAACATGTAAAAGAAAGTGAACCAAGGATGGGGTGAAGTACATGATGAACAGAGGAACAAGAGAGAAAAGGAATTGGTCTACGGTACCTGTGATGCAAACCCTTGTGTGTATCAAGTTCAGACTGTTGTCAAATGCATATGGGCTCTGATGATTTAATTTATGCTGAAAAAGTCTTCTAATTCTGAACACTGCACAGTTTCAGGTAAGAAAAGACCTACACACAGTGAAAGAAGTCCATTAGCTCTTCCATTTGAAGAATATGTGATGATTGGAGCCCACTTGTGTTTACAAAACACTGGTGCTAACTTTCATGCTGGGTGTGGTAGTTTGTTTAATTTTTGATGTGCTCTAATTACATTCATCCCTGCCCTTCCAAAATTCACCTTTTCCAGCTCTCCTGCTTCACCTCCTTTTCAGTAAAAATAATGTAAATTCCTTTATTTAGCTTCTGCTGATACTTAGAATAGTGCCGTTTCTCTGAACAACAATAACTCACCAATAAATAATACTGGCTAATTTTGTAGCCAGTAATTTTGTAATGGATTGTATAGATTTGTATTACACTTCTATCTACCAGTGCTGATCAAGAACTGCAGCAGTCAGACAGCTCAGGAATAGTGATTGTTGTAAAATTTGAAATAAGACCTAATGTTTTGGTCTAGACACTGTAGTAACCTAAATTCCAAAGCTAATCCCTGTCTCAAGTAGTTTGTACTATAGATTATACCCATGACAGCAATCGTGGAACAGGAGATTATGACTTATCTTCACGAAGCCACTCCTCTTTACAAATGACTCTTTCTGGAACACTACCATCAAATAAGAGCATTATTTATTTATACAGCTCCCAAAAGTATGTTAAGCATTTGAGTGCAGGAGCAGGCAGGATGCAGAAGGGAGGCAGTTTTTAGTCTGACAGAATCAAGGCACATCAACTGTTAATTTTCCCTTTTTTGTTGGCAGTTCGTATAGCACAGAACAGTGTTCCTTATCTCCTGACAGGGAAGATTGGCAGGTACAGCTAGACACTGTTTCAAAGGTACAGAGCATGATCCAGTGTGCCAATTCAAAAATATTAGCAACTTCTTCCAGAGGGGATTTTCCAGTGTTTTATTTGAGAGAAACTCAAATCCAGTGCATCCTCTTTAATGCAAGAAAAAAGCTCAGAAATTACAGTCATAGATCTTGCCCTGTAAACCTGTCCACCAAAGCTGGGTTTTTTTTTTACTGGCAGACTATTAAGGCATTACCTCGACAGGAGTTTCTGTATGTATTTGTAAATAAAAATGGAGTAACAGACATTTGATTTTGAAATTGTACCACATGGTGCCTTAAGTAATTGTGCTTAACTGTTCTATGATTTCGTTTGTTCCTATTAATGCAGAAGCATGTCAGAGCTTACAGAAAGTTAATCACTGACACTAAGACATAGATGTTATACAGCGCAGTGCATCATTTCCCTCTTTGTGCTGAGTGTGAATTCCTGTGCTAGAAGAAACTTGAAAAATGCCCCAGATCCCTCGTACCTTCAAGAACAGATGTATATCGGTTTGAGTTGAAATACAATGCATTAAATCATTTTTATGTGTCATCTCAACGATGAATTTGACCCATTCGCCCCTTTACAAGTTCCAAAGACAGAAAATACAGGTGAGCCAGGGATGTTGCATGTAACTTGCCTGGGCAGGGATAGAGATCCTCACCACTCCAAACCCCCTCCTTGCATGCTCCTGGGCTGTGCTCGTACTCAGGGCACAGCCTTAATAGGGCTGAGATTTTCCAAATCCCTTCTGACTTTAGATGTCTTCCATTTGGGGTCCTTATCTAAGCCTCAACATCCAGATCCCAGAGATGGCTTAAGCAAGGGGTAGGCAGCAGAGGCCAAAACTTGGCCCCAAAAAATCATGCAGCTGAGCTCTGGGGATTCCTGACTTGCCTGTGTCCTCCTCCAGCAGTGCCAGAGATGCCTGGACAGTGTGGGCTGGAGCCCCAGCTTGCATGCTTACAGGCAGCCAAAAGCTTCCAAATCTGACCCAGCTCATCCATGTACATGGACATGTAGGGACAAGGCTGAGTGAGAGCAGGAGCTTTCAACCCTCTTTAGAACACAGCCTAAATAACCAAAGATTTCCCTTCTTGGCCGAAGAGTTTCAATTACCCATCTTTTATAGCCAGAAGTGTAGCAGGCTATGGGCTGGGATGGGTGGTTTGTTCACCCAGCTTCTCTGGGTGAAGCTGTGCCTCCAGGCAGCACAACCGGCACAGCTCCCACGGTGGTCATGGATTAATCCTTCCTCTCTGCTGAGCGCCCCTACCACCAGGTGACAGCGTCTGGGTCTCCCATAATCCTGTAGTTTCTTTCTGCCTGCGTGATGGTCATGAAGGTGCTCTCCAAGAGATAGGAGATGAAACATTTTAAGTGGAAAAAGGTCTGAAATTCATGGCTGCTCAGACTGGTTGTTTTAACCAAGCAGATCATTAAATGAAAGCACCCTGCTGTTACTAAAATGGAAAAAAAGGCAGTCCTTACAGTTCCCTGACAAAACATCAACTATGGAGACGCTTTCAGGCTCAGGGTGCCAAGTGGATAACAGTGCATGACACAGCTCTGTCAAGAAACTTTAGACCTGAAATCCCCATGGCTGCTTGGAGCAGGGGGGGAAAGGCAAGATCCCTAATCAGAGTGGATCCTGGTTCTAGGATTATGGGTTAAGTGAGTAAGAAATAGAAGAGAGAGGACATCACTCCTGGGGCATGGTGCAAAAGGGATGCTTGCATCTAGGTTTTGCTGCCTGTGGGAGAAGGAGAGAGGAGACTTCTCAGCATTCTGGGACAGGAGTTAGCACTTCAGACTTCCTCAAAGGCTCCATATGTAGAGAAAGCTCTGTATAAACTGCATCCAGCAGGGATCTTTGCCAGATTCTTCTGTAAAAGCTGGCGCAATCTAGGACTGCAACTCCCAGCAGTCTCTAAGTTATTATTTTCCCTCTGGCAGCTAGAAGAAAAGGAGAGGTCAACCCCCAGCCCCACACTAGCTACCGTGGGAAAAATTAACTCTATCCCAGCCAAAACCAGCACACATTCTGAAGGGGCAGGACCAGCTCAGAATAGGTTCAATGTTTTAAAGCTGCAAACAGGATCTGACATCCCCAGAGTAGCATCTTTGGATGCGTAAGTATTGAACATACTGAAAGAATAGGCAGGTGACGTAGGAGGATCATGAAGACCTCTGTTGATTAATTGCTCAGAGATCTCCTGCAGTGAAAAGCAGCAGCTCAAACATGTCTAATTTATTTTTGACAGTTGTTTGCATATGCAAAGTCACAGAAAATATTAAAGTCATATGAGAGATAATGAAAGCACAAAGGCCTAATATGATTTTCTTTGAGGTTGCCATGAATTGCTTGTGAAGCCAGCTATGTCCCATCTGATAGAGAACAGCAGATGTTCGCTTTATCTTGTTGGAACACACAGATGTGGTCCTGCTCATCAGGTACGTTTAAAATTTAGGAGGACCTGGTGCTCTTCACAGGGATTTAGCAGGAAGTGTTTGCAGGTCCTTCATCTCTAATCTGTAAAAATGTATTTAAAATGTAAGAAAATACAGTTATGGCTGAAATAAACAAACTCATGGCAAGTATTTAATGCTGAATTAAGGTAGAAGCTTACCAAATATCTTGCTTTTCCTAATCGAAAAGTTACTATTTCCTACTTGCTGGAAGATGTTGTGCTAGATACCAGATCTCACCACTCCATGCTCTGATAATTGTAACTTCAGTCACGGTTGCTGAAAGATGTCAGATGACCTGTCTCCCAGTAAAAATATGGTATTGGGCAGCAGCAGAAAGGGCGATATTACTCAAAATTAACTATTTTACAAGATACAGTGCCGGGTATCACATCCTGCAGTGGGCAGCACTGAGGTGTCGTCTATGGTTTGAACTCTGGGTTCTGCTGCATTGCCCGAGCTCCCCGCAGTGCTGGGCCAGTGCTGATCCCTGTCCTGGGGTCTCCCTGCTGTCCCCAGGGGGTGCCTATGCCCAGGGCTGGGGCTGTCCCGAGCTGTGCTGCTCCCTGGCTGGGGTGGTGGGGCAGGTTCTGCCTGCAGGGTCCTCCCCTGCCGCCCCAGCGGAGCGCTCAGGATCCCATACCCCACGGCGCTCTCAGCCCCCATGGCGCCCTGGTCATCACTGCACAATGACTATGAAATTTTATTGTACTATTTTGTTTTGCAAAGAATAAAAAGTAATTGCATCTGGCAAAATGCCAGTGCATTATCCTGGCCTTGTTTATGTGTGTGTGAATGTTTGCTTGCTGAATTTTCTGAATTACAGGGAGGAAAAATAACAGCAACCATTTGCAGCAGTTCTTGTTTAGGTCAAGAACCAGTTAGCCTGTTTCTGGAAAAGCCATTACTATGACGAAAGGATGCATAAAGGCAAACTGAGCTGGGTTTGTCCTAAGGAACTGCACAGAATTGAGGAAATCTACCGAAGTAAAGGCTGGCTAGAGGATGCTCAGGCCTGGCCTCAGCTCCAGCAAAGCTGATATGGCTGGTGCCAAGAGAGGCTGGGGAGCTGGGGCTTTGCTTCTTCCCTCCTTGTCCTGGGCAATGCTAAGCCTGGGGCCCTCCTAACTATCCCACCAGCACTCCTCCTGCTTCTCTGGCTCATGAATGCCAAACAGACTGCTGAGAAATGTAGCCCTCACACAAATATTCCCAAACCAGCAACATGGCAAATCATAGAATCATAGAATATGAAAAGGAAAGGACCTTAAGATCATCTAGTTCCAACCCCGCTGCCATGGGCAGGGACACCTCACACTAAACCATGTCACCCAAGGCCCTGTCCAACCTGGCCTTGAACACCACCAGGGATGGAGCATTCACAACCTCCCCGGGCAACCCATCCCAGTGCCTCACCACCTTCTCAGTAAAGAATTTCTTCCTTATATCCAATCTAAACTTCCCCTGTTTAAGTTTGAACCCGTTACCCCTTGTCCTGTCACTACAGTCCCTGATGAATAGTCCCTCCCCAGCATCCTTGTAGGCCCCCCTCAGATACTGGAAGGCTGCTATGAGGTCTCCACGCAGCCTTCTCTTCTCCAGGCTGAACAGCCCCAACTTTCTCAGCCTGTCTCCATACGGGAGGTGCTCCAGTCCCCTGATCATCCTCGTGGCCCTCCTCTGGACTTGTTCCAACAGTTCCATGTCCTTCTTATGTTGAGGACACCAGAACTGCACACAATACTCCAAGTGAGGTCTCACGAGAGCAGAGGGGCAGGATCACCTCCTTCGACCTGCTGGTCACGCTGCTCTTGATGCAGCCCAGGATACAGTTGGCTTTCTGGGCTGCGAGCGCACACTGAAGCCAGCTCATGTTCATTTTCTCATCGACCAACACCCCCAAGTCCTTCTCTGCAGGGCTGCTCTGAATCTCTTCTCTGCCCAACCTGTAGCTGTGCCTGGGATTGCTCCAACCCAGGTGTAGGACCTTGCACTTGGCTTGTAAACAATGCTATAGCCCAGTGTGCTGCTTAGCCATTGCTCAGGAAACACTGAGCATCTAACAAATTCAAACAAGATGCTCACAGGGTGATGCATTTTGAGGGGGACGTGTGTGCAGTCCATTAGAAGTTAAGATCAGGGACTCTCTTGCATTAAGTTAGAGAAAAGCCTGATTCTCTTTCCCTCTGCTGTCCTCAGCTTGTCCTGTGTACCTTGGCTACACTGAAACTGCAACTCAGTCATGTAAAAATCCTCCCACTCTCTTCTTCGTAGTCACCACATCCATTACCAGTGGAGTGTAACCTGACCAGTAAAGGCACATAGAAAGTGGTCACGTCTACTGCCAAATACTTTAGGTTTGCGTGTATCCCAAGATACTTATTTCTGCAGCCACCTGATGGCAGTTTGCAACCTTCTGGGTTGTTTCTCTCAAAGTCTCTTATTCCTTATAAGCCTATACAAGGACCACCATGGGGCACAGTCTGTCATATATGTTATTTATTACATTTGTATAGAGCCCAGTATAGCAGAGCCTGTGTGATGGCAGGCTTTTGTTCCCGAACAAAATGGTAAATAAGATGTTACAGTGTCTTGGAAATCAACTGGGAAACAGCATCATTATACTACTGCAGAAACAGCCAGAAAGTGTGGAAACAGGCAGAAGCGTGGATCCATTTACTTGAAGGTTTGGACTGAGAAAGTTCTGTAGGAGTATGGCCATCACGACAAAAGCAAACAAAGAATGTGGGTATTTTACCGTTTCTCATAACACAGATCATATGATATAAGAGACAATTAATAAAATTATCAGGCAGCAGATTGCCCCAGGCATCATCTGGGGACATTGTGGACATCTAAAGTGCAAATGGGTTCAAATGGGAGTTTGATGAATTCATAGGAAATAGACCCAGGGACATCTGATAAACATGATGGCCCAGATGCAGCCTCTGGCAAGGGAAGACCCTGTGCTGTGCAATGCCAGAAGCTGGAAGGGCTCAGCAGAGGAAGGATCCTGTCCTGCTCCTTATGGTCTTTCCGTCAGTGATGGAAATAAGTAGATGTAATGAATGATGTAATTCCTGTTTGTAGGCTGCAGCTATCCAAACACTAAATAACAATAGCTGAAAGTCCACTTATTATTAAAAACAGCTGTGAGAATGTGAAGTAGACCTTTCTTCTGTCTGAGCTCCAGAGGAACACTTTCTTGCAGACCCTGCCATAGGAAGCTTCTTATAGAGGCAAGAGCTGTGACACTCAGGCAATTGTTATGAGCAAAACCTCTGAAATCCACTACCTCTTGGAAGTAATGATGAAGGTCTTCAGACCCTCCTCTGTGCCATATCACTGTTTCTTGTACCACCAAAGAAATCTTTCCCTTCCTTTTGTGTGTGAATTTTCACATGAATTCTACGTTGTTTCTTAGACAGATGGAGTGCTTGAATCAGTCCTTCTATCATTTTCTTTAACAGCAAAATGGAATTTGCTTTTTTCAGGAAGAGGGAGGAATAATTTTGATGGCTTTTCCATGAGATCTCCTGTATTCTGATTAAAAGAATCAGAATCACACCTGATAAAAGACAGCAAATCTGCCCGTTCCAGACCAAGAAGTGTATTTCTGGCTCTAGCTGTGAGAACAGTTGCTTAAAATTTACCTATTGCATAAAATAAATAATCTGTATAATACCATATACAAATGCAGTTTACAAATAGACACATTTGGGGAAGTGTCTTCGCTCCTCATTTGTCCAGGGCATATGGACTGGTGTGATGATGAACTCAGCACATGCACATTCAGGATCTCTGGTTAGGCTAAATGTTTGCCTGATTCAGCATAGCATGCTTTAATAATGTAATTCAATTCTTTCTCATTTTTAATGTTGTTTCAGCCCGTTAACATAATTTGGTGGGCTATTATAGTTGTTACAGCTGCTAGTTTTGCCCTTAATACTGATTTCACTTATGACCTCAGTCAGAACTAGATTTAAAGTTTGAGATGATGTAAGTGAATAAGGATTATTAGATTTATTCATATGGCAATTTAAGTAAGAACTGCCTGGCTCAGAATAAACAGTAAATGAAAAATGCATGTGATTTATATACCTGTCCATTTTAAAGATTTATATATAGAGTGGGATGGTTAAGTAAGAGACAGACTGGATTATATGAAATATGTAATTTCTGTAATGCAATATTGGAAGCAAGCTGATAAACAGCACCAGCATAACAATGATTTCCCAAACAGCTTTTATTACAGTATTACTGTACAGCTGGTATGCGGTCATGTAAACACAAACAGCAGGCCTCTGACCCTTCCTTTCCTTGACAGTTGGTAGATAGTGTTGTGTTCCCACGAAAAGCATCTTCCCCTCTCAGGAACTGCAGTACCATCTCCTGTAAGCAGGCTGTGCTTTGTCTACCCCTCTCATTTAAGAGCTCAGGTTTCCTCTGAGTCTCTGCTTTCCTACAGATGTGTGTTCAAGCACTTCCAAGGCTGCATGCCAGGATTACTGATTTTCTTCCATTAAACTCTCTCATTTCAGAAATGCTACTGATTTCTGAGACTTGTCAGAAGCAGTTGTGTCTCTCCTTCCAGACCTGAGAAGGTCCAGACACATCATCACAGAAAAACAGGATCAGCAAAAATCCTTCCACTCTCCTATTACATACCAGCAAGAATAAGCTCTTCTTTTGCTCTTCATCAGGCTTAAAGAGCAAAAGAAATTCACTTCTTTTCATGGGTTTTACAGCTGGAAAAGCTGATATAATTATTTAGTCTCTCTACCTGTATAACACAACCCACAGACCTCCCTTCAGCAGTTCCAGTCATCTTTAGTTCAGGACTGGGTAAAGTCCTAAAACTCACCATTAATACAGTAAGTCTTCCATGAGTAATACAGGTGGACAGTGCTTTAACATGCCTTGTGTCAGAGTATAATACTCTGCTACAACCTCTTGTGTCTCCCAAGGTGCTATCTGATCACGTCAGAATAAACCAGCAATACTACTTGTGGTTATTGTGGCATTTTTTTGCATACAGATGTGGAGATCTGAAGCCCACATGGGACATATACACGCAGTGTGTATAGGGATACTGGGCTACGCCATTCTACATGAATTAATACACTTTTTATGAGAAAGCTTAATAAATGTGTTCTAAACCAGGGGGTCTTCCGTAATGTAATTTGCAGAAACCGAATTGATCCAGAAAATTTTAATCTAAATCTCAATCTGATTTGTATAAAGTAATTTAATTTCCTCCCTGGTAGTTATATGGATTTTATCAATTATACCAATTAAATTGTCAAGCAGATTTATTGACCAGTCATCTACAGGTCGCTTTCTTTGATGTACTATTCTGGTGTCCTCAACGGGTCATGCTTGTCTAGCCTTAGGTTGTTGTGTCATTGTGTGCAGCTGAGTACTCAAAAAAGAAGGTTCTAATAAATGAGTGGTGTGAACCAAATTTTGAAATGAGGATGGAAAGCTCCTTAGTTTGAGTTGCAGACACAAAATTACAGGTAATGGCCAATGCAATCAATTTAGATGCTTAGTCATCCTGCATGGAAAACACACATTTGATGTCTGACCTCAGAGTTGGGCCTTAGCTAGAAATCTCCATGCTAATAGCTATTATCTGAATGTAATCATTCTTGCGAAAATGCGCATCAGTTAATTCCAAATATAAAAACTGAGGCATAAAATTAAAGGTTGGGTTTGGACTTGGCAACAGTACGTTGGATTTTCTCGATTGCCTGGGTTCTAAACAAGTGGCAGGTCTTCCTGAAATAACCTCATTATCCATCTTGAATAATCTCATTATTAAAATAAATTCTAGTTTGTCAGAACAGATTACTGGAACCAGGCATCTTGCTTCCACTGAGTCACAGCGCAACTCTGATTTCTTCATAGCCTTTTCCTAATTTCCTTTTACAGGTTTGCCAAGAAAATGAGAATAATACTGGAAAAAGTGTCAAGGAGTTACAGGTCTTTGTAGTCCAGGCAAACCCAGAAGTATGCAGTTGCTAAAGAAAGGGGTTGCTGTGGAGCAGATTGAAAAGTCTAAAGAAAAAAGCAATGCAAATAATGAACTTGATGCCCACTGGAGTGTTTTGGTCCCCATTTGGTTACTGCAGCTAGACAAGGCACAATGGCATGTGGCTTCCTTTCCTGTTAGGGGTTCAGAGAATATGCACCATAGCCTGTAGTATGTTTGGTGTCATTGAATGTTCTTCTAGAACTAAGGGGTTTTAGAAATACTGGGCACCCAGAATGAATAAGAGAAGACAGAGCTGTCTACCAACAATAAAGTTAAGCCCTGTGGTGCTGGTAGCAGAGTACCACAAATATGGTGGTTGGTATCATCTGTTACAACTAAACCTAAGATTTTTCTTTTCACCATTCACCTAGGAAGTCTGAATTTTGGTTCATGTCACAAACAATGTCTTCAAATATTTTAGAGTTGTAGAAAGCAATACATTGCATGAGATGGTAAAAAGAGCTGTCATGGAAGACAAAGACCTTGTGGAAAGAAAATAACTTGTTGAAGCACTGAAGAGCCACTTGGACTATTTCAGAAATAGTTGGCTATGCGTGTAATCCCAGTATTTCTGGTAAACATGACTGTGAATGTGTGCTTCAGCCAACAGCTCTGTATCACTCTAGTGAATGATGTCATGAAAGATTATGTCATGATGAATATGAAAGATAAACAACAGCCAGCTATGTCAGTGACAAATACAGACCAAATACACCTCCTTAGCTACATGATGTTTCAGGACTGTTTCCCTGTCATGCTTACTCTTTCCCATTCCATAGCTATGGTTCCTCCTTTTCCTCTTCAAAATCCCCCAATTTCTTCAGTGTTTACGTGGTGTTCATGATGTTCAGAAACAAACATTTGGAAAATAAAGAATATGGTAACCAAAAGGTTAATACACAAACAGAGTGGGAGAAATTTCTTCTTTGAACAGACAGCTGGTTGTTGACTGCTGAGAAAACAATCTGTTAGAGGCCAGGTCAGCAAATGCAGCTTTGGCCAGTACTATGTTGAAGGCAATAGCCCAGATATTGAGATGCATTAAAGCCACATGAAGCAGGTTAGGAAATAGGAAAAAAAATTGATTCCAGATGCATAGTTTCCCTTCACAGGACTTCAGCCACCAGTCTGCTTTCCAATATAGAGTAGCTGGTTTACTCATGGATCACCTGAAGGAGATGCTGGTGGACGGAAGTGTGCAGGGCAGTAAGAAGTCACACTTGTGCCCAAATAGAAGAGGGCTGTTATAACATACATATTCTGCATGATTCCCTCCACTTTGCCATCTGCTTCACATATCTGGAGCAGCACAACGCTGAAGAAGTAGAGTGTACATTTGGTCCTGCACTGCAGCACAATGCAGATGCGATATTGTGGAATTACTGATTGTTTTCATTCCATCTAGAAATTCATCCTATATTTCAGGTTGCAGAAACTTAAAGTAAGTTGCAGACAGGCAGTAACCACAACTCCCTTCTTCCTGAGTCAGGCATTTCACCTTGAGTAAGGCAGCAATGTTTTTACTGGTTAGTTTTGTGATGCTTTCCCATCAAAGTTTAGGGGCAGAAAGCCAATGTACACACACCAAAATGCAGGGAGTAACTGGGCTCTTGTGGGGCAGAAATCCACGCACTGCATCAGGGACAACGGAATAAAAAGTGTCATTAACCTAGCTGGATGCTGTCCTGCCAGAAAAAGAATACTTTTTTATTATGAAGATGACACTGTAACACTCTGAGTCTTAAGGAATATTGTTTTTTAGCTACATCAGTTGAATAGTCTGTGATTTTTGGCCTTCAGTGCTTAACTTTGCTGTAATTACCCAGGACTGTGATTTAAGGAGATAGCATCTCACTCCTTTCTCCTCATCTAAGAGGAGATGTATTTTAAACGTAATACATGTGTTTAAAAGAACATATGTATTATTTAAAATGGAGTCAAGAACCTACTGGTATCATCTGAATGACTCAAGAAGCAAACATAGCAGAGAAGAAAGAGCCATTATTAAATGAACTCTTTCATCAAACGGGTCTGCATTTGACACTGGGAGGCGAGAAGTGAGATCAGGTCCTTATCTTGGCATGAGACCCTATTACTGAAAAAGACTGACAGATCTCATTCAGTCCTGAACAAAGTGATGTGAGGGACATGAACTGGCAGCAATTCACATCTCCTGCTCTGTCAGCTCCTTTAGGCCATGAACATTGGTGATGCTGTAGAGCCAGCAGCATCTCAGTGGGTTACACAGCAGGCGTCTCTACTCCACGGACCCATGAGGGACAGTTTCTTTTTTCACTGCTTCCTGTGAAGAGCTGTGCTGTTCAGACATTTAAAAACACCCCCTAAAGGTGACAAAAAAAAAGGTCTGTGTTCAAAATGGTGTCAAGTTTTCATTAACATTTCTTTAAAGTCTTTAGAGAAGGAGAAGGATTTTTAGATGTGCTTAAGATCGTCATGGTGCTGATTTAATTACGGGATTAAAAATTAATTTTGTAATCAGGAATAACTCCTACTCCATTAATTCTGTGGGTTCAATACACACCAAGACAGAAGAGAGGGATTCAGCCAACAGAGCATTTGCACATAAATGCAGGTAGCAGCCACTGTCACTAGCAGACCCTTTGTGCTTTATAGGCTCTTAGAATATTATTGGTTTTGTTACTGTTATCATCCTTGTTGGCATTTTAGCAGCAGCAACCATATTTAGGATTTTAAAACAAATACAAGCTGCAGGACCCTAGCAGATATAATGGATTTTAGCTTTTTATTGGTTGGTGCCTTCCAACATGCTCAGCGTTTGGAGGAACTGGTGCAGAGGATGTTTTGCAAAAGGTTTTCAATCTGGCAATGGTGAATTATTTTGTGTAACTCATCCCAACCATAAAGGATGCCATGGGAGAAGAACAGACACTGATGACACCCACAAAACAGAAGAAAAGAGATGTTACCCGCATGGTGTTGAGGTAAACACAGCATTAGTAATGCTTCTGTATACAACCAGCTTCCAAGAGAAAAGGCAGTATGATACACATGCATCTTCACTATATGTTTGGTCTAATCAAGGTGAAGATCCAGCCATTGCAAAGGTGGCAGCTGTTGTACTAATCTAGATACGACATTTTCTACCTTTTCCACCCTTTCTCTGGAATAATCCCAAAGACAGATAGGTTGGGTACAGATCATTGTTGGACCATAGCAATTTAGCACGAGATCCATGAATCATACAGATTTAAGACATCAAAAAGGAAAAAGAGACAGAAACACATCTAGGAACCTTTAAAATGTTTTAAAGATACAGTTATGAAAAATCATAAGCATGAATAGGCACTGAAGTGAGTTTCAGAAATTGCTCAGGCAACTGCAATAACATCAATGCAGCCTGAGTAGGAAACCTCTGAACTAAAATCTTTTTTTCCAGGTGTAACAAAATATTTTCTGACAGGTGTGGACTTTTAAATGCCTGAGAATCAATCTTTTGACCTGGCATAGGCATCCACTGAAGAGAAACTCATGCATTCCAGTTGAAATCTCTGGCCTAAGTTAAACTCCTGAAATTGCTAAATCATTTAAGACCAAGGTAAGTTTCAGAGCTACTTCTCTGAACTCTTTGTGTTCCAGCAGATCCACCTGACTCAAAACATATTTGACATTTAGCTGTGAACTCTATTGCTGGCTGGATGCTATCTTCCTGAATGCTGCAACTGCAAAATACAATGCATTCTCCCCTTTCACCTTGCACTACCTTGCCTTTCCATCCTCAGTTACTACAGTCTCAGTGACAAATTGTTCCTGGCATACCACTGTGTCAATAAGGAAAAAGAAACCACATATAAGACAGATTTGTTTCTTCCTAGGTTTTAGATGTACAGCAAACACATCTTGGAAGAAGCAAGTATTCTGTCTTTCCTGTTTTCCTGTGCTTTGTTAGTTAGTGGCCAACAGTAGCACAGTGCTTCAGGCTATCAGGATTATCAAGGTATTGACTGCCTCCGAAAAGTCAGGACCTCTTATCACATCACATTTTGTCGCCTTGGATCCCACAGATGCCGCTACAGTGGAAGTGACAGCTTCAACTAAAAAGCAAATGGTAATTTAGTCCTTCCTACCGATAAGTGCTAATCGGCTGTAGTAAGCAAAGGCTTTTGTCCTCTTCCCTTCCTCTTCCTGATTCCCAAATAAAACCAACCTTCCTGCCACCTCTATCAAACTATTTTATTTTCTGCATTTCAATATATTTTGCTCTGCTTGACACTGTTCAGAGAACTTCCTGCTGGGTCTTTTTTCTAATCTCCTTTTCGTTGGCTCTCAGCTGGTGTTCCTGCTGGGCTTTTTGCTGTTGTCTTTTGGCTTTGGGTGTTGGGTTCTTTCTTCATATATATGGAAGGATCAATCACTTTTCATTTATCACCCTCTCCAGGAAGAAGGCAAGTGTTTCTAAGGTCACAACTGTTATTCCCCCTAGCCCTGTGCTCTGAGTGTGCCTCTGTATGTGTGTGCCTTCTGGCATATGCCGTTGTGACTGCTGGTAGGAGGAGCTCCTGCTGAGCTATGGCCTCAGCTGGTCCCCAAGCTACTGTCTGAAGAGGGAAGAAAGCATTAAGGCACAGACTTTGAAAAACCATGTAGGTGCCTAACACCCGTCTGTGCAGGGTCACTACCAGCTGTCCTTGTACTGAGATCTACTGCTGTAATGAAAAGGTGCCCACAGAAGAGCAAGTGGTGGATTTTCCTGAGCTAAGGCTACTGGGAGAGAGCAAATGACCTTCTTGTGGAGGATGGAGAGGGAGCTGAATCCTATCCAGGCACACCTTACGGAAGGCAATGATGGACTTTGGGGGTCTGCTATGTTTTGAACTGTGTGTCAAGGAGAGAGTGAGACCTTTCTGGTTTTAAAGGAGTTGACATTTGTTTTCTTTTCTCCAGGTGGTGGAAAGAAATCCATGAGGTAGGTGGGCAAGGGTATGGGTTAAAAGAGAAAACCCAGGACCATCACTTTTCTGTGGGAGCCTGCTGTGCAAGCAAGAGGTGGGCAGTTTGGGCAAGGGTTTGGAGGAGACTTGGCAGCTTGGTTAAGTTTTCAGGATGAATGCAGGACACAGGCTGCAAAAAAGGAAGCAAATTGCAGCTTCACATCACTTCTTGTTGCACACTTAGCTAGTTGAATCTGTGAATGTGTGGCTCAATAGCCAGGGGACAAAGCTTTTTAACTTCTCAATATCTTGAACACAAGATCTTTCTGTGTTGAGACATAATTGACTTCCCCTCACTGAGTATATATATATCTGTATATATCCTTTGTAAGGGGATGTTCTGGGAGACAAAACATGAAAGCGTGTAAGCAGTACAGACCTTCTTAGGAGGATTTAATGAGCTGCTCTCATATGATCTGTGTCCAGCTCTATAAATTCTGGCCTCGGCAGCACTAATGCAGCTATTTCAGAGTCCTGCCAAAGGATTTGTAGTAAGAGCTTACTAAGATACATGATCCATCCAGGTATTTATGCTGTGATTTCATTGGTAGAGTATCTGTGTCTGACATAAAGGAGAGCTGTTTTGAGCCATGTGATAAAAGTGTGATGTGCAGAAAAATGGCTCCCAGATGTGTGCTCAGCTCATGTCATTTGATTCAGAATATGCCAGGTCTGGCCACTGCAGACTCATTCTCTTTTCTCCTTTCTGCCCCCACAAACACCTTTAATGAATTTGGTTTTTTCAAAGCACACAGCAAAAATTTGACCAAAATTAACAAAGGAGATTTTTTTCTTTTTATTTATTTGTTTTATAGCTAGCACTGCTAGGACTGATAACCGAAGCCCCTTATGCATAGAAGGATTCGCAAGAGAGTGTTCGAAACCAGTACCAGTTGTAGGATGTCTTACGCTGCAAGAAGTACGAACGTAAAATTAGAACAGGGGCATCTGTTAGGAAAGTAATAAAAATGTTACTACTTGGTCACAGTCAGGGTGACAAACTAATGGGATGGTGAGAAATCAGACAGGCAGTAACAGAGGAAAATGATTAGTCTAAAACTAAGTGTCAAATTCTTGACATCCACCTGTTTGTGACTGACAATACCTGCCTGCTCCAAATAAGGGTCCAAACTTAACCCTTGCATCAGCTACTGCAAGGATTTCTACTCCATCACTTGGCCTCCACCATAAACTCCCTGGTGCTAAAGAGCTTGTCCCTTCTTTTTAATACTGGCATGAAGCACAAAGGCATGCTGAGGAGCAGTGCACCCATCTAACATGGCAGAATCAATACCAAGTAACTGAGTAACATATTTATTAAACCTGATGTTAATGCTTCTCTGCTTACCTTGATTAAAATTATGTTTCACAAGAAGTAGTTTTATAAATGGAAATAATCAGAAATGATGCATGAAGTGTCACATGCAAGAAATTTTGCTGATGTGCTATTAAACAAAACAAATTGTTGTCAGAATTCAGCAATAAGAAAAAACCAAACAGCTATTCACTAGATTCACTGAATGTAAGACTAGCAGAGTACTTGACACTATTGAGAGACTTCTCTGGCAAAATGACTATGGATGCATTCAGGAGCTGAAACCACCTGAGAAGTAAACTAAGCTCACCTGCCGCTCAGTACACTGATATGCACTCTTTGTTGCCTAGGAATTCAGACCAGGAGTCTGGTAAAAACACTGTGGTGCTGACCCAGGCTGCATGCCCAGTTTTTCCTTGGGTGGAGAAGGGGGGGGACCATATGCCATAGGGACCAAGTCATCTTTCCAATTGAGTTACTTGTGAGGAACTCTGAGAAGTTACTGCATTGCAAATTGAGGTAAGAAAGGAGGAGACCTTCATTTTTACATCGTAACTTTTTTCCACAGACTCAGATCAAGCTCTTAGTCAGACCTAGGGAAGTCAGTTGTCTCTTTCCCCAATCAATGAGCTGCCAGAGCTGGGCAAACTGGTATAAACTGTCATGTTTGCTGTTGTCCTGAACTTAAGAGGTTTGTGGAGACCTCTTGTTTAAGGGGTTCATGCTAAAAGAAGCATTCACACTACAATATCATCCATGTAGTGGTCTTTGCATTGATTTATTAGTAAATATGCCCAGTAACAATACTGTTAGCCCGGGGAACAAAGCATCTACACAAAGCAGATAAGCAAGCACTTCTTCGTTGCAGCACTGGGTGTTAGGTGGTATTTCCACTAATCAAGCAGACTCCATGCCAAGTTCATCGTTGCATTTATACACAAAAATTACAAGTTAGTACACTCCCAGTCACAATGACTGGTTAGTAATTTGCATATCATTATAATATATGCTGTGTCATTCTCTTCTGTTACTACACTTGAGCATTGAGGAAGGGTCTTCACCTGGGCAAGGGTCTTCTTGCCTTATGGGTGTGTTTTTTAATATTATAATGAAGACAGTTCACTTCAGGACACCTTAAAAGTAAGTTTTGTTGCCAAGTTGGCTGGCTAGGTATCTATCTTGCCAGCTTGTCAAATGCCTCATCCTATATACAATAGACCCTAGGTGCTCTGATTGTGGTCTAGAGAGTAAGGACTAAAGCTAGCATGATCCAGCGAATAGGGACTTCAAGCAACACAGTGTCAGATTTCCAGCAGCACAGCAACCCATATACATCATTGATTAATAAACGCTAATATAACACTAACATAAAGGTTAACATCTTAAATCAAGATATTCCTATAGCTAACTGTTTCACAAACACAAAATATAGAAAGATTCAGTAAAACTTAAGATAATCTGCAACAATACTGACTTTGCAGATCAGGATGAGGGGCTGACTGCAGGCAGACAGTGTCTGACATGCAAATCAGCCACAGCACTGGCTGGGAGAGGGCACACAAGCTCCCTGACACCAACTCCTTTTCTGCTGGACACTGCTAACTGAGCACACCCTTATCCCTCATAGCTTTAGGGGAGGATTTTGAAAACCTGAATACTGGGATCCAGACCCGAACAGCATCCCTAAATCTAACACCATAAAATCTCTTCTGAGGGAAGATTATCTCTAATTTAAGGTAGCTGAGCAAGCCTGAGAGAGGTTTCAGTCCCTCTCTAGCAACCCATGTGCACTGCAAAGGGTCTTTAAGGACCACGAACTCAGTTCAGATGAAAACCTATCAGCCAAAAGCAAATGCAACAGCACAGAGCTTCCATCTTGTTAAAGTTAAAAACTAAGGGATTAAATGGGCCTGTTTAATGTACGTTGTTGTAGTGGCCTACAGTGACCAAGAAGAGGAGTCGAATGTGTGAAGCTGCAAGCCCAGCCCTTGGCCAGGAAGGAGAATCCCCTCTGCTGTAATATAACAGCTGTGCTTCAGGTAGCACAGGAGATGCACTGGGCATCATCACTGCAGAGTTAAAGGTAACATAACACTGATTTCTAGTCCTGAGATGTGTCCAAACATCCCCAAAGGTCTTCTCCCACAGCATTCAAAATATACGCTCCTTCTCCATCGCTTGCAAGAAACTCTATGGGCCATATTCAACTGTCATATATTTTGTTATCATTAGAAGACTTGAACTATAAGCTTAAAGTTATGTGCAAAGATTCTGATTGTGCTGCAATAACAACAAAAAATAAACTGGAAAAGGATTGACACCAAAGAATATTGCAGAATGTAAGGACTTGTGCTGGATGTTGTCATGGCATTTGTGCCTTGAATCATAATGTGTAAATGTAGTTAGCTTAAGACACTGTTAACTTATTTCTGCAACAGCAAAATCAAAATTATTGCTTTCAGTTCTACTTCCACTTAAAAAGCCAGAGATCTTACCCCAGCATGGTAAAAAGAGCTGGCAATGGAAGACTATTTACCATTCATTTGGATTTTTGACAGAAAAATATTATTTTATTGGAATTCAAGAAACAAAGTGCAGGAAAACGCTAGGAGTATAGTAACACATTCATTGCATAGTATCACACTAGACACATAAGGGAAATGTCATACATGATAACAGAGAAATGAGAAACTGCACTCATTGCACACAGAGTTATCATCCAAGAGATGACACTTTCAGGGTCTGCCCAAACAGCCTTATCCCTTGTAAATGCCAAAACAAGTCTGAAACACCCAGATAAGCAGAAGTGATGAGAGGTGATAAAAGGCTTTTTCAGAGGGCAGAGAGAAAAAAACCTGCCAGAAAAGATGCTCTCTCTAGCATGAGAGAGCAAGTTCAGGTAGTGCTAAGTAGATGTGTTGTGGAAAATGCAGCTTCATAGGTGCAAAAGCAAAGGCATTGAATAGATATTTAGACACCAGGTTGATTGTAAGTAAAAACTGTACCGGTATTTATTTTATTTTATTTTATTTTATTTTATTTTATTTTATTTTATTTTATTTCATGATTCTAAGAACCGGGAGGGGGAAGAAAGTTCCCTACCAGAGGCAGGTAGAGAAAAACGTCCTTGCATTTTCACACTACTCTGTTCCCTCCCCAGCCTCCCCGCTCCCGTACTTTCCTACTCGACCTGTATCTTCAGCTCGCTGCAGCCGCTGAAGGCTACTTCTCGCCTCGGACACTCAAGAAGCTCCCCAGGACACAGGTGGGGCGCGGGTGCGCCGGGTGTCCGCGTCTCCCTCCCGCCTCCCCGTCCCGCCGCCTCCCCCTGGGTGAAGGGCCGGTGCGGTGGCAGCGAGACGGGTTAGTGCCCGGTCAGTGTCGTGCCCCCCCACCCGCACCCTCATCGGCGATGGGCGGTGCTGCCGCCGGGCCATCGCCGCTCACTGCCGCCCGGCGCCTGCCCGCGCTGCGCTGGCAGCCGGACCTGCCCCAGCGGGTGCCAGCCCCGCCCGGGGGAGCCGCCCCCAGCCCCGCCGAGGCTGGAGGATGGAGCGGCGGCGGCCTTAGGCGGAGTCGGCTGGCCCATGGCGCAGGTAAGGGAAGCAGCGGCGGGGCGGCCCCGGGGGTGCGGATACCGGCAGCGGCGGACGCTGGGTCTTCCCCGCCAGCCCGGCAGAGCGGGGTGCGTGCGCGTCCCCGGGGCGGTCAGTGAAGATGGGTGGCAAGCTGCGGGGACGCTTTTCTGAGACCCACCGCCACAAACAAGAGAGGAGGGACACAGCCAGAAGCGTGCGGGGCTGACCCGAGCGCTGCCCGCTCCCGCGGTGGGCGCCCGTCCCGGGAGGGGGTCACAGGCAGCGGAGGGCAAAGCCAACCCAGCGGCAGGTTGCACAGTACTGCCGTGCGGCCTTCTGTGAGGAGAGCGGCTGGTGGCGGCTCTGCAAGCACCGAAGCGGGGTCAGTCCTTCGGAGCTGCCCTGGCCTGGGCACAGGCATTGCCCCAGCTCCTCAAGGCAGGGCTGCCGGACCGCAGGGCCAGCACTGGCGCTTCTGCTTGGTGTTTCCTTCGGAGTCGTTCAGTTTACTTCATGCGGGCACACAGGTAGCTCGAGAATGTCATGCGGCGGCAGAAATGCAGCTTCTCAACAGTGCATCGTGACGAGGAGCCGAACGGCACCCCTCACGTTGGGAAGGGCATGTGTATGTTGTATTCAGGTAACTACACTTGTCAGGAGCATTTCTTACCTCTTAGAAGTCTTACTGTGCCAGGGCTAGTCTCCAGCCTCGTTGTTTCTGTCTCTGTTCTCAGCGCGGTATCTTGAACAACAGACCCAGGCAACAAGTGCCCAGCAGTGAGGGCTGACTTCCCTATTTCGGTCATGCAACATGCGGTCCTTACTGCCTGTGTGCAGCCGCCCGGACCCCCATCCTGCGGAAGAGCTGTGTACGCCTGTAACTCGGAGATTAGCCAAGCCACTCAGCTGCAGGGGCTGCTCCTCTGAGTTAAGTCGCTAGTGGGCATAGAGTTTCGTTTTTCCTCGAGTGGTTTATGGTCTGAGAGTTGTGATACGCTGTGCGGATACAGGAGGTATGGTAGATGGTGGTTTTGTGGCTTTGATGTTCAGTACATTTTGAAATACCAAGTTGAACTACCAACAGTTTTCAAGCTGGTTTTGAGCCATTATGAATAGCTGGTTCTTATTATGAGTTAATGAATCAGCACCAACTGATAATTGTTGTATTTGTCTCACATAGTCAGTTTTCTTTTTTTTCCTCTTTTTCTCCTATTTCCTCCTATGTTAGCTTGGTTATTTTTGTGAAGTAGTTGCAAAACGAGTTGCAACACCCTAACTGTAAGAGATCACTCCTTTCTGTGGAGAGATGATGATTAATTTCTTTGCTAGAGTAGGTCTGGGCCTCTCTCTTAAGCACATTTTACTTAAGTGGAAGGATGATTGGAGCAAGATAAGACAGTGTTCAGTTCTTGACCTAAAATGTAAATGTGAAAACCACCATGTCCCTTCCACCAAGCTTCTTTTGGACCTGAAGACAGGTCCATAACATGAAACACGGAGGGAAAAGTTGATCTTTGTTTTAAAGGTGATGTCTGTAGGTTTGAATAAGCCTACTTGTGCTGTCAAAATGTTATTGTAGCAGTGTAATGGATTTCAAAGTGTATTAACTGATTTATAACCTTCATTTTGCCTTTTGCAAAAATAGACCTGAGCTATTTTTAGCGTTTCTCTTATCCACGCTAGATCAGGCCGAGGAGTTTGTGTAAACAGATGAAAGTGATTGTTTTGTTGTGCTCGGTATTGTGTGGTGTTCTGAAAAATTAGCAGCTGGGTTCAGCCACCCCGGATTAATTTTATTCACTGGGCTCCAGTCCCTGCTGAGAACATCACTGGCAACGCAATGTGAGCTGTTGATCCTCGTCCTTAGGGTGCTGGTATTTAAAACCACTCTGGGAGACAACTGCACATGAAAAAGAATTAATTCAGGGGCTGAAGCACGCTGTTGGAGCGTGCTCAGCTGTACGGGGTTGCCTGGCCTATTTCTCTGTTTTGCACTAAGATGAGATGTGCTGCAGTGTTAGGACAGCCTGAGCACTTTGTCTTTGATGATGAGTAAAGCGAACAAGTGGGTTCCTACTTTCTGATTGCTGCTTGGCAGACAGGGATCAGCCCTAACCTTTTATATTCACTGTGTTCCTGTTGTTCAAAAAGCAGATTCGTGCTTGGCATTGATTCGGAGAAAACTCCAGGAACAAACTTGCCAACAAAGTTTCAAGTTGACAAGCAGGTATTCTTTTTGTGGCCCCGAGAGACAAGAGGGAAAGCTCCTAACATGTATCACCGTATTGCTACACAAGCTGTCCTTATATAGCCACTGGGCACACATACACATTCATGAGGCTACACATGAATTATATCATTTTGCAGAAAGTTTCCGGCATGCATACACATACAAATGTGATGGTGGTCTTTGAGGGTCGTTTACTTCTTCCAACAATCTTCATAACTTCTGGAACGCTGTCAAGCACCAGCTTAATTAACATCACAGACATAGCAATCATCATGTCCTTCTACATATCAGTTAGTTTAACTGCTCCCATTCTGGACATCTGCTAGTCCTGGATACTCCCCATCCCCAGGTCCTGTTTTTCTATTTTGTTTTTCTTACACTTTTTGTACTAAGGTCCTAAGGACCTAAAACTATGTCAACTACCTTCAAGCACCTCAGTTATTTTCCATTACAAAGCCATCAAACTTAACATTACTTAGAACTGATTACATTTTGTGCTTTTGTGCCTCCTTGTCTCAGCATGCAGTAAACCAATTCCACATGCTCACCAGAGATGTGTTTATTCAGGCCTGGGTGCTTGCTGGACTGTTTCACAAATCAAGCACATCAACGCCAGTTTTCTTGTTCCATTTGTACACAAAAGTTAGAAGGTGGTACAGATACAACGATTGCTTGCAATCTACATACACTATTTGCAGTGTCATTCCTTCTAACCACTATGCGTGCTCAGGGGAGGGGTCTTCACCTGGGCCAGGGTCTTTTTGACCCATAGGTATGATTTTTAATGTTGTAATGAAGGCAGTTCACTTTGGGACACTTTGACAGTTAGTTTCACTGCCGAGTTGGTTAATTTAATGGTCATTTTGCCAAGCTGTCAAATAACTTATCCCCAGTACAAGCAATCCTGGATGTTCTCCTTTGATCTTTCAAACAGGACCAGGACCTGGTTTTCACTTATGAATTCCTTATTGTTAAAGAAGGTCACCTTGCCCCATGGCCAAGATCCTAATACATAGAGTATTATATATATACAGTACATACAGTATATATATACAGTACATACAGTAACTATGATTACCAACAGCAGATGTACAATATATTCTCAGCAAGCTATTTCATTCAATCTCTTTCTGTAATCAAATGTAAATTTGCTGATGGAAAGTAAATGCCACAATATTTTGTTGCCTTACAAATAACAATAGCAAAATATATTTCTTCTGAAATACACATTTTAATGAAGAAAACAATCATAAGATCTCAGAGTCTTGTTACCCATTTTATTGGATGGATGTGTGTAACAGGGTTCAGGAGTAACTGTCCTGGGTTCAGCAGTAGCAGTCATTTTTCTCCTTCTTAGTAGCTGGTGCTGTGCTGTGGTTTTGACTTTCAGCCTGGGAACACCTGGAACAGACTTTCAGGCTGATAACACCGATGTTTTTAGTTGTTGCTCAGTAATGTTTACTCTGACCAAGGACTTTCTCATGCTCTGCCAGGGAGGAAGGGAAGTCAGAAGAAAGTAGAGACAGGACACCTGACCCAAACTAGCCAAAGAGGTATTCCATATCACAGCACGTCATGCCCAGTATATAAACTGGGGGCAGTTACCTGGAAGGGCTAGATCACTGCGGGTCAGGCTGGGTATCAGTTGGCAGTTGGTGAGGTGTTGTATTCTCTTCCCTTGTTATTTCCCTTATCATTATTATTATTGGTGGTAGCAGTAGTGATTTGTGTCATACCTTAGTTATTAAACTGTTCTTATCTCAACCCGTGGGAGTTACATTCTTTCCATTCTCCTCCCCATCCCTCTGGGAGTGGGAGGAGGAAGGGGAGAGAGTGAGAGAGCGGCTGCGTGGTTCTGGGTTGCTGGCTGGGCTTAAACCACAACAGATCTTTGTGGCGCTCAGTGTGGGGCACGAAGGGTTGAGATAATGACGGATCTGACCGGAGTGTGTCTAATCGTATTTGTGATAAGCATTCATTGTTCCAGATTAATAGTCACTCGTCACAATGCTGATTTATTGGCTATCAAAGTTGTTGCTCTTGATCTTGGAGTTTCAGCATGTCATACCTTACTTACAGCCAGTATTTACTGTGTTAGTGTTTATCGGCTGAGGGGCCTGGGCTAAGTTTCTTGTTTCACTGTACTTTATGGTAATGACTTGTAATACAATAGACTCATTGATCATGAAACTGATCTGGCTTGCGTTCCCGGTGTGGTCACCACCTCTATACTTTGGGAGGTATATAATAGAAGTGTTTAGCAGTTACACATCTTTTTTCTTTCCTCCTCGGGTGGTCAACCTATGAAGGAGATATTCCCTCACACCCCCTGTTCCCCCACCAGACTATTTAGAGTGGGACTAGATTCTGGAAGAGTTAAAGATCCTGAATACCTTTTCAATGCCCTTAAAAGTTGCTGCATATGCTCTCTATGTTTTGCCTACGGCATGACCACCCTGAGAACACTTGATATTGTCCAATCATGGAAGCTAAGAGGGTCTAGCTCGGGTCTTGTCTAGGGTTAGACAACAATATAGGAGGACCACCAAGAGATTTTCCCTGAGGCTGGACAGCCATGAGTGGCAGGGTGGGTGGGATAATATGGGCAAGTATCTAGTCCAGTGAGTCCCTCCAGTGCTTTGGAAGTGTCAGAGATGGAAAGCAGCTGCATGGAGTCCCCTACAACGAGTTACAGAAACTGCTGAAGGAGAGGGTGAATCGAGTCTGTTTGGGGAGGTGAAAGCCATCCAGCTGGCCCTGGACATTGCTGAATGAGAAAAGTGGCCAGTACTTTATGCTGACTCATGGATGGTGGCAAACGCCCTGTGGGGGTGGTTGCAGCAATGGAAGCAGAGTAACTGGCAACACAGAGTTAAACCCATCTGTGTTTTACCCTCAAGATGGTCAAACCCATCTTGCTGCACTGTGGCAAGATATCGCTGCCCAGGTGCAGAACCTTGTGGTAAAGGTACGCCATGCAGATTCTAATGTACCCAAGAGTCAGGCCACTGAAGAACGCCAAAACAACCAACAAGTGGATAAAGCCGCTGAGATTGAAGTGGCTCAGATGGACATAGTTTGGCAACATAAGGGTGAATTATTTCTAACCCAGTGGGCCCATGACACGTCAGGCCATCAGGGCAGAAATGCAACATACAGATGGGCTCGTGATCAAGGGGTGGACTTAACAATGGACACTATTGCCCAGGTTATTCATGAGTGTGAAACATGTGCTGCAATTAAACAAGCCAAGCGGTTAAAGCCTCTTTGGTATGGAGGACGATGGCTGAAGTACAAATATGGGGAGTCCTGGCAGATTGATTATATCACACTCCCACCAACCCGCCAAGGCAAGCGCCATGTGCTTACCATGGTGGAAGCAACCACCGGATGGCTGGAAACATACGCTGTGCCCCACGCTACTGCCCGAAACACTATCCTGGGCCTTGAGGAACAGATTTTGTGGCGACATGGCACCCCAGAGAGAACTGAGTCAGACAATGGGACTCATTTCCGGAATAACCTTATAGACACTTGGGCCAAAGAGCATGGCATTGAGTGGGTATATCACATCCCCTACCATGCACCAGCCTCTGGGAAAATCGAACGGTACAATGGGCTGTTAAAAACTACACTGAGAGCAATGGGTGGGGGAACTTTCAAGCATTGGGATACGCACTTACCAAAGGCCACTGGTTGGTCAACACCAGAGGATCTGCCAACAGGGCTGGCCCAGCCCAGTCAGAACTTTTACGTCCTGTAGAAGGGGAGAAAGTTCCTGTGATGCACATAAAGAATTTGCTGGGGAAGACAGTCTGGGTTATTCCTGCTTCAGCTAAAGGCAAACCCACTCATGGGATTGCTTTTGCTCAGGGACCTGGATATACTTGGTGGGTAATGTGGGAAGATGGGGAATTTCGATGTGTACCTCAAGGGGATTTGATTTTTCTTCTTAGTAGCTGCTGCAATGCTGTGGTTTTGACTTTCAGCCTGGGAACAGCGCTGATAACACCGATGGTTTTAGTTGGTGCTCAGTAATGTTTACTCTGACCAAGGACTTTTCTGAGTCTTATGCTTTGCCAGGGAGGAGGGGAAGCCGGGAGGAAGCAGGGACAGGACACCTGACCCAAACTAGCTAAAGAGGTATTCCATACCACAGCACGTCATGCCCACTATATAAACTGGCGGCAGTTACCCGGAAGGGCTAGATCACTGCTTGGGTCTGGCTGGGTATCGGTCTGTGGGTGGTGAGCGGTTGTATTCTCTTCCCTTGTTATTTCCCTTATCATTATTATTATTGGTGGTAGCAGTAATGGTTTGTGTTATACCTTAGTTACTGGAGTGTTCTTATCTCAACCCGTGGGAGTTACATTCTTTCCATTCTCCTCCCCATCCCTCTGGGAGTGGGGGGAGGAATGGGTGAGAGTAAGCAAGCTGCTACATGGTTCTTGTTGCCAGCTGGGCTTAAACCATGACACAGGACCAGGGACAAGAAGTGTTCATACCACAGGAGAGATCACGTGTTAAGAGGTTTTTATTATGAATCTTATCTGTATTTCACTGTCCTGCATTACCTACAGAAGGTTGTAGCAGATGATTGATAGAAGATGTGCTCCTATGGCTGAGTGTATTAGTTTAGTGCCTTTGTGCTGTTCTGGTCTGGGGCAGCTACAGAATCAAAGCTTGTAGGTTTGATTCTCACGGATGTGTAAGATTGAGACTCAGGTTCCTGGTACCTGCCTGGGTACCATGAGTTATATCTTTAGAGGGAAAAAAGGCAAAAAACTTTTGCTTTGAATAGCTGGGAAAACATGCATCAGTTCATGCAAGGAAATGGAATCATTTCTGTAGTAAAGAAAGCTGATTGAGGTCCTACCATTTGCAGACTGCCCCAGACCAAGACACTGTGTGATTGTGTAAATTTTGGAGTTTTAAGCACAGAAAAAGTAAGAAAACCCTCCAAAACAACCAAAACCTAAACTGAAAAAAAAAACCCCAAACATGCAGCTGACACTGGATATAGGTCTTATATTGGCAGGGAAAAGAGAATCCATCCCACCGGCGCAGAACCTGGGATGTAGTCCAAACTCTGTCAACTGCATTTTACTTAGGCTTCTCCCCATAACCCTGTCCCAACACTTTTAAAATCTGTTATGTTTGGCCGGAAGTCCACATGCACAATGAACACGACACATTTTCCAAAGCACCAAAGAAACTGTGTGGGGAAATGGGAGGCCTCAAGATGTTGCATCAGTCCTGTGTATAAGGCAATAGTACTCACAGATACAGAGGGAGTCTCAAGTTTGCAGGACAGCAATGTCTTAGCAAAAGATCTTGCCAGAGTTCTGAGCTGCCCTACTTGATTTAGGGGTTTTCTTTTCTCTTTCTGTCTGGATATCGCTATTTCTGTGCACTCATATATGTGTGTGCATATATACATAGACTTCTGAAGAAAGGGAGTATAAAAGTTGGGTGGATTCTTTATCTTTTGTGGAATATATATGGGGAATTATTTAAATTAGCAGGAATTAACTATGTAGCTCTTCAGTTTTTTTACCTGTGGCCTGAATCTTACAGTTCTCACTTCCCAAAATCTGGTGTGGGACAGAGAAGGAAGGCCCAAGTAGGTTTGTTATATCTGGATGCATTATAGACATTACAAAAGATTTTGAAGCCCTTCAAAGAGCTGAATTCCTGTGCTCGATTAAAGAACACCTGCTCTAATTAATAATTAACAGCATAACATCAGGGATGTTTGTGAATTACAGAAGTTAAGGAAGAAGATGCTGGATGTGAACAGTGAAGAACACTGGATAATTTGTATTGTTCGCACCGTAGTCTGTGTTCGTGTTTAGAAAAGCAGTTTGGGTCAGGTTATGTAAAACCTCGTACATGTACAGTTCTTTGAACACTGTTAGGGTTTCACAGTATCAAAGCACTAGAGAGGGTGAATCCTGGACTTTTGGTACCTTTTGAAGTACTTACACAGAGTGAGAATAGTTTGAGTTACAGATTCTTTGTGAGTGTCAGAAGTTTGGTAAAGCGAAGGTATGTAAAAACCAGGTAGGCTTTTTCCTGAAGGCTTTTCTCTAGTCCGTGTGAGAGCAGTCCCACTGAAGCTGTGTGCTTAGCTTACAGAACATACTTCAAGTTATTCTTTCTTTTTTCTTTTGAACTCATTGAGTAAAGGACGTGGCAATATTGCTGTGGAGGGACACCTGCAAATAGGTAACTGGTTCGGGTCCCTGCTCGTGGCTGGCTCTTGCCCACTAGCCAGAATTCAGCTAGGTTAAAGAAGAAGGTGTGAGAAGGACCACGTGGTGTTTCAGAGAGAGGTGGGGTAAGAGAGGAGCCTCAGACATTTGAGGTATTTTTTGTCCTGAAAGACTGATTTCAGTTTTTGTTATGGTGTGCTGCAGGAGGCACAGGGGTTTGAAAAAGCAAAGTCAAACAAGTGGCCAGGAAGGGTGTAGAGGGAATCGGTGATGTGTGGCTGACCTCCACCTGCATTTTCCTGCTCCCTGGAGAAGGGGGGAAGGTGTTCCTGGTGTAGGGTGTGCGTGGGAATTGTATGTGAGAGGAGATGAGTGGTATCAGGCATAAAGAAGAAACAATTAGAGTGTGGTAAAAGTGAAAAATAGAAGAGGAATTACACACAGCGGCAGAGGGAAGGTGAAGATACTCAAATCCCAAAGAAGCCAAAGTAACAGACTGTGGATTTTAACAGCGCTCCCTATTCAGAGGTGTGAGTTGGCAGGCATTTTGAGTTGCAGTGAAGATGATAGCTTGAGAAAGTTGGGAGCTGGATAACTGAGAAAGTAAGTTTGCCCTGGAGGGCTCAAAAGGAAGATATCTGGAATTAATGTGTGGACAAAGGTTTATCAGAAAACGGGGTCCCTTCATATTTTTATGTTTATTCAGTGGTGACTGTGTCATACCAATGAGGATATAGTACCAATCTAGCCTGGGTAAAGGTGAAGAGAGAGAGAATGAAAGAAGAGAGTCTCTTACAGAACTCCAATGTCATGTAGTTCACTGACCACAATAGAAAGCATCTTGGGACAGCAGAGGCTTTTTTTAAACTGTACTTAATCTGAGAGAGTGACTGACTAAATCTAATAAATTTCATCATATTCAGTGTGAGAGATGTTGTATCCTTTAGGATGAAATCAGTTTCTGGTGCAAAACAGCCGTACAGGACTAAATGGATGGAGTGTAAAACTGTTTGTTTTATGTTTTAGAAGCGGTTCTAAAAGTTCATTTTGAAGGGGATGTTAAGCTGTCTTCAGCATGAAAACTGATGTCTTCATTGAAATTAGCAGCAAAACTATTTGTGTCTGTGCCTTCAACTTATAGCTATCTCTGCCTCCATTTGGGGAGTAAGTTGGTGTTAATTCTGTGTTTATGCTGAACATGTAGAGTGCGCAGAGTGTGTGCGTTTTCTGATAGCTGACGTAGGTGAGCCATGCTATGTAAAGCCCTAGCACTTTCATTTCCGAAATGCATGTGGTTAGAGAGATGCTAACAACTCACTGCAACAAGTGGAGTGCCTATAACAGCGTGCATTTGGTTGCAGCCCAGATGGTATTACTAAGATTTAGAGTAGATGTGTCATAGGCATTTGGCATGTGCCACATTTGGAGTCACAGTTATGTATCATTTGATTTATTCAATTGCATTGCTTAGTTAGCATAGTTTAGTGTGATTTTTTTTTTTCCTAGCCATATATAACATAAAAGTTACTTTGCTATTTGGTGTTTCCATCTGCCATTCCACTCTCCATGCTTCCTAAACCCTGGCTGCATTTCAAACAATGAAGTATTCTTCTGTTCCTGTGTTTTCAGGATATTCTAGGGCTCATTATGAATATAGAGAAGCAGCAAGAAACATTTTGCTTTTTAGCTGAAATTAAGTAGGTATCAATTGGTAAGATTAATTATCATCACATGTTTTAAGTAAACAGGCAAACAGCAACATCAGTAGCCTTAGAGCTATATGGTAACAGGTCTGCACTATTATAATTAATTATTAATTGTATTTAATCCTACAAAGTAGTAAAGTGAAACTACTGGTTATATTACAAGAAGTTGCATTTCTTTTGCCTAACTTCTGCTGGTGTGGGACAATTTCCTGGAAATGGTGCTTAATTAGTCAATCTATGGCAAAGATCACCAGGTGTGTGCTGCATCTTTTCAGGTAGCAGCAAGGAAAGGGCCAGTTCTACAGAGAAGTGCAGTTAGTAGAGGAGAAAGGGACACAAGTTTGCAGAGAAGCGTCTCAAAGGTTAATGACAGTAATGGAGCAATTTAAAGCTTGACAACTAAAATAAGGAGAATGTGATACAGAGGATTAGAACACAGCATGTGAGCAGGATACACAAACACAAATCAGCACAAACTTGTCCTTCTGCAAATAATGGTAGTCATCACTGGGGTATTTGTAGAGATAACTCAGAGTCTGAGAGCAGTGAAAAGCTTTCCTGGGGCAGGTACCTCCTGCTCCTTGATGCTGTCTGTACACCCAGGCAAACCACCCTGTCTGCTCTGTTCTGCTGCGGCAAGACGTTTCTGTTACTCCAGAGCTAGTTCAGATATTTCTGTACACATGTGGCTATGTGACTGTAGCCCTGTTTGCTAACTGCACACTGATCAATAGCTGAAAACAGCTTGCTTATGCTTTCTGCTGCTCCTAGAGAGGGGTCTTGTTCACCCATTCAATGCATCATGGTAGATCTATTCATACTTGAATATCATTAGAGGTTCTGCTCCCTACATGTTCATTTATGGACAACAAATAATATGTGGGTGTGGGAAGCAAAAGGAGATATGCTGAGGGATAATTTGATGTGTGTGCATTCAATTAATGCTGAGATCATTGTACTTAATTGGAAACTGAAGGCTCTATTTTTAATGTAGTAAGAAACTCTGGAAACCTGCCAGCATCCTTCCAATGAAGTGTACACCAGGCCACCCACAGAATCATACTTCCTCTCACCTCCACATTGATTCTTGGACCACCTTAAGGAGCAGAGTTAATACAGATTACTATTTTTCATATTCCGAAGACTGATAAACTGAAGCTGATAGTTGACCTGTGATAAGTTGTACCTTAGGGAGGGGGCAAATGCTACACAGTTAGAGCTCATCTCTTTAGCCTACGAGGCTGGTGAATAAATTGGTAAATCAGACATAGCCTCAGATCACATTCTGTCATCCAACTGAAACTGGTAAATGGCAGAAGCAAGACTAGAATTTGAGATACCTTTTATTTTTTTACTATATTTTTGAGGGAGCTTTAGTGTAAATGCTCTGCCTTGTGCTTGCACAGAGATCCTTCCAAACACAAATTGAAGGTTGTTTTCAGGTAAGGTTGCAGTTTACCTGGAAACAGCCTGCTGTGGGAGGTGTGAACTTCCACACCCTCCAGTGGTAGTAGTGGAAAAGCTGCTGAAATAAACGGGTTTGGTGATATTAAGTCTTCTACAATCAGCAAAAGTCAATTTTTTTCTCTGTACAGAGACCAACCACATGTGGTCCTGATCTAGCTCTTGGGCCTGCAGTGGTATTACTATAAGTCAACTACTGTTTCTTCTGCTACCGTTAATGCAAACTAAGCAACAAGACAGAAACACTAAAAGTGGCAGCACAGTACTGAGTAAGCAGTATATATACGTAATCCCTTTTGTCATCAGATGTGTATTCAGACTGCAAAATTAAGCTATCTTTAAAGAAATATCTTATTCAAAACCATGATATGTCTGATTCTGTGGGAGGTACCCCTCCTATTCTTTCCTTAGAAGTAGCCTAGCAGTCAATCCCAAATGATGCATGGGCATGGGAAGAAGCATTTTGCTGCTGAGCAGTATTTTTCAGCTGCTTTTCATCACTGGGAAAGAGTAACAAGGTGTTGGGAAGTGTAATGTCAAGAGTAAATCTTTAACAGCATCATCCAGGGCATTTTTGCTGAAAGCCCAAACTGAGAAATTAAGGGGAAAGTCTGTGATTGTTACCTGATTTCCATATAGAGTGTTTCACTGAAATGATCCCATACGTAGAAATGGGTGCTGTGAACAATCTTACATGCACTGAACTTGTACCACCACTGTTGTGAAAAGCTGGTCACAGGGCCATGCTCCTTCAGAAACTGCCCTGGCAGTGGGGGAAACAGGTTTTTTTAAAGAGTGGATAACTTACTGCAGTAGCAATCGGTGTGAGCAGGCATGAGCATATTTTAACATCATCTGCTGGAAGAAGAAATGGTAGTAGTAGATAGACTGATCTTCAAAGCCATACAGTGCAGCATTGTTAAGCCCATTCAGCAGAGATGATACATTCCCTTTGGTACACACTACAGTGAATGGTCATGATTGCAAATGTGAGACCCTTGGCTACATTGGCTTGGATACATTTTTAATGACATCCAAAAGACACCGACAGCCCAAACTTTCAATGAAATCACATCATCATGTGTCTGTTTGAGAAGAATTTGTTTCCAGTGTTTATGAATGTCCATTTATACCGCAGATGGGTTCAGTGCCTCGGCACTGAAAGAAAGGCAGTGACTATGCTCCTGAACTGCCGTTTGTCTCGTTTTGCCCCCAGAATCTGCACAGAGTCAGTTCTTCCACATGAATGGTGCCGTGTGTATTTCATTTGAAATGCTGTAGCTGTGCAAATAGTGAATTTTAAAGATTAATTTTGACAGCATCCTGCTTCATAGAACTGTGTTTTATTTGTGTCTTCAGGATGTTGACCTGAAAGCATGCCAGGAAGCTTTGGATGACTGCTGTCCACACCAAGGAGATGGTCAGCTGCAACTGCAAAAGGACGAAGAAGACATAAATCAAGTAAATGATGAAAAAAATGGAAGAAGGGAAAAGTGTGAGGAGGAAGTGAGGGAGGATTTATGTCTTGTTACTGAGATAGAGTAGTGAAACAGAGTGCATGGTTTTGAAAGGAGTTCCTCTTTTCGTTTGGAGTGTCCCTTGCAAGGGTAGGAAAGGAGCAATGACTTCAGACAACACTTTCTGTATGATGCCCCTGTACAGCTTTTCAAAAACTACCCTTCCCTCCTCCCCAGTGCAGTTTATGTAGTTGAAACGTTCTACATTTTACAAAAATCACTTGCAACAAACCATTTGTCAATTTGGTTTTATTTTCTCCATCATGAAGATGGTACATTTGTGGGCAAGGATTTTTTTGGGGGCCTACAAACACTAGAGATGTGGATGCTAAATTATACTGTTTTCACCATTCATGTACAGATTGATGCTCAGATGTAGAATTACATTTGGGAAAATGGATTGTTCAGATCTTAACGTGTATTGTAATTACAAGGCAGAGAAATAATAATGTTAAACAGAAACATCTGCACTTTGGGTTTTGTTCTCTCTGAGAGCTGCAATGAAAAGACCATTCAGTCTTCTTGAGACATTGTAAGAGCTGAGAACATTGGATCCAGGTTTCTTGCCAGCCCCTCTGTTCACCGCTGCCCGGGCAGATAGGCTTTGAAAAAACACTTGATTTTTCCACAGTGGTGGGTAAGTGCAGCCTTGAAGAGGAGGGAAGCCCAGTTCTGC
This sequence comes from Psittacula echo, assembly GCF_963264785.1. Lineage (NCBI taxonomy): Eukaryota > Metazoa > Chordata > Aves > Psittaciformes > Psittacidae > Psittacula > Psittacula echo. Next base: position 16,617,547 of record NC_137737.1, read on the forward strand.
TGTTGTGGGGCAGAGTACGGGTGCCCCTGCCATGGAGTTATTCTGCTTGCTCTAGCAACATTATGTATCTCCCATCAGGACAAAGACTTGATGGCAGGGGCCAGCAGCAGTGTTTTACAGAGCTGTGTTCTATTTCCTCACAGACTTGGATTTTTATCTCCTTTTATGTAAAATAACTGTGCTTCATGAAGTGTTTGTTTCTTCTCTCACAGAGCAACCACAACCATGTAGATTCCCTTCTCTCCTTAGACAGCTATTTACAGCTTCTGTCATCGCAGATGGAAAACATGCTAGAGGTAAATGAGAAAGCACATGTATTGCTAATAGATTGGAATACAGTTAGTGATTACTGGATAATGACTTACTCTCTTTTATCCAGTAATCTCCCACCCCAGGGAATGTATCAGCAAATCAACATAATTAAACTTACCTGAAGACATTAAAGACACCCTTTGCAGCAGCTGTCATTGGCTCTGCTTGAAAAATTTTCCTCAGTAACTTGTTTGGGATATGAAAACTGCAAGGTCCTGCCTTTGCTGTGACATGGTGCTCAAAGTTGGATGGAGCCGCTGGACAGCATAATTAGTAGAACTAATAATTCCTCTTCTGAAACCTAATCCCAATTCATATTGATACAGCAACTCAGTAGAGCAACACTGAGTTATTAAGCACTAGCAGCTATTAAACATTTGTGGTGAAAGATTACAATTGTCATAAATATTGGGTCGCGTGCTTACAAGGATTCTACTCTCAAGAACAGATCCATCTTCGCTGCAGATCAGGTCAGTCAGCATTAGGAGTAAACCCATTTTGTTTTCTTTACCGTCTGGGCTTCTGATACTATTGTTTGCACCCTGGGTTCCCATTTTCACAAAACCCAGTTGTTATCTTAATTGGAGTCTCCCTCCTCTCCCACAGCTCATAGCTGCAACCATTAACCATAAAGCCACTCCCTACATGCCTTTCTCGCAGTACTCCAAGGGCACCTTACATATGCTTCCCATTGTAGGAGCCTTACAGTGTCATTAGTGTATTCCATGTTAAGTTCGTGCTTACCTTTAGAACACCTTGTTTGGGGGAACCTCTAGGTTGGATAGTGCCTCCTAGCCCATAAATTAGCCTCCTCCTCTGTTCAGCTTTGGTACTGGATTGCACACTAACAAGTTTCAGAAGTATATCAGTTTAGTTTTATCTGTTTTCATAATTTGAAAGGAATTTGGCTGTAGCCTTTGTGTAGCTGTAAATTTTGGTTGTATATTTTATCTTAAGACTATTAATGCACCGCCATCTTGTGACAACCTATCCGTTGGCAAGGGATTGCTTGTTTCTTCCAGGTAGCAAGTCTTTGCAGTGTGGGATATTTTTTCTATAGTTAAGCTTGCTAAGAATATTCATTTACTTTCAAGGGCTTAATTGAAAATACCAGCTCAATCTCACAGACTACTGGTGGCCTAGTACAAGGTAACTCCCTCGGAGGAATAAGACAAGACTTTCTTCTGTTACCTGAGCTCCCAGTAAACAGAGAACTTGAGATGTTCTGGTCTTCATGGTACATCATTCCTTCCCTGTGGAAAGTGCTTTTCACTTTGTCTGTTCAATGAATAGCAGTCAGAAAAGTCCTTTCCTGCACCACAGTAGGGATGCTCAGCTATGGAGGAATCCTATCATACACTTCCTACTTGATGTATTTACATTCTTTAGGGTTTTTGTATCATCTGTCTATTTTATGACTACTCTGCTTGTCAGCAAGTGCCCTGACATAATCTTGGGTAGTGGCTTTGTACTTCTAGGACTCAGCAACCATAACCCAGGCCCACAGAAGGTAGGTCTTAATGCTACTGCAGCACTCATTTATCATCTGGACCTCAGGTCTGAGAGAACATACAGAAGCTTTATTTTTGTAAAGAAAAATTGAGTAGTAATGTAAAGTCAAAAGACACCTACATAAGGTGTGATCTGGGGACAACACACACACATTTCCTCCAAATTGCTTAGTAAAGGAGTTGACTTGAAATGTAGACACAGTATGCCTCAGTTAAGAAGGGGCTAAGTCAAATGTGGCAGCTCACAGCCTCAAAAGCTTTATGAACTGTGAAAGAAAAGCAGTGACACTGTGACAACATGATCTTAACATTCCTGCCCTACCCCTCTCTTTTCTTACACCATTATTCTCACTGGCTAAGTCAAGTCCCACAGGTGAGCTATTTATCTTCTTTACAGGGTTCATCTTCTAACAGTTTAGCACCTTGAACCAGCTCACCCTGGAATATGATGATCATCAATACCACTACCAGGAAAGGGTCAGGACTGCTCCTCCCAGGACTTTTTCTTAGCCCAGACCTGATACAGCGCATAGGCTGTAGTTTGATGAACACTTAGCAGCAGTCCCATTTCTACTTCTCAACACTCACCAGTCCCACACTGTCCTTCATGAGTTCTCCCATCCCTTCAGCCAGTTTTCTTCTGCACCCTTCCAGCTGTCACATGCTAACACAGGTTACACTTTGTAGAAATGGGAAGCAGTATTCAGGATAGCTAAAAGAAGACTTTAACATAAAAAATTTTTACTTTAAGAGAGTCAAATAGTGGAATATTAAAAACCAAGTTGTTCAAGACTGTAGGTGCAGGGTGTAGAGGCATTCATTTTATAAAAGATTGTGGTTTTCCCCTCCATCATCTTTTAGGTGAGTTTACTGGAAGATATACAAGTTGCTACTTCTAACAGAGGTCGAGACCCATCATCCTCACACCACAATATAAATTTGACCCAGACACTTCACCACTGTTTCAATCCTCACGATGCCATGCTACTAAGAACAGACTACTCCACTCAAACAAGTTCAGAAACAAGACATTTACAAAGGCAAGAGTCTTTTTCTCAGTCAAGTTATAATATCACAAATCCAGAGTCACTTCATGGGTCAAATTTGACAGCGTTGCTTTCAGCTGCTGACATTAGAAACCTAATGGCCCATGATGGCAATTTTGATGAAATTAAACTCATGTCTTTGGCTTTGGAGAATGGCTTTAATACTATAGAAGTTTCTCAGCAACTTGAAGAACCTGGCTCAGATTTGGGACTGTATTTGAATCCAAGTCACAGCACCGTCTCTTACTCAGTCAGCAGTGAAGGTGCTGTTGAGTACAGTAATGGTGTGAAATCTGCTTCCTTGCTTGGGTTAGGGACTGTTGGAGGCCATTGCCAAGAACATGCTAATTATGGCCATGTGGAATATCCAGCTGATGCAGAGTGTTCTAGAGAAACCACACTTCAGCAGTTTCTTCATAACTACACTTATAATCAGCTGCCAAGTCAAGCAGCACCCGCTCCAGTGCATCATCAACAGATGTGGATGAAGAAACCCAATGAAGTAAAGGATAGGTGCTATAATTCTACTGATACAAAACTTACCAGTGATGAGTATCGTGCAAAAGCTCTGAGACTACCATTTTCAGTTGATGAAATTGTGAGCATGCCTGTAGACACTTTCAACGCCATGATCACAAAGAACCATCTGACAGATACTCAGGTATCACTTCTTCGTGACATCAGACGGAGAGGAAAGAACAAGGTCGCTGCCCAAAATTGTCGTAAACGCAAAATGAATGCAATTCTTCACCTGGAAGAAGATGTGTGTAATCTTCAAACACAAAAGGAGAGCCTTAAAAAGGAGCACTCTCAGTGTAGCAGATCAATCAGCCAGATGAAGCAGAAGTTAAACAACTTGTACCGTGACATCTTCAGTAAATTGAAGGATGACCAGGGTAGACCTTTTAACCCATGCCAATATGTCATTCATTGCAGTAGTGATGGCAGTGTTTTTGTAATACCCAAACAACTGGTTAAATCTGAGCAGAAACACGATAATGAAAAAGAGCAGAAACAAAAAGATGGCTAAAGATGACAGGTTTTATTTTTCCTGAAAGAGTGATAAGGATATTAGTGTGACGGCTGCAAGTCAGTGACTACAGCAGTACAAACAGAAAAAACTACATTTAAGGAGCAAGACAACGCTCAAGGGTCTGGCAACAGTGACCTGTTAGAATGTCTACCAGCTGATGCGTCTATATGAGGAAATCTGTTTAGTTTGAATTAAATTGAAGGAGCTAGGCCATCAGTGTAAATGTAGTTATACAGACCTATATAAAACTAGGAATATAGTTTCTGGGCAGAACATCAGTGGGGGAAAAAACCCAGCTTTAGTTCAAAGTTACACATGGAAGAAAAACATGATTTAGGGTAGTGTACTTGATTCTTCTTAGTTAATAGTTCAAAGTGACCTTACTTTATTATTCTTTGTTAGCACTGAAAGAAAAACTGTAGCTCAAGTTCATCTTAAAATTCACTGTGAACTTATGTATTCCTAAGAGATACTCTGTGCTTTGCACTTGTTCAGAACGGTTCTGCTTTCCTAGTTTTCCTTTGAGGAAAGAGGCCCAGGAGGCTGTTGTGTTTTTCCTCACTACTTTCACCACCATAGCTCCAGGCAAACACAATGTACCAATTAATTTTACAACTCACAAGGTCAATATGCAAAGATTCTGAAAATTATCTGATTCACTATTGCCTTACCTTCAGCCTCTGCAACTGAAACAATGTCTACCTTCTTCAGTGAAAATGAGTGATGGTGAATGAGTTCCTGTTCTGTTTCCTAGTCCATGATATATTTACTCACGTACTTTCCTACCCCTATTTGAATACCTCCCTCTAGGAGAAATACTGAAGTTTTTATTTTTAGCTTTTTAAAACTGGTATTTTTTAAGTATCTTTAATGTAATGGATTTTTTAGATTTTTATATATATATATATATATATATATATTTTTTAGTTTCCCCCTGAATCTTTAAAGTAAATTAAATTGAACCAAACAACTATTTTTCTGTACTTGTGATGAGGTTACACTCCAGTAGTGACTTTGAATGAACAGAAGAGCTTTTGGGTTTAATACTTATTTGCACTATGAAAAAGGCATTTTATTCACTCACAATTATTCAACAGCTTACCCTTTTCTATTTTACAACCTGAAAAGGGTCTACAAATATGGCCTAAAAGGCAAGTAATGAATGATAAAGAAGGAATGTTGAGGTATATTAGTAAGATTTTTTAATTACTAACAACTGGATAGCAACAAATACTTTTTGTATCTTCTTATAAACAAAACCCATAAACCTGGTATACTAGAAAAACCCTCATTGGTCATGCTATGATGACAACATAGCAACTTCATGGTCAAGTACAACAAAACACTGCACCAAACACAGAAAACCTACGCATACACACAAGCTTAAATGCCAAATTATACCTTTTAAAGAAATAAACTATGCCATTAGCATATCAATCATGTTGTTTGTTTACAGTAACCAGTAGCATCAAGTGGTACTTTCTAAAAAGGGAGCACTGCCTCCAGCGCAAAATGCACTATTGATCATCGATAATGAATCAGCCACTTTGTACATTTTGCTCTGCATTTTATATTAAAATATTTCTTTAGACAAATGTATCTGTTCTTTTATTTATCAGGTTTGCCACCACCACAAACTGATAGGGTAAATTCACAGCAGAAACTTTCATTAGTGAGACCCTGAAATTTTGTTACTGGTTAAAGCATTGGTGTGAAGCTTATCTATCCTAGCTGGTATCGACAAGGAATTTATCACACCACTAGTAGATGAACATCAACCAAAACATGTAACAGGTAGCAGATCTGTATGATGAATTGTGAACTTTTTTCTAGATCCAGAGGGTAAAACTATGTTTAAGGTCTTTAAGTCTAGTTCATGACCCATGTGCACAAAATCTGACAGATAACAGGTTGGGCCCATAACTAACAGAACCAGATGCCCAAGTATGTTCTGGTTTAGGACCTTGCAATACACAAGTTTCTAGAGTCCTATACGGGAAGGGATTAAAAAGAAAAGCCTACACCCAACTCGGTAACAGTTAAACGGTTGAACATTGGCACATGCTGAAAACAAGGAAGCACACTGCAACTCCTTCAAACCACAATCCTAACAAGCAACCAGCATGCTCCAGATGACTCATATAAAGACATGAATCCCATTGCCTCAACCCCATCCCATTACTTTCCATGGGCGATGTGCAGGTACCATGAACTGCCCTCAGCTCATTCCACTCTCATCACTGTTGAACCACTCAATTTAAAAAGTTTATGCATGAATCTCAACTTCTGAGAACTCAACTAGCCACTATACCCCTACAATATGTCTCAGGTGAGCTAATTTTGCAGACTGAGAGTTGCAACAGCACTGATGACACAGGCACTGAGCTGTAGGCCTAGATGCACCATCACATTTTCTCAAACCTTTGGCTACCTCCCTGGACACAAAACTGTAAGCAGAATTCAGAACAAGGTCATGCTTTTTCAATCAACAACTGCCATTGTTTCACCTAAAACCTGTTGATAATTTCTGGCTTTCCTTCCACTACAAAAGGCTCCTTTTTAATATACTTCATACAATGGCTTTATGCTGTATTTTCAACCTGTATACAAAAAGGAGACACTGCACGGGAGTCAAGAGAGCTATTCAAGCCAGCACTGTTAAAAAAAACTTAAAACTGAAATGGTTTTAAGAGATGGAATCCCCCCCACTGAAGTTTATCTGCACTAATTCAGTGTCAAGATCGTAACCTTCAAGAAACCAAAATCCCATGTCCAAACCAGGAACCATGTTGTATAAGACAGGATGTGGTATCACACCCTGGAACCAGTGTCTAGTGAAAAAGCTGTTAGGACCATATCCTACTTTACTAGATACTAACATGAAAAAAATACCCATCGCTCTGAAGCAGGAACAATGAAAACCTTTTTTTACAGAACTTGTTATACCACTATAAAACTGCAAAGCAGGGGATTGTAGATTTAGCTGTTAATACAGCAACAAAACCTGGAAATACCAATGTCGGTGTTCTCACTGTAGTATTGTTCCCATGGTAAAACTCTTAAATAGTACATAACACAAGAGGTGAACTGGTTGGTTGTGGAATAACGAAAAGACCTTATCCCCAAAGGTTAGAAAAAAGTCAGACTAAGTACAAACAACATGGGTAGTGGGAGAATCACAACACATGGATTACCTTCCCCAGTACTGCAACACACATCACAACAGAGCAGCATCAGCTGCTAGCTGCTTAGATCCATACCTTTTTACAGAAGCATTCATCAAAACTGAACACAGATCAACCACCCTTTATTAGAATCCAATACCCCAAGCACCACTTGTAACAACACATCAGGCAGAACACTCACATTCAGGCATATCACCAGTAAGCCCTCATGGAAGAGACATGCCATAACGTTAGAACATGCCACATACTTTGAATGACCACTAACAGCACTGCACTGAAGTGCAGCCTCAGCTTTGCATTTTGGTTTTATTCAACAGACTTGGCTTTTTACAGAAAACCACATTTTACAAGCTCACACTGTCCTGCTCAAGGCTTACAATCTAGCTTTCGTAACTGCAGTAACAAACTTTGAAGGGCAAAACAACTTCAAGATTAGTTTGCCTGTTTTCAGAGTTCAGTATTTGTCCCAAAATACACCAACTACATTTTTATCTTACGGGAGTTAAAAGCATGGTTCTAACAGGAGTGAGGTAGAGGCCTATAAATGAAGTGACACTCAGCACCAGATTCTAGTGAAAAAATATTTATTAAATAAACTAAATAGAGATGGAAATGCAGCCATCTTAGGTAACTCCAACAAATGCACCAAACATCAGTCTTCATTCAAGAATGCCCCCAAAAGGACCATGAAAAGATCAGAACAAGAGGAAGCTGGGGGATAGCGAGAAGAGATGGATTGGTGAGAACTTAGGGGGAACACTAGTTTTCTAGGATTTGTCCAGACACCTTGCTCATGCAATGCAGCAGCACCGGCCCACTGTTTGTAAACTACATGGTCCCGAAACCTAGTATGTTCGTAACATACTCCCCTCAGACAAGTCACACAGCCACTTAAACAGTTTACTTTTACTGCTGACAAACCATTCTTGGTTAACTGCCATTTACTCTTGACAACACAAACTTGTGCTCCCAAGCGAAGACAGTACTGTTAAAAAGGACAGTACTTCATCAACATTACTCAAGAAAACCCTTCCATGTTACACTCTCAGGCATTCCTGCCAGTATAAACGAGAACCTAGCATCTTCAGGAGGAAAAAAAAGTAACAGCACCTCTATGGGATGTCACCTCCACCACTATCACTTGAAAACGAACTGAAACGACGAAGGTACAAGGAATGTCCTGTTCCATCATGTCCTAAGCAAATCATCCCTTTCACAAATGTGCTCAAAGCTGCCAAAACTCAACTGACAGCTCCTTCAAAATTTGTATCTGTTTTTTCTTTCCCAGTCGTATTTGATAGCATTTCTCAGATAATGTGCACATTTATTATAAATAAAAAAAAAAAAAGTATGAAATCTTCTTCCCCACATGTGACAAAGTTCAGTTTCTGCTAATTTCACAATGGTCGATTCTTTGACGAAATTTTGCTAGTTCCCTAAACACTCTTCAGCACCTGAAGCAAACAGACCTGAATAAAATTTAACTTTCCTTGTAAGTAACAGAGAACACGAAGTCAAAGTAGCCAGAACCGTAGTACAGACCTCCGTATACCATCACTTTATAAATTCCAAGTCACACGCTTTAGCTTTTGGGATTTTTTCTTTCCTCATGCAGGTTACCAACAAGTTACGTTTTTTCACATCCTTCCCTCAGTTTACTGCAGAAAGTATTTGCCAGAGGTAAGCTGGGCCCAGTACCAACCTGATCTTTAGTTCTTAGTAAGCATATTGACCAGCAGTGTTACCCTTACTTTGAAAATTAACTCAATATGGGTGACAAAAGCCTATTTATTTTAAATTTAAAGACCAGTAATTGACCACACACAGTTGTTTTTATTAAGTTGCTAGCTTTCTCTATCAGGCTGACTCAAAATGGCGACTTCTCTCAGTGAACTAATCAGCAAACACTGTGTTTGTCACATACTTAAGAACATACCACGAAAGAAATGTCATGAAAGTGCAACAGTATAAGCTTTCAAAACTTGAGATACCCAGTAACCGAGTTTTCACATACTGCCGTCCCCTATATGCTTCCTTCCCCTGTCACCAGTAAGGTCACAATTAAAACACCCATCCTCATTATAGAAAAAGGAACATACTTAAAAGTAAATTCTACACCTTGCTGCAAAACTACTGAAAGAGTTTAATATCACAAACAGAAAGAAAAAAACATTATTCCCCTTTGAACCATTATTTTTTATTTTTTAACGCTGTATGAAGGTGGACCTGGCAACTGTAAAGAAAAACTTCCATCAGCTAAATCTAAATTACACGAAAGAACGCAAGTTCCTTATTATGTGGTCAACTCGTTCTGTTGGAAAGAAGAAAAGTAAAGCAGATTTTGTGCACCTTCACTTCCTGCTTCCGCTGCAGCCCACTGGTTACCTATGCAAATATTTCACAAAGTGCAATTTAAGGAACAGAAAAAAACCACATGTGAATCCTTAAAAGGTATTTTGAATTCTATAAAATAAGGTTAAAGATGTTATGATTCTGCTGAAGTTAACCACATAGATTTCAGGTTTACAATAAACCATGTATGTTAACAGGTTAAAATAGTACAGACTGAAGATGCCTTCCCTCAAATACATTCCCAACTGAAGCTTTCCCAAGCTCACACTTGGGAGTTTGGTTTGGTGAGTGTTTTTTGGGGGGATGTCTTTTTTTGTTGGTTTTTTTTTTTTGGGGGGGGGGAGGTTGAGAAGAGTAATTTTTCATTCGTGACCCCCCCCCCCCCCAAGATGCAGCTCTCAGTAATACAGTTTTTGTACAGCAGGAACTCTACATTCCATTCAACCTTCTGATACTAAAAGCTCTTTACAGGTGAAAAGGATAAGGCTATCATTGTCCTATCATATTTTGACAAACTGTCTTGTTAGTTCCATTAACATGAAAGAAGAAAGTACTTTTAGAAAGTGATATAAAACACAGCCAAAACGCTATTTTAAAGCAGTTGTGTCCATGAGCAAAAAGATCAGTGTTTTTAATTTGTAGCACTGTTTCTCTCAACAGAGAACAGATGGCTATGGTCAGAGATACAAGTTCTGTGAATACACTTGCCAAGCTGATTTTGTTTTAAATCCATCTCAAAATGGAATGTTACAAATCATGGAAGGGTCTAAAGGCTGCACATAAACATTATTTAATGTTAGACAAACACTAGGTATTATTAAGCATTACACTAGAACTATTTTGGTATAAAAAATACTTTATTTTAAAGCTATGAAAGTTATAAAAGTATGTTGTTAAACTTTCTACTCACAGAACGTTTGCTGTTTTAACATTAGTGATTTGTTTCTCCTACCAAATCTGAATTTTATTTGAAAGGTTTACAAGACATTATGACTGTAATTTAAAAAACCCAGCCATTACAGGGAGCTGTACTAATTGTGATCTTTTATCAGTACTCATTTAACCTCTAGATTTTTAATGAAGGCAGCAAAAACAACTATTTTCTGATGGTACAGAATTTCTTATTTCTTGAAGCGTTTCTGTGGTTGACCACTTCTTCATTAGTTACCTGCAGCATGGCACCTTCCTGCCAAAGAAAAAAAAAGTGTATCTGAAGATGTTTATCACATATGTCTAAACCAAATTACCAGTAGGGAAACTTCAGCCTTTTGTTTTTTAAAAGTATAAGCAGTTCACTGGTGTGTCTAACACAAAGGAACAGGACTTTTTTTATTAGCTTTGTCCACGTTCCTCAGTAGAAAGCCTTTTAAAGGCAATGGAACTTGGAAATTATGGCATTTTTTTGGTTGCCTTTTGGGGTGGGTTTTGTTGACTTTTATGTAAAACCCAAACATAGTCGAGTATGCCACCCTTACTCCGAGTAACTTGTTATTGGTGAATTTTCATTAATTTGAGGTGCAGACACTCAATGCAGTGAGATTAAGGCTGACTGAATTTGGCACTAAGGTTTATTAGCTGCAAGAACTATAAAAAATGGTGGAAACCTCAACATTCTAGCCAATTCCGAATTTACACAATTATACACTTATGAAATACCACCTGCGGTTTCATTTGAAGTTTTCACTTCCCCTCCTAAAGAACTGCTTATGCAGTTGTTAAAAGAATGGACGACACATTCCTTCACAGAGGCAGATGTATTCTGTGGTGCAATTTTTTTCCTTACACGTAAACAGTCTACAGTTACTTGGGAACCTTCAGGATGAAACGTGTTATACAAAATAGATTTCAGTAGACAAAGAGACATAACAACACAGTTAATTTTCAACAGCAGAACTACCATCACTGTATTACCTGGCAAGCACCATAATGCATAGACTCCCAAGAAAAAATAAAACGTTGCAGGATGCAAAAATAAAGTTGTACGATTTAATTAACTTGTGACCTACCATTTTAACTATCAACACCAGGGATGGAACCCTTGCAAAGCTTTACTAATGGACACTTGCAGGTCTCATTTGTTCAACTGTAGCAGTGTACAGTGGCAGCAGTCTATGCTTGTCCAGGGTTCATATCATAGCTAGATTCCAGTAGGAAAAAAATATGTTAAGTAGCTGAAATTAACAAAAATTTGTTTGTAAAAAATTTAATACAAGAAAACAGGATTCACAAATTTCTTTTCAATTGGTAATTGTTAACTCAATTCATTGCTATGTTAAACTATGTAACAATAATCACTATACTGAAAGAACATACTGTAATACAATATTAGTTTCTCAATTTGGGAACATTAAGAAAGGAAAAGTAAATAAGATCTTACCTAAAGAAGTTTAACTGAAGCTTAGAACTATTTTGCTCTACACCCTCAGCCTTCGTTGGCATCCTTATAAACTACTGTAGTTTAAAACTTTGCAGAAATACAGCACAGCTTTTTAAGACTGGCTGAACTTAGTGACGTTTTCAAGAGTTCTCTTGTACTAGACCTGTGTCCCTGGAAGAGTACCTCGCTGGGGATATTTCCTTTCCTTGCCATTGAAGAAGCAGCATCTAAAAGATCTAAAAAGGTGTTTCTCCTTGCAGAGATATCCCTTAAGTTATCTAGATACTTTAAACCTGATCATTTACAGACAACATACTTTTTTTCTGACCAACATTTAATTTTACATGTACAACAATAGCTTTATATTGTGGGACCTTATACTACCCACTCCTTGCCTTATTTTACAATATTTAAAAAAAAAATCTAAAATTACACAATATTTCCTTTAGAATTATTTTATTAAATCATAAATGTACAACAGCTTCTTAACTCTACACACGCACTTAAATTTTAAAAGGAAAACGTTATGTCTTATTACACCATGATCCTGGCTAATAGCTTTTCAAAACTTTGAGAAAAATCTTAAAAAAGGTTTCACATGTCACCTGAAACTTACAAATTTAACATTATCAAAGGAATGCTTCTACACTTACAAAGACCACTAGAAAGAAACAACAATTAAAAAGCTAAGAAACTGTCTCAAAGGCATTTTTACAATCCTTCCTCCACAGTAAGGTAATGTTATTAAATAATCCAAATCCATTCACAAAATGGCTCTCTGCATCTGCTCTGGTGTCTTCTGTCATACCACTGCATATTTATGCATGACTGAGATAAGTGTTTCCTTAACAATGTTATTTCGATAACCTGAAGCTGTTCTGTTACCTCTGGGCTCTCATCCTCTCCTATTTATACAGTGAAGCCTGTTTCAACAGAAGTAAAGAGTAAAAAAATAGGTTATGAAATTATTCATCTAACCATTTTTTAAAGGAAAGATAATATGATCCTAAAAAGCTTTTAACTCCTGTAGCTACTCTCAAGAATCACTGCAATTTTAACACTTAGAAACATACTTACCCATGGCATGCTTGCAGAAATTCAGTAACGGCTCCTCCCTCCATATCCACCACTTCCTCCACTGCCCCCGGGACCATAGTTTCCTGCAATTGCAGAAAAACAAGAAACAGGACAGTTACATCATTTACATTTAGGAATGCTTTCGCTTCTGCACGAAGATTAACATCACTTTATTTCCCAGAGACAGCATATACAACAACAGTTTCCAAGTTTTGCTGTCTTCCTCTAAATAGCCTCCAATACCTGCCACAAAAACTCTTGGAAGATTCAACAGCACCACATGTAATTTGGTGCAGTATACTGTGTTGAGACTGTGAGGGCTGACATTATTTGCATGCTAACACCCTGCAAAAATAGGCTTTGTGTTTCAGTTTCTGTTTCACAAGCTTTGTGCCATACTAAATAACATTTAGACACCAAAAGCAGAAGGTGTCAGAAGAAGTGATGCTGGCAGGGGGAGGAAAAATCCCAGAAAGTTTAGTAGACATTAACTAGGCTTCTTACAAGTATTATGAACTGATAGCAAAGAACATGAAACTTTGCTAAAATCTTTACAGACTGGAAACTGCAAAACATTTCACTGAATTCTGGAAAAAGCTATTACCTTGTCATTTATCTTTCAAAAAAATAGTCATAATAATTTTTCCCGACAAGCTTGTCACAGTGTCAAGAAACCATAGCCAACTTGCTACAATAAGTACTGCACTCCATCTCTTGTAGAAGTTATCCTATTTCTACGTACCAATCTTAAGAGTCCTAGAATGGTTTGGGTTGGAAGGGACCTTAAAGACCATCTAGTTCCAACCCCTGCCCACCATGGGCAGAGACACCTTCCACACTACATCAGGCTGCTCAATGCCCAGTCAACCTGCCCTTAAATACCTCCAGGGATGGGGCACCCACTTCTCTGGGTAACCTCTTACAGTGTCTCACCACCCTCACCGTAAAGAATTTCTTCCTTCTACCCTCTTCAAAACAGTTACCCCTTGAATCTTCCCTTCAACCTCCCCAAAAAGACCAAAAAACCCACCCACTCTGGTTCCAGGACAGGTTAGGACATATAAAATACCTCCACCATATGGTCCCCCCATGTTCCTGCTTCCACCAAAATTTCCACTTTTCATTGGACCATAGTTTGAAGGTTGTTGGTTGTAGTTTCCAAAATCATTATAGTTTCCACTTCCATAATTGCCTGCGTTATCAAGACAGAAGTGTAGAAAAATCTAAGTAAGCTAAACCACATATGGCACTCAAAGTTATCTCATCATTAGCATTTTAAATTAAAGAACAAAATCACACATGTCACTAGTATATATGCAATGACCTGCTTTTTCACAACTTCATACTATTCAGAAAACAAATTTCCTGAAACATTTACTCCCCCTACTCACCCACCACCCACCTCAAATGAATTGCACTAATTTACAACTGAGATGTTAGGTCATTTCAAGCCAATACCTCCTCCATAGTTGTCATAACCACCTCCATAGCCCCCACCCTGGTTGCCATATCCAGGTCCTCCTCCACCGTATCCTCCTCTTCCTCCTCCATAACCAGGACTGCCACCAAAGTTGCCACCTATGACAATATAATCCTTTAAAATAAACTTTTCAGTATAGAAGGGCACCAAATTATACAGAATCAAGAGGATATTTTTGTTTAGACATCTACAGGGGAAGAAAGAGTAGGAATTCTATAAACAAATTCCTACAAACACTATTTTTAAAGGCATATACCAAATCTTACCCTAATTGAATTGCAACCAAAACCCACCGGTCAAGATTGTCTAAAAGCTTCAATTAAAAGGCTTAATTAAAAGCCTGACTTTTCCCAGGAAATTTAAGAAACACTACTGTTCTAAACAAAAGGGTACAGTTGTCCAAGAAATAACCATACAATTTGCCATATAAAAGCTTACCATGAGCCAACAGCTGAGTGTGCTTACTGAAAGCCAACAAAATGGCCTTGTCAATTAATACACAATTTATACAAATGTTATGTAAAAATATTTCCGATACGAAAACAACCACCACCACCGTAAACTAACCTCCAGGTCCTCCACCATATCCATTATATCCATCACCAAATCCACGGCCACTTCCATATCCATCTGTTGGGAAAAAAACCCGGGAAGTATTTAAATTCAACTGTAGCAAACTAACTAAATTCTCAAACCCCTATGACCTTAAGGACAAAACCTCAGAGATTATCAAGCATACATACACACACGTGAATTTAGAAGAACGGATGTTAAATAACACACCCAATTGCTGCTTTACACCTTCCATTCTCTTGCATTCATAAGGTACCTAAGTTTTAATTTTGGACATGGCCCTTCCGCTGTAAAGGTAAGGCAAGTGCTGCATAGAATTGCAGCAATGAAATCTCAGAATTCCATGCGGAATTACTATGTTTAATTTTGTCTTCTAATAAAATCTTAAAAAAAGAAGAAAAAAAAATAAAATTTACTTAATATCCACGTAATCAATCTACATACTCCAGAAGAGGTCTGTTAAGTCATTTTTCTCAAAACTTCTCCAACTGCTACAGCTACATTTAAACTAAACCACAGTAGCTTAGAAAATTACCCAGAACTGAGAAGACAGTATAAATAAGGAAAAAAAAAAAAGTGCTACAAACATGCCTGTCTTACCGGCTCCCCCTCTGAAATTGCTGCCAGGCCCTGGACCAAAGTTTCCACCACCTCCACGTGCATCACTAAAACCGAAGTTCCCTGTAAGTTTTAAGATTTGTAAGCAGTGAGATCATGGAAAGTAAACACAAATACCACAAACAAAAAGTGAACACAAACACAACCACAAACCATTAACCATTACTTGTACAAACCTCCTCTCCCACTCCTAGAATTTTGAACTTCCTGCATTTCCTGTCTAGAGAGAGCTTTCCTTACTTCTGCATTATGGCCATTGATGGTGTGATACTTCTGCACTGTAAGCACATCAAATAGATACTATCAGCATTTAAGTACCAATGCAGCAACAAACAAGAATATCAGGCTCCCAAAAGTTAAGCTATTTCCAAATTAATCCATACATATTCCAGGTAATTAAAAACAAAAGCCCCCAAACCAACAAAGGAAAAAAACACCACAAAAAAAAACCAAAAAAAGGCAAACAAAACCCCATACCACTTTTTAAGCAAAGAAGCCAGTACTTACTAATTAAAGTTTAGCTTAAACCATTGCCATGACTGCAAGGATTAATACTATCGAATGAGTGAAATGAAGCTTACTTACACACAATTTTATCAACCGGATCATGGTCATCAAACGTAACAAATCCAAACCCTCTCTTTTTACCAGACTGTCTGTCAGTAATGATTTCAATAGTGTCAATTTTTCCGTATTCCTCGAAGTAGTCACGAAGGTGGTGCTCTTCAGTGTCCTCTTTAATACCACCAACGAACAGTTTTTTCACAGTAACATGAGCACCAGGTTTTCCAGATTCCTGTTAGAAAAACAATTTCATAAATCACTATTTTGCCAGGATTCCAGGAATGGAATACTGATAAACTAAGATTCCCCCCTCCAGCACTGAGGTAGCCCCTTACAGTGTGTATCCCTGCAACCCTGCTTGGGAAGCCTTCTGAGAAGGAAGTAACATGGGGAGATTTTGAGGTTTTTCCTCCCACACCTTTATGTCAAAGCCTTAAAAGCACTGGGAAGTGCTGTAAAATACATGAAAATCAGTAAAAAGCCTTTAAACATATAAAGATGTGTCAGCTTCCTCCACTCTTCACCCAACAGCAGTGAAACCCACATTTCACTGGTATTCACAGCAAAGGTCCCTCAACCTCGGTGAACCCACAGCTGTGCATTTTAACCCTTATTCAAAATATGAAGCAATTCCTCACACTCACAGACTACTTTTACCATTTGAGCATGATATCCAAGCTGCTGCACTAGTTGTCTTGTTCCTACAGCTTAGCAATAGCTTTGTGTGTATGAACAGTACGCATGTATACTGCTTTAACTGCCCTCTTCCAAACGCTAACCAACCCTGCATTCTGCAGGGAACAGAAAGAAAACTAGTAAAGCTAAACCACTGGCTACCCGTGGTTGTTATTTCCACTTCCCTTGACCTCTTGGACAGCTTATTCAATTCCAGTTCATCAGTCTAAATGTATTAAACACCTGGGTCCAACCCTGAATTGGTCGACACTCTCAGAGCTCCCACAACATGGTAAGCAGAAGTAATCTAGAATCTACACTTTCTCAAGTACCTCTGTGCCACAGTAACCTGGCGGAGAAGTTTGCAGGTTCACTGCACTCCTATGCACACACCTAATTTGTACCCTGAAGTTTTAAAAATCAATATGCCTGTGGCTAAAACTGGGATAGTCCTAAGGCGATTTTGTACACCACCACTGAAGAAAGAAGTTCCCTAATACATGCTCTACTTTTAGCTACTTTGGGTTACATACCTTTTAGAAATACCCAAAATATTGGAAGAGTCAGAAGTGACTGATGGAAGTTTATTAATTTGAGGTTTAGTAACACTAACCATTTCAGAGAACAATTAGTTTGGAATTTGCATAACCACAGGCATTCAACATTTTTTCACTAACAATCCTTTGAGACCCCAGTTGCATCCCTTGCATACACAATTCTACAACCAGATTAACTTAGTAATTCATTGTAATAATAAACATTTATGTAATAGTGTCATTTAACAGACCAAAAATGTGAGAACTGGTGCCTCAACTATGTCTTTTAACTAGAGAATTTAAACCCAGGCAATTTCAAACAAGAACAAAGCGTAACTGTCCCACTGAAACAGATATTCCTTTTTCAAAGCATGAAAACTATCTGCTTTCAAAGTCACACTTACCTCTCTAGCCACAGCTCTCTTAGGCTCAACCACCCTTCCATCAATTGTGTGAGGTCTTGCAGCCATGGCTGCATCAACTTCAGCCATGGAGGAGAATGTTACAAAACCAAACCCCCTTGATCTTTTGCTTGCAGGATCCCTCATTACCTAAAACCAATCAACACATTTGTCCTGGGTTCAATGTTAAGCTTAAAGACTAACGATATTTAGAGAAAACACGTAAACTTAATTTATGTTAACTTAATGTTCCTCTAATTGATTTCAAAACAATTATAATAAAGCAGCAGGCTATGCTCAAAGCACATGCTGAACGTACATGCTGAACGTACATGAATGGCACTGCTTGGCATCACTGAAATTCAAACCACTACTGTCCTCCGTGACTACCTGTATCTCCGAAATGCTCCTCTATCAAGTCACATTCATTTATATTTGTTTTCTCAAAAAAAACCAAACACAATTTCTTTAAGATTTCTGAAGACTGCAGACTTTATGATGTATTTACTGTCCCCAAAACAAATACAGTAGAGGAACTTCTGCAAGAGTCACAGTCTCTAGAGGTATTTAAAAGACAAATAGATGTGGTCCTTTGGGACATGGTTTAAGGGTGGACTTGGCAGTGATAGGTTAACAGCTGGACTAAGGATCTTAAGGGGGTTTTTTCCAACCTAAATGATTCTATGAAAACATCATACATAAAGACACCCTTTTCCAGCTCTGCTGAGGCTGTTTACAGTATCAGCTTTATGCCAAAGGTTACCAATCACACAGATGTAATAGTTCTGTGTAAGCACTTCCTAATGCACTTCAACCAATGACACCCAAGTTAATGTTAAACTGCTGAAGTCAGTGGTTAGAGACAATCTGAGAGATTTAACAGGAAACAGATTGTGAAATTTCCCTGGAGTTCGCAAAGGAAAGTCTGAGCACAGCTTCAACAGACTGGATTCTTTACAATCAATCTACTGTACACGTTAAGAAATTTCATTTCCATATTTTCATTAAGCTACCCAGGAAAAAAAATCCCTACTTTTACAATTTCTAAACATTCTCTATCAGCTTTATGCACTAGTATGCACTAGTTTGCTTACCACACAGTCTGTAAGCTTTCCCCATTGCTCGTAGTAACTCCTCAAGCTTTCCTCTGTTGTTTCAAAGCTTAAGCCGCCAATGAACAGTTTACGGAACTGCTCCTTTTCCCTCTACAGAAAAGAAGATTACATTAATGTAATTATCAACACGCCCTCTGCACCAGCATAATTAAGACACTAAGATACATCGTGTCAAAAACCCTCATCACGCCATTTTTCAAAACCAGGCATGGTTCTTTAAGTGTTCTACCATTATCCAAGAAATTAAGCAATTATTCAATAATATGGGTCCACTTTTAACAGATTTTAGTAACGTATTCTTTCCATCTCTCCCTTGAAATATCAGAACAAGGAGACATAATTGAAGACTTCCAGAATATTCCTATCAAAGATCTTTAGGAGATGCTTTTTAAAGGAAAGAAAAACGAAATCAAAAGTTCTCATTACAGATAACACGAAGTCATTCATACTGTCCAATTCTATTCCAGATGGTATCTATAAAAACCCCCAACATTCTGGCTCAAGTTGTTGTACATGAATACCATTCATGCTACTTACCCAGGGCATTAAAAATAAGGTGTTCTGAAATCAAACATCTCAATTCTTAAAACCAATGAAAGCTGGAGCATCTGTAAAATTAACCTGGGATCTTGTACCAATGGAATTAATGGTAAACCTATACATCCTCAACAGCATTAGTACCAAAACTAAGCGGATTCCCTTTAAAATAGGGATGTAATATATATCTGCATATATGTCCAGTAATATAAATGATGCCTTTAGTAAGACTCTATTACCTTTCATAATTATTATCCCTGCATTTGTTCAGCAGAAACTTTGGCTGTCATGACAAGTATGTCATTAAAAAACCCAAGACAAATACTAAGGTATTGTATTTACTACTCTGTATGTGGTGTTATATTAAAGCAGGAAGTACAACCTTCCATCCTCTACCAATTCAAAATACTATTACTACTAACTTTTTGTACTAAGGAGGCATTGTAACTGCAGTTCTCCACACAACATACATTTTTCAATTTCACATGTCAAATAGCAGCAATTAAAGAAAGTGCACTAAAAGGCATTCCCTCACACAAAATCTAAGATTTCAGAATGTTGTTTGAAAGAATTATCCTGCTAAGGACAAGATAATGGAAATGCAATGATTACTTCAGCTTTATGCTGTTAACTAATTTTAAGTCAAGAAAACCTGCTTGGGTTTGGTTTCGTGTCTTCTTTAGGGCGGTGGCTGTATTTCAAACAACCTATGCACTGCATAGTCAGCTGTAACTAACAAACACAACATGACCTGAACATTAAGATAAATGTAAAAAGGAAACACGATAACCAATGGCAAACCATGAGATCTGGAAAATAAACTGAATAGTTCAGTGCACAAATGCTTCAAAAAGTACGAAGCAAATCAGTGCATGGACCGAAATGTTTTCTGAAGTTGTCCAGGGCAGGCCTGGTTCTAGATGCATGTAACACAAAGACAATTACTGTACCTAACACTGAATAAGGTTTTGCTCAAACACATCATGCTATTACTAGCTTGAAATGCTGCAGTGTGACACAGAAGTAAACTGTTAGAAAAATAAAACTTTTTTTCCACCCAAAGTAAATAGTGTATTTGAGAATGATATTTAAAGTCTCCTAAAAACATTTGAAATCTGCTGTTTGATGCAGTAAAGCAGCACAGAAGCAGCTAGTACTGTCATTCCCCACCCCATACATACAGGCAAAATTAGACATGAGAGTTTAAAAGCAGCAAACCCATGTTATGTCAAGTTTCCTTCACCTCATCTCTTAAAAGGAGTAAAGGATGTTGCAAGCCAGACTTGGACTATAAAGTCCCATGCAGCAAGTTATACTACCATTTATAATTTGAGTAGGCTAGCAGAAAAATAATTTTAACCAACAATACTGCAAAAAAAAAAATCCTCCCTTTAAATTATTTTGTATCTGCTGCTTGAAAATTATTAGGGACTACTTGCTACGTAAGCCTACAAAAGACACTTTTTCCTATATAATTTTTGTGTGTCTAATAAATGCATGTTTATATTCTTAAAAATTTTGCCAATCAAGCAAGTAAGTAGGCAGGTAGAATTTGTCCAGTTAAGCATTAGGTTGACCTTTGAAAACAGTTATAAACATGTAAATGAAACTCAAGGAAAGAATGGTATCTACTGGCTGAAGCAACCGCATTTGTTTTTAAAAGGACAAACACATACTACACATTACTAATAAACATTAAACAGGATAACAACACACTTTATAGACATACAAATTATTAGTAACAGCAATCTACCATGGATTAAATATTATGCAGTACATGTCCTACCCAGAACATCTAGACACCACACATCAGGACACGGCAATAACCAAATTCACACTACCAGTTCTTCAACTAAAACCACTGTGTGAAAATATTACAAACACGTTGTTCTACTGATACACACACAGCCTCTGGATGTGGAGAGACTATGCATCTTAAATGTATCAGTTTTAAGAAGCTCTGGTTAATCTAAGCATTAACCTCCCACTAGGGTCCAGAGAGCTCCGACCATCTGGTATTTATGCTGAAGCTGTAAAATGCACAACAGATATTGTAACTTCAGTCCTCTTCAGAATTCTGTTGAAAACCCTTATTTGGTAAAAACATTCCCCCCACACACCCCCTACAATCCCACCCTCACCAAAGCCCACGACGTAAAAGCTGTAAAAAAAGTCTCTTTCAAGATTTACATAGTACACTGTGGCAGGCACAGAATGCGAGAAAAAAATCTTTATGAACTCTGTAGGGTCTTCATTAGTGCATATTTCAGGCCTTCCTTCGCAGGCTTAAAGCAACACTTGAAAGGGCTGAAAAATATGCAACCTTTACTGGAAAATCACCATCAGAGCAAAAAAAAGGTGTGCACAAATACTCCAAGCTGACCACAGACTTCTTGCAGAGTTAAGAAATCAAGTAACAAAAATGGTTAACAAAGACAAGCGAGTGGGATGTCTGAATTACTATGGTGAGGCCTGCCAAAGTAAAGCTGGGTTTATTAGTCCCGTCTTTCTCCGTTTCTGTATAGATTCCACTCTAAGCGCTCCGTCAGCAGCAATACGTTCTGCAGGGCTTAGCGATGTGGCGTCCTGGTTCCCTCCCTTCCCCCGCCTATCGTTATCACGAGCGAAGTGGTGACCGTGCCGGCTCCGCCATGTGGCGGAGACCAGGAGAACAGGGCCCCGCAGCTAGGAGGGGAAAATGGCGCCCAACAACAGCCGCCGCCGCCGCCTCCAGGGATAGAGATGCGGCGCAAAGTTAACAACTTTTGGAAAGATCAAGCCCAATTGATAAAACAAACAAAAAGCCGACCACAAACAAACCAACCCACCCCAAAGCAAACACAAAAGGCCACCCGGAACAAACTCGAGCTGAACGGCAACCAAGCGCTGCGAGCCGCTTCTAGCGTGCATCTAACACGCACAGAACCAGGAAAAGGGCTCTTTTCGCCCCCGCTACACGACACGACCGCAGCTGCCTGCCCTGCCTGCCTACCTTTCCCGGCACCGGAGCCATTCTCACAGCCTGACGCACCGGCGAACCTCGACGCCGCCATTTTACCCCTCCCCTTCGCCACCGCCATTAGTAGCAGCGCCACCCCGGCAGGCCAGCTCCTCGCAGAGCAAAGGCGACCCCCGGATCGCGCACTGACTTACCTCCATTGAGCTGCGCCCCCCTCCTCCAGCGGCACCTCACCGGCACATCGGCTAACGGGTACGTTAAGCGGTTTAAAAACTCGCCCCAGGGGCTACCGCCTCCTCTCTCCGCTGCGTACTAGCCCCAACCTCCGCTTCCAGAATCTTCCTCCCCGCTTAACGCTACCTCTGCGGAAAATCATGCAGCCCACTACCCGCGGCGCACCGACCGGCAGCCCAACTTGTGCTGACAAGGATTATCCCGCTTTTAACACCCAGGCCCCCCAAAAAAATCACTCCGAACTCAAAACCAAGCGTGCCACCCTTCTTAAGAGCAACCTCTGGATTTATCCCTTTTTTACGTACCACATTCTTCATGGTTTACGTATTCCTGCTTCAGAGTACCGTACAACCGGTCAGTAATGGCTACCCTAACTGTTACGTAATTTGAAATTAAGCTCCACGTAATGCTAGCGCCCTCCTTCTCCAACCAGGTCTCGCGTCCGAGGTTTGAGTTTAAAAAAAAAATAAAAAACTAAAAAGCTTGAATCTGGAGCTTAAATATCTCCAGAGGGGCAGCAGTTCTGTGTAACGCCCCTACGTCTTTTTATCACGTAATAAAAACTCATCAACTCTGCTAGTAATGGCTGTCTCCGAAATGAGCCGAAGGAGCCGTCGTCGTCGAGCTTATCCGTTTCGACAGCCGCCGGAAAAAGCCGAAACGACAATGGAAGCTCACTCGACTCCCTTCGGCAATTTCCGGAACTTGCCGAAGATGACTGAGCAGCTGCCGGAGCCTGCTCGGCAATTTCCGGAGAATCAGACGCAGCCAAGTCCTCGGCTCTCCAGCCCGTTCGGCAATTTCCGGCAACGGAAGAGACTCGCAATACGTGCCGAAGCGACCCCGATCGCGACTGGCACCGTGTCGCTTTTTTTTTTTCTTTCCGGAAATTGCCGAACGGCCCCAAAAGCTCCAACCTCGAAGCGAGGGGTTATAACTAGCCGAAGACGGCTTCGTATTGCCCCCCCCCCCCCCCCCCTTAGCCACCTGTGGTGATGGCAGGAATCAGCCGGGCGCAGAGCGGAGCGCACCCCCGTGATCTCCCCCGGTGGCTGCCGGCCTGGCTCCTTCCCCCTCCGCCCGGGCAGGAGGAAGTGATAACTATCCAGATTTCGGCGCCAGCGCCGACACACAGCCGGGGCCCGGCAGCCAGACTTCGCCGTAGCTTGCTCCGCTCTACCCGCACCGCCGACGCCGGGCGCGCCGCCCGCTTCGGCACTCCGTTCTTCCTTCCTTTCTCCCTCCCTTCTCCCTCCCTTTTTTCTCTCTTCGGCGGCCCCGCACGCACCGCGACAAAGGGTGAGTGCTGCCGCCCCACGCACCAGGGAAATGGCGCTGGAGCTACCCCTTTCTTCCCGCCCCCTCTTCTCCCCCTCCCCCCTCAGCTCCCGGGAAAGCCAGCACGGATCCTCCGCACCCGCAGCGAGGCCTCACCAGCCGACCCCTTTCCCCACTAACGAAGAGTTTTCTGAGCTCTCCTCCACCCCGCAGTGCTTTCCGAGCCCACTTCCCTGCCCCTCGCTAATGACTAGGCCTCCCCGCCGCAACGTGGGAAATGGCCGAGCTCCAAACGCCCCCCTCGTCTGCGCCTCAAACGAGCTTCAAACCCACCCTAGCACTCCCTGCCCACCCTCCCAGCTCCCAGAGCGCGCCGGGGCCACCCTCCCGCCCTGACTGAGGGCCTCGCTCTGCTGCGGGCGGCGCCCGCTCAGGCCCAACGCGCCCTCATGGCGGCGGCCATCATGGCGGCTGCAGTTACCGGTCGCCGCGGGCCCGTTCCCCCCGCCCGCCGCCTCACCCAGTCGCTTTCTCTGTCGCCGCGAGGCATTTTCCTTCTTTTGGACGCCTGACGCGGTCCTGAGCTAGCCCCCCGTTGGAGAGACGTCTTGGCCCCCCTCCTGTGCTGGCGGCGACGACGGTAGGAGGTTGCAGCTCGCGCGTAGGCGGCGTCGTGCGCTCTGCCCCGTCAGCCGCCGGCGCGCAGTGCTCGGCCAGCCCAGCCCCGCCACCCGCCGCGCCCGCCCTGCGCTGCGCCGCCGCCCCGCCGCTCCCCACCCCCTCCCTCACTCCTTCCCTCCCTCCCTTCCTCCCTCCCCCCACCCCCCGCCTCAACCCCCCTCAGATGTCGCTGTTGCCGCCGCTGCTCAGTGCGCGCAGGGCGAGAGCGAGGAGGAGACGGCAGACGTGAACGGCTGGGCACCATTGAAGTCTGTATCCTTCTCTTTCTCTCCCTCTTTCTCTCGCTGCAGCCGCCTCCTATCCCCCTCTTCTTTCCCCATCCTCGGCTCCCCTTCCTTCTGCGCCCCAAGGCCTCGCCTGTGGGCCGCCGCGGATCTATGCGGGCACAGCCCTCCCGCCTCCCTCCCCACCCCGTTAGTACACTGCCGCTTCCTTGGCGGCGGGGGGTAACGGGCGGAGCAGTGCTGCTGGGGGGTCCGCGTCCCCGGCGGTTGCCGGCCCGCACCGGAGAGAAGGGAGGAAGGGCCCAGGGGCTAGCGGGCTTTACCGCTGGGAAGGAGGGTTGCGCCGGGGGGCGGGGGCAGCGGCACCCGCGCGGTGGCGGACACGCTCGGGAGACAAAGCCAGCCCGCCACCGTCGAGGGGCGGCCCCCGCGGTCGGGCGGCCCCGCTCCGGGAGGTGGCGGCGTGCGCCGGGCCCGGGGGAAACGTGGCGGGGTGGGGGAGGCGGTGTGGAAAGGGGCCCTGGTGGCGGGGGCGCGGCGGGCCCGTTCTCCCGGCCTTCGCCGTATGGCGGCGGATCAGCCCTGCGCCGCCCGGGGCAGCCCTTTTAGCGCGCCCGTCGCGTCCCCGCCTGCCTCACGTGCGCCCGCCTCCTCCGCAGGGCTGCCTGTGTTCTATGGGGGGTGGCATTTTGGGGGGGGGGGGGGAGGAGGTGTTGTTATTGTTGGGTTTTTTCCCCTTTTTCCTGCCTTCGAACGGGGACAAGGCAAAGCCCCTCTGCACTGGGGCCCTGGCCTCTGCCCTTCGCTCCCTTCACGTTCCCCACCGCCTATGGGGCTGCCAAAATCCACCTCCCGTGTCAGGGGAGAATTGGGGGAGGATTGCTGAATCCGGGAGGTTTCCTGGCCTTGCAGGACTCTTCTTTTGCCTTGCCCGGGAATATGGGGAATTCTAACAGTTCTATAGTTTGCAGTGGGGCGGGGACAGTACATGCCTGAGGAGGTGGCCAGTATGAGAAATGACATGGAAAAGGGGATGGATTCTGTTCAGCATCATTTCTGTAGGTTAAATATGTAGTATGTACAGCTTAGCTGAGTTAACATTGCTCTAGGACCTTGATTCTTGCAAGCTTGAGAATCAGAAGGCAACGTTATAGTTGCCTTAAGATAAATATTTGATGTTTGTAAGAATTTACTACTATGTAAGAGTAATGGGTAAATCATTATTACAACACAGATATGTAGCTGCTCCCCACCAGAAATATACCTAGTATATACCTAGGTATATCTCAATTAACTGCTAGAATCTTAACTCCTGTTTCATTGGGTTTAAGGAAATAGGCATCCCTGATGGTCCTCCCCCTTTTCCCTTGAAACATCTCTGTGCCTTAGAAGGCCTTGGGGGAAAACCCCCTTTTTTTAACCGTATATACCACTTTGTCATATCGTTTATCCTGGCTAGCATAATGGTGCATTACTGGGTTATGCCAGATGAAGTGGTAACCTACTTTTTGTTCTGGATTCAATCTTTATTAGAAACGTTGTATGCAGTGATTACATGGGGGTTGGAACAAGGACCATGCTTGTATTGGGATGCCTTTCTTTGAGTAACGTAAACTTCCTTTTAATTGTCATGCATTTTTCTAGTAAAAGCTCTGCAAGTCTGCAATAAAAATGGCCTCCAATAAAACTACATTGGTAAGTTCATGCACACCTAAAGTATGTAAGGATTTAATCAACATATTTTTCTTCAGACTTATAACTTGGCATCTCCATTTAAAAGATACATCCACATCTCCCCTCCCCAGCATTGTTCTGACCAAAATTTCAGATCCAGAAAGTAAGGCGACTAGAAAGGACATTGTCTTTGGCTTTAATAAATCTCCCATTTCTAAAGAGACTTGTTGGGAAAAAATATTAAAGGACTGCACTGTTTCATCTGCTCTACAATAGAGAACACTAAGGATTTTTTTTTATTTTTTTTTTTTTTTTAGATTCCTTTCAGCACACCATGTAATTCATCATATATGTAAAAAATAATATCCAAATCATGTATTCATTTAATTTCTCCCAGTGTACTTGGGGAAAATTAATTGCCTGAAAAAGGCAGTCTCTACAGATGAAAAATAACATTATTGGGAAATGATGTGGCGTAGTTAAGATGCCTTTTGAAATGATTTTTAACAAATAACAGTTTCTTTGAATTTCATAGGAGCAGAGATTATCAGATGTCAACCCCTCCTGGACCGTTTTAATGATGCATTCATGGATCTCAAGTCCTGTAAAGCTTTGCTTGACATTAAAATACGGACTTCTAAGGGCAGTTGGTTGCTGGTTGCCATTCAACTAATAATTATATCGTTTTATGAGAGACAGAACTGAAAAAGTATAGTGTGAGATGCATCTGAGGTTGAGGTGGGGAAGTAAGCTGAAATACACATGTACAATTCAAAATTTGGATAGCAGAACAACTGATTCATAGTGCTCTCAAAAGGCCTATACTTAAATTTACTGAAATGGTTACTGGTTGACCCAAGTAGAGATACATT
Organism: Psittacula echo; assembly: GCF_963264785.1. Lineage (NCBI taxonomy): Eukaryota > Metazoa > Chordata > Aves > Psittaciformes > Psittacidae > Psittacula > Psittacula echo. Next base: position 16,644,861 of record NC_137737.1, read on the forward strand.
AAAAACTTGTATTAACTCCTGGCTTAAAAGTGCAATGGAGTGCTTCCTTTATACTGCACAATAAGAAACTATTTTAAAAGATTTCACCAAGGTCAGTGTCTGAACTTCCTGTTAGTAATTGGTTGCCCAGTTTTCCCTAATTCAAGGAAGAGAAAGAGTTAGCCAGGCTGGGGAGGGGGTGCCTCAGGGAAAGGAAAGAATCTGTGAATGCAGTATTTTTAATCTTTTGATGTTTACAGAAGAATTTTGCTGCACAGGTCAGGAAAGGCAGTTATGGTTCCCATGGGAACTGTAACTAATTCTGCTTCATTATGTATTTGCATGCAAAACCTAAATGTATTAAGGGATAGCATAGCTCTGGAACTGTAATTCCTATTTTGTAACTTTCTCTGTGTTAAAACCCTTCACCACAGTGTCACATCAATGTTTTAATCATGCCCCTTAAAGAAAGTGATTAGCCACACACCTACAACCCTCATATGTGACTTTGGAATGCAGGAAGGGAAATGGGCCTTAGAGGATCCATTCAGTGGTCAAATGCTCAAGTTACAGCTTACATATGACTCTAGAGAAGGAAGCTTCAGGGGTCTAGTGGCCACTTCAGTCATTATCAGCGAGATTTTACATTGGCTTGTATAATCTCAGAATGTACAGGTTTTTAACAAATGTTCAGTATTTCTGCAGGCTCTGCAATCAAGTGTTACTTTAATAGGTTGGAAAGGCTCAAGAGTTCGGAAAGCAGTGCTGATGTACACAAGAGCTAATTGAATCTCTTAAATATTTAAAACAAAAAGCAACATGCTCTCAGTTTTGTTACTTCTTACTGCACTTCAAGAAAAAAATACAGATCCCCATGACATGCATTTTCTTCTGTGGAAGACTCTCTAGATACTTAAGTCTTAGAAAGTAAAAAAAAAAAATAATGTTGCTTTGATACAGAAATCCAAAACATTTATCTTTAAGTGACAAGAATTAGTGAAGCCGAAAAGCGTACCAGAAAACAATCTTCCATTGAATCAAAGAATTTTAGTGCAACGGAGAACACAGATGGAGATATTCCCCACTTGTAGCCTGCTTGCCTCATCACCAGTAATTATAATGTTATTACTATGGTATAGTGAGTCTGTCTTGTTTGGTTTTTCTTTATTTTTCTCTCTGCTTATTTCTCTCTCTTTTTTTTTTTTTTTTTTTTTGTTTTTTTGTTTGTTTTTGTTTTGTTCATGTGTTTTCCTCATTTCTGCCTGTTTCTCTTTTTCACACTTCCGTTTCTGGAAAGAAGCTACCTTCATAGAAGCGTTGGACATCTCCATGTTTTAATTTTCTTTCAATATCAGTCTTACATTCTTTTTCCTGTGGAGGCAAAAAAAGCCAGTGTGCTTAAGTTGACACTTTTCAGACATGAATGCTGTGGTCAAAATACACCTGGGATATGCAGGCAGTTAAAATCTTAATTGGAAATACATGCTCTGTTTTAGATAATCTCTCTTCTATGCTTCCGATCAAAACAAATGTTGCATGAGATATAACCATATACAGAAACTTGCTGTTTGAAAGAGAAATTTGAAACTTTTCCTCCTCTTTGTTGTTTACACCTTCAATTTCTGCTAACCAGAGTAAAGCTGTTTTGGGGAGTGGGGCGGAAATCAGTTATGAAAAATAAGGGCACAAAGACATGGCTTTGAAAAGAAAGAATTGGCCTTAAATCTTCAGTTTATAAAAAGAACAGGTTTTTGTCTAATGTACTTTTTTTTTTTTTTACCTTTCACCTTTCACCACATTGAGACAAATTCCTACAAAGTGTAAAAACCTGAGTTTCAAAATTGCTTCGCAGTATTCTCAAACCAACTCGCTTTCACTCTAGAGAGGATTAGAGAAAGGCCATCATGCAAATAGACGTGCTCTGCGATTTTTTTGCTTGTCTGTTTTCTGTTCTATAGGAAGTGCATTAGTGAGGAATTAGTTCTGTCCACTTTGATTTAGGGTGCTGCACAAGTATATGTTTTAGGAGCTTAATACTGCTCCCATTAGTTTATGGCTGCCACTTTAACAATTTCTTTATAAGGTGCAGTCCAAAATGGCAAGCAAGTTCATTTTGGTCTGCTAGTGCTCCAGCAATGTGGTACAACAACATGATAGGCTTGATCCAAACTTTTTAAGATTGCAAAAAAGGAAATTCTTAAATGTGTCCTTCTATTACTATTTAATTGTGCCTTATTAAACTGGGAATGCCTTGAGGATGATGTGGATGTAATATTTATTTTAAGAACTTTAAGAATATTATTTGAAGTATCAAATGTAAACTTAAAACGCTTATAAAGTCGCTTAAGTTAGCAAAATTTCATTTACATGTTTAGTGCTGTACTTAAGTGTAGGTGTCTTAAATTTTTGCACCTTTGTGACATCTGTTTGAATGTAAGTTGCATAGGTGCGTGGCTGAGAATGAGAAGGGACTGCAGTAATGTAATGCTCCTAGCATGCATCCTGTTCAACAGTGATGGGTTATTGTTGAGTATTTTGCTTATTCTAGTTATACATCATAAACTTTGCTCCCATCAGCTTTTCCTTTTTTTTTTTCCCTGTCTTACGCATTTCCACAGTTCCCCTACTACTTCTGTCTTATGCTGTTTCTTGCCCTCTGTCTTTTCACAGGCATAGAGTTAACTTTTAGAAGCTTTATAAATTTTTGAGCATGTAGCACTGAGAATTTTTTATACTGAAATTTATAAGGGGAGTAGAGGCACTGTGTATGGACAAAAATATTTCACCTTTATAAAACCGGTGTTGGGTATCTCATTAAGCAACTGAAAAAAACCCAAAACATTAACATGTCTTGCTCAGGTTACCTGACCACATGCACTAACGTAAAAGGAGTCTGAGCTTCTGGCTTTAGTGTGAATAAGTACATGATTCTTTGCTGTTTAGTGAGCAAAGTTGGATTTGGCCAGTGAAGTAACTGTGTAAAGCAAAAGAAAGAATAATGTCATTCTGAATTTCTTTTGTAGCACAAAATGGGAAAGAAACAGAATGGCAAAGGTAAAAAAGTTGAAGAGGCAGAGCCTGAGGAATTCGTTGTGGAAAAAGTCCTGGACAGACGTGTTGTAAATGGAAAGGTGGAATACTACTTGAAGTGGAAAGGATTTACAGAGTAAGGCATTACCTGTTATTTTTTTCTGATAGAATGCTAAATATTAACCATTTATTTGAAATAACTATGTGAAGGGGGGATTGGATGATGGTGATACATTTTAAAGAACAAGCAAAGGATGTCCGTAAATGCATGTTCAAGTGGGGCAGCTAAGTTAGACTGACAGTTATTACATATGTAGTAGAATGAATGTTACTTCCAAGTAGGAATCTTTGCAGGGATTAAGACTGTAGTCAGTTCTGAAGTGATGAATTTGAAGCAGTTTATTATTCATTTTTCCAAACTACTCTCAAATTAGGTGAATTTGCGTAAGGAATTCTGTGGCATAGTTGCATTCATTAGGCATTTTGAGTCGCTTTCACAGGGCTTACAGAAGCACAGGAAAGCCTTTTTAAGTGAACTTAAAAATTGATTGTTAAAGAAGGCACATAGCTGTGCCTCCTCCATCCCTCCCATGACACTTTCTGGCAGGCTGCTTTACTATGTGAAATAAAGGTGATGCACCTATCATTTGAACACAAGTAGTTATATGCAGTGGTATTATTGTTGTATACCTCCCAGAGCGATCACATTGCAATATCCTGCCTTCTAGCATGTGAAATTTGTGTAGTGGTAAGAGCAGAAATGCAAAACACAATGTGTTTAGTATTTGAGGATCTTACTTAAAAAATACAGTTTAGTAACTGAAAATAATTTGTAAGCATCCTGCTTGTGCAGTAGCACTGTGGCAGTACTTGTGCATGAGGACTTCTGAAGAGGTGCTTAGTTGTTGTAGGGAACATTCATGCACTTCTTAAAATTTTAGTTAACAAAATCCACACTCACTGAAATATTTGCACTGTCCATCTCTGGACATGGAACCTTTGTTCTCTCCTGTAGTCAACTGAAGGAGGAAGATAGTTCTAAGTACAGCTGAGCTCAGTGCTCAGAGAGAGCTTTTTAGTGTATTTTTCATGATAGAAGCTTAGACATACGTACACTGTTTGTGGTGAGTGTTGTATACATTCTGTTCTCTGTAAGTCTTAGTGCTCTTATCATATAGCTTGTTTGCATGGACAGTCTTTAGAGGAACCAGGGAAAGGAGTCAGTTTAAATGAACAGGTAAGTTTTGGTGGGTGGGTATTGCTTGTTTTAACTCCTATGATCCCACTGGATTATAGGAGCTAAGAGACCCGCTTGTTCTGTGTCTCCAGTTTTAAGAACATAATTTGTCAACAGTAGCAGAGCATACTAGTTTCTTTCATCAAATTTAGTACGTGAAAGTTATAAAAGATGGCAAGATAAGCATTCTTAGGTTTAAAAAACTTGCCTTACATAAAGAAAAAATGAATTAACTTGCTTAAGGTGATGAGCGATTTGGCTAGTTTTATTCCTTTCCATAGTTTTACATAACTGTGTATATGTTTCAGTGCTGACAACACATGGGAACCTGAAGAAAACTTAGATTGTCCAGAGCTAATCGAAGCTTTTCTGAACTCTCAGAAAGCTGGTAAAGAAAAAACAGATGGTGCCAAAAGAAAATCCTTGTCAGATAGTGAGTCTGATGATAGTAAATCAAAGAAAAAGCGTGATGCTGTAAGTATATGTTCATGTGCTAAGTTTTTTTTTTCTGTGTCTCTTCACTACTGCCCCACCACCACCCCCCAAAAAATCCCATTATCATTTTGAGAATGAGACCAAACATGGGTTTAAAACTGTAAAAATCTCACATCTGGAACTGTGGTTTGAAAAGAGTAATCATTCTTGGTTGTTAATGAGACTGTCCAAAAGATGAATAAAAGATGATTGATTGACATGATCACTAAAAGTTCTTGTGTTGTCCCATGATGCTTCCTGAATAATTGAAAGTAAGACTGGTTAAAAAGTTATTAATGAATGATATTAAGTGGTCATTTTTATTAGAGCAAAAGGTTCATAAATGGAACAAAGATTAAGTTCTGGTTTTGCTTTCATATTTAGCGTATGATTTTGAATAGGGGAGTGGCAGGATGGCAAAATGTGAAGATCAGGCAGTTACTTAGATTAGGACCAGACATGATAAGAGGAAGTAGAAAGGGAAGTGAAGAAAGCCTACCTTTTCTTAAAGGTCTTGCTTTCTCCTACACTTTAAATGAACAAGCAGCATGACAAATTTAGTGCTGACAAGTACAAAAGAATGCAAATACAGTAATGTGTTCAATAGTTCATGTTTTTCTCTGTAAACTAGCAATTTGAAACAAAACTGGTTGGCAGTGTCAGTAGTTTACTGAAGACAGCTGTTGGATGTGTGATTGCTGTCAAAAAGGTTTGAAGGCGTCAGAAGGAATAGTTTATTAATAATACAAAGAGTATTTTAGTTTCTGTATAAAGTCAGTTGCGTGGCTTTACCTGGTACAGCAGTGATCACTGTCTCAAAAAGGATATTGTGAACCTAGAGGAACTAATACAGGAAATAGTCATGATATTTCTTGCCACTGATGTGATCTCAGTCAGCCAAGAAAAATAGAGATATTCCCCAAGGGTGCAGTTTCACAGTTGGCTTAAGCCATCACAAGCCTGTTGTTTTGTTGAAAATGATGTGGTTTTCCCTCTTCCAGGAGTGCATTTCTGCTTTGCCTCTTTTGTTGCTTTTACAGGCCATGCTTGGGTTTTTTATCTACTATAATGGTTTTAGACCAATTGTTTCATCTATTGAGTTTTCAGAAATAAATGCTAGATAAATTTCTCTAAAGTCCTTCGTTACTACTCTATATCTGGATGGCTTGGCATGAAGGTCATTGAAAAAATAGATGTAATCTTCAGACAATAATATGTAATTACAGCTTTTATAATTATGCAAGGCTATTTTTTTTTTTCTGGTACACACACATATGTATGTAAATGAATGTGTGTATTTAGCACTAATGCCCAAGTAGAATTTCGTCTCGAACAAAATACTGATGTTCTAACTTACTCGATAGGTTGATAAACCAAGAGGATTTGCAAGGGGTCTTGATCCTGAGCGGATAATTGGGGCTACAGATAGCAGTGGAGAGCTTATGTTCCTCATGAAATGGTAAGTCTTAGATCCACAGTTCTCCATAATAAGAGAGGGCAGGCAGTTGCACTTAGGCGAATCGGGCAACTTCATTTCAGGAGTAAGACAGGAACTGGTGGTCTGCTTACTGTCCTTGTATTCTTAGAAAAACAAGGCTTCCTATAATCAGTTAGTACTTAATCACTCTTCCTTCAAAATCCAAAATAACTTTAGTTTCTGTTGGTTCAGTTTTATGGAAGTTGAAATTTAAAAGGTAAATCCTGATAAAATATGGAAAAACTAGCATTTGTATGGAAAAGCTGGATCTTGGTAATGGTTTTGCTGAGTGAATGGCAGGGAGGAATCCAGCTTTACGCATTCCACTAAGCAGGAGCCAGGTGCTGCATAGCCAACCGTTTAACTGGCTGTAGTGCCAGCTGTTCTGTATGCAACTATGTGGAACTGGAAGCAGCTAGTGGAGGAAGCTGAGGATGAGATGAAGAATAAACAATATGGAGGAGAGGTTTATTGTTATGGGCTAGAAATAGGGGAAAGCGATGGGGTGGAGTTTGTGGTGTTGGGAGGGTAGGTCAAGACCAGCTTCACTAGCTACAGTGTTGACAGAAGGGCTTCCTGCCTTGTAAAACAAGTAGAAGAAAGTCAGCACTGTTTTTCCAGTATTGAGAATACAAGAGATTGAATTGACATTTACTGGGGGTTAGATGTCATATGGTGGTGGAATGAGAACAACAATAGCTTTCCACAGCCTTTGAGAAGGGCAGAATTTTCTGAATGGAGTCAAACTGAGTGGTCTCCAGAGAAATTACTTGCCATGTGATGTGCCCAGACTGCTGAAGATTAGTTCTTTGGAAGATTCTGTCTCCCTTCTGTCTTTTTACATTCTCCCTAAATTATATGTGAAACTCAGAAGTGATGCAAAATACGGATTATGACAGTTTGGGTTTCTGCAGTGATAATTGGCAAAATGAAACAGAAGGATTTAGTTCAGTTGCAGTTTATTAGTTTTTCGTAGTTGATAGTAGGCAACAAACATAGATATAAATACGTTTGCACAAAACTGACTTGTGAAGGCAACATACACTTCAAAATGGACTCTGAAGCACGTCAGACTGGAAAGTTTATTATCCCAAGACAGCATCAAGAAAAGCAGTGTGAAGTACAGGAAGTGACTTGCATAAAGAGTAAATAGAATTTGAATGCAAATGCCCCATCTTAAAACTGATGCTAGTGATTTTTAAAAGTCTTACTATGAAGTTGTGATTATACTTTAAAAGAAAAAATCATCAAAGTTGTTGTTTCATTATATACTGCAATTGGTAACTGTATAAATGGTTCACTTTGAATAGCGTTTTCCTATAAAACAGAAAAAAATACGGGAAGGGAAGGAAGATGCAGCTATGAAACCTTACCATTAGCATGGAAATTCTTGGTATACTGAAGGTATACTGAAAACTGACATTCTTTTCAGAACTTATGACCTATCAAAAGCTGCTGTATTTACTGACTTACGATTATGCATTTTCTTAAATCCCACTCTCTTCTACATCAGGAAAGACTCTGATGAGGCAGATCTGGTGCTGGCCAAAGAAGCTAACGTGAAGTGTCCTCAGATCGTAATCGCTTTTTATGAAGAGCGACTAACTTGGCATTCATGCCCAGAAGATGAAGCACAATAATTAGTTGCATTGCTTTTTTATATATATGAATATTAAACCCGGAAATTTGATTTATTAGCAATGTGAGAAACATACATTCTAACAAGAATCGAATTTGATATTTTTTTGAAGTAGTACGTTTTGCATCAACAGCAAGTAAATAAAAGCATTCTGCAACTTGTTTCATTTATCACGAGAGAGCATTTGATACTACTTCTTCCTCCATATTAGGTAAAAGCTTTTATAAAACATTCATAAACTTCCATAGTTATTAAAGAATCATAATGAATGTTTAAACAAACTCACAGATGTTTTTGTAGTCTTCTATACTATTGATGTGCATGTATCTCCTTTACCCAAACTAGCCCTTTAAAACTGTAGAATCATTCTTTTTAGTATTTGGGATCACCTGGTCTCAAGAAGACCAGGTGGAAACTAACTTTGTAGTAATTTGAATGTTATCAGACTGTATATTGTTTACTTTATTGTAAATACTGGTGAACAGTGGTCAATAAAATAGTTTTATATTCTTCCTTTATACTGATAGGCTGTGACTCTTTTGAAGCGGTATGATATTTCTGAACTTTTGATATGTTAAGCTCTCAATTTGTAATATATTTAACTGTAAATTGTTTTTTTTTGGGGGGTACATTGATTCATGAATATTGCCCTGTTGCTACTCTGTAGTCACAATACCAGACAAATACCAGGCTTTGGTTCTTTGTATTTTTTCAGTGAATAATGCCTGAGGCATAGGGGTTTTTTCAGTCAGGAAGGGCTTGTGAAGTGAATGTGCTTTGGGTACGTGTTTGAGTCACAGATAGCAAACATACTGCTTAGTTATGGCTGTTGGTCCATAAGCCTGAGTGGCCTGTGCAGGTATACTGGGAAATATTTAACGTGTTAACAGTATTGCCTTTGCTTTAATTTCAGTGTTCATACTAGGCTATAGTGTAACTAGCAGTGGTTTTGATGGAATTATTCTTCAGGCGATAGTCTGAAGAATACTTGCATAGCTCTGTCTTTAAAAGGGAATATTTTAATGAAGTTACTTAAGTCATATACTTTAAACAAAAGGCTTTGTTTCTATTTCAGATTGAATTTTAAAATGAGTTCTATAATCAGCTGCTTGGAGAATGCCTTCAGGAAGGCAAAAATAAAGGGTGGGGAACTCAGAAGGGAAGAAAGTTGTCCTTTTCCATTCTTTATCCAGCTGCCATTCCTCTCATCACTTGTTTTCATTTAAAACACCTTCTTTTTGTTTTTTGACTGCAGTAGTATAGTTTGTCTTGAGTTGTGCCTCTCCATATGTCAATGGCCAAGCTTGTTTCAGAATTCCCCTTAATCTAAAGTTTTGACTAAAAAAAACATAGTGTAATATGCTATTGTCAACGTCACAGAATCAGAATGGTTTGGGTTGGAAAACCTTAAAGCTCACCCAGTTCCAACCCCCCTGACACCTTCCGCTAGACCAGGTTGCTCAAAACCCTGTCCAACCTGGCCTTGAACACTGCCAGGGATGGGGCAGCCAGAGCTGCTCTGGGCAACCTGTGCCACTGTCTCGCCAGCCTCCTAGTAAAGAATGTCTTCCTATATCCAATCTAAACCTCCCCTCTTTCAGTTTAAAGCCATTTCCCCATGTCCTATCCCAACATGCCCTTGTAAAAAGCCTCTCCAGCTTTATTGTAGGCTGCTTTTAGGCACTTGGAAGGCTGCTGTAAGATCTTCCAAGCCCAACTCTCATCCTGTCTTCACAGGAGAGGTGTTCCAGCCCTCTGATCATCTTTGTGGCCCTCTGGACTTGCAGAGTCCTAGGTGAGACAGTTAAGTTTGCCCAGCTATGTTTCCTTAAAAGGGTAAAAGATGGGGGTTCCTGGAAACCCTCCTGAGGAGTGAATGAAGGAATTTAGTCTGTGCTTGATGTTCTTTCAATACTGTTTAACAAATCATTACTATAACTGTCCTCACATAGTTTAAAAAGTATTTACATTGTGAATCAAAGTAAGTCACTGTAAAACAATTACAGTTGAACACTGCAGTGGCTAAACTGATGCTAAGTTACCTTTTTTTGTGGTAACTGCTTTGTCTTGTCATCATTTTTATTATTACTGGGTTTGGGCAGAATTCAGTTGCTGTTTGTGGCTCTAGGAAAAATCTCATATTCCAGTTAGTGTGGGGATTCACTTGTATCAGGTAATGCTAATTTCAGAGCTTAGCCTGTTCCTTAGACTACCCCAATATATGTGTTAAATCATTTGCAGAGTTAAGGTTTAGTTCTTTCAGGCCTATAATAGGAATATTGATGCACCTAGTACATAGGATTCTGAAATCCTTGGTTTATACCCAGTAGCTTGAGAAATACACTGGCTAAACAAGAATTGCAAAGCAGCTTGTTTTTTTCCTGCTTGCTGCTTCCACTATGAAGTGCTTTTTAAGGAGTCTTAAAACTGTTATTCTCAGTTTGCATTTTATCACCTTTGCAGTTTCTATACTTTTTTGATTTAAGTGTGGATATCAAGTTTATATGAAGTTGCTGATTTGAAGTGATAGAGGTGAATCGGTTGATTTAAATTATCAGTTATTGTAAGTGGTAGACATAGAGGTTTTTCTTGAAAGGTTGATCCTCGATTTGTAACCCTTAAAATATAGAATTGCAACAAGATACAGTTTTTACATTATATAGGTTCTTCCCTCTGGCTCTCTGTAAAAATGCACTGTATTCACGTTTAATTTTACAGCTTGTTAGACAATTAATTACAATTCCAGATTTTTACACTATGATGCTAGAAATGCTGACTGTTATTTGTTTCCTTTTTTGTCTTCTTCACTTTGTGTCAAACTGCATTTTGATAGTAATGAAATGCAACACTTTAAAGTTACAAGTTCTGTAAGATTATGCTGAATGTGCTGCATACATATGCAAGAAGTTAACAAATGTTATTAATTTAAAATTAACTGATTAAATAAATGAGGTATCTTCTGTAGTTAGTGACTTGTGCAGCGGTTTCTGGTCCTTTCTTACACAAAAACAAATTGGTTTCAAGCTGTCATTTCATGATCACTCTCTGTTGATGCTGCTGTCCCAAAAAACCCCAAACCAGTTGTGCCTGCTCCAGTACTGCTTCTCACCCTGTTTTTATGAGAAAACATAACCAGGTAGTGCTAGGTAATGCAAAATTCATCCTCTCACAGCCTAGCTCTTCTTTGTGAGGGGAAGAATAAAACTCGTAATTTGATCATTAGTATTGAATTAATTGCAAATTAAAGAGCAAGTGCTGTTAAATAGAATAAAACTTACATTCTTAGTAACTGAAAAAAAGAGGTTATCAGTATTGCAAGTGAGTATTATCAGTTCAGCACAAACATCTCTGTGCTTTGTAGTAATTCTAGATTTATGGTCCAGTTTTTTTAAAACTGTTGGACAGTTCCTTCACAACAGATCATAACACATTTAGGATTTGACATACGTTGCCATCATTTCACACGTAACTGAAAGTACATTTTTCCTTCAACTGCAAATTATTAAGCTCAGTTACTTGCCTGAATTGGGCTCCTGCACTGTAGAAGATGTCCTCCTTTCCTGTTCTAAGAGCATTCTCCAACATCCTCATAATTTTCCTTGCCATTGGTGTCCTTCGCTTTCTCTTTGGAACTTCTTATCAAAATGCCACCTTTTATTCAAGCTTTGAATTTAAACTGCCTGTGTTAAGTAAGACACATCTACTCTGCTGACAGAGGCCTCTAAACTTGGACTACCAGCCAAGCCAGATGCCTTCAAATCTGTTTCTGAGGTGCCTCCCCCAAAAAGAGAAGCTTACAAGCACAGACTTGCTGCACTTTACAAGCTGAAGTGCAATATGATGGAAATGTGGCTCTGGTTCCTGCACCAAGACATTGCAGGGTCAACTGGAGCCACATTTTTCGCTGTAGATTTGTGAAACTAGTCTTCACTAGAGCAAGTTGTCCTTTGTTTTGCAGACCAAATGTGCTGACTCACGGTTGTGGGGTTTATCTGCCTCAGATGTGTGCTGTTCACAGGCAGTTTCTGCCCCATAGTGTTTTGCTGTTCTTTGGGCTTTTAGTTGTGACAACACTTGAGAAGGGTGTGAAAGTGTTTGGTAGTATCATCATGTCAGCAGGACCTGGAAAGAGCTTCACTGCTGCTCCTTCCTAGTGGGACAATCGCAGCCATCAGCTTGGGTAACATCAGATCCTTTGGATGTTCAAATGGAAAACTTCCATATTGCAAAAACCTTTCAGGAACTCTGATGTAAGCACTCTGGGCTCTCATTGCAAATAAATGATAGATAATTTAATAAAATGAAATAATAACCTCCCCCCAGTAAAAAACCCCACCAAATTATACCAAGCAAAATTGGAGCACTTGTTCCAGAGAGAGACTTAGGCCTTTCAATTGGTTCAGCCCCATGCAAGCAGGAACAGTGCTTTTTTTTCCCCTTGTAAACTGCCATGGGATTTATTAAGGTGGTGAGAATTGGATATGATTCCCAGGGCTCCAGATGGTACCTGCCAGATGGGAGCTCGTATTCTTACGTCTAAAGATGCTGGTGTTAATGGCATGGTGTTCGAGAAAAAAATAACCTTTTGTGATGTATTTTCTTACTTGATAATGGTTTTAGTAAATGCTCAAGTACTTCCATTCATTGCAGTGCCTGCAAAATGATTTTAATCTGGTGAAAAGATGGCCCTTCTGGATATGGTATTTGATGGCAGGGTTTGGTTTGTTCCTTGGCTGAATGCGCACATCCTGCAGATTTCCTACACCAGCACAGGCATCATTGGCTTCTCCATCTGATTCCTTCTTCCCCAAAATAGTTTTCTTATTCAGGTGCACTGCTCTGCACAGAGTTCCCATTTGAAATCTATGTATTATTGCTTCAGAATCTTTGTCAAAACGCACACTGGGCCTTGTTGCCTGACTTTTTATAAGCAGGATCACTAGTGACAAGGTGTCACTAGGAAGATCTGTGTAAAGAGAAGGCTTGTTAAAGACACAATAAATCAGAGTCCTTTAGGTTGGAAATGACTCTTAAGGGTCCAACCGTTAACCAGCACTGCCAAGTCTACCACTAAAGCACTTCCATAAGCACCACATCTACACATCTTTTAAATACCTTCCAGGGATGATACTCAACCTCATCCCTGGACAGCCTGTTCCAATGCTTGACAACCCTTTTGGTAAAGAAATTTTTCCCAATATCCAGTCTAAACCTCCCCTGGCACAGCTTGAGGCCATTTCCTCTCATCCTATTGCTTATTTCTTGGGAAAAGAGACTGACACCCACCTCACTACAACCTCCTTTCAGGTAGTTGTCAAGAGTGAGAAGTGTGCCCTCAGCCTCCTTTTCTCCAGACTAAAACACTGCTGGCTCATACTCGGCTGGCTGCTGTGATGACATATATAGAGGCAGCTGGTTACAGACATAACAGGCATATTGAAGGAAACTGATGCTCTGCATGAGCATTTTTTATACAGGACAATTGCTTTTCAGGCATAACTTCTGAAATTGTTTCTCACAGTGTTTCTACCTGAAGGGAAAAGAATAGGGAAGAGCAGTATCACAGGAGCACGCATGTGCAACTATGACAGTGACAGAATGATTAGCAGGTCCTGGGGTGTTCCAGGATGTGAAGACTTGCTGTGGTTTAAGCCCAGGCTGTAAATTAGAACCATGCAGTCTACTTCCCCCCCACCTTTTCTTCCCCCCACTCCTGGAGGGACAGGGAGGAGAATCGAAAGAATGCAACTCCCACGAGTTGAGATAAGAACAGTCCAGTAACTAAGGTATAACACAAATCACTACTGCTGCCACCAATAATAATGATAAAGGAAATAACAAGGGAAGAGAATACAACACCTCACCACCCATCGACCGATATCTCGCCCCCACCCTGCAGTGATCCAGCCCTTCTGGGTAACTGTTACATCCTGGACATGACGCGCTGTGTTGTGAAATACCTCTTTGGCTAGTTTGGGTCAGGTGTCCTGTCCCTGCTTCCTCTCGGCTTCCTCTCCTCCCTGGCAGAACATGAGACTCACAAAGTCCTTGGTTAGACTAAACATCAGTGTTACCAGCTCTGTTCCCAGGCCGAAAGTAAAAACACAGCGCTGCAACAGCTACTAAGAAGGAGAAAAAATGACTGCTACTGCTGAACCAAGACAAGACTGCTCTTTCTGTAAAGGACCATGGGTAAAGGGCTGACATTGGGGCACATGAATGGACATGCCAGCCTGTGCCGAAGGACACCAATCCTGTGCCCAGCAGAGCAAAACTCATCAGAGCTTCCCTTTACCAAGCATGCGATGTGTTTCTGTAACCACTTTATTGAGCTATCGAGAACATGCAATTAGGCAGCAGGCAGGGGAGTGCTGCATTCCAGTAGTAATACCACAGGTGAACCCCCAAACTGGACACATGAATGTCACTAAACACAAGCAAATATCTAAGCACCCTGTGTAACAAAGGCAGAAGAGATTCCTGAAGTTCTTCACCTCACCAGCAGCAGCGCAGCAGCAAACGCCACGCGGTGCATTGACAAGGAATGGTGAGGAAATCGTGTCTGCTCTCTACGCGTCGGCAAAGTTCATGCAGAGGGAACCAAAACCCCGTTCTTGCACCTCTGAGATCGCCACTCTCAAAGGACTGCGCGTGGTATAAAAGCCTTTATTGAAGCAGTCTGAACACACCGATGCAGTTACAGGGACACCCCGCAGCGGTGCCCGGTGTGTGCCCGCCATGGGCAGGACCCTCCCCCTGGGCTTCCTGGGCACAGGCACTGCCTCAGGGCCAGCAGCCCAAAGGCCTTTCTCCAAGGCACGCTGGGCAAAGCGGCAGCAGCGGCAGGGCTGCGGTGGGCAGGGCTGTGGGGGCCCCGTCTCCCCCGTGTCACAGTGCCAGCACCCGCCAACGCAGCATCACAATGCTCCGGGGCAGTATAAGTCCGGCGCCCTCCCCCAGTGCTTTGGAGCTCCGGTGCCAGGCACTGGAAGGGTTCTTGCTCCCAGGCTAGATCAGGCCAGCGGCACTTTGCTGCTCTTGAAAGCCGCTGCGGTGGCTGCAGGTGGAGGCAGAAAAGGCAGTGCCAGTGTCCCCTTGTCCCCTTAGAGGCATAACCAGGCCGTGGACCGGGAGCAGGTCTTGCTCACGTGCTCAGGGAGTAGCCGATCGCCAGCAATGGGGTCAGGAAGGAATTTTCCCCCGGGGCAGATTGGCACCGGTCCCCGGGGGTTTTTTGCCTTCCTCTGAGCACTGAGCAGGACCATTTGTCAGGGCTCCTCTGGTCCTGGTGCTCTGCGTTATCGCCTGGTGCTCATGCACCATGAAGGTGGCCCCTGGTGTCCTGCAGCTGGGGGGGGAAGGCTTTTTTGACCCCAGGCAGGACTAGCAAGTGTCCCTGGGTAATCTAATCTGAGGTAATCTAAGTCTAAGCTAAATTAAACTCTAAGGTAATCGAAACTGTAAGGTAACCTAAACTCTAAGGTAAATGAAAGTCTAAGCTAAGCTAGAGTCAAAGGTAACCTAAATTCTAACGTAACCTAAAGTCTAAGCAAAGCTAAAGTCTAAGCTAAACAAAAGTCTAAGGTAACAAAAAGTCTAAGGCAACTGAAAGACTAAGCTAAGCCAAAGTCTAAGCTATGCTAAAGTCAGGGGTAAATGGAAGTCTAAGCTAAGCTGAATTCTAAACTAAGCTAAAGCCTAAGGTAACCGAAAGTGTAAGGCAACCTACAGTCTACGCTAAGCTAAACTCTAAGATAAACTAAGGTGTAAGCTAAAGTCTAAGGTAACCTAAATTCTAAGCTAAGGTAAAGTCTAAAGTAACCTAAAGTCTGATCTAAGATAAAGTTTAAGGTATCCTAAAGTCTAAGCTAAAGTCTAAGTAAACAAAAGTCTAAGCTAACCTAAAGTCTAAGGTAATAAAAGTCTGACCTAAACTAAAGTCTTAAGCTAAGCTAAATTCTAAACTAAGCTAGAGTCTCAGGTAATCCAAAGTGTAATGTAACCTACAGTCTAAGCTAAGCTGAAGTCTAAGGTAACCTCAACTATAAGCTAAGTTAAAGTCTCAGCTAAGCTAAAGCCTAAGGTAGCCCAAAGTCTAAGCTAAACAAAAGTCTAAGGTAACCTAAAGTCTAAGCTAAGTTCAAGCCTAAGCTAAGCTAAAGAATAATGCAACCCAAAGTCTATGCTAAGCTAAACTCTAAGGTAACCTAAAGTCTAAGCTAAATTAAACTCTAAGGTAACCTGAAGTGTAAGCTAAGATAAAGTCTAAGGTATGCTAAAGTCTAAGGTAACCTAAACTCTAAATTAGCTGAACTCTAAGGTAACCTAAAGTCTAAGCTAAGCTAACGTGTAAGCAAAGCTAAAGTGCAAGCTAAAGCCTAAGGTAATGTAAACTCCAAGCTAAGCTAAAGTATAAGGTAACCCAAACTCTAAGTTAAGCTAAAGTCTAAGCTAAGCTAAAGCTTTAGGTAACGTAAAGTCTAAGCTAAGCTAAAGTCTAAGGAAACTCAAAGCCTAAGTTAAGCTAAAATCTAAGCTAAGCTAAAGCATAAGGTAACGTAAAGTCTAAGCTAAACTAAACTCTAAGCTCAACTAAAGTCTAAGGTAATCTAAAGCTTAAGCTAAGCTAAAGTCAAAGGTAACCTAAAATCTAAACTAAGCTAAAGTCTAAGCTAAGCTAAAGCTTAAGCTAAGCTAAAGTCAAAGGTAACCTAAAATCTAAACTAAGCTAAAGTCTAAGCTAAGCTAAAGCTTAAGCTAAGCTAAAGTCTAAGGTAACCTAAAGTCTAAGCCAAGCTAAAGTCTAAGGTAACCAAAATTTAAATTAAGCTAGAGTCTAAGGTAACCTAAAGTCGAAGCAAAGCTAAAGTCTATGGTAACCTAAAGCTTAAGCAAAGCTAAAGTCTAAGGTAACCTAAAGCTTAAGCAAAGCTAAAGTCTAAGGTAACCTAAAGCTTCAGCAAAGCTAAAGTCTAAGGTAACCTAAAGCTTCAGCAAAGCTAAAGTCTAAGCTAAGCTAAAGTCTATGGTAACCTAAAATCTAAGGTAAGCTAAAGTCTAAGGTGACCTGAAGTCTAAGCTAAGCTGGAGTCCAAGGTCACCTAAAGTCTAAGCAAAGCTAAAGTCTAAGCTAAACTAAAGTCTAAGGTAACCAAAAGTCTAAGCAAAGATAAAGTCTAAAGTAACCTAAAGTGTAAGCTATGCTGGAGCCTAAGATAACCTAAACTCTAAGCTAAGATAAAGTCTAAGCTGAGCTAAAGTCAAAGCTAAGATAGAGTCTAAGGCAACCTAGAGTCTAAGGCAACCTAAAGTCTATGGTAACCAAAAGTGTAAGGTAACCTAACGTCTGAGTTAAGCTAAATTCTAAGGTAACCTAAAGTCAAAGGTAACCTAAAGTCTAAGCAAAACTAAAATCTGACCAACCTAAAGTCAAAGCTAAGCCAAAGTCTGACGTAACTGAAAGTTAAAGCTAAGATAAAGTCTAAGTTAACCTAAAGTCTAAGCTAAGATAAAGTCTAAGGTAACCTAAAGTCTAAGGTAATCTGAATTTTAAGGTAACCTAAAGTCTAAGGTAATCTGAATTTTAAGGTAATCTAAAGTCTAAGCAAAGCTAAAATCTAAGCTAAACTAAAGTCTAAGGTAACATAAAGTCAAAGGTAACAGAAAGTCTAACCTAAGATAAAGTCTAAAGTAATCTAAAGTGCAAGCTAAGCTAGTCTAAAGGTAACCTAAACTCTAAGCTAAGATAAAGTCTAAGCTAAGCTAAAGTCAAAGCTAAGATAGAGTCTAAGGCAACCTAGAGTCTAAGGCAACCTAAAGTCTATGGTAACCAAAAGTGTAAGGTAACCTAAAGTCTAAGGTAACCTAAAGTCTAAGGTAAGCTAATGTCTAATCAAAGCTAAAGTCTAAGGTAACCGAAAGTGTAAGGTAACCTGAAGTCTCAGCAAAGCTAAAGACGAAGATAAACTAACGTCAAAGCTAAGCTAAAGTCAAAGCTAAGCTGAAGTCTAAGCTAAGCTAAAGTCCAAGGTAACCGAAAGTCTAAGCTGAGCAAAGGCCTAAGCTAAAGTCTAAGGTAACCCAAAGTCGAAGCTAAGCTAAAGTCTAAGGTAACCTAAAATCTAACTAAGCTAAAGTCTAAGCTATGCTCAAGTCTATGGTAACTGCAAATCTAAGCTAAGCTAGAGTCTAAGGTAACCTGAAGTCTAAGCTAAGCTAAAGTCTAAGGTAAGCTCAAGTCTATGGTAACTGCAAATCTAAGCTAAGCTAAAGCTTAAGCTAAGCTAAAATCTAAGGTAACCTAAAGTCTAAGCTAAGCTAAAGTCTTAGCTAAGCTAAAGTCTTAGCTAAGCTAAAGTCTAAGGTAACCTAAAGTCTAAGGTAACCTCAAGTCCAAGCTAAGCTAAAGTCTAAGCTATGCTAAAGCCTATGGTAAATGAAGTTCTAAGCTAAGCTGAATTTTAAGCTAAGCTAAAGCCTAAGGTAACTGAAAGTCTAAGGTAACCTAAATTCTAAGGTAATCTAAAGTCTAAGCAAAGCTAAAATCTATGGTAAACTAAAGTCTAAGGTAACCAAAACTAAGATAAAAGAACTCTATTTATAAATAAAGAAAATACTGTTTCCTCCTGTAACCTGATTTGTGTCTGATTTGTGCCGGAATGGAATGGAGTGTGATGGGATGAAACGGAATGGGATGGGATAGGATGGGATGGGATGGGATGGGATGGGATGGGATGGGATGGGATGGGATGCGTTGGGATGGGATGGGATGGAATGGGATGGAATGGGATGGGATAGAACAGAACAGAACAGAGGAGTTATGACATGTTATGCATATAGTTCTGCATGAAAAGCTGTGACCTAGGTCTGAGGGGCTATCTGCAGTGCAGGCCCCAAGGCAGGCCGGTCCCGGGCACTGATGCCTATGAGCACCCTCTGGACCCTGACAGAAGTAGACCTGCGCTCCTCATATACTCTCCTTCAGACTTGCATGGGGTGCCACTGCAGAGAGAGTATTGGGCCAGAGGGACTCCCGATGGAGCGCTGCTGTTCTCAGGCTCTTGTGTTTGATTCTGTTTCTCCAAAAGAAACAACTCAGGCATTTTTAAAAACCAGCATTTGGGGGAAGGGTGGGGTTGGGAGTGGGGGGAAATCAGAAGGAAAAGAGCAGCTATTGCCCACTTAAAGAAGATTTGCAATCGCTGGCTTCAGGAGCACACCCTGCTTCAGGCTGAGGGCTCAATCTTGGAGCCTCACTGAGGTCAGAGATGTGGTCTTTTGCTACCCTCTGGAAACCCAACTAAACTGGATGAGCATAGAAGAGTTTCAAAAACCAGTTCACAAAACCAGTTGGTTTTTGCAAATCTCTTCAGGTGCTCAAATGATCCAGGGACAATCGAAATCTCTCTCACCCCCATCAGAAGGCACAGGCCTCCTTTCCACAAAGTGACAGAGCCAACGCCTATGATGGGACATGCCACCTGTTCAATCCCTTCCACTAGTGCAGGGCTGGGAAGAAATGTCCTCTGGTATTTCCTCAGCATGTACTGTTAGGGAAAGAAGGAAGTAGGGAGAAAAAGATTGGAACTTGGAAGAGACCTGCAACAATCACCAAGTGCAACTGCTCGACCTCTTCGGGGCTGGCCAAAAGTTAAAGGATGTTATTGAGGGTGTTGTCCAAATGCCTCTGAAACACTGATGGGCACAGGGCACCGGTGACCTCTCTGGGAAGCCTGTTCCAGTTTTTAGCCACCTTCTGGGTAAAGAAATGCTTCCTGCTGTCTACTCTAAACCTCGCTGGGTGCAGCTCTGAACCGTTCCTGTGTGTCCTACCAATGGATACCAGCGAGAAGAGATCAGCACCTCTCTCTCCATTTCCCCTCCTTGGGAAGAGCTGTGGAGAGCAATGAGGTCAGCCCTCAGCCTCCTTCTCTCTGAACTAGACAAACCTGGTGTCCTCAGCCGCTCCTCACAGGACATGCCTTCCAGCCCTCTCACCAGCTTTGTTGCCCTCCTGGATGCATTCAAGGACCTTCCTGTTCTTCTTAGATGGTGGGGTCTAGAAATGCACCCAGTGCTCAAGGTGAGCCTGCACCAGTGCTGCTTACAGCAGGACAATCACCTCTTCCGACTGGCAGGTCATGCTGTGTGTGATGCACCCCAGGATGCGGTTTGCCCTCTTGGCTGCCAGGGCACATTGCTGACTTGCACTGAGCCTGCAGCCAACCAGCACCTCCAGACCCCTTTCTGCATGGCTGCTCTCCAGCCACCCCGCTCCCAATTTACACTTGTGGCTGGCACTCCTCCATCCTGAGTGCAGGATTCAGGAACTGCTCTTGTTCAGTTTCATGCCATTGCTTACTGCCCAATGCTCCAGTCTACCTAGATTCCTCCACATGACCTCTTGTCCCTCAAGAGAGTCAACAGCACCTCTCAGTTTAGCATCTTCAGCAAACTCAGCAATGATGCATTCAACTCCTGCATCCAGATCATTGATAAGAAGATTGAACAGAACTGGCACTAGAATTGATCCCCAAGTAAGACCACCAGTGACCAGTTGCCAGACAGATGTAATTCCGCTTGCTACAACCTTCTGAGCCCTGCCATTCAGCCAGTTCTTCACTCAGTGCACCTTGTATCTGTTCATTTCATAGCTGAACAATGTGTCCAGCAGGACATCATGAGGGACAGCAGCAAATGCCTCACTGAAACCTGGAAAAACTATATCCACCATCATCCCTTCACTCAGTAAGCTGGTGACCTTATCACAGAAGGAGCTCTCATTAGCTAAATAGGACTTTCCCTGTCCATGTTGTCTGTGCCTGAGGATCACATTGAGTTGCATGTCAGTTTTACATTTCCACAGCGAAGGGCATGTTATAATGAACTAAGTGAGGACTGATGATTCTACCAGACCCCACGGGTCACTGCACTGTAATTTGGGATGATGTATTCAGTGGATTGTTTGCCATCATTTCATACAATTGACCTGAAACCAAAAATCCTGTAGGTAAGCTTCAAGTCCTCATATTTCAGAAAAGTGTCTATTGGTGAAATCACAGTTACATAAAGGAAACCTCTTTGCATAACTAAGAAATAGTACTTTTATGAAGTAATCTGTTTTGGCTTATATGAGTAGAGTTGCAGTTTGGGTTTTCAGTTTCCATTTATTTGGTTTATTGACATAAACAGACACATACCTGTGAAACCAGAAAAGAGAATTTTTTCAGCAGTGCAAGAAAAACAATCACTTTCTATGTTGAAGCTTTAAACTTAATACTCCAAGTCTAGTACTAAGCCATAAATAATCCTTTTTAGGCAGTAAAATCAGAGATTTGGGGAGAAACAGCATCTCACCTCATTGTCACAGACATTCTGCAATTGTTGAAGGAGGCTTTTATTGTGCAGTATTCCTGATTATTCTGTTTTATTCCATATGTTATAGCTGATTAGTCTAAAGTTTTGGATGCTATTGGTGAATGTTTCTTGACTTTGAGAAGTCACAGAATGGTTGATTTCTAAGAAATGCATCTGGCTGATGTTTCTCCTCATGGCCGCAGGCCCACAGGTGCCATGCCTGCCAGTGTTCTGCACATCACTGCTATGTGATGTATGCTATCCCTTCAACTATATGCTATCCCTTCAACTTAGAAAAAAACTAGTTGAAACTATCTTCTTCTGAATGAGTAGTTGATTTACTGCTGGTTTTACTCCTTCAGGGGTGGTTGAAGATACAGTTGGTAACTTTAAGTGTTTTGCCATGTTGCTATATATAACACACAATTAAATTATCTCATATGTAGCTAGCTGCTTGTATTTCAAATGCTGTGGCTAAATCTACAAAACCCTAACCAAATTGCCATAGGCAATGGTGGCAGAGATTCAGTAGATGGCACTCCAGTCTGGGAGTCATGTAGCTGCCTGCACCCAGCCTTGTCGGCCCGCAGCAGGTGGAGTGGCTGTACCCACACTGGTGGCTGAGGAGAAAACCACGGGGAGCCACAGGAGATCCCTGAGCAGCATGCCTGGTTGTGCATGGTGTGAGCAGCGTCTTGGCCTTGCAGGAAGTCAGCCATCCTCATGCCATCCTCCTGTTGGCTCTTCCAAGAGTTTTGTGGCTAAAGAGACTCCAGGCTCTCATGTTTTAACAGCATATTGCTGCATTATGTTCCTCCCCTTCCAGAAAGGCACTGATGCCTGTGGGGTGATGTTTGGGTTTACCCACAGAACTGCAGAGAATTCACAGCTGATGTTCTGTGCTGCAATGATTATGCCTTTTGACTGCCCCACAGGATGCAGTTTACAACCTACCATAATACAACTGATTAGGGTCAAACTAACAATGTTCCATTTTTCCATGTTGGGGATCCATGAAGAATTTCCTGCTAAAATTCTAGGTGCTATTTCCAAAGCACCGTGCACCATCTTTCTGAAAAACACTAATACTGTATAGTTCTTCAGGTGTACTTGCCTTCATCTTGGTGGATGACTTGGAAGAGTTGGGAGATGCCACCAGCCTGGCCACTGTGACATAAAATGGACAGCATTGGAGAAGAGGGATTGTGAAAGCAGCTTTTTATGTAAAGCTGACTCCCTGTGATGCTCTAGGTAAGCTAGTCCCAAGAACAGAATGGCAAGCAGTGGACAAAGAATTTCAGAGGTGAATGGCAGCTTCCCTTGAAATGGTTCCAGGTATTGACATCTCTTTCAGGAATCTAATTGTGCTCATTGCTTTCTAGTGACTAACCTATTTGCTGCCAGTAGATCAGCAGTCAGAGCTGCTGGCACGAAGATTAGTGCCTGGCTCTGTTAGGCGGATGTTGTATTAATTCAGAGGGAAGAGGTCCTGCGGAATAAATGTAGTAATGTAAGTCTTCAATATTAACAGCTTAAATATGGTTCAAGGTTTGAACAAAGAGACTTTGATCTCTTCCTTATCCTATGGCAGAGTCTTATCAGCTCTTTGTCATTCATCCCTCAGGCAATGGATGGTGGAGTCCCAGTTCAGCTCCTCACAACCTTCTCCCAGGCAATGGATATTGGAGTCTTATCTCAACTCCTCCCACCCATCTCTGAGACAAAAGATAGGTGGATTTCCATGTCAGCTTCTCAGACCAATCTTTGAGACAATGGACAGTGGAGTCTGATTTCAGATCAGTCTCTCACATATGTAAGACAACATTAATTAGAATATTAAAATCCCTTACCAAAGATATTGTAAAGGACTCTCTTAACCTGCCAATAGTTCTGACGAAAAGGAGCAGCTTCTCAAGCTGATTTTGGAACAGTCATGCCTGTGATTTCATGGCTGCTAGTCACACAACTTAATACTTGTTTCCTTGGCTTCCAAATGGTTCTACTGAACGTTTGGGCAGGAGTCAGAAGCTGTTTAACTTCATCCTGGACACCTGTGGAGTAGCAGTAGGGAGCAGATGTGGATGATTGCAGATGTGCATAGCAATGTGCACAGTATACTTGCTGTGCATATGTGCAACAGCAACAGAACCGCAGCAAATGCTAGTAAACATAGATTTGGAAAACTTTCTTACCAGTTGGAAATGTTGCCTCTGCAGGATGCAAATATTTCATACCGATTGAAAGATTATGCATTGAAAAATCACTGTCTTTCCAAGAAAGTTGTACTAAAATAGCCGTTGAAGCAGCACCTACTGAAATGTTCCTGTTCTGTTAACAACAACGTCAGTAAATGCTGGACTAGACTCACAGAGCTGACCTGCTGATGCAAGGCTGAGGATGCAGCAGAGCAGCTGAAGAAAAGCAATGCAAATAAATGAGATTATTTACCCATACAGATAGAATGATTTATAGTGTGTGCTGGGCATGTTACATGGAATGAACAGACATGGAGCGTTTCGCTTTTCTTTACACAGCTGTAAGAAACCTACAACAGTGATGCCGTCACAGGCTTGATTCCTAGTCCCTCACTCCTTTTCATGATGAATATTATCTTCTCTCAAAAGAAGAGATGGTGTATTTTGAAAAAGAGGCAGTTTGATTTGATTTGATAGGCAGTGCTTTGCAAAGGAGAACCTGAAATTTAAGGCAATACTAGGGTGTGAACTGGTAGAGGACAATGTATGTACATAAAGCCACCAAAACTGGAGTAATTTCAAAGACAGAGTTACAAACTTAAGAAATATTCTCTGTTAGTTGAGAACTTCCTTGTCAGTGTTCAAAGCCAGGTTGGGCAGGGCTTTGAGCGACCTGGTGTATTGGAAGGTGTCCTTGCCCGGCATAGGTTTGGAACTGGATAAGCTTTAAGGTCTCTTCCAACCCAACCAATTCTATGATTTTGTGATTCTACAAAGCCCAAACAATTGAAGGCCGCCTGCTCTTTCTTATTTACTTATAACTTGCCATCTGAAGCTGCTCAATTTTAGCTGCTACGGACTGCTCACTGCTTGCATCTGTTTTGAATAAGCACAAAAAAGGAACCAACTTAATCTATTTGGTTTCTTGTATTCTTTTTTTTGTTATTTGGTACGACCCAGTCATATCTTATTATTAAGACAACTCATCAGGCTCTCACCCAAAATTTGCATGCCTCTTTCCTCTACTTAGTGAGAAATTAATTCTGTAGTTGCTGAGACTGGTCCAGTATATCAAGGCCTGGACTCTTCCAGATATGAAAGACAACACACTCTAAAAAGGCAGGTGAGAGCTACAGGTAAGGGTGAGGTGCTTATATTCTCCCTTGAAATCTCAATTCTGGATACTACACAACGTATCTGTAATCAGAGTATAACCAGGATAACTGCACCAGCAAGCCCAGCTGTCATGCTCTTGATGCACAATGCACAAGAAGCTTTATTATTTAATTTTATTTTCTTTTAGTAAAACAAAACCTGAGTAAATAAATGAATTTTTGCAAAAAGGTTTTTTGTTTCTTGCTTAACTGCTAATGAAGTGAGTGCTGCACAGTACCACATGGAAATACTTATTTGAAGTCACAGCAAGCACATGGTAGAGTCCCATGTCGCAGACTGAGCTAAGACAGGAGATCTTACAAACCTGCCTAGGAATATTGGTATACCAAGAAATCCTAATGTCAGATCAATGAGTTTTATGAAAAATCAACTAAGAAATTCTTATCACTCTTCCCCTTGTAGAAGTTACATGAGTATCCAACACTAGTGATTACAAGGTAATTAAAACAAAACCACAGATGGTTTAGAGTTTGGGAGTCAGAAGGAGGGAATCAAGCCACAAGGGGAAACCAAAGAGTCACTTAAATGCCTGAAAACATGTCTAATTAAGTAACAAGCTTCAGATCATCCTTGGTGTCAGCTTTTTTTTGCCACGTAATATAATGAATAAACCTCACATGAAGTCACTAAGGGCAGAAAAGGTAATGATATAGGACTTTACACAGGAAAGAGCTCAGAACAGCTACTGCTGAGTATCTGATCTGCAACAGCTCCTTGAGTGAATACTTTTTTGCAGTAAGTACGCATTTGTGTGGTTTAGCTTAATACACATGAGAATTGAGCTGTGTAAAAGCAAAGAAAGGCATCCATCATGGAAAATAAAAGCATCTACTTGAGGAACTACCATAGCTTCTGAGCTCTGAATCCCAGAGTTCAGATTGTTTCACAGTAACCACCTTATATAGATCAATCCAAAGTGCACTACTCCTTCATTGGAAATGGATGAAATCAAGGAAACGGAACAATAGACTGCATGGCTTCATGATGAGGTAATAGTTAGCCAGAAGCTGCTGTTGTGGTGCTGAGCTATTATCACAATTCACACATGCAGACTTGCAAAGTCCAGGCTGCCAACTGCAAAGAAGCAACAATAGTCTAGCAACAATCACGCCCTACGTGTCTCATAAATAGCCTCGCAGATGTTTATAAGACAATCAAGAAGCTGTTTCAAATATACTTGTGCATATGATGCAATTTATATTGACAGTTCAAAAATTACACAGACATAACTGCTTGTTCCATGTAGAGTTTAGAATAGGTCTGAAAAAACCTAGCATTTCTTCACTGTAATGCCTTTAAGGTAATATATACACTCATTTAAAAGTGACAGAATACATGGGCAACGGGGAGGGCAAAGCCTGCCCAGTGTTCCAGACAGCAGCAGGTACCTGATTCACTTCACTCACTGCTGAAAGAACTAATGTCAAGAGGGGATGCTGAACAGCAGATGGTTTTCTTGCCTGTCTCCTCTGTTTAACAGGCCATCCAGATTCCATCCACCCGTACTTCTAAAATCTATTTGCAGCGATAAGGTATTGATATAATTAAAAGTGACAGCCATTGACTTTTTAAATGCTATATAAAGGTTGCCTGCATAAAGGAGTTGTACCATGACATGACAGTAGTACCATTCTAACTATGCGGGTGTGTCTGAAATAGTAAAGCCTTGTCAAAGAGTTCATTAAATTGGCATTGGGAAGGTGTATAGATAAGCTTATGCCTGTGCTAAGAAAGAGAGTAAATTATAATAATGTAAGATAGCTTTAATTAGTACTAAGAATTGTACCAACATATTTGTTCTGGTAAAAGATGCCCCTCCTAAATGGCACCTATACCAGCACAAACTCTGCATGCAATCAGGCCACAGGGCCAAGGTGGGGTAATGGCAGGAGAAGCCCTGAAAGGGAACAAGCTCCCATTGTTCCTTGGCCTGATGGGAGCCACTCACAGGCGCAATTTCAGAGCACTGGGAAAGCAAGGCAATAGCATTTATCTTAAACCTTTCTTTTTTTCTGCTAAATGAGATTGTACAATATGGCATTTACAGGAACCAACAGCAGCCAGTGAAACTCAGCTGATGCAGTGTATCGTGTTCAGCTGTCACATCATAGGCACGGGCGTGA
Source organism: Psittacula echo (assembly GCF_963264785.1). Lineage (NCBI taxonomy): Eukaryota > Metazoa > Chordata > Aves > Psittaciformes > Psittacidae > Psittacula > Psittacula echo. The sequence goes on from NC_137737.1 coordinate 16,671,547, forward strand.
GCCATAACCTTTTGCTGTCAAAGTACAGATGGGAAGTGTTTGTTCAGCGTGTAATTAGAGCAAGCACATGCTCTCCAGCTGTTAGGAAACAGAGTCCCTTCCCCGGTAACATGACCACTGTCAGTAATGCCATACCCTGCAAACCTTTGTCTTTCCAAACCTGCTTCTCCTAATTACATCTCTGCGGCTTTTGATCTTCTGACTCCATTGGTAGCCACCTTGCTGCAGCGTCTCAATATTCACCACCAGATCAGCCCCTCCTATCCATGCTCACCTCAGATAAAACATATAAATCCAGATGTCTTTCAAAGAAATTAATTATTGTCCCCACCCTGGTTCTCATCAATGATACTCAGACTTCCTTCTGCTCAAGGACAGCAAAAAGTTACCTTAGGAAGTCATTGCACAGACACTGTCTAGAAGTCAATGGCAGAAGTCAGCTCATTGGGTCAGATCCATCTGCCCCTCAGGCTCACGATATCGTCAGCAGAAGAGGAAAGGTCCTGAAGCCTCAGGAATGTGGTGAGAACTGTGGGGTAATCTGCCAAAGGAAACAGACGCTCATTTGGACATACATATGTACTTAAAGCAGGGTTCCCTATAAAGAATGCCTAATGGTTCCATGGTTCTTTTTACAGGCGTGGAATAAATGGCACATGCGAATTTATCATCGGTTTCTTCTCACAAAAAGGAAAAACAGAAGAGAAATACAGGTAAGGTATTTACTAATGGAGTATTTGAACTGAGAATATCACAAGCCTTTTCTTATTCCACCTCTTCTTATGAATGCAACAGGACAATGGCAAGGAGTAGATAGTAGTTCACATATACACTGCCTTTCATATGACATGCACATTTTCTGTGCTAACCAAATGCCAGCTCACAGCTAAACCTATCATTTTACAGTGGGTCTGACCTACACACCTCTCACTTGAAGTACAGAACTGTCTTTTGCTGCCTTTCTGGACACTGGAGATACGGGTGTTTTCAGAGGACAAATTAAACCCTAGATAACCTGAGTTGTCTTAAGGAGATGTTTGTATCTGCTTTGACTACAGAGAGTTGAGGGACAAGTAAGTCCCTAGTGGAGGCAGGGAAAATAGGGCAGCCAGCTCCTTGGCCTTTGTGCCTTCAGTCCCATTACAAAAGGCCAGAAATAGGAAGGGAAGCTGGAAGATACGGAAATAAACACTCAGCTGGAATCCCCTTGAAGGACAGTATTTCGCAATAAATCAGCACACAAACAGTAAGAAACTGCAGAAAGAAAGCCAGCGTCTGAGGCTCCTCCAGTCAACCACTGCTTTACACTACTCTTACCTTCCCTGAAACAGCCAAAAATATCAAGCCAAATTTGAACGCTATGTATTTTGTTTACTCTAGCTTTTGCCCTGGATGCTGATTTTAATTTGTCAGCCTGGTGGATCCGTGCAAATAAACATAGTGACTACATTATTAAATCCGACTTAGAGAAACAAAACTAAACAAAGCAAAAATCACCTAGAAATAAAGGCAGGAACAACAAAGAGGGGAAAAAAGAAAGTCTGCATTCCTTTGCTTGTATCTAACATGCAAAGGAGGAGCCCCTTTAAAAACATTCCTGTTAGTTTCATCCTTGCTTATTTTTACTGAAGATCATCATATGAAGTCTTGCAGTCTGGCCAGACAACTTTCTTCAATATTGAGTGTGTTGCAATGGATCATAGCTCTTTTTGGTGTTTTTAAGTTTTTAATAAGGCATTTGGCTTCTGCTTCAGTTGAAAAGATGGTGTAGGGATTTTATTATTAACCCTTTTCTTCTCAATTGATCATTTTCTTCTTAAATTTAGAAGCACTGAGGCCTTCCGTTTTAGTTTGTCTTCAGATCTAATATAATACAGAAAACTGGAATTACAGGTAAAAAAAGCTTCAAACAAAATAAACAGTCTTTTTCATATTACACGTAAATCCAAATAATCCTCTTTCTCCCCCAGTCTGACCCAGTTTTGCTTGGGCAGACTTTGTTTTTCCAAGCCAGCCACCTTTGGGACTGCAAATTTAGCAGATGATACTGAACATGGGAGCACAGCGCTTGCAAAATAAAGCTCAAAGCCACTAAATTCACAGCAGTAAAATGCCCAGTGTACTGACAACTTGCATGTTCTAACCAAACCTCTTCCCTTAGCCATGCTTTCATAAATGGACAAACCAAAGACAAGTAATTTTAGATATCAGAACATCCAACCAAGCTGCTTGAGGTAACATCCTGCTTGTAGGTAGGAGTATTTAAATATGTTCAGCTCCTTATTGTTATACGTATGTGAAAAAAGGATAAAAACTATTAGAAAGACATTGGCAAATGCGTCATTTCTGTGCTTTATTGAAATCAAGCTACAAAGAAACCACTTGCCAAATACGACGTGAAAACGTGGCTGAGAGACAATTGTTTTATACCACAGAACAAAAAACAGTGAGGGGAAATATTTGCAGTCTTTCTTCCTTTCTTCTTCTCACTCTTTTCTTAATCCTTACACCTTCTGCAACATGAAAGCACTGAGCATCTTTTAAAACTGTGTCGTGGTTTAAGCCCAGGCTGTAAATTAGAACCATGCAGTCTACCCACACCCCCCCCCGCCCTTTCTTCCCCCCACTCCTGGAGGGATGGAGAGGAGAATCGAAAGAATGCAACTCCCACGGGTTGAGATAAGAACAGTCCAGTAACTAAGGTATAACACAAATCACTACTGCTGCCACCAATAATAATAATGATAAGGGAAATAACAAGGGAAGAGAATACAACACCTCACCGATATCTCGCCCCCACCCAGCAGTGAACCCAGCCCTTCCGGGTAGCTCCCAGTTACATCCCCGGGCATGACGTGCTGTGGTATGGAATACCTCTTTGGCTAGTTTGGGTCAGGCGTCCTGTCCCTGCTTCCTCCCGGCTTTCCCTCCTCCCTGGCAGAGCATGAGACTCACAAAGTCCTTGGTCAGAGTAAACATTACTGAGCAGTAACTAAAAACATTGGTGTTATCAGCACTGTCCCCAGGCCGAAAGTCAAAAACACAGTACTGCACCAGCTAAGAAGGAGAAAAAATGACTGCTGCTGCTGAACCCAGGACAAACTGCAATCACTGACAACTCCTGTCATTATTTATTGATGCTTCCTAAGAGTAATGCTTAAGAATCCCACTGCAGCCTAATGCTGCATGATCTCCTTCCCTCTTTAGCTACAGAAAGGAAATTACAGGCAGTCTTAAAAACATGTTTCTTTTTATTTTGTGTCCATAAGGCACTATGTGGGTTTGTTCTTTAATTCTAGTCCTTTAGTTCAAAGAAGTGTACCTTGCAAATTTAAGAATCTTCCATTTAATCTGAATATTCTCATAAGCAGTCAGGATCTGGATAGTCCTGTAGCGTTTTCTGGATGCAGAGCTTTGTTCCAGTCTCATGAAATAGTTGAGGGGTTATAAATGTGTGGCAGCAGAACCAGGACTTTATTTAAGTCTACCCGTCTGAGTAAAGGGACGACCGCAACTGCAGCAGATTTAATCTGAAATACGTCACATCGATGTCAAGATAGCAGATTAATGATTTATTTTAGTAGAAATCTTCAGAGAGCGCTGTCAGGGAATAAAGTTCCCCCTGTATTTTGGCTGAAATACAGAGAAAATACCTTACGTGGACTGAATGACTCCCTGAAGTGCAATCAGTTTATCACAGCATTGAGAGGCAAGTTCTCAGCACAGAGAAACAAGTGCTCTCAGACCAGCAGGGCAGCCAAAGCCAGCAGCCGGCCCCATCATTCATATCAGCACTACAGCTGCACCCCCAGAAGGGGTCACAGCAAACCTCTATGCAAATGCATTCTCAGACATCACGTCAGGAACCAATGCTGCTGGTGTGAAAAAAGCTGGATAGAAATAGCACGAGAACTTCACCGAAAATGCACAAGAATTTCCTTTATGCAAATTCACAGCTGGCAACAGAACTGAATTTGCAACATCAGTTTTCTGAACAAAAAAACCCCACCAAAACTAGCAAGGAAACAAAAACACCGGTGTTTGGATTTCCTGAGACATCAAGTAAAGCTGAAATAAACCTTCAGAGAGCTTTCATTCACCTAAATATATATATATATTAATTAATTTGATTTATCAATCTTAATTTCTTTTTTTTTGAAAGAGATATAAATCACCTTAAAAAATAATTAATTGGATTTAGCAATCTTAATTTCTATTTGAGAGATTTCCTTCACCTTTTAAAACTAAATTAATTGGATTCGTAAATATTAATTTTTTTTCTTTTTTCTTTTTTTTTTTTTTTGGTAGAGATTTAATTCACCTTTAAAAAATAATTAATTAATTGGATTCATCAATTGTAACTTCTCTTTTTTTCCCCCCTTTTCCCACTTAACTGAAAGGCTCCTAAATATAACTTTTTTGCGGGGAAGGAAAGCTACTCTTTGCACCTCTGGGTTCCCGAAAGCAGTTGGAAAACGCAGGACTACAAAATTAAACAGTCACACGGAAACCAACTCGGCACACCGCGCGAAGGGCCGGGCCGGGATCCCGATCCCGATCCGTCTACATCCTCATCACCTCCCCTCTCCCAGCTCCAGCCGCTGCCGAGTCCCCCGCGGACGCGGCGCGCTCAGCGATAGGGTGGGCGGGACCACGCTCCTTTGCCCCGCCCCCTAGCGGTGACGCACCTCCTCCCGGCCTATGGGCAGCAGAGAGAGCGGTAGCGCTGGCTCTGTCCGCGGCGGCGGTGGCGGCGGTGAGTTGGGAAGTGGCGGCGGGCGGGGTTAGGGTGCCAGTGGCTGGGATTGTCAGACCCTCCAGTGGTGCTGGGTCGCTTGGGCTCTGCGCGTGTGTCCGCAGCTAAGAACGGCGGCGGGGTGGGTGCAGAGCCTCCGGTCACCCGGGCTCCCGGTGCCGGTGGGGCGCTGGCTGGGCTCTTTCAATAACCTGTGGTTTAGGCGGCGGCTTGGAAAGCCCGGGTCTAGACTGAGGGAGCTATCTCAATAGCCGCCGGCTGCGGTAGGGCTGGTTCCCCCCAGGCTCTTGAAATGTGTTTATTTCCCTGATTAGTCATAGAGGACTCGGCTGTGATTCACGGCTGTGTAAATGGCTGCTCTTAGTAATCATTAACACCATGCAGTCATAAACTTCGGCTTAAATAGTTCTTTATCTTGTTTTGAACCAACATTTTCTGTTTTGATAAAGCGAGACCATCACCTTTAGCTACTTCTTTTTATGAATGTGCAAAAGCTGAGCACGAATATACATCATAGTATGTGTATTCATTATCCTGTGTATATACACTATATTGTTACATAAATACATTGTTATTGTGTATATACATTATATTACAATGCATATTACTGTATATAACATATATAATGACATGATTTTGTATTAAGTACATCATATTGGTTGTACCTTTTCATTAGTCAGGAGGCTGCCTTACTATTGCTTTAAAATTCTGTGTGCTGTTTAAGTTAAGCAGTTTGAGCATATTTAGGTACCTATGAAGAAAGCCTATGCAAACACAGCACACAATGGAAGCTGATTGATAAACCAAAGGAAGCTTCAGGAACTGAGTTGCTGGTTTTTCCCTGGGCCGTGCACTGGGGTTAGGCAGCGAGGGAGGCACTTGGGCAGCTGCCTGCGCTTTTCCTTTAAGCGCCTGTGTTTCCTTCTTGTCTTGCCCCCTCTTACTGGAGTAGCCCCATAGAGACACACAGTCGCCACCAGATCAGCACAATGGGCTTGGGCGTTCTCACAGCTCCTTTGAGGATGTGGCAATTTTAGGTAAATATTGCTTAATTCTGCTAGCAGTGGTGAAAAGGCGAAGGCAGGCAGAGGTGTGGAGCCAAGGCACTGAGAGTCAGGGTCTGGCCCACTCAGGTGCATTTAGACTCCCATCTGGGCACATGCCAACATCACCTGTTGCCCAAGGGAAAAAGCAGCTTCAGTTTTCATTGCCCACTCTGCTGCTTACAGTGACAGGAAATAGCTTAAGCAAAGAGGACGGTCTTCCTATGTGTGCTAGGGAAAACTGAAACTAAAAGTAATGCAAGGCAGAGCTTTACTGCATGCCACAAAACTGGACTTCCTTTAGAAAAATGTTTTCTTTGTGTAGAAGATGGAAAGAGTATTTATGCCTACTTCAGCCTAGGATATTATTTATTATGCTTGACTTGAAATCCAGAAGTCTCTTGTTTATTGTCTGTATTTTATGTTGAATCCAAGAAGTAATTACCTTTTAATGCATTTCAGTTTAAAGATCTTGCATTGGTACACAATGCTTGTGTTAATATAAATGCTTGTAAGTATTACCTTTATTGTAGGTTATTATGATTTAGAATTTTAATTGCAAAATAATGATACTTAAGTATTTTTTTTTTTAAGGAGAAAAATGTTCTGGAAATATTACTACTAAGGTACTAACAACATTATCTCTCCAGTGCTATAGTGTAATTAGAAGACAGTTGCACTAGAAGCCTCATTACTTGTGCTGCATGGTAGGAGCAGTGCAAGTATAGGCAAAAGGCAGTATGTGGTCCGAGTGAACTTATGAAATAGATAGAAAACAAGATGCTATTTGTGAACATAGGCAGAAATAGTTGTTTAATAAAGTACCTCCAAGTGTTATTACAAGTGGAAAATTCATAATAATTTGTATTGGTGTCGTGGTTCCTGCTTCATTTATGTCTCTATAGTTTAGCTGCTGTTAACTGCTATCAGCTGAGCTTCTGGAATTAAGGATTTGTGCTTCTGTACCACTGCAAAACAGCAGTTGGCAGCTTGCAGATACTCTTTCTTAGAATTAGCTATTTTGTGATGGAATCTGCGGCAAAGGTTTTTGTATTTGAATAAGATAGTGATTTATTGAATGATGTGTTGGTTTTGGGGTTGGGTTGCTTTTCTGAATGGTACAATCAGTCAGGAATGTTTATGGTATGGTCAGTTGGGGATAACCCAGCAGAAAGCTGGAGTAGCATAATTTCACCATGTTACTGTGTTTCATGAAATACTGCCTGGGTTGTATCCCAGCAGACTTTGTTTTCTGTTTTTCCCTTGTTCCCTGCCTTGCAGGCAGAGCTGGGTAAACATTGCCTTTCCTCTTTAAGGCATCTCTTTTTCACCTTCCAATACACTTACAAGTAGTTTTCAGCTATGCTTTCCTGCATTAACTCCTGAAGAACAGCTATTTTCAAGGCAGCACCTTTAGACAGCCCTGGTGTACCTGCGTAAGCTAGTTCTGTGATCATCACTTGTCCACCCTACTGTGATGCTTTTAGCATGGACACAGTGTACAGGTCAGACATAACCACTGAGCTGCTGTGTTCCACACTCCAAGACGGGATTTCCACTCCCAAGCACAGTGTTATACAAAGCAAAAACCACTGGGGATTTGGGTCAAACTGAGTAATTCTCAGGCATAAGAGGAGGTGTAGCATTAAATCAAGCCAGCAGTTGGTAAACACGTGACGTGACTTCTTGGCGGTGTGTCACCATCTAGGCAGGACTGGTGATGTGACTGATGCAAGGTGAACAGATGAGGACCAGAACATCACAAGGGTGAAGGCTACATTCCCAGAGATTTTTAGGACTCACATTGCTGCTGCACATGGGTCTCTTACAGAACAGCTCTTTTCTGCCCAGAAAGGGTTGTGGCAGTCATAATTTTAAAGATTCTTGCATCCTATTCCTAGTTGAGCAACTCTAGAGCACCTTTCCTTGATGCTTGCTTCCTTGCTTCCTTCCCCTGGCTGCTTGTTGCCTCTGCCATTATAGCAACACTGCAGTTAGCCTGTGGGTCTGCACCTCCTGATACCAGATGCGCTTACTTCACTGTGGTGCTCCCTTCTGCTGGTCCTCCGATCCTGTGGGGTATAAGATGCTGTTGAAGGTATCAATACAGAAGTTGGGCCTCTCTGACCACAGAGGGCTGAGTCTGTCTTGTAACCCCATTTTAGTCAATTTTTGCTTGATGCTTTTCCTAATTGCCATCATTTTGGGCTACCGTAACCTTCTCTTTATGGGGTTTTGTTATTTCTCCATGTGAAAGAAGGAAACGTTTCTCTGAAAGGCTGATTTAAAACAAACAAACCAAAACAATAACAAAAACTACAAACAACTGGAACAAAACAAAAAAGAACCCCACAAAACACACACAAACCACTACAATGAATCTCAAAGTAAAAAGGTTGTGAACATTTGCTCAGCAGATGTTCTGGAGGTGTTCCTTACTTCCTGGGATTAGGTAGGTAAGATAGGGCAGGTGACAAATTTGATGTATCATATCTCTGCAATGTATCATGTGGATCTTACTTCCGTGCATGTGCTACATAGCATGCATAAACTTTTGGCTTCTGTAAGCAGAGAAGTAAAAGAGATCTGGTTAATTTAGGCTATTGTGATTTTTCTTTCTTCTTTTTAAACATTTTACATCTTTTTATTATCTCAGAAAAAAAAGTCAGCAACTTTTTTCTTCCTCTCATACTAAAAGCACTAAGAGGAAAGCATGGCTATGTGTCCTACAGGAATTTCCTGACTTCTTGGCAGGGTAGCTTTTGGGATAGAGAAACAAATCCTGCTACATGACTGCAGAGAACTACATGCACAAGTATGGTGCGTAGTATTTGGCTCTGGATCTTTGTTGCATTCCTTGCTAAATCTGTGCGCAGTACTTAAGACTAGAAACACCATTTATAAGCATTCTTTTTCCCCACCTTGGCCGGGGGGAAACCCCAACAAAATCAATCGAACAAAAAAACCTTTGATTAATTAATACGGTTAAAGAAATGTTCACGTTTTGTGTGTATATAGGCACTGAAGAACAGGGGAGCAAAAATAAAAAGACCCACGCTCATGGTGGAGACGCTGCAGATGGAGAAGGGTCTCCTGAGTGATCCCACCATACTGCCTGTGGTGCCAAGGTGCTACCCGGGCCATATCCATCAGCTTCAGCATGAGTCAGTTGCCCAGATATGGGTGACCAGTTTCTTTCAAGGGGGACTGTCTGAGAGGATTCAAGACATCTATATGAGTCTGGCATCCTGACACATGACCTACAATTGATTGCACCCTGTTCCTGGGCAGCAGCTGAAGATTAAGTAGAACACCTTGTGAGCATCCACAAAGACACTGAACACTTACGTTTAGCTATTTGGATCCTGCTTGTCCAGATTTCTGCAGAGCAAAGGGATAATTGGGAGATTTAACAGAACATAATCCAGTCATGTAGTCACAGATGGTCTTGCATTTCCCACCATGTTCCTCCAGTGATCCTCTTTCAACTTGGAGAACTTCAAAATAGTATTTCTCTTTGTGAGGTTTAATTAACGATATGTCTTCACACAATTCTTAAATGCCTTCAGGGCTTCTGGTCCCAGAAACCAGTTTCCTTTCAGACTTTGCTGTGCATGTTCTCCGCAGAACATGTGCTAAAGGAATCAGTAGCTCGTGCTGTCTGCCAGCTTCTCTGTTGGCCCTATATTTGCTCCTCACTGCACTCACTCCTTCAGTAGTTATGGGACAGTCACATAAGGAAGATGCAACCTACCTTTTTGCTTGTTTTCTCTTGTTTTGTGATAGCCTGAAGTAAAACAGGGTCTGTGTTGGGGCTGGTGCTGTGCAGGTATTGCTCAAGGGTGTCCATACACCAGCATTGCACATTATCTCACTGACATCTGGACACAAGTTATCTCAAAATGTCTCCCAGTGTGGCAGACAAATTCTTTAATAGACTTGAACCTTGCAAAAGCCTTTACAACTCTGCATTGCCCTGTGAGCCTGCTCCAAAAGGAGGGAAGGACTTGATTGGCTTGAATGGAGGAGTTTCTCTTTGCTCCAGCAAAGTTCAGTAGGATACATACTGATGAGTTCCATTTGTTTGAGAACAAATAAACCAACAATGATTTTGTTACTACGGAGTTTCTCTTTGGTAGCTCTTGTGCATAAAAAGAGAACGCAGTTTACTTTACATGCCTGCTTTTTGTGGTATGAAGGAGTTCTTGGTTCCTGGCATTTAAAGGATTTGTGGCTTAAGAAAATTACTTCTTCCTCTCCCTTTCTTTACCAGACTTGTCTAGGAGGATATACTCACTCATAGGTAAAGTACTCTTCAAAGCAAAATGGATGTTTTATTCCTGTAGCAAGACATCTCTTTTACTATGGACTTTACAATTAGTCATATACTGTGACCTCTGTGTGTGTGCTGCAACACATCCTTCAGGTTCAAGTTCCTGCCCCTACTTTCCCTCAGGGAAGCCTTAACTGCTCACCTACCTTGTTTCTGTGTAGAGCAATAGTCACTGAGTTATAACTTTGTGCCTCCTAATGGCCTCATAATTTTAATTGCATAATGGTGATGTGTGGTTTCAAATTAGTCATAACTTTGGTGCTGGTTTTAATGAGATCTTCAGCTGTCTTCCCAGAGGGGAAGGCTTTGTTTTCCCAAGAGCAGCATGCCTCTTCCCAGGAGAAATGAATTTCTACTGATAAGGCAGAAAAAGGTGAGGCAGTAAGGGGAGTGTTGGTTACAGGGAGAAAAGGGAAATAGCTGTGAGTCTCGGGTGCTGGAGAGCATTCTGATAATGCCAGAGCCTATGGTGTGCCAGGCATGTGCATGTATAAATAGTTGCATTGGCATGTAGTGTCATTGCAGTCATGCTTGCTTTGAGAGCAGCTAAATGTAATAGCCTTGTCTCCCATGGCATGGAGAAACGTAGCTCAAAGATACCCTCACATGACTTCAGACATGTGAAATAATGACACTGGTGTTTAATGGCTGTAACATCAGTTGGTCTGCCCCCCAAGAATATACAACTACAGTGTTATAAATTACAGTGTTAACTACGTCTGTCAGGTCATAATGAAAATTGGTTGTTGGATAGAATCATAGAATGGTTTGGCTTGGAAGGGACCTTAAAGATCATCTAGTTCCAGCCCACTGCCACAGGAAAGGATGCTTCACTTTGAGGGAGGTTCCTCAAAGCCCCGTCCAAGCTGGCCTTGAACACTGCCAGGGATGGGGCAGCCACAGCTTTCCTGGGCAACCTGTGCCAGTGTCTCATCACCCTCACAGTAAAGAACTTGTTCCCGGTATCTAATCTAAATCTACTCTCTGTCAGTTTAAAGCCATAACCCATTGTCCTATCACTACTTGCTGTTATAAAAAGTCTGCTATTTCTCTCATCATAGGTACATTTGGAAGGAGGATCTGTTTGACCTGGTGGCCAGGAAAAGGGTGTCTACACTGGGGTGTACTCCAAGGCTGAATCTTAGAGTAGGGGGATGCAGGATCCTCTCCCAGCTGAGGTCTTTCTGGTGAGCTTTTCACAGCTGAATCACAGGGGTTTAATGCAAACCCTGGTAAATAGGTGTTAATAGTTCAGGCCAGCTTGCAAACAAAGTATCTTGACTTTCTCAGGAAAAGTAGCCTTCAGTACATGCACCAAACCTTGTAACTCATGCAGGATAACTATAAAGAGTATTTTTGGAGTACTGTGGACTATCTTTAATAAAACATAAAGGTAGTCTTTAGGCTTCAGTCCACAGACAAATTTTGCCTTCCTCTTTGCTATGAATTAAAATATAAGATTTGAAAAATATTAATATGCTTTACTGCAGCTTATGTGCATAAGCAATGATTTTCTTTCAAAAGTGATTCTTCCATATTCCCCAGGCTCCCCAGAACCACAGAACTCTTGTCCACGGCAAGTTTTGCGCATTGAATATCTTTGCTTAGAGTAATGCATCTGCTTGAAAAAATATGGCTTTGAGGCACACAGCCCCTGAGATACTTTCAAGTGTATTTCTAGTCTCTCATAGAAGACCCCATCTCTGCTTTCAGCACTGTCTTGCCTATGCTCTTAGACTGTGACAGCAACAAGCACTAGTGTGTTTCTGAGCACTGCAGAATTATTTTGACCACCTGAGGATGACTAAAGCTTCTATCAATCTGACCTTGGGTGGTAACTGACTTGCCTGAAATACAAGTCTGTTGGCAGTGTGGAAAATGATAATTGGCTTTGGTGTATATGATTACCTGTTCACTGGATTTCTAGCAAAGATAAGCTCTAAGGATTGCTGTCTTTTGCCCATAAGCAGCTAAACTGGGTAACTTTCATTCTTTTAATAGCCTTGTTCTCTCTTTAGTACAGATGAAATTCTGGTTTTCAGCAGCCAGTTAATAGCTGGCTCTTAGAGTTGCAGAAGTTGTGTTGTTTTTAGGCTAGATGACAACCATTCTCCTTCCTGTTTTTCTGCTAGATCAGTAAAACAGACGTTATCAAGGGTCATTATCCTTACAGGGTGTTTTCAAGGTAGGTAAAGCACTTGCCTGTATATAAAGTGCTGCAGGATTTGAAACTTGCCTATAAAGAACAGTATGTCGTCAGTAACGGTTATTTCCATTTCCACTGGCCTTAGTGACCCAGTTGCATCAGTACTGCAGAAAAGTTACTGGCAGTGACCAGTTAGCCTGGGTACCTGCAGTGAGGCTTTCCTCTATAGGCTTCCAGCTGTGAAGGATGTGCGGTAAGTGGTGCCTTCAGCTCCCACCTCATCCAGGCTATTCACTTTGTTGAGTTACCTTGCTTGTGGTTTTGGTCTGAGATGCCTGTTAGCTCTGGACTGAGAAGCTGTTGTCCTCACAGCATCATTGTGATTCTGCAAAATGGTAGAGCTGGAGAAGATCTCTTGGTGGTTGGCAGGTCCCATCAGCAGTGTAATAGACATTTGCTGCGGATTTGCGTGTAGGATTTGAATATGCCCTACATAATGTGTAGATTTCAACTGGTATAGCTAAAGGTGTGATTATGTAAAGTGACAGTTGTTCTAAGATTGGATTGTACTAATTTTTTTTGGTGTGAAGTAAATACATTTAAGTGAACCTGGAATAAGCTTTACTTAAACAACACAAACCAGTTTCATATCAGACCATTGTTTTCACGTAGGCTTATAATACAGTCTGAACTGACCAGGTTTAAAATTAATTTAAATCTGTGCATTCTGCTCATTTAGGCAGCACCTGCTCTGTGAGTGGGAAGTTTTTCTCTTGCCAAAGGCAGAAAAAGCCCTTCAGACCACTTAGTGGTCTACTTAAATTAATTGTTGGAAAATTACCATGTGGGTTTAGGTACTGTCAAAGCAAGCTGTGGGCCATATTTGTCCTGCAGACATGAAATTTTCTGCCTTTGCTGCCCTTGCAGCATGACTTTGAGTCAGTGTTGGTTCCAGGCTGGCCAAGGGACTCCTGTGACTTGGCTGTGATGGTAGAGCAGTCAAACCCAAGTGCTGCTTTTCTGAAAAGAGCTTTATGTACCGGAAATTTGCCTCCTGTGCTTAGAGTTGGCCAAGGGCTGATGCCAGTCTCGTGAAGTCATGGTGTAGCAGTGGGGTCTGTAATTGGGGTGAAAGTAACCAAAATCACACCTTAACATTTAGTAGGCATAAAAGAAATGAGAATCCAAAGATATGGATAATAAATAACTGATGGATAATAAATAACTGATTTTTCAGCCTGGCTTTCTTATTGGTCAGTCTTACGAAAAGTTCCTCTGGCCAAATAGCAGCCTTCCAGTATCTGAAGGGGGCCTACAAGGATGCTGGGGATGGACTCTTCATCAGGGACTGTAGTGACAGGACAAGGGGTAACGGGTTCAAACTTAAACAGGGGAATTTTAGATTGGATATAAGGAAGAAATTCTTTACTGTTAGGGTGGTGAGGCACTGGAATGGGTTGCCCAGGGAGGTTGTGAATGCTCCATCCTTGGCGGTGTTCAAGGCCAGGTTGGACAGGGCCTTGGGTGACATGGTTTAGTGTGAGGTGTCCCTGCCCATGGCAGGGGGGTTGGAACTTGATGATCTTAAGGTCCTTTCCAACCCTAACTATTCTGTGATTCTAAATGTTGTTTGTGCCTCAGAACTGTCTGCTTGAGCAATGAGTAACACTATTTACTTCAGAAATACTGTTTTCATCCAATGGCACAAGCCAGTTTAGAAAGAGAGCAAGGCCTGTTGAACAAGCAAGCTGCCTGTTGGAGTACACTGTTAATACATTCTTGAATGGTTAATTTAACTGCTGATAGATCCAGCTCATAAACTAGTGCAATGTATGGATGCAGCTATACAGATGCAACACAGGTGAAGTTTTACAGTAATGATGGGGCATCTGATACATTCCTCAAAGAGACTGAAGAGTGAATTGCCATGTGTGAGACACTGGACGTCTAATCCAGCTAGGCTCTTGTAATGATCCGTTATGAGCCTGATCAGCTTAAAAGACCCAAGAAACACAACTGTTTGAACAGTTGATCAAAATGCTTGGTTAGCATGCTCTATTGATGGCAGTATTTCCTGTTCTTCCCCACTGTTTTGAGCTGCATTATAGAGACTGCTTAAGATCGATCAGTCTCAGGATGTTAACTATTAATTTTATTTTTGGCTCTATCTGTGCTTGGTCCTTCCCAGCCATCTCCCCAGATGCACCTCATGAGACTGGGGCTTCTAATTCTGTGGTTATGACCAAGACGATCGCTTTTGCTTGACTTTCCGCTCTGGGGACAAGGCCAAGCACCCACGCTTCCTGTGTGGATGCTGGGACCAGGTGGCATGTCAAAAAGTAGCTGTTTTGGTAGAATAAAGGAAATCTGCAGCAAGAAGAAAATCAAGCTAAAATGCGTAGTGCTAAGTAACAGCAATGGAAGCAGCAGAGAAAAATCATATCGTAAGTTAAAAGAGTTTGAAATGAGCAAAACAGGAGAAATTTCCAGCACAAGAGATTCAAGATGCTGCAGGGGGTGAGTCACGAAAGGGTCAGGTGACGACAGCCTCTGCACTTGAGAGACCGAGAAAGAAATGTTGCAGTAAGATTGCACAACATCTCTTGACTTCTGCACTGCTTACTCAGCAGCAAAGGTAGAGCTTCCATCAGCCCTTCTTTTCCTGTGATAAGTAAAAGTCAGTTATTACAGAGAGATAGAATGCAATGAAATATTTAACTCCTGTAAGAAACGTGATTTTTTTTTTTTTTAAGAACATAAAACATACCTTCTTTGAACATAAGCCCTCTTTCAGAAGCAGCATTTAAGATTTGTCTTGGGATTTTAGTCAGCGTTCTGAAATGCTGATACTTTAGTCTCTATTTACAAATCTCTGCTGTTTGGTTTGTAATCCAGTTTGTAAAACTAAAAGCTGTCTGAGATACTGTGTAACTGGCATCATGTAAAAATATCTCAGGGTGGGTTATCTGTGTGATTTTATTTTGCTGGTTCTCATTGGTGTATCCAGCAAGATCTGTTTATGGTTTGTATGTGCACAACATGTACATCTTCACTTGTCGCTTCTGTAACAGAGCAGAGCTTTGGTTTGGAAAGTACTCAGGTATTATGTAAGCAAGTGGTTTTAGCCTGGAAATTACTTGCTACTTTCCCTTCGTTTTCAAAGGTAATTTTACTGCCAATGGTATGCCCTATTTGTGTTAAGTATCAGTAAAAACTCTAGTGCCTATCCAGTATTTCACATGTTGAGTATGGCTGTAGTTGAAAGATGATCAAATTTGCAAGATTGCCAGGGTTGCTGCTGCTTCTGAAATCAGTTTCTCCTAGCTCGAGTTCTCTGGAGCAAGCAGGCTTACGGGGACTTTACCTTGGAGTTCACCAGTACTTCCCTTTAAAGACTGCCTCATGTCTTTGTTGGCCTTCTGAAAATGCCCTAGCAACAAAACCTGCATTTATTTACGCTACAAAATAATTTTGTGTAGTTTAAGCTATTTATTGTTCACCTTAATATTTGGGAAGAGTAGCACAGGCAGGCTCACGTGGCAGACCAGCTTGACTGGCTGCCTGGAGAACACAGGAGCCAGAGCTGCAGGAGAGTTTTGAGTGGTCCCCAGGTTATCTGCAGAAGCTATGGCAAGCATCAGGCCCGAGTAATAAATAATTGCCATTTACTGTTCCTTCAGTGTTTTGACCCACAGTTACCATTCTCTAGGCATTGCCCAAAAGCCCAAACTACCACTGTTTGTATAGAAAATACTGTTGGTATTTCCTAAGGCAAGAAAACCAACGTTTTCTTGCGTTAGAACCAACGTGCACTGAAACTGCAGAAATACTTTTGGTTGAGCATATGTCTGCAATTTGAGACTGAAAAGAAAAAAGGGAAAAGAGGAAAGTGAAGAAACATCTAATGCTCTCTCCTACTGTGAACAGATTTCTTAGTACTTCTTCCTTGTTCATCTTTAGGCTTTTGGAGGTTTCAGACAGGCTTGGTGTGTGAGTCATACTGCTGTCCAACAGTACGGTATTAACTTGAGGAAATTCAGAACATGGTATCATAGCACTGTAATTGGAAATTTGTGACGCACACCTGACACTGTAATCCATGTAATGTATTTATTTAGTAGGGCAGGAGGGAATTTGTGTGTTTGATTAACTCTTTGATTCTGAGGCTCCTCTGAAATGAATGAAAATTTCTTTGATTTTGTTTTTTGTTTTTTTTTTTGTTTTTTTTTTTGTTTCGTTTTTTTTAAATAAACCCAATACATTCTTTGATAAACCAGGTCTCAATGGGCAGGAAGATTGCAGTGCCAGGGAATGAATGGTTGAGTGAGGAAAAATTGTAATGTAGTGTTTAAAAAGGAGCTGTCTGATACCTGGTGGCCATAAACAAGCATTTGGCAACCAAATGCAGTGAAATCCTGTAAGGAAAGAGTAGTTAACTGAACATCTTGGCAGCAGTGGCTGGAAGTCAGAATGTCAAGTGCAGCCACAAGAGCATGATTTTTGGCAGTGTGTTTCTAAGGAGCCTTCCGGTTGGACGAAAGGTGTGTGAAATCTGTCCGAGGTTTGGAAAGCTCTTAAAAGCAATTTAGACAGCGTGCTTGTTTCCTGCTCGGCAGCAAAGTGATTCTGGTGCTACCGTAATGTAACACTGATGAAACCAGTACCTTCAGCCTGGAAAGTGAAATGGATTTGCTCAAGGGGTACTTTATTGTGTGGCCTTCACTCAGCCGTCTGCAGACACATGAATGCTGTGCTGAGTTTAGATGAAAATGCTGATGTCTTTCATATTCTTTCCGCTTCTGATGAGCAGACCCTGATGGCGATTTGCTGAGCGAAGGCAAGGCAGATAACCAGCTGGGTAGATGAAAGAAGGGAGGATGCTCTGTGACCTGTGCAGCCTAGAGTTAGTCCTCACCATCCTGTTCATGGACAGTGAGGGACAGAAAGGAACTCATTTCATTACTCCTTGGATAAGCACACTTGGGTTGACCCCAGGTATTAAACTGGACCAGATGAAGTACAAGGCATCCTCTTACACTGAGGCTGAGTTACTCTGGATTGACTGGAAGTCCCTGCTTGGGAAACAGCATTTGAATAGGACTTTTTTTTTTTTTCCTCATCAACAAGAGCAGTACTTCTGTGATGGCAGTGTACCCAATTCCTGTATGTGCCGGGTGACGTTATGATGTGGTCAGTTTGGCGTCACAGAATGGTTCATTTTATATGTATAAATGTATGCTACCTATGTATAGTTTTCTGCAGGCTGTAGGTTAAAATTCTTCTTTTACAAGTGCCAAGGTAAGCAAAATGTAAAATTCAGGAAAGCTCTTTAAGTATTTAGAGATTTAGTTGTGATCTCTCTCTGTCTTGGTCACATCAAAGCTCTGAATGAAAGCTTCATTTGATACTGATGATGGGAACAACCTTGAAAGTGCAGCTGAGGGCTTTGTGACTGGATAGGACTTTCAATCATCACCACAGTCTAAAAATACGTCACTCTTCCACATTAAAACTTGAGGGTGGTCCTTTAGTTATATGTTTAGAAATAACCAAAGGTAGGTGGATGGATAATTCGTGAGCCTGAGATCGACATTTATTGCTTGAGGGAAAACACTGGCCACATGGAATCAGTGAGCAGTCCCAGAGCAGACAAGAACATTTCACAGGCCACTGCCCAGCAATCAGTGAAACAATGAAATTTCAGTGCAACTAAACACAGCTACTAATGAAGTGACTCTCATTGTTTGTGCTGTTCCTATGGTAAGTTGTCATGGATTTGTTTGAGGTATTGCTTCAGTTTTCATCTTCCAGTTTGAGAAGGTAGGGGTGAAGTTACTTCCTCTATTAAGAGCAATCCATTTACATGATAAAGGGGTATTCCCCTAGTAATATTAAATGATCTGTTTTAATTTGGATTTTAAAATACAAAATAAAATCTAAAATATGAAATAAAATATAATAGTAGTATTTATCTGTTATCCTTACAAAGAACACTGCAGTTCATCTATTATAAAACCTGCAGTACTTGTATTTGGCTTCCCCCCCCCCGATTTTTTAGTTCTTAGGCTACAGGAGGCATGGCAAGTCATCCTATGTAATCTTTTTGCATTTGGGTGGTGATTGTTGGCAGTTGTGGAGCTGTTCCCTGGCAGTTTTCTTCATTATGCAATTAAGAACCATCAAAAATCTATACTGCAGCTGGTGTTATATTAAGTATATGCAACTAATAATAATAAAAGTCATCTTCAGGCTGATAATAGATCAGAAGCAGAACAAAAACTTACTCAGAGCAACGAGGTTTTCCCTCAGTCACAGCAGAAAGTGTTTTATCAAAGCTACAGATCTACCACTGCCTGTTTTGATTCTGTTTTCCAGCACTGGTTCATTTCTGTTAGTGGTTTATTTTTCTTACCAGTAAAAAGCAGCCTTCTGTTTCTCTTCGGAAGGCAGCTTCTCTCCATCACCGGTGTTTTGGGTAGGGCTTTTCTAAAGATAAACAGGCATCTTCTTAAGCAGACAGTTGAACTGTTCTGCTTTTCTGGTTTCTACATGTGTTCAAAGTCCCAAAATGCATGCCTTGCTACCAGACAGAATACCGCATTCAGTATGTTTTCGAGTGACTGCAGCATGACTGGAACAATCTTGAACTTGCTGGAATCCATGGAAAAGGCAGCTTTGGTGGGCTTGTGTTTCCTTTTTATTTCCTTTCAAATTATTTGATGAAAAAATGATGTATTTCAGTTATTTTGGGAAGGTTGTTGGTGCTGAAATATTCATGTTAGTCATTAAATATTTAAAATTGTGGTGGCTGTTTGGAGCTTAAACTGTTCTTTCTGACCTGCACTAGCATATAGTTTGTTCATTAGAAAAACAGACGACAAGATGAAATGTGTTATTTCAGCCCTGTCATTCACTGACAGTGTCAGGAATGAAGTATTTTGGGCTTGCATAATTTCTTACTTAAATCAGCTAAGAGGCAGGAGAGAACGAGCCTGCACAATCTAATAAAGGTATATAACTGGAAAAAATACACTGAATTGCCGTTTAAAAAACCACCATCACAACACATTCAACTACAGCAGAAAAGGAAACCCCAAACCAAAACTGTATCAGTTTACAACTGCACCCCAGTTATGCATAAATGCAGTGAGTAAACTAAAAAAGACAATTTAATAGGAGTGTGGGTTTTTTGCTATTCATGTGTGCTTTTATCAGTGCCATCCCAGTTACAGAAATGAAATGGTGGCTTTATGAAGATGGGAACCGTACTGATGGCACTCGTTAGGATGTGCAGTGCTGTGTATGGACGTTTCTATTTGGAGATAGAGCATCCTATTTTTATATAACTGCTCCTAGAGAAATCTGACAAAGATGTGTTTGTTCCAAAATAATTTCCTGGTCCAATTGATATACGTGTGCTTATCTTTGTGCTCTGCTTTATTAAAATAGGGGAAGTTGTAATTTGAAAGCTAGGCATTTGTAAGAGGCATTGGGCAGGGGTTGGGTGTCCAGGAGTCCTCGGCTGGGTTTGACCTAGATACATGGTTGTGTAAGAACAAGAGAGGCTCCAAGCTGTGTATTGCTAAGCCTTAGCAAACCACCTCCAAAAACATAGCTGTGAGTCTTGCCTGGTCACATGTGAACGGTTTGCAGCCATCTGGCAGCAGCCTAAGAAAGCTGCAGATTCACGTTTTCCAGTGCAAGGCACCTGCCTGGGCCGATGGCTGGGAGGATTTTGCTCAGTGTCTCTTGCTCGCGTGGCCTCCATGCTTACCATGGCACCAGTGTAGGGAGTTGTGCTCCTGGGGTGAAGGAGGGATCCTGTGTGGGTGCTCTCGGTTTAGGAGGAGGAGGCTAACTTTTAACAGCTGAGGAGGCAATGGGGTGTGTTTATAGCTCAGGTAGGTGTTAGCTGGCAGTGGCTGGATGGCATGTGGGAGAAGTAAAGGGGAAAGGCAAACTGCAGATCTTTCGCATGGCAGTTGTTTTTAGGCAGGCAGTGTGTATGTGAGCTAGCAAGTGAATAAAGCTGTCCTGCTCCTCCTATGTGAGTACCTGTCCAGAGCAAACTGGCTGGTTTGCAGGACTGCAGAGGTAGTTAAAAGCTTATTGGGATTTCCAGTGAAAGAGGAGACTTAAAACATAAGTTAATGGGATTTTTTTATTTGTCCTGACTATGCACTTCCCTACGCTGAGGTTTGAAAACCACATACACCATGAAATGTAGCCTGACTTTTAGCTAGCCTGCAGGATCCAAACAGTTTGTCTCTCTACTTATCTCCGTTTCAGAGAAACGGTTGAGAGGGGCTCTTGATTCTGCTGACTCAGATGTTCCAGTGTCTCTGGACCTTGGACCACAGTCACACAGATCTGTGCCTGGGAACAAGGCACAGGCGGCGCTGCCTGGGCTGTGTCTGTGCACTGGGGATGCTGGCTGTGCAGAGCTCTTGGGAGGCTGGTGCAAGCTGAGCCCCAGGGCAGCTCTCAGAGCAATGAGAAGCAGCACTGACCTCCCAGAGACGGACAGGCATCACTGGGTTTTCGTGTATGACAGATAGTCTCAGAAGGGGACTAACCCAGTGCTTCTAAAATGGGGTATTTTTAATGAAGGAACTCTTAGATGCAATTAATGCAAACATGTTTTCACGGTATGTGCGCCACTTTCTGCTCTTTACTAATGTCTGGTAAAAGTACTAATGACCTCCAAATAACCACTGAATGCCAATCTCATGTCTGTTGAATTCTTTTTTCCAGATACATATTTTAATACAAACCAGTGAAGATGACACCAAAACACGAAAAACAAGTAAGTCACGTCTAAGCTTTAATAAAAAGGATTCTAGGTTGGTGGTGGTGGATTGAATTTCATTAAGGTTCACATGAACCAGGAAAGATTGGTTGCATTCTTTGCGCCTTTAATTGCAAGGGTACAGAATGTTCTGGAGTGGTGCAGTGACAGCTCCTTCTGTTGATGGAAGAATCAAATATTCACTGGGTCAGAGATAAGGCAAGTAAGTGACTCTGCTGAAGAGAGTCGGGTACTGAGACAGGGGTGAAGAATTTGGATTTTGCTATTCTCTCCATCAGTCTTGTAGGACATAATGTTTGGAGCTGGGTCTGAACTCTGATTACCAGATGCATGGACCACAAGGATCACACTTTCACATTCGCTTTTGCTCAGTCCCAATGAGCATTAAAAGTTGCAACAAATTATTTTGTCCCAGTCATAGCAGACTCACTACTCAGCATGTGTGAAGATGCCAACATTCCCAGCATGAAAAGCCCCATGTTCTTTGTGGTTGATCCTTTTGGTAATAGGCAGCCTGATGAGAAGCTCTGTTTTTCTCAGAAGCTTTGTGGAAAATGACTCCTTGGGGGTTATTGACTAATCATATGTGTAACCGTGGCACCATGGAGCATGGGGTTATCACCTGATATGGTCCTGAGCACAGGGATTTGAATTAAAATGCAGCTGGAATGATTGATGCGAATAATCATCCAGTGTGAGATTATTTTTACCCCTCCTCCTTGTGGTAAATTCCACCCCCCCCCCCCCCCCCCATTAAGAATAGATAATTTCCATGTCAGATTTCCTGTTTTCCTAATAGGAAAATGTTATAAATAGACTTCTCAGAAGCACAGGGTTTATGGTTAAATTCTATGTAGTATAGCTTCTGGCTTATTCTTGTCTCTGAGCAATCCCTTGCATTGTGCCAACTCTAACTGTTCTATGATTCTATTTCCAAGAGGAGAAGGAGGTGCTGGCGGAAAGATAAAGTCGTCTTCTTCTGTTTGCTTCAGCTGCTTTTATGGTGTATTCTTAGAATGGTTGAATGGCTTCAGTTGGGACCTTAAAGATCACCTATTTCCTACACCCCTGCTGTGGGCAGGGACACTACAGTAGAGCAGGTTTCTCCAAGCCCCGTCCAACCTGGCCTTGAACACTGCCAGGAATGGGGCAACCACAACTTATCTGGGCACCCTGTGCCAGTGTCTCACCACCATTATAATAAAGAATGTTTTCATAGTATCTCCCCTCTGTCAGTTACAGGCATTCCTCGTTGTCCTGTCCCTACATGCCCTTGTGAAAAGTTCCGCTCCAGATTTCTTGTAGGCCCCCTTTAGTCATTGGAAGGTTGCTGTAAGGTCTCCCAGAGCTGTCCCTTCTCCAGGCTAAACAAGCCCAGGTTTCTCAGCCTTGTCCTCCTTTTGAGGCAAATCGAAATGGGAACATTTCAGTTTTCAGTGCTTCCCTCTGCATGACCTCAGTGCTGCCCTTTTCCTCTGCTGTCAGCACTCGTGTTCTTTGCACAGGGCTGTAGCCATAAGGGAGTTAGGTGTAAACCAGGCTTGGGGGTCACTTTGGCTGTTTTGTCATTTACGTGTGACCCAACTACTTGGACTGCTCCAAGCCTTTAGGACAGGGTATGAAAATGTCACAAGTGCCATGTCTGAACTGGCTGGTTTAGCCAGGTATTAAAAGGCCCATCCAGCCAGAGAAGCTGCTCTGCTGATTCATGCTTGTTAAGTAGTTACAACTACTTTCTGTAGAAGTTACTACTACTTTTGGGGCAGATTTGAAGTTCTTCATGAGCATGTTTGGGCCAGCGTGGCTGCTGGGATTCATATCAAAGCTATTGCACTAGAAGTTTGGATAGGAAGTGTTTTGCTTATGAACATGTTACACTTATCTTCCAGTTTCCAGGAGGAAGGAATAAATGGAGATACTGCTTTTTCCGGTAGATCTATGTTGAACCTGTGTTGTGTCCAGTACAATAGGCCTCTACTACCAAGCTTGGACACTGAACTGTCAGCAGTATGTTCTGGTTTTGAGAGAATTGTTTGGTTAATCATTATACAACATGTATCATTCTTGAATGCATGACAGGCATGCAGGTATTGTGCCCCTCAAAAAACAAAACAAAACCACCTCCAAACCCCCAAATCCCCAAAATGGGAAGTATAAATAATGTGGCAAAATAGCTAGATCTGTAACTCTGGAAAAACCATGCAAAACTGGGTGGGGGAAGATGACACCTTGGAAAGGACTGCAGCTGATGAAATAAAAAGTCCCTGGAGCCTTGGCTATCTTCGGGCTTTGCTTCCTAAGTTGTACAGCTACACTGCAATGTGGCCTTGTGACAAAAGATTAAGTTAGTCTTCATGTGGACTGTGGGAGGAAGAGGTCAGTCTCACCTCCTCTAGGTGAGTGGAGCATTACTTGAAGATAGACATGCCTATTGAGAGTATCCTAGTTTTTAAGGCAAAATGGGGAGAGAGGCACTTATGACCTAAAACTGCTGTAATCTGGTGTCACTGACCAGTGAACACTGGATGCACTGAGCATAGAACAACAATCTGCCACCTAGCTCTGTTTGGACCCTAACAGCTTATATGTAACATTGGCTTTCACAAGCTTATTTTTACAGGGATGGGGAGGCATAAACACCTTTTCTGGCAGTGTATCTGCGTCTATACTGGGCACTTGGGGCTCCTTTGATTAAATCAGTACTGTTGTCCCAGTGGGGTCTTATATCCTGGAGAAGGCTTTAAAAGGTTAAAAGAAGAGGCATAGTCTATGTGTGCAATGCCACTGTTTCAGAGCAGAGAAACTGTAACGGGAATTGGGATTAATTCTTCCTGGATTCGAGATATTTATTAGAGGAAGTAACCATAGGTCTTGAGAAAGGCTGTACATTTTTGGGTTTGTTTTTTAATTGCTTAATGTTTATCTTGCTTCATTCTGAACTCAGCGTCAGTATTCTCTGGTAAATAAAGGAGGTGGGAGGGAGAGAACTACCCAGTCTGCTGCTGAAATCCTGGTGTTTCAAACTGGAGCTGATGATGGCTGTGCATGAGGAATGCAGTTTGCTGAGGTGCTCTGCTGTACCACGAGTCGCTTTGACTCTTGGCTCAGTGATATGCTGCCGGGACACCTGCCTGCCATAGTGTGTACAGCAGCTACCTTTTCCTCTCTAAGTAGAGTCTGAAGGGTGCTTGACTTCCTCAGTATTGAAACTGGTGACCATTTAACTGGAAATGAAAAATGTAGAGTTTTTTGTGTGTATCATCTGGTCTGGAATGATTTGCAAGGTAACCTGTAGCTGACCATCCAATAGCAACTTTTAACCATAATACTTTGGTGTAACAGAGGTTGAAAGAAGCATTTTACTTCTAAGATTATTTTGATTCTGTGCAAAGGAGAGGGTTATAGGAGGTTACTTGGAAATGAAGTGATTTGGGGAACTTGAACAAAAGGAAAAGCAATGAGGAGTCAGTATGGCGGTAGATAAAAGGAAGAGGACTGAAGTTGGTTTATGATTAGGCTACCTGCAGATGTGACTTCTGGGCTGCAGTAGTTGCAGGAGAGAGCAGTGCCCCATTTGAAGCTTCCTGGCATAATTCCTCTTCTTCCACTCGCAGGACTGATGCATTTAGTGTGCAGGAAAGAAAAGAAAGTATGTTTGGAAGTAGTTGCAGCTCTGGTGAAGAGTGGGACATGGGGAAGTAGGAGGCTGGGGAAGACAAAAACTTGGGAGAATGTGAGACTACAGATACTAAAAGATGTTACAGTGGGTCTGAAAGTATGTCATGCCTATGTATGTGTGATAAATATGATAGACAGGGAGGCAAGCAGAAAAAACAACAACCAACAAATGGCTTCCTCTCCTGTGTTCAGCATATTGCTCAGGATCTGCTCAGGAGGGGGAATAACTTCCTCATGGTTCCCACTAGCACTTTTGTAAAACTAAAGGCATGATCCTTAGCTGGTAGACGTGATTACAGCTCTGTTCATTTGTTCCTCTTGTGCCATGTTGGCAGGGGTTAAAAAGCTCCAGAGGAGAATCAGGCCTCTAGCACTTTTCAGTAAGGAAAAAAGCAGCAGAGGTGATGGGAGCTGTTCAGGTGGGCTTTCTTTGGTGAGGTGCTCATGACACACACCGAGAGGGTATCCAGCAGTAATGCAGAAAATGCTCCTTCGACTAGGAGCTGAGCTAAGTGATATAAAACCAGGTGCTGTATCCAGCCATCAGGCCGCAGGCTCCCCATCCCTGCAGCAGTTCTGCCTGGAAATCAGAGCGATAGATTATTTAATCCAGGATGTGAACACGTCTCTGCCATGCACAGAGTTCAGTGACCGCTCAGGAAAAAGTACATCTTTTCCTTTCAAGGTTGTCGTTGTTCTCCTGTCAGTCCATGGAAGGTTGCTGCTGGTGGCACACTGAAGTGTGCAGTGGGGGAGAAGACTTGGCTGAAGAGGGAAAGGTTGATTTGACATCCGCAGTTTGGACATGGAGAGACACGTTTTCAGAGCCTTCTAGTTCAAGATTTCTTGATTTATACAAAGATGTACTAAAAAGCATGTTATTTACCAGAGACACTGTCATTCCTCCCACAGTCGATTCCTGTACCTGAAGATCTTGTGCAGTGCCTTTCTCTCGGGGAGGAATGTATCGACAGCTTAAAATTATATGCTTTTCTTTAACTGAGTCATTAAGTGGTTGGCTTAGTTCTGTGTGGGTGAATAGCTTGTTTATGCAACTGGAGAATGGCAGTCTGTTCATTTGCTCAGTAACCAGCAGGTAGTTAGGCATACTTTCAACCTTTGTATTTTAAAGAAACCTTTTCTATCTTAGTATAAACGTACAGATTTAGTAGGCTTTTTGGTTTCGTTTTTTAATACAGTACAAGTTTTCACATGATCGTTAGCTGAGGAGTCTCTGAAGCATTTAATTCTTCAGCCTTTTCCAATTCCTATTAGTGGTGCTTGGTTACATTACAGTAATGCCCACAGGTCTATCTCACTCCTTTGGGATCCCTCTAACTTACTGTGTAAATGTAGGAATTACAAGGCAATTGACTAGATATGACAACTTCTACAACAAATACTCTATATCATTGACCTCCCAAAATGAGGAGTTCTCATCTGCAGTGCAGCTGTGTTGCTTTCTTGGGCAGGTTGATGGGTAGACTGGGAGAGAAGTGTCCAGGTCCTGCATCCTCGGTTCTACTCCATGGCTTAAGTTCCTGGTGTATCAGGAAGTATATGCAGCAGAGGGGAAAGATTCATCCCCTTCCACACATCATCTGGGACACTGAGCTTGAAATCTTGAATCCCTGTGTGAAATCTGTGTCTGGGGCAGTTAATAGTGGTACATCCTTTTCCACTGGGCTGGAGTAAGTCATTTGGGGTGTAGAAAAAGGCACTTCTTCAGCTCCTCGTGGAGATACTGAGCAGTTACCTCATATCCCTGAAAGCAATGGATATAAATAATTGATAAATAAAGATAAAATGCCAAAAAAAAAGAAAAGGAGCGAATAAAATGTTATATGTGATATTGGGTATATGAGCAGGTTGTAGCACATTTTTTGTGAACACTGATTGCAAGGGTGGGAAAATCCTAAAAATACCTGCCTGGTTCTTTCATACATGTGTGACTTTGAACGTAAGGTTTTTGGTTTGTAGCTACTGAGACCACCACATCTGCCATGCATGAAACATGTCTGACTGTTCACAGTATTACTTAATCTGAAATATTCCTCTTAAGACAGAAATTTGGCGAAGAATTTCCCAGTCATGTGGTGTAGCTCAGATGATTCACTGCTTTTTGCTTCTCCTTTTATAGGGTTGCAAGATTCAATAAAGCAGCAGTTCAGCTTTTAATCTGAGCACAGCAGTTTGTGGAAGAGCAGAGGGATCGAGAGTCTTTCAGGCTGCCTTTGTCTTCAGAAATTAATTGCTTGATTTTTATTATGCACTTGCAGGAATTTGTAACTGTCTTGGTGCGAGACCCCAGGACGCACAAAGAAGACTCATGGCATTCTTACATAGACTATGAGATATTCATTCATGTAAGTACAAAAATGTCAGCACAGATTCCTTGGGCTCTTATTGCTGCTTCCGCCCAAGCCAGGGTTCTCTTTGGGGAATTAATGGAATCTCTTTATACCAGTTCTGGGAGGCTGGAGGATATTATTGTCCTTTTAACAACTGAGACACAGTGGAACAGGTAAGGTGGGTTGGCCAAAGGCCATGCAGCAAGTCTGGCAGAGCTGGGAGTTGAACCTACTATTGTGTTCACATGTGCAGTCCGCAATGCCTTGCAACAGAGACTATTCTTAGCTTGTTGTTCAGGTATTCATGGGAGAAAGACTTTATTTTCAAGTAGTTATCTGGTTATTTGTGCTTTAAATTATCCTCAGTTCTTTTTGCCAAGTTACTTGGTTGCTGCAATAGGGTTGTTTTCAGTGTGCCTTGATATTCATGTTATGCTAGTTTAAAGGTGCTTGGATATGTCAAGTAACTACATTTGGGTTTATCCTTGTAGTCCACCATTTGGTAATGGGAATGCACTTAGAATTATGGTTCTTGTGTGTTTTAAATCTATCCTCTGTACTGTGTTGTTTTGTTGATTATTCTTCTTTGGTGAATGATGTGCAGAAGGAGTTATCCTCGTTTTCTAAATCTAGATCCAGAGATTTTAAATGCAATGTGTAAAAAAAAAAAAATAAAAAGAAAAATTATGAAGTGTGTCTGCTATCAGGTGAGGGATTTGAGAGCACTGAGTTACATAGTTAATGCTTGGCACAACACCAACAGCATTTCTTTCTTGTGTGGGAGAGTTCAACATTCAGCATAATGACAGCAAGCAGTCAAGTGGTGGCTTATTCAATGCCCATCTTACTTTTCTCCTGTGTGGCAGAACTCTTAAGTCTTGCGATGTGGTTTAGTACTGGTTCCAAAGCAGTTTGACTTCTGGTAAATAGGAATTCTGTAGATTTGGTGGGATGGGTGCCTTGTTACTGTTTCAGAGGTATTGGTGCCTCTTACTAGAAGTATATTATGGCTTTCTCAGGGGCTGCTAAGCTGCAGTGGTGTCATTTAAACTCAGTGTGTTGTGGTTTAACCCCATCCAGCACCTAAGCACCACCACAGCTGCTTTCCCACTCCCCCTGCCCCAGCAGGATGAGGGAGGAGAATTAGGAGGGTGACAGAACTTGTGGGTTGAGATAAGAACAGTTTAATAATTGAAATAAAATAATAATAAAAATGTGAGAAGGAAAATAACACAGAAATAAAACTGAAAAGAGAGACAAGTGATGCAAATGAAAGCAACTGCTTACTACCAACTGACCGATGCCCAGCTGGTCCTTAGGCAGTGGCCCACCAGCCAACCTTCCCTATAGTTTATTGCTGAGCATGATGTCATATGGTATGGAATATCCCTTTGATCCTGGCTGTGTCTCCTCCCAGCTTCTTGTGCACCCCCAGCCTACTCTCTGGTGGAGTGGAGTGAGAAGCAGAAAAGCCCTCGATCCTATGTGAGCACTGCTCAGCAATAACTAAAACATCCCTGTGTTACCAAACACTGTTTCCTGCACAAATTCAAACCATAGCCTCATCCTAGCTACTATGAAGAAACTTAACTCTACCCCAGCCAAAACTCGCACAGTGTTGTATGATTCAGCACTGGGGATCTCTGAGACTGAAAAGCATCCACTCAGCTTCCTACCAGCACAATGCCAAGTGCTTTCAGAGACCGAGTCTCTAGGTTAGTCCTGCCATCTCCAGGCTTCTCCATGCATTCAAAATCTTGGGTCTCTCAGATCTTAGGCCAGCTGGGTTGCTGAGCTTCTGCCCAGCTCTTGTAACATGTGGGTTGTTAAACTATGAAGTATCCCAGATACTCATCTATACTGGAAAGCTGGCATCTCCGGGCCTTCTACAGTCTGCATCATGTGGCTGTCTAGGAGTTGTGGCCCCTGGAAGGTGATTGAGGGTGGGTTGGACTGCAGGCAGATTTATAATGGAGTCCTGTCTGGCAGGTGGGGTTTCATCTAAATGTACGTTCCACAGGACAATTTGGCACAAGCATTTAATTTCCATGAACTGTTTCTCTTTTGATGAATTAGCTTTTTTTTCCTTAGTGGATTAATAGTGATCTGCGGGAAAAAATCCAAATGCTCCTGCTTGCAGAGAGCAGTCACATTGGTTTCTTTGATTTGATTTAAGTAGATTGCACAATGGAAGAACTCTATGTAGCTAGCTGTTTGTAGGATTATAATTAGAATAGATAGAGATCTTATTTCCTGTTATTGCAAGTTGTACCGTAACCCAGATCTCTTGCTTTTGAAAAGAAAGCACGCAATGAAATATTTTTCCCTGAGAAGCAGTAGAAACTGTCACCGGTCCTGCCCGAGGTGAAGCACAGTCTTTAACCTAAACTGAATTAATGTCAAGCTGTCCTTTGGTATCTCGGGGATTAGCATCTCGTGTGTGTTTTTAATGCCATGCCTGCACTTTAGCTTAAGCTGATTTACAAATTAAAAAGGTTTTTGATTTCTCAACAGACAAACAGTATGTGCTTCACGAGGAAAACATCCTGTGTCAGACGGCGCTTTCGAGAGTTTGTTTGGCTTCGGCAGAGGCTTCAGAGCAATGCAGTGCTTATGTAAGCAGCTCGATATATGGTTAATGAATAATATGTCCGTTATAGAAGGGGGGAGGATTGTTTCCTCGTAATTCTGAGAATTACAGGAATCGGAGCTAGAAGGTGTCCAGTGTTTCTTACTGCAGAAGTGTATTGTGTGTAAGGCATTTTCTCTGTTTTAAACCCAGAATGGTTTGGGTTGGAAGGGACCTTAAAGATCACCCAGTTCCAACCCTCCTGCCATGGGCATGGACACCTTCCACCAGACCAGGAGGCTCAAAGCACCATCCAACCTGGATTTGAATGTGGTTTTTAGTGATAGCCTCCATTTGGTGTGACCCCCTCCAATTTGTAACAGATTTGATCTGCATTTTCTTTTGCTATGCACGGGTAGCAGAAATAGCAACCTAGCATAACTGTATGTGTATCCTCTCTTTCGAGGTGCACTTAGGTTCTGCAAGGACCATAAAAGACCCAGCCAGATATGCATGCAGTCTTAACAACCGGACCAGAAAAATCAGATTCATTTCCTTTTCCCTTTGAAGTGTGTGAGAAGCCCTCCGGTTTCTCAGTCTTGTGTTCCCAGATTTGATTTCATGAGCTTCTGGAACATGAGCCATGATTTGCACATGCTCAGGGTTGGCATTTGCTTATTGCATTTTCCTCCGCTGATTCAGATTTGGTTTAAACTGTGTATTTGCTTCTTGTTTATAAAGACAGCTACCTGACCTGCCATCTAAGACTCCCTTTTTCAATATGAATAATCCTCATCACGTGGACCATCGCCGGCAGGGTCTGCAGGAATTCCTGGAAAAGTAAGTACAGCCTATCCTGGAGATGTTGGCATTTCTATGATGTCATCAATGTCTGGTTTAATATAGCTCATCTCTGGTACTTGAGAGCCACCGTGTGGTCATCTGTACATGCTACATAATTGATTTTATTTGCACAGTCATTATTTCATACACGTGAATTCAGCTCTATTGGCTGAGAGGAAACTTCAGCTGAGGTTCTTCTATTGTGTTCCATTGTGGTAGCTATAAATAATAGTTTTGTATTTAAGTCACTCCGCAGTTGTGTACTAAGGTTGGGAGGTCTTTCACTGTGGCGTCTATTTCTAGCTTTCAAGAAGGAGCTAGATAGTCTCATACAAAGAAACAGACTTCTCTTCATGTCTGTGGAGAATCAGTCTTTGTGAGCTAAGCCCCTGGGAGCCTGTGAGAGTTCTGTAGCCAGATCTCCTAACACAGGTATTTCCTATAATGCCAGTTACTTTGTTTACCAACCCCACTAACATAAGCAAGCTCTAGCAGCTGCGATCATTTTCAGTACAGCTGCAATGTGTATAAAATCATTCATCAGACTTAGCTAGAGCTTGACCTGTGTTACAAGGGAGTGCTGTATGAGTCTCAGTTCTGCATCCCACAGTCCCACTGCTGTAACCACTTCACCTTCTGCAGTGGCAGAGACCCCGCTGGTGTAATTTTGTGCTTCCTCTGCCATTCTTGTGGTACCCTGGCACTGTTGGTGTGAGAGGAGGCTGCTCACAGCTGCTGGGGCAGGAATTGTGCATCCATTTGCAGGTGCTCTTTAGTCACTGCTCGGGGCAAGGGCATGCTAAACCACTGCAAATAGAGACTATTCACCTGCCTTCAGTGTCAGTGTCTCTGTGAATTGGAACTGCACAAGCAAAGGAAAAAAGCAAATCATTTAAACAGGCTTTAAGCCTTGTAGTCAGTGGGTAGAGGAATATTAGACCCACTGTTTTTCTAGTCAGTGTATTCTAATTATAAGCTTCCCTAACAGACAACAAATCATTGGTCCTGAGGTATATTTGTTAGGCTTAATATCTGAAGACAAGGAGAACTAACTGCTGCAGGAGTAACATTCCGTATACAGTTATATAGGATCTGTGGCCAAAAGGATAGCCAATAAATACTGGTTGAAAGCATGTGAATCAGGGAAGGGAAGGCAAAAAAGCATCAGAGGTTTTTTCTGCAGCTCGGGAAAGAAGGATGGTGAAACAGAGTGACTGTGCTTCCAGAGGCAATAATACTAATGGTCATGCAAAGGGTGTGGTAGCCTTGGTCCCTGAGCAGTCCTAGCTCAGCTGTGCTGCCCCATGGAGTAGTGCCCTTCCAAAATCACTCATTTTAAAAGGGCAAAGAGGCCGATCTGGTAACTGGGTATTTCAGCATAAAAAGTATTTACGACTGCTGTCTGTGCTTCAAAAGGCAAACCAGAGAGGTAGATACTCTTAAAACACATTCTCACCCTCCGATTTTGGATACCTGTAGCTTAAATGGGTAGTGCCAGCAGAAAATGGCAGGATGTGGAGTGTCTTATCTTGCTGCTAT
This sequence comes from Psittacula echo, assembly GCF_963264785.1. Lineage (NCBI taxonomy): Eukaryota > Metazoa > Chordata > Aves > Psittaciformes > Psittacidae > Psittacula > Psittacula echo. The sequence goes on from NC_137737.1 coordinate 16,703,614, forward strand.
TAGTCTAGGAGTGAGAAAAGAGACATCGCTGTCGTAAGGTGATGATTTAAGTATTTGAACTTGGATGTTGTTTAGAAAGGTGTCACCTTTCTCTTGGCCTTGGGGAATAGTTGGAAGCAATTTTCAGGGATTGTGTTGTGATGGATTGGCTTGGCACCTTGTGTGCTGTACCATTGCCCTCTGCTGGCTGGCACCTCTGTGCTGCTGCTGCATGCAGAAGGCATCTTTTCACTGGCTCAGCTAGGCTGCCATGATGATTTTTTATCCTGCTTTTTATGAGTCTGGAGCAAAGTTCATGATTTCTTTCTCTGAAATTGAATTTGTGGGATAGTTAACAAATGTGTGTGTAATTATATATATAAAAAGTATATGCATAAACATACACACACACACTTGACTTTACTAAAGCTCCAGGTCTGGATGCTGCGTGTTTTGTAGTGTGGCAATGCCAGGGGAATCTCCCTGGTATATTAGAAAGGGGATGAAAAGGGATCCAGAAAGTAATTGCATGGAGTGATGTAACTCAGAACTGCAAAGCACCTCAGCAATGATGGCAGTCACTGTGCAGAAGCTCAAAGCCCTGCTGGTGTTTCTTTATGGCAGTGGGAAGAAATGGGATTCACAGAATGGTTTGGGTTGGAAGGTACCTTAAAGCTCATCCAGCTCCAACCCCCTGCCATGGGCAGGGACACCTTCCACTAGAGCAGGTTGCTCCAAGCCCCATCCAACCTGGCCTTGAACACTGCCAGGGATGGGGCATTTGACCTTATGTGGACCTGTCGAGGGAGAGTTTTGCAGGTAACATTTTGCAAAGGCCACGTGTGATGCAGGAACCGAGCTCCTCTTTGCACTCAGTGCCTTATGAGGTTACCAGGATCCAAGCTCTCTCTGAAACGTAGTTTAGATCTTTCACAGTCTCAGTTTGTGCCCTGTGCCCGTTGCTGCGTGAGCAGGTTGCCGCAGTGTCTGTCCAGGCAGAAAGGAGCCACATACCTGATGACTAAGGATCAAGTGGCTGGAGGCTCTCTGGTATGTGTCTTCTGGCCCTGGGAGCACCTCCGTATTGCCTACATGTGGATGGCTCTTGTCCTCCTTCATGTGTCACTCCAGAACAAGTTAGCACCGGGCAAGGTGCATACTTAGACGGAGCCTTTGTAAAGCGTCTCTGACCTGAGCACAGTAGTGTGAGATTTGGGCCAACAGCTGGAAACTAAAGCAAAGCTCTAGAGTTTTGGTGAAATCTGGAAACAGGTATCCCATTTTGACTTGGCTTTACTGCACAAATGCAGGGTAAGACCTTGTCTCGCAGGTTATTATCTCTGAGTGATGAAGAGCTGTAAAGCTCACTTCTTGTCTGGGCATAATTTAATATTTCAAGAGGCCATTTGCATTAACGGAAGTCAGCTAGCCCCTCTTCAATTATGAATTACTTTGTAAGAATAAGGAAAATTATGTGTTTTTCCTGGTAAGTATCCTCATCCTTTGAGGATGTCAGTAAATTCACAGGAGAGGCTGCTTCTTAAATTAGAGGTCAGAATTAAAACACTATCTTATTAAGTTCTGTAAAATCCTCTTTGCTTTCCAGCCTTTGTGGCTGCACAGGTTTAACTGTGGTGTTTAGATTACCTTCACAGAAGTTCATTTGGCTTTGCCTATTAGAAAACTAATTAGAAAAACTGTGTTAAATGAAAGTTGGTTCAATCACTGACTTTTTTTATTTTTAATATAGCTGGATGCAAAAAATTGCGTGGTTTAGGAAAAAGGGTTAGTCTTCAATAATGTTCAAGCATGCAGTTTATGATGAGGTGCAAGATGTAGTAGGAGTTTTGAGTAACTCAGACCCAGGGGAGATGAAGGGCATCCATGGTGTTGCTGCTCCAGGTGGCTATGTGTTGGGCTCGCTTGGTGCTGGAGTGAGCAAGCCACCCAAAACTTGGCTACCTAAGGCAGAGCCATTCCCTGGGGGTGGCTCCTCCTCAACCTCCTTACCTTACCCACCACAGTCCCACGGGCAGGAGCTGGTGCAGGGTCAGAGGACCCTGCTGGAGGTGTCTCTGCTGGGTGCTCTCTTGGGGAGGTGGAAAGCAGGAGACTGGCTCCAGAGGGGATGGATGCCGGCTTGCTGGGGCTAATGCAGGAGCGTCGGTGGCCATAGGGCAGGTGGGATCTCCTTAAGTGAGTGGTGGCTGCAGCTTTCCAATGGAGCCTTGCTCGTATTTCCTATCTGGTGAGCAAAGTGAGTAATGCCCAGCAGGTGCATGTTGCATAATCTTTTCCTAAACGTATGCATTATCAAATGCCCAACAGTTGCTTCACAGTTGCTTGCTATCAGTAATATTTCCTCCTTGATAAAAAATTAAGGAGAAGACACAGTTGGCTTATTTTAAGAGGAAACTGGGGCTTTGTTTGCTGGGGCTGAGGGGCTAGATGCTCAATAGAGGGCACCACAGCATAGGCTGTCATTCCCTGCCTCTCCGCTCCTGGCTTTTTTCCCCCGTGCTCTCATGATGTGATGTAAACGGGTAGAGTAAATTTGTCGAAAACAAAATCGTGAGTGTTAACCTTCCACACACATGCAAGCATGCATCTGTCATTGTATTAGGTTACAGTAGATACAGGAAATCTTTAGTTAGGATTAAGTTGTGCTGTTCAGCCATATGTTGTTCTCCTCCAGCAGAACAGTGTATAATATACCTAATAAAATCATGTTGAAGAAAACCAGATTTTGGCCCTTGTCCAAATAAGACAAAACACATGTTTTGTCTTTTGTAAATGTCCTTGCCATAACATGGGGAAGGAGAAAGTCATATAGTATCCAGCGTTTCCTCAAAAATAACATTATTTCTTCTGGTTGTGAAGTGACATTTTTCAGTCCCTCTTCTTTAAATGTCTGGAGATCCCGAGCATTTACTGAAAGCTTACAAACAAGGCTTCACGTGGCTGTGAAGAAAAAATGATTTTATTATCTTTAATTCAAATGTAGAGCCTTATCCTGCAGCCCCCTTAATCACGTAAGTAGGCATTATGCGTGTGAGCAATCTGGCTGAGAGGAGTGAGATCTCTGACAAGTAATGACTGCTGATGGGATCAAGACTTGCAGGATTTAGCCTTTGGTTCCCACTCCAGGCGTGCGCTGGAAGTCTGTTGTTCTCTTAAATATGCTCAGTCAGTTTATAGGAATTATCACCGTGAGCCGTGACTCTTCCATTAGCGCAGCGGCAGCGAGAGCTGATTTACATCGCTGTGGCAGCAGCTTTGCACTGACACCGGCTGTAATAAAACTGTTGGAGAAGCACTGGGAGTGCTACTGGTTGTGTCAAAGCTGCGCATGCGCTCAGTCTCTGCTGAGACATCAGAGTATTGTGACACTGCCTCTCCTCCTGCCTTTTTAATTTGTTAGCTGGTGTTTTGTGACTTCGATTCTTCAAGTCCTTGGAGCCAAATCTGCTTTTTCAGATGTACAACCCTTCACACACTGAGTTCCCAGGACAGCAAAAGCCCTAGAGAGCAACTGCTACACCAGCACTTAATACTAGTAGTACCATCTGGTGACAAGCGTGTGGTTATTCCCTTGAAGGAGTATTTTGAACAGGAAAGCATAATGCTTACAGATAGCAGAGAATTTATTTCTCATTTTGATTGCTTGAAGAACGCAATTAAGAAGCAATCTAACCTGTTGGTTCAGAGGGGGTGGGAAAGGCACGTTAATTTTAATTAAAAGAAATGCTTCAGGGGTGCCACTGGGGGAAAGCGGTTTGTGTTTTTGCTTTCAGGGTGGTTTTAAATGGTTTGCAAAATGCACTGGGTGTTTTGTCCCTTCCCCCGTATGAACATACATATATATATGTGTGTGTGTGTGAGAGAGATTGGCTTTATGATCATCTTCCCATTTCTTCGCCTTGGTTTCTCTTCAATCCTTTCACCTCCAGATGGCACTATGAAGCAGAAAAGAAAATTACTGTGAAATAATGAGTCCAATGTAAAGTAAAATTGGAAATTGAATTATAGCTGCAGAAAAAGGACAGTAGCCTTGAGGTCCTGATCAGTCTGTACTCTTATCACTTTTGTTTGCTGTTCCATGTGTTAGGTTACTGCCGAGTTAATAACAGTGCTTTAGCAGTTCAAGGCTTAGCAGAATTGTACTGGACATGAAATAAAGCTAAAATGAATTTGTGTCCAATATCATTGACATTAGTGCTCATTACTTCTCTGGTGTAATGCCTCAAACCATCTAAAATCAATTTTAAAGATTACCCATTATTTTATAAAGAAAATAAAATAACATTTCAAACAGCAACAGAGCTGTAAGTGTAGTGTAATCTCATGAACAGTTAGTTACTTGTGTTTGCCCTGGTTGGCAGGAAACTTTTGAAGGTATGGCAAGAGGAAAATCTGTGAAACTAAATGCCATCCACAGATTTTAATGTCTTGGCTTTTTGCTGGGTCACTTGGTATTAGACACGCAAATGTTAGAATTGCAGAAATGTGCATCCCCTCATTGTGCTCTTAAGCCTGGGAAAAACAGTAACTCTGGTTACCCTACAGTAAACTCCAGCTTTACTTTTCCTCTTCTTTTAAGAGGAAAGAAAAGAGGAAGGAGAATATTTACTCCCGCAGTTGCATAAACGATAAATGTGGATTTACTGTGTGGAATGATATTTTTTTACTTTTTGTTGCAATGTTTGTCTTTGTTTGGAATGCACATTTATCAGGAGCCAAGGCTGAAATCCTCTTTTAGTGGCCGCTGAATGATGGCTTTTCAAACTGTATTTGTGAAGCTGTTGCTGTGAATGCGTGTAGCCCTGTAAATTCTGGGTTTTGAATCATTTTTACGCAGCATTTGCTGGCTTTGCTGACTATGAAGAAGTTTTTCTGTATATTGATACTGTGTGCATTGATTTTACAGGTATCTATTTGCTATGTTTATTTTAAAGTAAGATTATGAGAATTTAATTCAGATTAAAAAGGCTTTCTCTAGGTATGGAATGTGCTCATTTTGAACTTCAGTGAAATCTGCTCCTTCTGAGACTAAACTTCAAATGCACCTGGTAGATCATTAGGGCTGTGGCAGACGTTTCCTCATTGGAAGGTGTCAAAGTTTGAGTTATTTGGTTGAGACTGTGTTTACCTAGGCAAATGAAATATGCATGTTCGTGAATATCGCCCATTTTCAGCTAGATATGTCTTATTACTTACTTTGGTTTGGCAGATTTTTGTAGGCTTAGATGAAGCCACAAATCCTGTTGTGTGATACTAACGTTATTATAATGTTGGCCACTTTAGAGAACAGTTTTCAGAACATATTTGTGTTTTAAAACATTACAGTGCAAATGCACCATTAATCTTATTTGAGAGGAAGAACTACTCAGTTATACTTTCCATTTTAGTCCGAGTACGTACAGAATGCAATCTTTCTTTCTTTCTTTCTGCTCTTACTTGTTCTTACATTAACGTCCTCTCGTTTCCTACTGCATAGCAATGACTTTTTTTGTAATGACTGTAATCTAAATGGGTAGAAATAAGTAAATATTGACTCATAAAAGTTTTGATTTGTTTAAATATACTTTAATAATTTTCCATGGAGCACTTTTTGGCATGGTCATAGGAGCTGATGACTATTACATGAGTAAGATTACATGTACATATTAAATTAAGAAGTCTCTTGTTAATCATTCTAGGATTTGTGTATTAAAGAATTCTTTCTTCAGAGAAATGTTGCAGAAAAGTTGCTTTCCTCTTCCCCATCTCCCCCCTCCAAAAATAATTATGATTATCTTCAATTCTCAGTCCTTGTAAAAAATATCTCTACAACTTTGTGTTACTGGAATGTATTATATTTTTACTCCCGCTTGACGTAAGTAAATACTTTATGCTAAATTTATGTGAGGACTTAATTTAAAATACATCTAAACCAAAGATTAAAACAGACTTTTGAAAAAGTAGCTGAAATGATGCCTAGATTTCCTGAAAATTGCAAATAAATTTAAACCAGTGTTCAGTATTAGCATTTTCAGTCTAGCTTAAATGTATGCGTATGGGCAAAAGTGTAAATGATTTTTGGCTAGTGTTGTCTCTGCTGTTTCCAGGTATCTCAAAGTCCTGACACTCCATGTATATGAAGTTCTCTGTCTCTGTACCCGCTTCTTTTCCCCCACCAAAGAAATTGGTGACATAATTCTTAGTAAAGCTTAGCTCTTAAACAAAACAAACAAAAAAAGAGTTCCCAAATGGATACCAAATTTTTGTAAGAGTATATGCCTCCAACTGCCTAAAAATCATTAATTGATCTGTGTGGTAATAACAGATGGTTAAATGGAAGAAATGTCCTTGAGGTTATTCTAATAGCAGATGTGACCAACTGTTAGCTTTGTGTTTTTACTCACCTAAAATTCCAAATAACGTAGTAAGAAAGTAACACACACCTCGTAATTTTAACATGTTCGTTACCTTCTGGTGTTGATTTTAGGATTCATCTGAAAACTTAAAAGCAGGCCATCGTTTACAGTTTGTTCTGGTAGAATGCTTTACATGTGTATATGGGCATGAATATAAAAATATTGGAACTTTTTTTTCCCCCTTTTTTTTCCAGGATCCTACAAGATGCACTGTTGCTCTCAGACAGTAGGCTTCACCTCTTCTTACAGACTCAGCTAAGCCCAGAAGATATGGAGGCTTGTGTCTCTGGACAGACCAAATACACTGTTGCTGATGCGATTCATAAGTTTGCCTCTTTGAACAGACGTTTTCCTATAGAGGATGAAGAGGGAAAAAAAGGAAAGAACGACACAGACTCTGATTCAGAGAGGTGATTTCTGCATTTCCTCACTTTCTGAGATTATATATCCATACATACACACGCGCATGCTTCACTTTTTTTGTTGATGTAATACTAAGATAATGAAAAAATTAATTGACTGAGATTTTATTGAGCTGTGACAGCTCATCATAGAAGTCTTCACACACACCTCCACACTGAATTAATGAATGCAGTAGAAATTCAATTATCTGCATTCTGATTATGTGAATTTCATTTAGTCAGACTTGAATTATTCGCGTTTAAATTATCTTGCTAAAAAAATATCCAACTGCACTCCAAATGGCTAATTAAAAGTCCAAATTTCCTGTCTCTCTTTGTGACTGGAGATAATTAAAGTTCTCCTCTGTTACTCAGGCTTTGAGTGTGTTGTGAAAACCAATTTCCTCCTTTTTTTTTTTTTCCCCCTCTTTTTTTTGTTCTCCCCCCTCCCTCTCTCCTTCTCTGCAGTTCATCCTCCGGGCTTGGACCTAGTGATGACAGCATTTCATGTGGATGTAAAGCAAGCCCAGCTTCTGAAGAGTCATGAAAAATCATTCCTGTATTGCTAGCTTAAGGACAGTGCAAAGCAGTTTCTGCTCTGGTTATGTGTAAACACGGCTGGCTGGTAAGGTGTACCTGAAGGAGGCATCGTCTATACAACCATATGTCCTTATAAAATTTTCAAAACAGACCTCGATACTACTTCTTTGTTGATTCCATTATGTATGTTGAGTCAGGTCAACACAGTACCTGTTACATTTAGGGGTTTTTTTAGGTATTAAAATCTCAGTATTGGGTAAGTCTGGGTAACTGCTGACATACGTGGCAGTTACAGTATTTCCCTCAGCTCAGTGCATGTCTTAGATCTGAAAAGTAAACTTAATTCCTCATCTGAAAAGCTGGTATATCAAATACATTCAAAGCATCTTTTTGTAATTTGCATTAGAGAAGTTTCATCTTTAGAAGTCATTTGACATTGGTGATGAAATTACATACCCCACAAGGTATTCACTTTTGAAAGTAGCTCAGCAACACCAGCAAAACAACATTTGTACGAACTCTATGCTGGTGGCAATTTGAGAGATAAATATATCTTCCTCTGGGCTTTCTGTAATGTTTATGGAAACCTTGGTTTTATCATGCAGAAGAGCTGAAGGCCAAAATTCTTGAGCATGGTTGCTTAGAAGTTAGAAATATTAATAAAAATGACATCATTTCCAGTCTTGCTGGAGATTCTCAGTTCCCAGGGAATGACAGATACTCATTTCCAGTGAAAATCCTGGATGAGGCCCATTGAAACTGATGGGTGAATTTTGCATCGACCTCACTAGAGTCAGGATTTCACCCAGCATGAACTTTAGGCACCTATATTTGAAAATGCCAGGAGATGTTTTAGTTTAGCAGCCAAAACATCTCCCTGTCTGAGATGATGATAATCACATAGTTGTAACGTGCTGTACGGAAATGGAACTCTCTACTCTTTGGGAGTAACGGAGCTGCTGATTTCATTGTGGCTGTAGTTAGCACGTTGGAATATTGACTTTTCCCCCAAACAAAAGGCAAGCTTGAGCACAACTTTGTAACCACCAACACTTATTTTGATTAAAAGTCAGTTTTGCTCTTTATTGTTAACAGCAGCTGTGTAGTGTCTTGTCCCAGATTCTGTCAAAGGAATATGTTTCACTGTGGTGTTGTATTTATATTTGACATTTAACTGCTATTAAAAAGAGCTAGGGGGTCTGACTAGTCTAGCAAAGCTCCCATTAACTTCAGAGAGATGGTTACCAGCCTAGGAACAGAGAATTATATGTATGTATATTTTAATTTTAAGAATTCTGTGAATATTGTCAAAGAAGGAGCATATTAAACCTGTGAATTATGGAAACAATAGATTGTTAAATGGCTATCTAATACAAGGTAGCATGGACGTGTGCAGGCATGCTTTTATTAAAGCATCCAGCTGGGAATCTGCGTAATTTTAGAAGCATGTTTTTAATAGCCCAAGAATAACATCTCTTAGGTAACTACTTTAAGCCACTGTATTTTGTTGATGGTTGCACTTTTATAAGATAAATATCCATGTTTCTTTTTGTGGGGTCTTACTGAATTGCACAAATCTCTCTCTTCACCTTCTCAGCCTGTGAGTTAGCAGCAATGCTATTTTAATGGAAAAGTGATAACATTTTATTAAAGCAACAAGTTATCACTAAAAGTAGCTTAAAAAAATAGCTCTTATTGCCAGGCACAGACTTTGATTATTTGATAGCTTTTTTTTTTTTTTTTTTTAAGGATGGCACATCACAAGAAAAAATGTTTACCAAATTTATTTGAAAGATGGGGAAAATATAAAAGCAAAACCCAGAATAATGTCTGAGATATTAATATTTTTTTATTTTATTCAGTGTAAAGGGAGTGGGTTTTTGTGTTTTGAATGATTGAGATAAACTGTTGAAGCACTTTACAGTTCTGGCCTACTCACACATGATGAATGTTACAGAAATGCAAGGTTTAGGAGAGCATTTGGGGCTGTATTTTAGTTTAGGAGCTTATCTGTATGCCAGTGAAGGTTTTCCAAAAGATGTTTCTGAAACAAATATTTGTTTTCTAATAGTTCTGGTTTTCTTCTGTTATTTTCTTTGTCACCCTGTTCAATAATTCAAAGACCACCGTAACTGTACTTCCTTCCCACCTTTGACAGAAAATTGTTTAAATACTCAGCTTTTGAATGTTGTGTAGTTCGTGTTACTGGAATTTTTCTCATTAAAGGGGAAGGAAAGTATTCTCTGCTCTCTAGTATGTCGTCTTTTTGTATCAGCTGCATGTAACTGCATATAAATGCTGTATACAAAATGGCTTAATTTGGAACATTAGATGTAACTGTTACAAATTTAAATTCGTTAAAAAAAAAAAAATTAATGTCTTTTGTGACTTCAGTGATTTGGTGATTTATTTTTCTTTTCAATACTGTCACATATTTTGATCAGTTGGTTACTGGTGTTTTGATTCTTATTTTTCTTAGTTTTGAATAATGCTGGTATTTCCTGCTATGTTTTTTTTTAAAGAAGCTCATCTCTAGTTTGTAATATCGTCTATTTACTATTGCTAATTTATATCTATAATTGCAGTAATTCTGCACCCAAAAGCTTTGCTTCATCTTTTGCTTCGAACTTTGCATCCTAACTTTTACGATGATTTCTTAAAAGCCTTTAATTAAACAAAACAAGTTACTACTTTCTATTTTGCATTTAAACTTGCCACTAAGGTTTCCTTTATTTCGGTATCAATATCCTAATCACTTTATGACTCACTGTAATTACCCTATTTTTGTAATATATGTCTATGTGTATATACACTGTTGTGCTTGTGTTTGCTGTCATTGTTTTGTAGAAAATATAAAGAGGTAAGAGAGAAAGATTGTCTTTTGGAATGAAAATTTTCATAGACGTAGCAACATGATTTTTAAGCATTGAGAAGATTTATACTTTTAAATGCCCCACTCTACAACACTGCACAATTCTGTATCCACGGGGTTGTTTGTTGGTTTTGTTTTGTTTTTTGTTTTTTGTTTTTTTTTTGGGGGGGGGGGGTTGTGTTTTTTCGGTTCTTATTTTTTGAGATATTTTTTTTCCCAGAGCAATATTTAAATTATATAGGCACAGTATTTGTGACTTGGTCTGTTGTAAAATTCAAGGTGCAAGTAAAGTCAGCGTGTGAGGAGAATAAACCCGCTGTGTCTCTCTGTAACTGCAGGGCTAATGACCACGGCGTCTACATTTTTCCTGTCGCTTCTACAGTCTTGCAAAAATGTGAACTGTTATTTCCAGTATCAGGTTCATTCTTTCTATGAAAGGATTAAATGCTTTAGGAAAGGCACAATTATTCTCTTCGATGTTAAAAATACTCTCTTAAAGCTTCTGCAGTAACACTCCCTTAGCCCATGATTCGAGTAAACTTTCAACGCCTTTTTCCTTCAGCCCTAACCCCCGGAGCGTTGTCGTGCACACGCATGTCAGTGGGTGCGGGTACACCCGCTGCGGCGGGCCGCAGGGGGCGGCGAGCGCGTCCCCTCGGCGGGGCGCCGCCACCCGCTGCTCCGCGTCTTGCCGACGGGGCGAGAGAGGATGAGGACTCAGATGGGAGAGGGGAGTGATAAAAGCGGAGGGGGGGCGGGCAAAACAAGCAGCACCCCAGGTCAACGTCCCCGGGGCGCCGCCACCGCTCCGCCACATCCTCTCCCCGCGCTGCCGCGGAGCAGGGCGAGATCCTTACCTGGTGCCTCCGTCCTCTCCACCCCGCTCCGCCCCGCCCGACGCTGCCTCACTCCTCCCGCCTCCCGGCGCGGCGGTGTGCGCGCTTGACGGCGGCTGCGTGCGCGCACGCGTAGCCCCCCGCGTGCCCGCGGCGAAGTGGGTTGGGAGGGGAAGGTGCGGGGGATCGGCCTTGATCCGGTAACTCATGGCAACCGCAGCCCATGGCAACGGCGGGGGCAGTGTGGGGCGGGGGGGGGGTGGCGGCGCGGAAAGCTCCGGCCCGCTTCAACCCGGGGGGGGGCGGGGGACAGCGCGGAGACCGGCTCCGCGACACCCCCCCGCCCCCCCCGGCCCCAATCCCCTTTCCCGCCGCTGCCCGGGCTCCCTCCCGGCCACTCCCGCGCAAAAGGCGCCTCCGCCGCGCGTTTTCGCCGCCAGGGGGCGCTGTGGGTCAGCGAGAAGCGCGCAGCCGGGCGGGGCGCAGGGCTGTGCGTGCCTGGGGGTGCGCCGGGGCTAGAAAACGTCCTAACGTTTGTTTGTCGGTTTGTCTGCTCCCCCCCCCCCCCCCCGCGCCGGAGCCGCGCTCCACAAGCTTGAATAATGCTTTTATATCTATTCTTATTGTTATAATATTTAAATAGGTTTGATACAAAAGCAATTAGGACCCAGCTCAAAGCCAAGGCATGACATGGGGCACGGCTGGGTAACAGGCAGGCTGCTCCCAAATGGAGGCCTTTCTGCGGAACAACGGGAGCCAAAAGGCCTTGTGTCACCCAGTTATGTAAGACACAATCTCGCCTGAAAATGCACAATGAATCGGGAAGGATTTATGTAATTAATTGACCAGTCTTAACCTGTTATCGTGATGTAAGGAATTTGGAACTCATTAATTTGGGCCCTGACAGATTTCATATTAGAGCTGGCAAATATGGATTGAGCCTCTTATTCTTGTAGCAGCTGGAATTTCCATGACAGTGAGGATTAGTGAAGAAGACCTATTGCTCGAGTCAAACTGCCTCTTTTGTAATCAGCAGCCCTGCTCTGCATTAAAGGGGTAATGGGAAAAAGAGGAAAAAAATAAATACCAAAAGAAAAAAAAAGAGAGAGAAATGTATTCATGTAAGAAGCAGAGCAGGGGAGGGAAAGGAAGGACATACTCTGGAGAGCAGAGGCACCAGAGTGGGGCTTTCCCAGCCCCATAGCAATGAAGACACCACAAAGGCGGCTCTGGTGTGATGAAAAGGGAAGATGCCTGAAGGAGGGGTCCACAGCATCCACATGGGGCTCGCTGCCTCTCGGCCAGACCTTCAGATGGAGCCTCCTGGGAGCCACCAAGCACCTGGGGCTGTGGCATCAGAGGTTCCCGGAGTGGGTTCTGGGCTGCCAAAAGCCAAAGGGATTTAGGGATAGAGGGATTTCAGTTGTGATCCTGGGAAGTGGGGACTGACAGATACCTGTCTTCCCGCCTGCACCGTGATGCCCTCCCTGACAGGGAAAAGGATGATCGGGGTCCTTACCGGACCAGGTCTGAGGATGAGGACAGGTCGCCATGCGGCCATGGCAAGGGTGACTCTGCACATGACATGCCTCAACTTCCCATGTACAAAGACAAGAGTAATAAAACTCCCTTTGTTTGCTGGTTCATGACTACTTTTCAGTATGTTTTTTTACAGGTCCTAGCTGGGGAGGACCTTCATCCCACTATCATTTCTAGGCATTGATGTAATAGTAATAACATTGAGTACAGACTGTATGGAAACAGAAGCGTTTATTTTCTCTCCTGGCAACCTGTTAATGACTACTGTGGTAGTGAATAGGTGTTAGAAATGACTTTTAAAAGGTTTCCATGATGCATCATCATATTTCTCCCTGTAAAGTGTTTACCTACTCCTGTGACAAATGCTGTACATAGATGGAGGGGTATTTTTCCTTTTACCATCATTTCTTTGCTGCATGCTTTTTGGTAGTTGAACATTTCCCCTCCAGGATTGCTTAGATGCACCATTTGCTCCTGTGGGTTATTTCTGTATAATAACCGGGAGAAGGGAAAAGGTGTAAACCAGGGATATTGACAGTAAATCCATGATTGTTTGCAAAGACTGTAATGGCAGATTAGATATAAACAGCAGCAAGTAAGGCCTTCAGCATGGCTCGAATCCTCTGGACAACTTTGTCCATCTGCATATTTGCTTTGTCTCCCATCATTATGCTAGGATGATTATGTGAATTCTGGTACCAAAACTCGAGCATCCAGCCCTAAATTTGTGAATCTCTATGAGGCGGAGTGCTTGGTGCTGGAGACATGCCCTTACCAAATTCAAACTCTTTGGAGAAGGGCTACCATGCCTTAGCTGGGGGGCTAGATCTAGCTCTGTGGTAGCTTTTACATTGCTCTCATAGTTGTGAGCTAATAATCCGGTTCATGGCTTTAATCTCCTTGATTTAAAACAAAAAACCCAACCCAGACCAATAGATTACCATTTGATTTCGCACCTTCAAAGAAGATCTTTTGTCTTACTGTCTCCCGATAAATTAAAAAAATCTTCACACATGTCAACTAGCTCAGATTTCCCCCAAAGGCAGGGAATAATTTATCTTTTATGGTAGTACACAGACTCAACCATTGTCTCACGAATCTATCTTTGCTTTTTTTAACCATCAGGAGTGGCAAACCACTCAGGTACTACTGCAGCTATAGGTTTTCCTCTTGTCAGAATGTTGATCAGGCACAGCTCATTTCCCTGTTAAGAGTGCCAGCATGTGCCTGAGCTTAGAATTATTTCAAACAACAAAACAAAGCATTTTAAAGTTTAAATGGATATTGTAATTTGTAAATATTTGGACTTTCATTCTTTCCCATGGATATATTTAAAATACACTCAAGTGGTAGAACTTCCCTATGACACCCATGATTTTGGGTGCCTGCAAAATTAAAGCCAGTTTTTATTACTAGTAGTGTCTTCCCCCCTTTTCTTATTTTCCTTGTAGGTAAGAAAACATTCAGAAAGAAATCAGCTGAGATGGGTGTTTTGTCCCATTCTTACACCATTTTTATTCTTTGACGGTTAGTCAGAAAGCAGAGCAAAAACACAATATAGAAAACTGAGTAAATAAAAAGAAACAATCAGTTCAACTTTCTGACCGAAAGTATATTTGTTTCAGATATTTTGTGACTTAAACCCATACCAAAGGTGTGTTTTAGTTTATGTGGAAATAGTAACTGCAAATTTCACAGTAGAAATGGTTAAGATATATCAAGCGCTGGTTCAGTTGAAGTCAATGGAAAAAAACTTTGTGCTGCTTATTCTGGAGGTGACAAAATCCTGTCTGCTGAATGGCACTCAGATTAAAAATGACGTTCTTGTTTGAACCAATAGGTGGCCTTTTTGAATGTGCTATAGTTAATTTTTTCTTGAAACCAAGAAAATGTCTTGAAGTAGAGAACATTTTCAAACAGTAATTTTCAAGTGCAGTGAAAATGTATTTTTTTAATTCCATTTTTAATGTATTCTGTTTATTTCCCAGTATTCTAGAAATTTATGTTAAATCCTGAGTCTTCAATGCATGATAATGCATTATTATTATTATAGCAATGATAAAGTGGACTACAAAGCCTATCCTTCTGGTTTTGTATGTTCATGCTCTCAAAATGCCATGTATTTCCAGTTTCTTAGACCTCCCATAGGTTCTTTTATCCTGTTCTTTACATAGGTAATTAAAACAGTTTAAAAAGAACAGTATCTCCTTGTGCTTCAGAAAAGGAACACTTGTGATTTTTCAAAGTCACACCTCTGAGCTGAGCGTCAGGAATCTTGATTCTGTTTTATTTCCTGTAGAATCAACACGTTCTTCAAAAGGGTTTCTGCAAGGAAAAGGCAGCCAGCAGCCATAGGTGGCCAAGATTTCCTAAAAGCCTGGGTCGCTGAGGGTGTTAAACACTTGAAAATGGAGCTTCAGAACATGCCTCATTTGGGCCTGGACCTCCTGAGGTATTTTAGCAGCTCACTCCCCAGGTTATGTTTTTATGGGTACACGACGATTTCGTGGGGTTTTGCGAAATTTTGGGCTTGTGTTTTTGTCCCTTTGAAGCCAGCTTGAGGCTGAGAGCTGGGCAGGTATCCCATGAGGGAGGCATCACCCTGTGCCTTATCTTGCTCCTGCAGTCTTGGCCTTTGCTGGTGGCCCCTGTCCAAGAGCAGCTTCAGAGTCACAGGGACCTCTGGTATGACCCAGTTCTTACGTTCCTTGAAGGCAGTGGCGGTCAGATAGTAACATACAACTCGGCCTGTACTCAGCACTCTTACCATGAAACTGGGCTTTAGTTATAGATCTCAGTGTGGGACAGGAGTTCACCCACACAGTCCATGTACCTGTGTTCCCATTTGTCTGCGCACTTGTTTTTTACTTCCAGTGTTCATTTGAAGGCTCTGCCTGTTGAGTTTTGAGACTGAGGTGCCTAAAATGTAGGGAGAGATTTTCTCAAAAGCTCATGTTAGCCATAGGAAGCTGGTTCCTAAACAAATTCAGTTGCTCTGACTCCTCCCCTGAAAGAGCCCATCACTCCCCTGACATGTGAGAACCTTTCTGTGGCAGAAAAGTGACCCTGTGAATGTCCACCTTTAGGCAGTAGTACCCATTTCTAGTGCCCCTGGAAATAACTTTGTTGGAAGTGTAACGTGTATATAGCAATAGCTTAGCTTCTTCTTATATGGCAAGAAATGCCTTATAAGTGCTGTTTATATTAATCTTCTCTTTTCCGCTCTATAAAAGACCCATAACTCTTGTGGCTTCTAATGATCTAAGACATTTGAAGGAGAGGTGGGATATAACTGTCTATCCATCAAAACATTGCCGACTTGGTCACACAAAAAAGGAAGTTTTTCTCCTGGAGGGTTTGAATTTTGCTGGGAAGTCAAAGCTCCCCCTTGGCACCAGAGTCAACACATGACTGGCTGGATATAGGAAGTTAGTAATTCGTCTATGTTTATGGCACAGCTTTCCTGACAGGATGTCTCAAAGCCTTTTGCAATGAGGGATTAATTCAGCCTTGCAATAAACAGGATCTACTATTTTACAGCTGGGGAAACTGAGGAACAGTGAGGTGACGCACAGGGATGTATGGGGTGTCTGTTGCAGGTAAGGGAGGAACAAGGATCCTCCTCCTGCTGGTCTCCACCGCTTCACCTTCTGGGATGGACAAGGTGCCACACTCCTTGTGAAAACCTCACCCCAGCTGTCAGCACAAAGCGTTCCTGAGAGGTAGCAGAGGGGCCCCAGGTTTTTGATGTTTGACTTGAAACACCTCAAAAAGATGTGATTTTTGCTTTCGAGCACTGTACTCTCAGCACTTAGAGACCAAACTCGCTTTGGCAACTGTTGCATCTGAAAAAATTGGGCTAATTATCCTCAGGTTGCAGCGTTTAGAACAGAGATTTATGTCTGTTTTGGAAAAAAGGGTTACTCGCTCCTCTCACTAATTAAAAAGCAGGAGGTGAGAAGAGAGAGGCGAGATTGGTTAAATAGGAAGCACTGACAGGATTTTCTCTGAGGAACACTTGCGGAAGTGCTGAGGTCCTGTAGGAAGCTGGGTTGATGCTGGCTGGAAACTGTAGTAAAGATTGATTTTGGCCACATCTTTCAGTCTTTACTAGTCCATCCATGACAGTACTTATTAAAATAACTTGGGACTGCTAGCATGAGTAGAGACCATTTGTGTGAATGAGTACTGCAAACCTGGGCTTTAAACTTCCCGTCCCAAAGTTGTGTTCAGCTGATCCAGCAGAGCTCCTCACACCATGTGAACTTATTTTGCCAATGGGATGTGTGACTTGGCCTTCCATACCACCATAAAAACAAATCTCAAAAACTGACTTCAAACACAAGCATCACAGGTGAATATAATTTTCTAGATTGCAACTAAACCCAAGCAGAATCTTTTAAGGTTCATATATTGCTTTCCAATCAGGTCTTTTTCATGGGGTGGTCACTGAGGCACTTCACCAGAAGGGTCTTTGAGCATATCCTTGATTCTGCATTGTTTGTACAAAGCAATGATGACTTCGGAGCAGGAGACTGTGCCAAGGACAGAGCACTGTGCTGTGCCCAGAGCTTTCCTGGCTCTTCCCTCCCACTCTGTTTCTTGCCAATCCCAATGGCTTCCTAAAACACATTTATCAGTGCAGGCCACTGCCTGTAAATAAGAGAGCTCTTGTCCTTTCCAAAAGCCAGAAGTACAATGTTATCTTTCCTCTTTCCCACAGAAGAGAGCCATTAGGAAATTCCTTGGTTTAGTTTATGCCTCCTTGTTCCTGGATGATGTTGGAACCATTGTAAAAAGACGAGGCTTAATTTCCTTCTGGAGATGGCAAACTCATTGATGCATTGGATTGATGAGCTGGATGTGCACTGATGTGTTGCATCCTGTAAGGAGAGGAGTATTCTGGGCTACTTCAGGGTTTGGGAGTCCATGAAGAATTTTGCTGGTCTGGGAACTCAGTACTTGGGTTTTTCCTGAATGAAACAGAAGGAAGTATAGATATGAATGTTAAATTTAGTAATAAATGATTTGGGGGCTCAGTCCATGGCAGTGATGGTGATGTGCTTGCACTCAATCATGACCATCACCCTTAGCACCCCCCAAAATTACTTTGAAGGCAGTGCCCTAATTCCCATGAGGGAGTAACCTGGGAAGGAGACCTCAAAGATTTGGCTTTATAAAATGAAATCTAGTTCCTAGAGAAGGATCCTCTAGTAGTTACCCGTTCCTCTGTCTGCCATAGCGGGGAGGACAAGGAGGGGACCCTGGCTCAAGTTCTCCTGCCACAGCCGAGGGGAGACTGCTTTGGCTGTGGGTGGTGTCAGGGATGTCATCAATGGGAGGGTCACCTGCTCTTGCTTTCATTTGGTTTTGCCCTGCCCAGCTTTCCCCCCAGGAAATAGTGCTTTGAGGGATGCCTGCTGAATTCTGCCATTTGCATGCATGGTGTTCTGCAGCTCGCCTGGTAGATATGAGGAGTTCAGGCTCTTCTTGAGGTGAGTCAGGTATTAATACTGTGCACATGCGTAAACTTTACAGACAGATAAAGAATTATACTTTTTGCAAGTCACAGATTAACAACCAAACTGTCCTCACAGGAGTCACCCCCCAGGGTCAGAAGAACCATTTGTGTTAGCAAGAGAGGCAAGACCTCCCAAGACGCGCCAAAACGATCCTGAGATGAAATTGCTTCACTCTTCCTGGGAGGGCCCGCAGCATCTCACAGGGTCTGCTGCATAAATTGTATGTTCTTCAGGGCGAGGACCTTGCCCTCCGATTTGCTTGGGAAGCACGCGTTCGGTCCTCCATACCATAGATAATAAATAACCACCTTGGCTGATGGCTGGGTTTGGGATTACGAGTCAGTTCTCCCTCCTGATTCATTTCTCGTTCCGAGATGCCAGCGATGCAGTTTTACAGGAGTATGTCAGCAGTGGTGTTAGCCCCCTGCTCTTCCCTTGCTTGCGGTAAGGCAACTGTCATCTCCTGTCTACAGCATACTTTACAGCACCGAGGGAGAATATTAATAAGACTTCCAAAGGGCTTGCTGCCACTTTTAGTGGAAAGGTTTCCTATAAAGGATGCGTAGCAAAACTCCCAGGAGACAGGCAGAGAAAACCCTCCCACCAAGGAGAGCTGGTGTCATCCTGTTTCATTGTCTCTGTGTCACCGTAACACCACTGTGACTTTGACACGCTGCTCCGTGCTGCTCTGGTTTGTGCTGCTCTGTGTAATTTCCTTGGTTGAACATCTTTATTTCAGTTTCATAATAAGGTATGAATTAGTTTCCCTGTGCCTGTTAGCTATTTGTGGTTAAAGAAACAGTCTCTTTCCTGTTAAGGCCAGCTAGACTTCTGCTTTTCCCATTTGTTTTTGCATTACATCACATTTAAAGAAAGAAACCGCATGTGCCATATTTCCATCCAGGTTAAAGGTTCAGGATCACAGCAGCGCATTTCACAAGGAAACCAGAAATGCACCTTCTCATTGAGTAACAAACACATTTAGTCCAGCAGCCAAGAAAAGAAGGTAGACGTGAAGAATCCCAGTGTTAGGTGATGAGGCCTGCAGTTTACTGATTGCATCTCTCCTGGGTGAGCTGGCAGAGGGTCAGTGTCACTATGAAGTTACTAGGAATGCCTTTGAAAGTCAGCAGGCAGCCCCACTGCAGGTTCTTACCCATGTCTCACTTGCTGCCATTGCACCTCAGCCTGCGCTGGATGGTCCTGGAGGGTGGCCATCCCTGCCCTGCTCCAGTGGAGCACTCTGGGCTCCCACTGCCCCTTGCTAGAGTAAACCCTTCATCTCCATGAGCAGATCCGGTGGACCACAACTCTGCCAGAGGCAACCTGTGAGGGCATGCCTGGCGTCAGCCTGGGAGACAGACTGCCTTGTCCAAGTCTGCTCCTGAGGATGCCCCTTAAATGCGATCTGGGCATTCTCAGTAAATCTGTGGACATAAACAGGGGTTCTTTCTAAATGAAGAGGTAAAGTACAAGGGAAGAAGGCTTTTAAAGGAAAAAAACCCATAATGCTAATTGTCAGAGATCTGCCATTAGATGTTCAGCAACATCAAACCAATCCAGCAGCTGCCTTTGCAGATCTTGACCTTTGCTGTTTTTATCTTCTTTGGGTTCAGGGAGACGACTCTTAAATGGAATTAGGAGCTTGTGAGCTGGCTCTGTATTTGTAAGTGGATTCTTGTCAAGCAACTGCAGGGTTGACCAACGGATTACCATGGCTTTTATTGCTCATTCATGCATCATATATATATTTATATAGTTGAATAAGCATAATACTTTAGAAAGTTTGACTAATATATCGATTTCATCATCCAGGCATAACTCTGAATATGGAGCAGTGATATTGCTTGGCGTATTCAAATAATGAGTCCCTAACTACTGTGTAAGGCATACTGAGGTTTTGTTTCATTTTGTTTTCAGATTGAAACAGGGAAGCTGATGTACATGAGTTGGCCTGTTCTGAATCTTTGTCATCTTAGACAGCCCTGCTTATTGCCAGCTCATTTCACAAAGATCTATTTCAAATCAACTCATAAATTATTAATAGTACATGTGTAGGTCAGAGAGACACTAACCCTGACAATCACACCCTAATATTCTCTCTTTAGCATCAGAAATAAGAAAGAAGATGTGAATAATCAATATTCGACAACCAAGGTACATCTCATACAGATATGGTATATGCACTTAGGGGAAAAAAGCACAACAAAAAACCAAAAACCCGACAGATCTTTGCAAACCCCGTCAGGCTGGCATTAATCTTGCATGATGAATAATGTGGTGATCTATGAATTTTTAACACCTTTAAAATGATAAAATTGTGGGATGTGATATCCAAAAGTAAATTTGTTCAAATTGGAGAATATTTCTGATCAAATGGAGCTATTGAATAATGTGTATAAAAATATTTAAACATCAATTTAGATTGCTCAGCAGGCAAGACTGTTCGTACAGGTTTGTGACTGGGAGCAACTTTCCATCACAAATAATTCATCTGAAGATTTAATTATAACTTGAAGCTTAAGCAGTAGCTTTTCTGAGTGAAGGACTTAACTCTGGAGACCCGGAGCACCTCCTGGAACTGGTGGGCTGCTCTCACAACCATGGCCAGTGCTGGCACAGGAGGAGCCACATGGACCTGGCAGGCTTCTGAGCCAGAGGGGTTTGCTTTGCCTGGTTCCTGCTGTACAGCACCCTCTGCAGAAAACCCCACTGAAACCAGAACAGGATGCTTCCAAAGAGCACGTAACACAGCAGCACAAAGGAGCAGGAGCACAGTTTCACCTTTTATTCACATCAAGGCTGAACCCTGAAGGTGTTGAGCACACAGGGCTCTTTGCTACCCCCCAGGCACTACCAGTGCTCACCAGTGGGCAGGATCAGGCCTTGCTCAGATGATGGTGCTCAGTGGGAGGGAGAAAGTTTGGGGGTTTTAGGTTGGAAAAAAAGAAGAACTGCTAATACGTAGGAAATAATGGGATGGATGCTGTCCTACCTGAAGTCAGCATGAATTTGTTGTTGACATTCACTGGGACAGGACCAGACTTTACAATTGAAGTCACCTCCCCCTGAGATTGCCTGACAAACACTAAACCAAATGTTTCATTTAGAAACTGTCAAAAAGGAATTACTAACCTTTTATACTTATTACAATTGCTATATGTGTTCCTGTAAAGGGACTAGAGAGCGGCTGGACATTTGAATTTTCACTCTATGCAAAATAAAAATGACACTCAAGAACTTTACCTATTTTTAAAATCCTTCTAATGAAAGCATTTTATTCCATTTTTTATTGAACAGAAAATAAAATGTGTTTGTTTCCCCAGATTTGAGGAGAATTAACATGTATCTGATTGTTAATATTTGATCCTTCTTTAATTATTTATGGTATCAAGGAATGAATCTGTCAAGTAAATAATGAAATGCGTACATGCAGCATATGTAATTAGGTTAGGTGCATAAATCCAAAGTGTTCACTTTATAGTTGTCAGTGCAAAATTTATTAATAATGAGAAATGCTAAGTGAAGAAAATCCCTAACAGTCTACTCATTAGTGTAGGTTAGAGCAGTTGCTGAAAAGGAAAGTTATCATTCCTCTCTTACTGTATGTCACCATTTAGGAATGTTGGTAAATCCCTGTATGCTTTCCTCTTCTCTGCTTTAATTCTGGAATAAGAGCAGTCTTTAAGTTGTGCTGTGAAGGTGCACTTAATCGTCACACTGCAAACAGGCACCTATCAAAGTAGAGGTTTTCTGCAGCTTTGTGTAGTTTAAAACCAATGTTACTCCCAGGTCTTGCTTTCCTTAGAACGCAGGAGTTCCCATGGATTTAGAAGGGAAGACTGCACTGTATTTATCGCCTGGTATTTTAGGACTGAAGGCGATGAATGATTGCTTATACGCAAGAGGAAATGTGACTGTACATGTGCCAGAGGGCTAGGACACAGACAGTACAGTACACACAGTACACAGACAGTCCAAAATGGTGGGTGGTATAGTGTGTGTTAGCTTGTGTTGTGTGCCTTCTCTTGTGTTAGCATAGTTTCACATAGCCACAGTCTTCACACAATGTGTGCGTTCCTATAACACACATGTAGCAGAAAAGCTCAGACACTTAGAGGGCTGAGTTTGTAGCCAGGTGTTAAAATCATGATACCATCTATTTTGGGTGGAGTATTGCACCTGAGTATTTCCTGGGTGATTTGATCCCTACAATCACAAACCTTAATGTATAGCCAAGGGGGTGACCTGAGCGAGAAGTGCTGTGGCAGTGCCTGGACCGAAGACTGTATGAGCCAAATTTAACAGCAGAGCTATGTCTCATGTCACTCTCACCAGCCCTTCACCTTAGCTTGCTGTCAAGTTGCTTCTGCCTTTTGCAGATTAAGGAAGAAATGGTTCTAGTTAATAGAAAACAAAACAAAATTAATCTGCGAGTTTATATCCCTTGGGGTCTGAGAAAAATGTGAAAGAGAGATGAAACACCTGTTTGAGACAGAGAACTGTCATTGTGGGACCACAAAGAACATTTCCTGATCCCAAAAGGTATGTTTCAGAGCTCCCTCTCCTAACAAAGATTTCATTGCTAAGTGTATATTTAAAACAATATTTCAATATCATTTTGAAGCTAATCATTAGCACAAGCACTTCATGGGCTAATTCTCCATATCCAAGGATGGCATTCACCCCAGCTCACTTTTGCTGTGGAAAATTAGATATCTAGTCTGAATTAGTCATCTGGGCTTACTCAGTCATTGAGATTCATCCCATCCTGAAACTGGTGCTTGAGGCTAAGCCTAAGATACAGGAGGTGAATCACCCCCTGGAGACACCCACTCTCTTCTTGGGCTGCAGAAAGCTCAGGCTGGAAGCCTAACTTTTAGGCTGCTAAATGAGATGATCTGAACCCCACTCTGCATCTGTGCTGGATCTGACTTCCATTGGGTAGTTTAGAAGGAAGGTCATCACGCAATGACCCTAACATAGCTAAAGCTACTGGGAGACTTGACCACACAGCCACAGTGAAGTGCTTATGCTGGCTGTGCCTTAATTTTTCAAAGCATTAAAATAAGGAGGACTGGATTTGCTGATCAGCAGAAGGTGTGGTCTGTCACTGAAAGCCCCTAACCTGAAGTTGCATATCTGTATCCCTTACTTCTGCTGGCCTCAGCATCCACGCAGTACAGCAGGCAGCTGCTTTAAGAGCTGATTTGGCTGAGCACTAGTCTTTGGGGTGCGTTCTCAGGGTAACTTTCCATTTTTAGAGATGCAGCTGACCATGCAGCCCCACAGGTACTAGTGCTAGCACAAGGGAGAAGGTAGGAACGCAGCGGTTGCCGATGCTGTGAGGTTGGAGGGTTGCTGCTGCTGATAGTGATGCAAAATTAAATGGATTGTGAAATCGAACCCTGATCAAAAGGATGCTGACAGCCATTCGTTAAATTTTGCATCACACTGTTAGATTTTAATCACAATGTTTTGGATCTGAATCACAAATCCTCTTATCTGCTGTAAGAGCTTTTTCAAGCTTAACATTTTTATGCCCCATATAAGATACAACAATATTCATCTCTGCTAGTCAAGCTTAGAAATGCATTAAACTGCCCAACCAGAAAATCAGGAACAGGCATTTAGTGATGCAAAATGGTCATTCTGCAACCTAATGCCTAAGGGACAGATCAGTCATCGCAGACTCCCACTTCTGCCTGAAAAGACCAATTAGGTGACTCTGCCTATTCAACTATCAATAGAGGATTGCTCCCAACAGGATATTCCCCTGTGCTTTACCCACTCTAATTTTAAATTACTCAAGTGCCAAGACTTCTGTCACTTCCCTGGGGTGACCATTACACAATTGAAGGCCTCACTGTGAGCAAATGTTTCCTGATATTCTGTCACAATTTTCCTATGCTTAGGCTCATCTCATTTTACCTAGCTACATGTTCTTGAACAGCTCTACCTTCTTTCATAGCCACGTTGTTGTGAAATATAGTGAGAGCTAGCATTGCCTCTCTCCCTCTGTTTTTTGTATGATTATTCTTGGCAGGCATTAAACACATAAAGGAAAAGTCAGTTATTTCAACCACTGGTATAATTGGTGGTGTTCCTGTGCTGAGGTGCCCTGATCATTCAGCACTGAACAGTTTGTCCAAGAGGAACAGCTTTCCATGCACATCCTTTGAGGAAGGATGATAAAGGCTGAACAAAGGGAAGACTAGGGAAAAAAACAATCAACTTTAAGTGTTACATGCTACTGTGGAAAAAGGAGTTCACTACTCACACGTAAGAGTCCCCTAACTGAATAGTTAGGATGCAAGTCCACGTAAGAAGAGCTTAAGCTTACTCTGTACTTTCAGGTTTTGGTGGGTAGGTAAACGCCAGAGCCCAGGGGGTTGTGACTGACCCTCGGCCGCAGACCTGTGCCACAGCCCAGTGCCCTCAGGTGACTGCTCCAGTGAATATGATCTGGGTGCATCTTCGAAAAAGACTTGTCACCAAGCATCTTGGGCAAATGAATGGCAGGCTTCCTCCTCACCGGTCTTTTTATGCTCAATAAAGGGGCAATAACAGTACGTTCCTGCTCCTTTCATCTGAATCAACAACACCCTGGGTCAGGTGTGTTCAGGATGAGCTTTCCTAAAGTCATTGCAGGACCTTTCAGCCTGCTTTAGGTCGAATTCCTTTTTGATTCCCCCCTCAGTGAGTGTCGTACAGTCAAACCCTTCATCTGTTTTATCAGACAAGCAGAACTGGGAGTCTGATATCTTTTAAAAAAAAGATACAGTTCTCTGATTAACTGAAGAGTAATAGCATGAAATCCTAGTCTCCAATAAGTAACATATTGATGCTTATGTCTAATTTAATCAGCATCAGGGGGGACACGGGTACCCACTCCTGCACCATCAGTTATGCAGCAGTTCAAGGTGATAAATCCTATCTGCAGAATGATATTCCGACAACATTTCTATAATATTAATTAGATCACCATGTCAGGCTGCAGGAAATTTGCTTAACATTCATTAGAAATTTCTTATAGATAGATAGGCATCCCTCCCTCCTTCTCCCCCTGCTTTCTTTCTCTTGTGATTGACAGATGAGGTCAAGCTAGAGGCAGCCTCTCCTCCCTCCCCATGCCTGAAGAGCCAGGTCACCGGACTCCATAATGCATGGGAAGTGGGAGGAGAGGATTATGCCTTGAAGAGATAGCCTATTAAATTGGACAAAAGCTCTTCTGCCTCCAGGCTCCATCGCCAGGGCTCCTCAGCCTCAGCACTCGGCAGGCGAGTGCACGACGCAAAAGCCATTTGCATTACCCTGCAGTCATTTTTATATGTGGAGGTAATGAAGTTGTCAGCAGAGCCCCAAGTGTGGCAGCGCCTGATATTCAAATAGACCTGCCAGCTCTCCCCACTCCTCACTGCCGCTCCCCACTCTCCCCCCATCCCCACAGCTGATCTACTGACTCCCTGGATTACTGCTTCACTGGCTCCCCAGCTCTGACTGTGCTTGCACTCTTGCCCCTGTCAAGCGCTTTTGTTTCCAAGTCAGAGAATAGGCAGCTGCGGCTGCCTGCGCACTGCTGCCCTCACTGCCAGGCAGGGCCACAAGCACCCGCGCTGCCTGCACATACTGGGTGTCACGGGATGATGCTAATGAGTGGCAAGTGCCCCACAGGGTCTCGCCATGGCCCTGCCGCAGTCAGGCTGCAGCAGTGGTCCTGCCAGATTTGGAGGGAGAGCTCCCCAAGGCACCAGGTTGAATGCCTGGGGAATTTTGTTATAGAATCATAGAAGGTTGGAAGGGACCTTCAAAGGTCATCTAGTCCAACCTCCCTGCTATGAGCAGGGACATCTTCAACTAGATCAGGTTGCTCAGAACTACATCCAGCCTGATCTTGAATGAAAATCATCTCCACGGATGGCGCATCCACCGTCAATCTGGGCAGCCTGTACCAGTATTTTACCACCCTCATGGTAAAAATGTTCTTCTTCACATCCAGCCTGAATCTCCTCTCTTTTAGCTTAAAACCATTACTGCTTGTTCTGTCACAACTGGGCCTTCTAAAAAGTCTCTCCCTGTCTTATAGGCACCTCTGAAGAAATGAAAGGCCACAATAAGGTCTCCCCAGAGCCTTGTCCTCTTCAGGCTGAACAACCTCAACTCTCTCAGGCTTTTCTCATAAGAGAGGGAATTGCTGTGGTTAAACAGAGGAGAAAGGCTTCAAATTTTGGCAGGTTTTCTAAGTTAGGTGGAGATGAAAATAGCGTGTTCATGTTTTGCATGCCTACCATGCCCTTTTGCTGAGGAGCAGCAGAGCACAGTGCAAACTGTGCGCACAGCTGGGAGGGAGGCAGCAGCCAAGTGGTACTCACCCTCATGTTTGCCAGTGTTGAGGGGGTCTTGGCAAAGGGCATCACAGACATACCTTGTCCTCATAAAAGAAACCACAGGATCATAAATAACAAGGCATCAGAACTGGCCTTTGGTAATTTCAAAGTCAATTTTTGGGGAAAAAAACTGTAAAATAAAGAAATTCCCTGTGGCAAAGCTGCCTGGTAAGCAAAAGGTCTGAATCAACCCCATTAGCTTTGGAAACTAGCTTTTACTAAATATGGGACTAGGTTGTCAGCTGGTGTTAATTGGCATAAACCCACCGAAGTCAATGGAATGACAGTGATTTATACCAGGATGAAGACTTGGGGGATGGATACTTAAGAAGAGGGCTGTCTTTTCTCTGCTTTCAGTACCTGGAGCCACTTGTGGTTACAGCCCTGCAGGAGCAAATGATAGCTTTTAGGCTTGATGGGCAGATGTCACTAGGTAGCTAGGCATCTGCAGGTTGTCAGATGTGTGCTGCAAAACTGAAGGCCACTTAAAAAAATTCATCGCCCTGGTAAATATTTTGCTGCCTCAAGAGTCTCAATTTTGGATCATCAAATCATTCATTATTTGCAGAAAAGAATACTTTCTGTGCTCTTATGAAAATGATCAATGATCCTTTAGCACAGAAGGCCCATGGGATTAATTTATTTTATAAGCAGCATGTTAAAAAGACTGGGTCAAGCATTTTTTAAAAACTTACAGGCGAGTCAAACCCACACAGGTTTCAGCAGCAGCACTTTTTTGGCCTTTGTTCTTACACTGAGAGTTAGAAAGATTCCCTAGAACCTCAGCAAGCTACGAATTTTCATGGCATGATACATCATTGCACCACTGGAATTTGTATGCCTTCAGGAGCTCCTTTTTGAGCAAACTGAGATTTATTTGAGAAAGTGAACTTTATGTTCAAACCACAACAATTAGCCTACAAGTGCTTCCAGTATAAAGGGCTACTCTAAGTGCACCAACCTGCAGATTAAAGGCTCCCTGAGTATAAATTGGCATGATGCACTGTAAATGATTCACAAATGGAGGAGTCCCTAAGTGTGCATTGACTCGCTACACCATAACGTCTCCTACAGAGATTTTACAGCATCGTATGCCAATGATCCATGGATTAAGGACTCCCTAAGTGCACATTGACACGATAGACTGGAGCTGTTTTGGTCTATCGTGTCAATGATCCAGGGATAATGACAGTGTCTTGTGCAGATCCACTGAGACCAGAGTTGTTGTGGTTCCTAATGGAAGAGCCAAAAGTGTCCCACTTCAGTCATATTGACCTTTTTGGGTGCTAAAGGAACATGGACAATATTCTCATCCTTCATACCAATCAAGGAATGTCTTCAGCAGTGCACTGTGTAGTCTAGCTGGCTTCTGTTTGTGAATGTACATGCATATATAGATTCCTGTAAAAAATTGTGGACAAGAGCACTTTTATACATTTTATGTACATATGTCTTTATTCATACACAGCAGGACCCTCTCACTAAAATTTTGCCACTGTCCTTGAGGGTACCAAGGCTCAAACTGAGGAAGAGTCATCCTAGATACAGATTGACTTCCTATGCAAAACAGCAAAACTCCCCCTAGAACACAGCAGGATGGGAAGGTATCACGGTTTAACTCTGAGGAGCAACTAAACCCCACACAGCTGTTTGCTCACTCCCTCCACATCAGGATAGGGGAGAGAATCAGAAGATTAAAAGTGAGAAAACTTCTGGGTTGAGATAAATATAGTTTAAAAAGTAAAGCAAAAGCCACACACACAAGCAAAGCGAAACAAGGAATTCATTCACCACTTCCCACTGGCAGGCTAGGGGGCAGGAAAAGTTAGGAGGAAAAAATATATCAGGTTGCAAATTGCAGGAGAGGCAGAGTCAGTGAAAAAAAATGTAATAGGCTGAAGATAGAGAAGGGTTGTCTCAGGTCCATGATTATCTGTCTACTCCACGTGACTGGTTCTACCTGATCCCATCTGAAGAACAGAACTGCTAGCCGTGCAAGTGAAATGAGTCTGATGTCTAAGCCATGCTTCATGTTAGGAATTTCCCTTCTGAACCTGCTAAAGCAGGTATTTCAAAGGAGATATTTGAGAACTAAGCACAACTGATGTTTGTCCTGAGTCATAAGACTTAAAGGATTTTGAAAAAACATTCACGGGATATCCATCCATCTAAACTTGTGACTTTTGGGTTAAGCTGTTTAATGTTTCAGTGGGCCTGGCCACAGCTCTATCTGAACTCACTAGAAGATGGTAGGCTCACAGATTGAGCCTAAGACAACTACTGCCAAAGGAAACCAGCAGTATGTGTGCAAATCCATCTTTTTTTTCAGACTGGTCATTCACACTTCTTTCTCTACTTTTCCCCTCGGAGGAGAACTTAGGGAAAGTTTCACTGTGCCAGCAATTGCTAAGTGCAAAGCATTTGTCCCTGTTATTGCACTTAGAGTGGGCCAGATAATTTTTATCATTTGTAGGTAGATTTGTCTTTAGAGTTGGAAAATACATTGGAGACCTTGATTTTTTAATAAATTAAGGTGATATTGAAGGTTCTAGGAGATGACTGAAAAAGAAAATGTACAATTCTAAATATACAATTAAAATCGGAGTTCCATCAACCTCCACAGAGCTCTCTCAGAAGAAACTGACAATATTCTGAATACATCCAATTGAAAAGGAGACAAAGTCTTTAACTGTGTTATGATTTTAATTAATATCTTACATATTGACAACTGGATCTTTGGTGAAAGGCTGCTTAAAGTTGCAATATATTGGTTTCTCAGGTCCACTGATGTTCATTATAAAAATTTCCATTATAATATACTATTTTCTGAAATGTTTAAATTCTTTGACTCCTGACAGTCAAGAGAAAAAATGCATATTAGGAATATTGAGAATATTTCCATCTTCTGCATAATTTTACCTTCATAGAAAGTGAAGTCTGACCTCATTTTGTCTTCAGAGGTAAAATACAAGCTGCTGAGACCCAAAGGAAACAGAAACATCCAGAGATCATTGGCAGTGTTTGGGAGCTTAAATCCAAAATAGCTTTTTTCTGTTAATATTCCCGAAATGACAAAATTAATGAAGTTTGCCATTTTATTGGAAGCTGTCACTTTATTTATAGCACACATTTATGCCACTACTTTAATCATGTTCAAAAGGATCAGGAATGTCTGATCGATTACTGTATTTCTTAATGCATGAGGTAAGAGTTTCCTTTTCCTAAGTTTTTAGTAAGTGATTTTCAAGAGTAAGCTACTCCAGTCTCCCCATTCCTAGAAGCTCCCACTCCATTAAGAGCTTCTGACAATATCTGATGACAGGTATGGAGATTCTGAGAAACAGAAATTATGCAAATATTCAGTACATTAATGATTTATCTCATGAGATACATAACATAAAATATTGCTTGCAGTTGTTCAAGCAACTTCTCTCTTTGCCACAGAAGGTCAACTGATAGATGGTATTTAGTGCTAAGGTAGTCATAACCTTGTTAGCTTGGACAGCAAAATACCACCACAGCAGGAAATTAGGGTATGGGATGAACTGTTTTGAGTTGCAGACTGGAACTCAACACAGTTTGAAGAAGGCAGAAGTAGAAGGAACACTTCCTAAAGAAGTGTTGGGAATACAGAAGAACTGGAGAGTCTTCCAAAATAGAAAAACTTCCTTGGAAATGCTCTTCACAATGGCTATCTTTGACTGCTTCACAATCTACCTCCACACAAATGTTTAAACAGCCTATCTCAGCTGGCTATTGATTATTAGGCTGGTCTTCAGGGTTCCTTGTTGCATTTAGGGAGAAATTACTGAATTGGATTCTATGTGGAAGAAGCTGTGCGTTTCTTTATTACTAGTACAAACATCAGTAGCATACTGTGAGTTCACCCATTTTGATAATTATTAAGACTTTCTGCTCAAGGACTTCCCTTCCACAAATCTTAGCTCCATTCTTAGCCAGTCATCTCCATTTTTAGTCAATCTCTACCTTCAGCCAACCTCCCTCTTCACTCCTTCCCTCCTAAACATCTGCACCATGAAATTTAAATTTAAAAAAGGCAAGAAGAAAAGCCACAGCAAAGCTTCTCTGTCTATCACTACCGGTAAAAGGAAAGAAAATACCCTAAAGTGTAAGTCATAGTTGGTTAAAACACATCCTCCAGAAAATCTAGCCTCGTTTTGAAGTCATAAAGAGACGACAACTCCTACACTGCCCATCTGTACCTCTGAAGCATTTTTTTCTCAGATGGTGAGATCCACTTTTTAGTGGATGTCTGGAGAAGAGAGCTCCCCAGGAACTGAGGTACATGGCACCTTCTGGGATAAAGCTTCATGACCTGTCAGAAGAATGGTGGTGTGAAACTCTGGTATCCGCATATGGTTGTCTCTTTCCATGGGAGATGTCTTTGGCCACTCTAGGGGTCTGTTCAGGCTGGATGGGGTGACAATGGACCTGTAAGGAGACCTACACCCATCTTCCCAAGGGCATCTGAGGTGGCATCAGCCATCTTGTCTGGGGAACAGAATTAACCCCATAAAAACTGTGCAGCTTGTTGCAAAATTGATGTTTTGCATGTGCAATTTATAGCTGTTCTAAGAACCTTCAATTCCTGTGCACGTGTCTGAGATATATATACCCTGAAAAAATCTCCCCCTTTTTTTTTTAACTTCCAGATTTTGACATTTGCACCCCTAGCACTTAATTTTGTGATGAAGGGAACCTGGCTTCTTTATACAGATGTAAACTACACTAAACTTTTCCCTTATGAAAGATCTTTCAAACATTAGCTGAATAATTTTTGTCCATTTGACCATCTGAGTAATTACTTTAGAATGTCCTCTCCTGTATTTCTTTGCTAGCAGTCAGACCCCTGTAATAAAATATTATGTTCAAAATATATTTTAGAAGAAAGGTATATAATCCTATTAATGGATTTCTTTAAATTCTCTATATGTGTTTTGCAATGCAATAAGCATATCCACAGCAATTTTTAAAGTTCTGCTTCAGGATTTATGCACTCTTAATGGATGGAGATTATTTCTTTGGATAATATAAATATCCCAAAGATTTAATGAAGCCATAAAGACATTCATTAAACTTCCGTAATTAGAATTATAGTTGCAAAAGCTTCAGTGCGCTAAATATACCTGCAGTATTTCATTGTTTCAAGTTTTCAATAAACAGTTTTCATCCGGGGGAAGAACTCAGAGCTGTGAGCGTGGAATTCACCTCCAATCTGGCAAGAGGGCCCTGAATGTCACCTCCTCTCAAACTGAACAAATAACCTATGAAACGTCATTTATGGAGACCAGCTCCTCCAGGCTACACGCAGCCTGCCAATATTCTCTCTTTGGATGCTGCTATGGAGCGTGCCTCAATTAAATGCCATTTCCAGCTTGCAACAAAGGCTGAAGATAGATCCCTCATTTCTCAGTGGTGTTTCCTTGCTGTTGGATCAGGACCACAGATACAAACCTTGCACAACCATCTATGTAAATGCTGGGAGTGAATTTGGCCCTAACTTCTTACTGATAGTAGGGAAAGGTAACCCTTCTAATGAATGTTGCAAGTCAAGACATTTCTCCAATTCTGTTCTTGTTCAGGCCACTTTGCTCTCGTGCAAATATTTCCTCTGTTTTCTATGCAAAATGACACAGAGCCCCACAATGACGTCTCGGAATCCAATCAGAAAACCTGCATAAAGATGAAAAGTCTTACCAACGAGAAGTGAGCTTGCTAAACTACACCTTTCAATGAATTCAGACAAAACTGAAAAATGTTGTTGATATCAGATCCTTAGGCTGATTACTGAAGCGTTCGATTTTTCAGCATGTCAATTCATCACTGTCTACCTGGTTATATTTAACACTTTCTCCTGTTTCCATCCTGTCTGCTGAGATAGGCAATCTCTGTCACACGGTATCTGCTTCACCAGAAGGTCAATAGACCATTGTGGAGGCCCATGAGTCCTCTTCCCAAGTCACCTTGATTCTCTCCACGATATTGCTGACAGCAGGTGGAGCTTCCACATCTTGTGGCATCTAAAATATTAATGAGATTAGAGCTTCCATCCTTCAAACAGTTCTGTTCCTTTTTGGTGCTTTGCGATTATGCAGCCAGTCAGTGGAACAAAAACCTCCATAGCAATGGTTGTAACCCTGTGCTGTTATTGCCAAAGTGCTGCATTAGTTACACTGGTGTTCTTTCTGTTCAAGAAAGTGCATTTTAAGTTAGCCACAGTTTCAGAATTTTTGTGGAAGGTACTAAGCTTTGGATAGCTCAATCTGGAGCTGAGAAGTTTGGGATATACATGTAAAGTTTATGTTTGGTTACAGTTCACCAGTCCTGGCCAAATTATGCACAATATATATTCGGGAATGGTGGCTGACAAGTTCCGTGTACACTAGCCTGCTTTTGGCTACCTGGGAGTAGTTCTTAGGCTTTCCTAACTCCCTGTTGGAGGCTACCTGTGGTGCCACAGCTCTGATGTGGGACTGAAGAGGGTTAAACAACCTTCTCATCTGCTATTTCATTGCCAGTAAGGGGACAGAGAAGCAGCACAACCTGTTAGGTTACCTCCCTGTTTCTGTCAGACTATCCCTCGTTGTGTTCCTGGATCCCAGATTCATGTATGTGCACATGCACACATGTGCACATGCTTTGAAAGTTGACTGATAAATACAGAGAACAATCACTGACTGATTAAAAGGCATTTATTATTAGAAGTTGCTGATAGTTTAGCACAAAGTGCCTTCACTAGTTTCTTGGATTATTTTCCAGTGAGCTCTGAAACAAACTCTGGATCTGGATCCCTCAGGATGTTAGGGAAACAGGCTTTTTGATATTTGGCTTCTCCATTTGTGAAAGGATAATCACACAACTTGTCTAGCTTTGTAAAGTGCTTTGAGATCTATGGTGAGACACCGTATAGGCATTCTAAGCATGATTTATTTCCTTACAGGGCCTATCCCTAAGTGTCTCATTGAAGAAACAACATTTATAAATATGCATAGCTTCCTGGTATAAAATTTTTCCTATTCTTTTCAGAATATACAGGCTAAGCTGTTATTATTCACTTTTCCATTTTTAGAATCCACTATTAAATTGCACCGTGGTGCTATATTGTACCAATTAAAATAACTACTGTCTATTTGGCAGTCCTTTAATGGGAAATGAAATTCACTTTTAGGCATATATCATGGTAATACATATATCATATGGTATACAATTTAGATCATTTTGGAGCAGTGTAGCTGTATTAGCTCTTACTCCCTACCTAGTTGTTGTTACAAGCATCAATTTTGTTAATTAAGAATTTTAAACCCTGTGAATTTATAGGATAATTATGTTTTACTTCATAAGTAGGTCTTTACCCCTCTACAACTATTATCAAAATGTCCATTTATATTATTTGATGGTGGTTTCAAAGGCTGATGAATTTTTGGGTGAAGATTTATCCTTTTGTCTAAGCTTCGCCCGCTGTGAGTCAGCTGTTTGTCAGCAAAACATAACAGTGAAGACTTTTGACTTAAATCTTCTTTTTTTTTTCCCAAAGAAAAGCCAATTCATCAGGTAGGAAAGAGTGCTGCTCACACTCTCAAGTCCTGCCAAAGACAAATGGCTGTAAAAATTTAAAATCAATCATTAACAGATTAGCTGTTGGTCCAAAGTAAATAGCAATCAGCTTATTAGGCATCAGGCAGAGTGAGATAAAGGGGAAGAGTTATTGAAAATGAGGATGTTTGCTGGGTCTGTGCTGATGGAGCAGAACAGGGAAAGGCTGTTTCTTTGTTGCTCTAATTACAAATGGAAAATAACCTACAGTGCTGAACAAGTTGAGCTCCCTAGCTGAATTGAATGGAACATAGTGCTTATGTTCTACGTCATGCCTTGATTTATCTTGATTATCAGTAGTTTGCACTACTTCTTCCCTTCCCAGAAGGCCCTATTTGGCATTCTTTTATATTGAAGTAAATGACATTTTTGGCTTTGCAAAAATGGGGGAGGGGAAGTTGCCACATTAGAAATGCCCTTCTCATCCAAAATATAGTTTCCATACAGGAAATTCCTCTCATATGATGATGGAGTTTTGTTTGTGACAGGGTTTCATTATGGTTAAGCGATAGATTGCTGGTGACTAAATCACAGGCAGCTTTGTGCCACAGTTGTATTCTGACATGATGAAATTCTGCAGAGCAGATAAATTCAGAAGGCAGCGGATGTTGTAAGAGGAAACGGAGAGGGAGAAGGAGTGGAGGGGGAATGAGACTGAGAAGACAGAAACAATAGAAGTTGGATAGGAAGCAAAGCTGAGGGGAAAGAAGGAGACAAACAATAGCTGAGAGTAAAATGAGGTGAGGAAACAGAAAACACAAAGAAGTGAAATAGGAAGTAAGAGGAAATGGGTACATGTTAAAGTCAATGACAAAAGCTCCCTTTCATCATGTAAACACTGAGGTGTTTACATAGAGAGTAACTGACCATTAGAATGATTTACCAGGAGCTGAGGCTATTTCTCCATGAGGAGGCATGTTAAATCCAGGCTAAGATGTTTTTCTAACAAAGCAGGATACCTGAGAATTGTCATTCAGCAGAGTCCAGTGGAGAGAAAGCTAGCCTGTTTGTATGAGAAGAAATCTGGAAAAGGTACCTTTCTAATAATGCTGTGATTCCCCGTCTTACAATGGAGAACCCTTGAACAGTACCTGACCTGAAGGTAGTAACCTCAGGAAAACCACTGCCCACCAGCCTGGTGCAACCTGTGGTCCTTTCTGCTCCAGGCATGGGTATAAGGTTACACATTGCTGCCTTGTCCTTGGCATCCACATGCATGATACAGAGGCCAAACACAAAAAGTGGGGATCCTTTTTTCATAGTTTCTTATGAGAAAAAAAAAAAAAAGAAAGAAAATAAGACCAAATGAGTGAGCTCCCTCATGCTCTTACTTCTTTTTCTTTAGTAGGAAAATACACCTAAAGCCTGTCAGAAGAAAACTTATTCTAGTACTTTTTAAACTTACTTTTCCATTAAATAGGTGTGGAAAAACAGGAGAGTGGTTATTTCCTTTCCACCTTTTACATTTATTTTTGTCCTTTTTTCCTTACTTCTCTTGTGGTATAAAAATTAAAGTGTCTACCTTCTATGCCTTTTCTGCTGGTTTTGCTTTAATTTACTGTCAAAGATATCCAAGCAAAAATTAATGAAGTTACATAAATGTGATTTCAACAGAAAGAGAGAAGTGAGAAGTCACAGAACAAATACATCCTAATGATTTTTTTGCCAACATTTTCACAGAAATGAGCAGTCAGCTGAAGTGCCAAAGTAGCAGAAGTCTTTTCCACATGCTGAAATGACTGAATAAGCTACATAGAAGAAAAATGACTTTTCTGCATACGATTCATGGAGTCCCAGGACAGCAGCCCACACCTGGGGGCGACAGAGCCGTGGCAGTCTGTCATCCTTGAGCTATTTCTCCATGCATGGAGGAGGAGAGAGGTGATGCTGCTTTCTGTCTACATCAGGAATTGTTTGAATTATTTACAATGGACGGAAGGACCACTCAGGGGAGAGGATGGGGAGGCTGGTGCAATGCTATAGACATTGATCCTGCAAGGAAAAATAACAACCTGACTTGCAGTATGAGTGGTGGTCTTGCAAATGTGGAGGGAAGGCCATATTCCAGTGTCATCTTCACAGTCTAAAAGACAGCTCCATGCATATTATTCAGGTGAATGCAGATTGTAAGATTGTCTAGGGGTGTCATATCTCAAGACAGATTCTTGTCTTCTTCACTTCCTATGTACTGGTGTCCTCTAGTCTACAGCACAAGGGAAGCTGTGCAGTGAACTTTGTGCATTTGCAAAATGTGTCCTGAAGAAAATTGCCATTTTTTCACTGAATTGCTTGTAAGAACAGACCAAACGCAGAGGAAGGGTGGAGGGCTGAGGGCTGGTCACTCACTGGGATGCTGTACAGAAAATCAAGGAAGGCAGCTGCAGGACCAGCTCTTAATAACAGAGGAAGAGACCAGGAGTAGTTGACATTAAGACCATAAAGAAACAGTTACATTGATGACACGTCTTATACAAGGACTGCCTTACTAATTTTCCACCAACATATTCCTGTTATACAATTTTTGCTTCTTTTAATTAAGTGTTTTGAGAGAAAATAATGGAATCTTAAAGCCTCATGTATTTTGGAAAAGTAGTAATAAATTGTGCAGTTGTGACCTTTTCAGCCTTTTGTAATTTGATTGGCTGTCTGCTCTTTTCCCTCCACTATTTACAGCTGCAGTGAACTGTGCAGAAGGGGTACGATGCTAGCTAGCCAGCTGAAATACAGAATATTTAGAAGGTTAAAATGCTGCAACATACTGGTGCCTTCCACAGAGTATATGGGCATTATAAATTTTGCTGTGTTGATCACATAAAGGATTGAGAAATTAGATGACTTCATCAATCATTTTTTGTGGGACAACAAATGTGACCAAAATGGGGAAAAATAGTATCACTCTGACCCCCGATCTGGGAAGCATATTTTTTTTGTGTGTTTATTATTTCTGCTGCAGTAATAGATGAAGACCCCTTCTAAAGCACAGGATCATTTTAGCAGTCAATGCATATCTATGAGTGATACAAAGACGAGCCCTGCCCCAGAAAGACTGCAGTCAAAGCATCTTGAATCTATTCAACAGGTGACTAAATAGAGGTGGTGACCTTCTTAGGAATAAACATTCCTTTTTTAGCATACCAGAGGGAGATCTTAGGGAAAACATGGTATACTTTGAAAGCAATTCCTTAGCAGATGGAGACAGTAACATAGAGACATTAATAGCCATGTAATGAGTCCACAGGGTGTGTGAGGGGGAATATCAAATAATTTGGCACCCAGGCAATATGCTGAGGAGATTGACAGAAAGGTAGCAGGAGATCAGCAGAATCTCAGGCCAGGATGGCAGTTGAGACACCAATAACTAAAAGAAAAAATCTTCAAGTTTTGATACTTCCCTTTGTCATCAACAAGTCTGATGAACAGTGTTTGGTTCTATGGAAGCTTTTCTCAGTACAGAAGACTGCTTAGGACAAATCTGAAGAAAGGTTTCTCAGAAGAAAAAGAATAGCAAAGCTTGGCTCCCCAGTCTCAAATTTCTTTCAAAACACAATATCCACAAACATGTTTATTTTGCATGCAAGACAAATCTCAAAAGTAATACCAAAAGAATTAGGGGTCGGGTCTCATAAATGCCAGCAAGAAGTTTTCTGGCACTGTGTACACTGTTACGGCAGAGTGCCAGTGGCTGGACCTTTTGCTGAGGCTGAAGGAGTGGGGCTGTGTTTCAGCTCCGTGCCCTGACCCCGCACACATCCACATGTGGCTGAGCACAGCAGGGGAACTTCAGGAGCACCATAGGTGATTGAGTAGGACAGAGATATGTGCAGAAAGAAATGATGAATCAACTGGAGTTGCAGACACAGTTCAGAATTGAGGCTGATAGTGAAGATTTCGCTGTGTTAGTTCAGTTCCCTGTGCTCTTGGAAGTGGAAAGTTTCATCTTGTTCCAGTTGTAGCTCTGGGTTAAAGTCAGAAGTGCAGGGAGAAAGATTGTTACCATGCTGAGATACCAGGAAAATTTCTTCAGAAGGAAATGCCAGTGTTGCTTTTGATCCATCATTTGAAACAAACTCATGATCTTGAGGGATTTATTTTCTGCGGTCATTAAAACTGAATGTTTTCATTGATTTGGATAGCCTGTTTCTGGAGGAGCTGCAGCTGCTGGGACAAACAAGCCTCCATTCTGCTGTGCTGATCCCTCTGGGAGCCGGGGTTGATTGACAAGGGGCTCTGGTTT
Source organism: Psittacula echo (assembly GCF_963264785.1). Taxonomy (NCBI): domain Eukaryota; kingdom Metazoa; phylum Chordata; class Aves; order Psittaciformes; family Psittacidae; genus Psittacula; species Psittacula echo. Next base: position 16,741,954 of record NC_137737.1, read on the forward strand.
GGGTAGACTTGCGTCCGGACTTACAGGAACTGATGCATACATTTCAGCGAGAGCAGCCTTCGCAGCACTGAGCCAGGGGGATTTTCCTCCTTTCCACAGGCACTGAGACGCAGAGGAATGTGTTCCCAGCCTATTTGTGATCACAGGACAAGCAGGGACAGCCCGTGAAACTAGTCCCAGCCTTCTGCTGCTGTTCCCAAGGTGGCTTCTTTCACGCTTTCCTTGAGCCATCCTCAGTGGCAGTAGCAGGAAAACTATTGCAGGAGATGGGGGATTTCTGGAGTTAGCTGAGGCATCCATCACTTGCAGGACAGGAGCTCCAGAACAAACAGCTTCGCCTCTATAATCGCTGAGGACCTGAGACAGACTAGACATGCTGTAGTGACTTCTCATGCCCAGGCATCCCTGGATGTGTCTGTGTGCAACCTCCTGATGCCTTGCCGTTCTGTGGAGGGGGGGGAATATTCTGATGTCTTCTCCAAACATTACAGCTGACTCAGAGGCTCAGGGACCTCACCAGCCCAGGGACCCAGCTGCATATGCCTCCTCCTGCCCCATCTGCACCACAGCTGCTCTGGCCTCCTGTATTTGCCCTTCTCTTTGGGGAAGATGGGAAGACATTACTGAGGCAGTCAGTTTTGAAGGTGCTGAGCTTTGATGCTGTGTTTACTGGACCCTGGGGGCCAGTTGCTGAGGACAGTGGTGGCTTGGTTTGCCTTGAGGGCTAAGGGAGGGCCGTGTCCAGTCCTGCTCAGCTGCTGCCTCTCCTCGAAGAGCCCTCCCCTCCCTTCTGTTCCCTTTTTATTCTTCAACCAGCCCATCTGCAGAAATACACCAAAATTATAATATATGTATTAGGACATGGAACTGTCGGAACAAGTCCAGAGGAGGGCCACGAGGATGATCAGGGGACTGGAACACCTCCTGTATGAAGACAGGCTGAGAAAGTTGGGGCTGTTCAGCCTGGAGAAGAGAAGGCTGCGTGGAGACCTCATAGCAGCCTTCCAGTATCTGAAGGGGGGCCTACAAGGATGCTGGGGAGGGACTCTTCATCAGGGACCTCAGTGATAGGACAAGGGGAAACAAACTGGAGAGATTTAGGTTGGATGTAAGGAATAAATTGTTTACTTTGAGGGTGGTGAGGCACTGGAACAGACTGCACAAGGAAGTTGTGGCTTCCCCATCCGTGGCAGTGTTCAAGGCCAGGTTAGACAGGGCTTTGAGCAACCTGCTCTAGTGGAAAGTGTCCCTGCCCATGGCAGTGGGGTTGGAATTAGATGATCTTAAGGTCCTTTCCAACACAAACCATTCTGTGATTCTATGATTCTCTATATACATATGGTTACATGGAGGTGTAATTTAATGAAGCAGTTGTTTAGGCCCCCTGAGTGAGTTGCACTGTGGCTACAACCCCCCAAGCATGAGGCTGGCACTACACTCTGGGAAGGAGGGTATTCCCTGGTAATGGTGGCCCTTCACCAGGCTGGTGGCAGCTGCCCTGGGGTGGGTGTCCCTGAGCAGACAGGCATCACTCCTGGGAGAAGGATGGAAGCCACCCTCTATGCTTTCCACCCCTGAGGTGGGCCAAAATGGCCACCAAGTGCAGGAGAGCTCAGCCCCACGCCCAGAGGGCACTGCTGCCTCCCACCAGCAGCACTGGGTGCCTTCATTTTCATCCGCTGATCAGATATATTTACTTCTTGGGTATTTCCCTAACCAGAATTGACTGCACTATAATTGCCTATTTCTTTGGTCCATTGGCTGTTAACCTTGAAGCGCGGCGGGCGGAGGAGGGGAGGCCCTCCCTGTCAGGCCTGACCCCGGCCGCAACGTGGGCTGCCATGACAACGGCGACAGATGTCAGCCATGCCGCCCGCGCCCCCCAAATGGGGAGAATCGATCTTGCTGCGGCGCCGGCGCGCACAGCCACCGACCTGCCAAGTGTTCCCGGCTCAATCATTTGTTCCATCTAGCGGGGAGAGGAAAACATAAAAGAAATGAAATGAATTTGACCTCTGTCTTCCGAGTGACTCCAGCGCCGCACTGAATCCTAGCGAGCGCCTCCCATGAATGCGAAAAAATTACATTAGGAATAACATTTTGAAGTGAAATGACTCTTGTAATGTCAACCCTCCAGAAACATGTTATTTCAAATGTCAGATACCTAGCAGTCATTTGCTGTTTTCCGGATGTGTCCGGAGGTTATCTTCACCTCGGGTGCATTTCAGGTAAATTATGATAAAGAAACTGCCTATGAAGTACACAACAAAGTATTGCCTGTTTTTTCGCACTGCCCCAGTGAGGAGACATTTGCAGCTGCGTGAGAGCGTTGCCACAATGAGAAGATGATAAACAGCGTTCTGAATTGACAGCGTCTCTCCTTTTTCGTAGCCATGCCAGGGTAGAAGGGCTTTCCCAGTCTGGAGTGTGGTTCCTTGGAATGGTGGCAGGTCAAGAGGATACTGGAGGTGCAGGGACAGACACCCCAAGCCCCTCTGAGTTGCCTGGGGTTTGCTCTCTGCATATGCAAGTGATTTAGCCACCAAATCCTACAACTCTATGCGAACATTTACCAGTACATCAATGTCATCCCAGCAATGTGTCCAACAAATAGGGAGAAACCCAAACCCCATGGGGTTTGGTTCATGCTTACCACTGCATGGACCTGCTGGCAGATTTTAGAGGTAGCCCCTCCCAAATCTGTGGAGATGGAGAAATTTCTTAAGATAACCTTGCCCTTAAAAAAAAGGAAAGAAAAGCAGCATGCTGCTGAAGGTGATTATAGTGAAAAGGATGTCTTAAGATTTTCAATGCGATACGTCTGTCTCTCTGCTGTGGGATATTTTATTGCATTTTTGCCCTCAAGTGAAGCTGACGGGAGCCAGGCTTGCAATTTAAATCAATAAGAACCCTTTACCATGGCCATAAAATACTTGGCTAAACCTTTGAAGTGGCCACAGTTGAATGCGCAGTGAACACAGCATAAATGCTCCTTGAGATGTATTGTGTTAGACCACTGCTAAAGCGGTGCTCCGAGGAAGCGGTGCCCAAGCACCTTCTGGGGGCAGGGTAGAGGAGCCCAGCTTCTCTGGGGTGCTGGTGGGGTTACTCTAAATCAGTGCCTGTAACTGGGATATTGCCCCACACTGCAGGTTTCCAGTGTTTGTGCTTCCGGCTTGATGGGTTTTCTAGGGTGGGCTTGAAAATACCGTAATGTGTTATTGCACTTCTTGGTGATGGCTGGGGAAACAAGAGGCAACTGGCTGCATTGGCAGTGCTTCCAGGGCAAGGTTCTTGGTTCCATAGGTCAGTATTTTTTCACAGAGGAAAGGTCTGAATGACCCCAAATGAGGTGTAGTTTTTGCAGAATGAACGGTGTCTGCATGAACGTATGTCTGTCTAGCTTTTGGCATGTGCATGCATGCATACATCTCTACATATATCCTGGTAAAAGCCTACGTAAAAGCAGAAAACTCTCTGAAGATACAAGCCTAATTTGAATAACATGAAGCATTTTACCATTTTCTACTTAATATTTAATACTCACAGTTAGGATATTAGAAGTAAAGGTTGACACTTCACCCTTCCTGCAAACAGCAGTAGGAAAACAAGTTTAAATCCATGTCCTGACTTTGTGGTTGTTTATGACAAGCCCGTAGGATTCTTTGAGGAGAAATCTATGGGTTTGTTTCCTTCCACTTGTAAAGAAGCTTTTCACGTAAAGAAACCAAGGATCAAGCACTACTTTATGATTGGATAAATTATACTGCTAAAACCCAGTGGCAGGGAGAAGTGGATGAGGTGCATGTTTTAAGGCCATAAAAGACTGGTTCTTCCAAAGATGCAGGGAATATGTTCAGAAGCAGCATTCAGAATGCACATACTACAAAGAACACTGTATGCCCTCCAGTTGCAGTTCACTGGCTGTAGAGACAGTCCTGCCCTGTTGGTCCACACTCAGGCTGTGGAATCTTGCCCAGTTTGGGACAAGCAGCTCAGCTGGCTGCCCTGTTTGTTCTGTTTCGTTCCCTTCAGTGAGGGGTTGGATCCAGTCCAATGAGGTTCAGCTCTTCAGCAAATATGCTGAGAGGCAAAAAGACAGTTTTCCTTTCTGTCCTGTACATTCACAGTTTGGCATTATACTACTGCCAGTGTACCTTAGTATTACAGAGGTAGCAGCAGCATGTGTAGCAATATATGTTTAGCAGATTATAAGAATGTGGTTTATAAACAGCTTCAATGTGTTCCATATACATTGTTATTTGTAATAGAACCTGTCTAGAAGGTATAAGTCTATTTCATTTTTGTAAATTATATATATATGTAAACTAGTGTCCTCATATTTTCAAGTGCCTAATTAGGTTTAGAACTTGACTCTGTTACAAATTTTTCTATAACTCATTTGTAAGGAATATATATGTTTCTGCTACCCCAGGAGCAAGTCAGCATTGTCCCAGGTGTGTATTCACTGTCAAACATGACCTTCTGTGTCAATTTGTATGAGTAAAAGTATCTCTCCATACAACCACATTGTAAAATACAGGCTATTCACATAGTGTTCATATAGATGTCATATGTTTCTTCTGCACTGAGAAACAGCAGATGTGTTGTTCCGCAGTATTTTGACCTAAAAATAGCTGAACAACTGGCTCCTGTTATGCTTCACTGAAAAGTTCTGTGCAGTTATGACTAGTTTGCTCCAGTGAACTTCCTCTGGCTTCTCTTGCCTTTACTCAGCCTATGTCCTCTCACTCCTTTTAGCTAATCCTGTGTTCAGAAAACAGGTGCCATGCATCATGCTCCACTGCCTCTTGCTCTGCATGAAATCAACAGCAACATGCTCTTCAGTGCAAACAGAAGTAAAGCCCTCAAATTACCTAGATAGACTCAAAAACATTTCTCCTCTTCTACAAAATATCACCAAGAGCACATCCCTAAACTCCGCGGTCTACAAGGATAAACAGTACAATGGAAAATGTTTTGGAGAAATCAGATAAAGGAGGATAAAACATGATTTGTTTCACTGTATTACACCTGACAGTAAGTGTTTGTCCTAGCCCACATCATGTTTACTAGTTAGGCAGTGTTAGTTTGGATATGTGCTTGTGGATTTAAGAAAAAATCTTCCTGTTTCATCCCATTGCTGAAGACTCCACATGATTAGGCAAGGACACCTGAGAAATTTTTCCAAGAATATACATCCAGACTTGTGGTGAGTTTATCTGTTTATTTTTCCCTATATATCTTATTTCTTTTCCTTGGACTAGACTGGTAATGAAAAGCATTTCTCTCTCAGGGGGCATCTGACAAGAAGACACACAGCTTTCTGACATAGTCACTGAATGCCTCCCTTCATTCTCTGACTTACATAGACATAACTGCCCAGACAGTGACTAAATAAAGGTCTAGATTTTACCATCTTTAATTTGATGTAGTGGGCCTTTAAAACTGAGGAAATAAATTTCAAGGACTATGATATTTTTTCCCCAAGTATTCTTCTGCAAATCTGTCAAACTCAGATCAGACATGATACAAGAACAGAAGGATCCCCACCCCATGCTGTCCGTGCTGGGTAAGCTGACTCAGTACCAGTTCTGTCTTGGGGCCAGTTTTTTGTCTTCCTCCATAGCAGGAGAAATAAAGGATGAAAATGAGTTTTTAAACCAGGGAAATTCTGATCCTTTAATCTCAACTCAGTCTCACAGGTAATGTCTGGGAGCGCTAGCCACCAGGAAAAGGATCCAACAGCAGAAGGGACTGTTTCACTTTATTTTTATGTAATTCAACATCTTCTGAGTTGCCCCTCACAGATTTTGCTAGGAAACCTCACTGGTCCTTAGGCAGAACAACTGGTAGAAAGAAATTCCTGGGAAGCTGCCTTTATGGTTTGTCCTAGAGCATTTCATGCAAAGGTCTCCTGGTAATCATGACTTCTTATGGCCAGCACAGCAAGGCACAAACAGTCTCCCTGAACTAGACAGTACATCTGTCTTATTTGTTTGAACAGAATGTAAATGTCCTTTCCCTGCTTACGCAAACACAAGGTGAGGTTCTTGGCCCAACTTTGAAGCCATTCTTTTTCCTCTGGATGCACAGTCTGGGAAAAGAGCAGTGCACAGACAGAGGGCAATGGTCAAAGCCACCCACATTGGCTAGTTACCCTCCTGGGAAATATGTTGTAATCATCTTCTCCTCTAAATCTGCTAGAAATATTTCTAGAAACTGACATCTTTTCCTGGTTCTGGGCCTTGTGGGTATGATCTCTGGAGTGCAGGCACATTCATCAGTAGCATGGGCTTTGCACCTCTAAATTAATTGCTCTGCTTTCCTGATTCCTTGGCTGCTTAGACCCTTTTCCCTAGGCTCTATGTGCAGGGAAGCCCTAGCAGCATGCTAGGATCAGTCGATCAGGAGGGAAGGATGTTCTTAATCCCAAACACTTCAGTGTTAATAAATCGCGCTAGAAAGAGCACAAATCCTGAGCGCAGCTCTCCTGATCTTGAGGCAATTGTAAACCCAAGATACAGTGACTTTTCTTCCAGCTTGCCTGCATTTGAGCTCTGCTTTATTTTGTCCATAATCTCCTTCTTCTAGGCTTTACCATCAGCCTCCTCCTTAGCTGTGGTTGGGAGACATATTCAAAGACAAAATCCAGTAAAATACGTTTGTTCCCATAGGAAAGAATTTTTCATGTCTGATGGCTTGTTTGCTTCTATAGTAACGTGTTATGCTGTAATCTACAAATGAGTATGCAGTCCAACATGGAGTGATGTTCTTCAGTGAAGGTCACAGCACTGTATAGAGGCACTGACACAGAACACATTTCATAGAACAAAATGGAGTTCACAGTTTGACACAGACATATCGTCAATCTGTCTTGCTGTTTTCTGCCCTAACTTGATGGTCAATGTAGCCGACCAGGTGTGAGTAAGGAAGTGATCTATGTCTCTTCAATAGCTGCAGTAATTTCCTTGTCCCTCCTCAAACTCACTGATGTTCCAAGATGATGGCAACACCGGTCTCTTGTGCAACCTTCTGATCAATGGAGTGACAAGTTATTTCTTTCTCAAGTGAGTCCTAATCTTCTATTATGCCAAGAGTACACAGGTTACTGTGATAAAAGCTTACAGTCTATGACACCTGGTCAAAACAATTCTTTTGGTAGTTGTTCCCTAAGGATTTGGGCTGTGACACGTGAGGTTACTAAACTAATCCTGGGAGCAAAGAGATTCCTAGCATGAAATGTGATTTAGAGGGCACTGGCTGGGGTTTGGAATTCAGTACATGGTACTTAAGATCAGTCACCTCTGGAGTTATCTGCCTTTCATTGTACTCTTGTACTTGACTTCTGAGTTGTATAGCTTTCTTAACCCAGGAGCATTTCTGGGTGGGTGTTGCCCATCATTTTGTTAGGCATGTCTAGCTCCTCTCAGGATTTGCTTCTCATAAATCAAAGTTATCTGATCTGTTCTCTTGGCACAAAAGGATAGTCTATGAGGTGCAGAAGTTTCATTTTTAACTTGCTTGTAACAGCCTGTTGAGACAGGATTCTCCTAGGCTATGTTCATTCTGCCTAGAAATAGTTCAAATTATAGAATTTCCACCAGAATTCTTTTAGGACAACTTTGTACCTGAAGAAATCCTTCTGTCAAATTGACTATCAAAGTAGAAGATCCTCTCTGCAGCTGTGTGATCATTTTCAACCATTTGAAAGGGAAGGGATTCCTGTCCCAGTTTTGTGGAAGGAGCACTGAGGATAGCAGGGTAGGTAGCTTGCTCCAGGCTGCACAAGGAGCCTGTGTCAGAGCAGGGACCTGCCCACCTTGTATAACTGCTAGGTCAGCCACCATTTATACTGTTTTACCTAGTTATGTCGTGTTGTACCTGATGAAGACTTCTCCAGCTTTGAATCTGACACCCTTCCATGTCTGAAAACGAGTTGCTGTTAGGGACATGCGAGTTTTGTATGCTGCAGACCCTAATTCCTCACTCTATTAAACTCCGCTCAGCACCAAGAGTGCTCCAGCTCAGAGTTAATTTATAACAGCTAGACCTCTAGCAAGGAAAAATTTATCCACTTACAATGGGTCTAAAATAGTAAAATCCTACTTTCTTCAATCTGTTACCTCCAGTTCATCAGTTCAAGCCCAGTTTATTTGGTTGTTTTTCCTTACACAATCAATCCCTCTTGTCCCTTAGCTATTTTTGTTACTTCTTTATGGATATAGTCAGTGGGTAGAAAGATGCCCAGTGTTTTACAGATTTTATCTGAAAGGCTGTTTAGATGGATACGCCAGTGCTGATGGAAAGAAGCACAAGCCTGCTAAACAACCAGTGCAAAATAAAAAGAAGGTGAAATAGAGCTTTTTAGCATTTCTTTATCCCAGTGAGAGCATGCATGAGCATTATTTTGTAGTCTCAGAAGCACTATGCATGGTCCACAGCTCAATGCTTTTGTGGCCAAAATAGCTTTGGGGTTTTATTATCACTTTTTTTAATTTTTACTAGAGGCAGAGTCTCTCTCTTAAAGACTAGGCCCTTGTGAAAATTACAGACTTTGTGCTCTGCTTTCACTTTAATGGTTGGACTCAACCTAAATGATTCTCTGATTTTATGATTCTATGATTTCTTAGTTAAGTGGTGGAGGCTGGTGCAGTTACCCTACCTATGTCCACTGACCTTTGTGGCACTTAGTTTAGGATGTTTTTTCACTTCAAAATACCTTCTCATCCTGGTACCCAGAAACTGCCTTTTAAGCTAGACCTCCAGCATCTTTTGATGATAGCTTTACTTAACAAGGAAATATTTGACTGCAAGATGCACATTTAAAACATAATTTCTTGCCCATGTGTTATAAAACAAAAACCAGACCAAAGCTGGGAGGCTGTTGAATGTTATCTCCAAATGACTTAAAAAAGCAGTTGCTCAGTTGCTCATGTTCATAAAATAGAAGCTGAAATTATCTTATCTAAGTCGTTCTTAGCAGTTGTCCTATGGAGTTATTGATCCTTGGCTGCTCATCTAATGAGCAAACTACACAGTGTACCACAAGCATTTCAGTTTTACATGCAAGTGCTGTAAATACTATTTTCAAAGTTAATATATTATTTTTGGCATTTTTATAGCAGCTTTTTTAAAGTGTTATTAGGGTTTAGAAATGTGATTTGGGGCTTATTTTATGGGTGTTTTAGTCAGTTTTAAACTCTCTCTTTATCTCTTATCCTTGCCTCTATGTTCAGGCTGCATATATATAACTTTTGGAATCGCTTGCCTCATTCTGGGTTTGTCCCTGGTTGTTTCATTAATTTTGCTTGCTCCTTAAGTCACTTCTGCTATCTTAATGGAATGGCCTGAGTCCTAAATTGTAAGCCTTTGTGAGTTAAAATATCAACAGTATCTATTTGCAGACTGCAGGAACTGCAAAAGACATGTGGCTGAGCCTGAAGAGTAGGGACTCGTCCTCTGCATGGCTTTGGGTTTGTGCTTGAGCAGTGCCCCAGCACAGGGTGGAACACACACTGCACCAAGCTCAGAGCACCCCAGGGAATCATTATAACCCTGTGTCTCCACAGACCCTTCCCTGTTTCCACCTTTCTCTGGAGGAAGTAATTTGCTTCTGTCCTGGATTTCAGGGGAAGGACAACCCTGCCTTTGTTCTGTGGGTGGCCAGGAGCAAGCTCCAGGCTTTCCGACCCACCTCCTCCTCCTCCAGAGAGAAATAAACATGCGTAGGATAGCACACACACTAGTTTATAGTAGAGGCAGTCGGCAGAGAAGCTGTGCTGGGAGGTCTCGCGCCCTGAAGTTCTTGGATAACTGTGTCATCTATGCCGCCCTCTCTGCCTTTGATGAAGTGAGAGCAAAGCACAAGGCAAAGCACAGCCCTGTTCAGTCTGCTGTAAGGTAATTTCCTACCAGGCTTGGAGCAGGTATCAGAACCAGGTCCTTAGGACATGGTCCTGTGCTCAGACACCATGACCAGCTCTGTAGGCACTTCAATACAGTGAGTATAAGTAAACCCACGTTTCTCAGATCCCAGGAAAAGGGAGGATGTGGCTTTACTTTACACATCAGCACATTGTTGAACCATCTATGGATTCTCTTGGGTGGGGAGTCTTAAAGAGAGAGGTATCATCACCCCTCTGAGTACCTGAGTTTTCATGGTATGACTCCTGGAAGAAGAGCCTTAGCAGCGAAGGGCAGCAGTTTCTGCAATTTCATGTGCTTGACACAGGGACTCTTCTGACATATTCCTCAGTGTGAATTGAAGCTTCCCGCCTGCAGCGCATTCAGGGCACCTTCCAGGAGAGCATGTAAGCATGTGCTTAGTTCTTAATGCATGGATGATCCCAGTGAGCTTCAGGCACGTGCTGAAATATGGATGAGCATTTGAAGTGCTCAGCATCTCGGGGCTATCAAGCCCCACATGGATCAATCCCAAGCCATTATTCAAATTGTGGGTTTCCAATTCCATGTGTTTAAAAAAAAAAAAAAAAAAAGAAAAGAAAAAAAAGGATCATTATCTCCATTGCAAAGAGAGAAGAATTAAGGTACACAGAGAGGTTGAAGAACTCAGTCAATGTCAAGGCACATGTCCTCAGGGGAAATCCAGAAATATAACCTGTTTCTTTCTGAAACCTGCTCCTATTCTCAACCAGTGAGATACCCCTTCACTGTTTCCACACTGTTCTTGTTACAACTGGTGACTATCACCAAGTTGGAAATTTGAGTGTAAAATACATTTAAATGACTATGCTGTTTGCAGCTTTCTGCCTTATGTATTTTTGCTGTGGCTGTTGTTTCTGCTATTTGTCCCACATTTTAGAGGACAAACCAGTCAGTGGGTTAAATGACAAAATATTTTTCATCTTATTTAAGAATGTCTCTATTAAAATGTAAACTGCTTTCTTCCCGCTTTTGAGAAAAAAACAGGGAAAATAAAAGCTTATTCCCGTATATGTAGTAAAGTCATGGTAATTTTCCCCAATTGAAACCCGTGACTTTGTGTCTTAGCATCATATACAGCATAATTTATAAAAGTGTGAGCAACTGCAGAATTGTTCTCCTAATGGATTCTGAAGATTCCAATTTCCATTCTGCCACACAAGACTGAAAATCCACTTGTGCTCAGTTATCTGTATCTTTGCCTCATCCTCAGACTGCATCAAAAATCAGGTTCAGGTGCAGGTTAAGAGTGTGCATTTACCTCAAGAATATGGGACTTATTAAATATCTCTACACAATTAACATCACCATATCAATAAGAATTATCATTATGTCCTGTCAATCAGGTGCTGAATTTTGCTTCGGGGAAACAAAACAATTTAAATTATAGCAAGTGCTCCCCCTTCTTTTTTTACATGCTTCTCTTAAAATTGGATAATTATGTGGCTTTTCATTAGATTCCTCTAAGCATAATAGATCACGATATTCACCCTTTGACCTTGGTGATGAATGTTTCTGGTGAAAACATGTGACAAGCAGTGTTTTAATGAGAATAAAATACTGAATATCTGTGGGTCTCACATAATGAAAGAACAAAAGCGAGAAGCACAAGTACTTTTAAGGTTGCAGTGCAAAATGTGTTCATACAACAGTTCTGAGAGATTGGCAAAGCAACCTTTTCTTTTTAAAGTTGTACCAACAAACTTTGGTATCAGATGCAGAGACAAAGGCAAGAAAAGACAAAGGAATCTTTGTGTTCTGTGTAAACTCTGTAGGAACGTGAGAAGTGGTCTCTTTCTGTGCTGTCTAGGCAAGTTGCAACACAAAGCTCTGCCTTTAAGTTTCCCTAAACATCTCAGAATTTTATGTGTGTATTTACTCTATGAAAGAACGATAAATTCAGTTTGTTTCCAATAATTTAGAGTGGGGCGAAACAGGTCAAATTCTGCCTCATGCAAACAGCCACACACAGTAGTCAGTGAAGTTAAAACACTGGTGATTATTATTCAGCATGTTTATAAAGAATTATGTTTGTGGACTGACAAAGATGACATACCAGTCATCAGTGCCAAAACAGTGAGGGGAAAAGGAGGGTTGGCTAAATCAGAAACTGTTGGCAGCTACTCTTTTTTTTTTTTGCTGTTTTGCAGCTTGGAACCCTACTGCCACAATTCAAAAACAAGCTTGGAGCAGGGTTACTTTACTTACACCCATCTCTGCTGTGGTCATTTAGACCCTGGTCTTGTTGAAGCAATGAGTGCAGCAGAAATGTTTGATTTATAAGATAGTTATCTTCCAGTTTGATTCTATCTTGGCTTTGCATGTGTTGGGTTGGGTTTGTGGTTTTTTGTTGTTTTGTTTGCGTTTTGTTTGATGTCTGGAAAATGTTTATAGTCTGAACTATCATCTTTGTTAACCAAACTTTCAGTCAACTGCTGAAGAAAATCCTTTGCTTCTTATTTCTGGCTGGGGTTCATCTTTGATTCAAGGTCATCTGCTCCTTTGCATGTAATAGAACTGGCTTTTTATCTGAAATCCTGTCCCACAAAGACAGTGTTTTGTTGTAGACTTTTGGGACAAGGATTTCAGCTACACTTCTGGCAGGTTCTCTTTTGAGTTATTCCATTACTATAGTTATTGGCACAACATTATTCTGAACTGAGTACCACATGATGGAGAGGGAAATTTGGCCTCTTGCCTTTATTAACCTTTCAGAATATTTTGGTCTAAATTATTGTTGCTCTTATTTAATAAAATGAATTACATAACAATAAATATTAATAAGGAACAACAGCTATGATTTCCCCAGTAGCTGGGCAATAAAGGTCTCTAAGCAGCTCCATCTGAAGCCAGACCTTCTGCTTGCACTCATGAGGAATTTGAGGGCTACAGCCTGGTCCAACTAAACAAGATGAAAAGTCAGGAGATTTGTACGGTAATTTGAAAACAAAATGAAAAGCCAGCCTAAGTACAAAGTCCTATTTCTGCTTCCCCCTGTCTGTAAGCACTGTGGATGATAATGCCCTTTAAGGGAATTTAAAGGATGAAGAAGGCCTAGCAGGCATGCTGTGCCAATAAGCAGATGCATTTTCCACGCTTCCTATGGGATGATCTTGAGAGCAATCCCACAGAGGGAAAGATGTGCCATGGTGTTCCTTTACACCAACAGCCCTTGTCTCTTGCGGTTAATCCTCCCCATCAGCTGGTCCACACGGCATGTGGGACTGAAGCCGCCTTGCTTCGCCAGCTGTGTGCTGTCACTCCCTTTCCAGCCCTTGTGCCAATACAGCCCCTCCTGCATGGGTTCACTGAGCATGGGGAGCAAGCAGGGGACTGCAGGCAAGGCTTACTTCTCCTGTGCCTCTGTGCATTCGTGTCTGGCTCGCTGCGTTTTACAGCAGTTTCAGTCACTCAAATATTTGATCATTCAAGACCTGGGCACATGTCAGCTGTGAAAATATCCAGAAAGAAGAGCATGCTTACAGCAAGGTTAGATTTTCATGCAGGTGAATCATTAAAGGCAAAATAATCTTATTGATTGTTTGTTACAGTTGTCTGAATTGAGAGCTGTCTCCTAGCAGATTGAAATTTACTGTGACTGATGTGATCTCATAAACTTAGATCATAAGGAGAATAAAATTGAAGGATCTTAAAAGAAAATTACCCCAAATAAAAATGTTAGTGTCAGAAACAAGTAAATAAAAATATACTGTATGCATTAACCAATGTTGTCTGCTTACCCAGTGACTATCATTTAAATTTACCACAACAAATATTTTGATGTTATACTCCAGTGAATCTCTCTTTAAGGAAATAAGGAAAAAAAAAGAAAAAAAAAAAGAAGAAAAAAAAAAGAAAATAATCAAAGACTTTGGTCTCTTGAAACTTTTACAGAATTCACAAGTATGTGAGAGGAAGGTTCTTGGATAAATAGACTTTACTTTTTGGAGAACAGAAGGGATGCACACATTGTAATCAGCCACATGTAATTCCACAGCTTGTTATAACTTCATGGATACCTGAGGTTTAGTAACATGCCATCAGTGATGTAGTAGGAGACTAGTGGATTTCCCCAGGTAGCTGATGAACCTGATGGACTATCACTTGTGCTAATATATTTAAACCAGCTGACCTAAAGAAAAGCCTACCTGCTCATGGTAAGATTGACATCTTGAAGGATTTGAGATTGACTGATTCCTGTGAGTCTTCAAGCCCAGCATAAATAATGAATAATTATGCCAATAAATCATATAAATAATACAATAGCTGCCATTCTAGTTCATTTTATATCTTTGGTTCCCATTACAGATCCATTCCTTTACCCATTCACTAAGCCTTTCCTTATTCTCCTGTGTATACTTTCTCATCTTGATGTCTTTGGTTTGGACTGTACTATAGCGCTTACCTGCTTTTGGTGAGAGGCACAGAAAAAAGTCATCCAAGCAGCTCACAAACCTGTGCCAGTAAAACTCCTGGTATAGACATAATTTTACTGGCAATAAAGTCATTTTGCTGCAGTAACTAATTTTATTCTGGGAGCTGGTAGATCATCACGTAAATTACAGCAACAACAGGACTTCTGCCAGCTTTACTGGTACGACTGGCTGCCAGAGGGATTTCAAGATGGTTTTAACAGCAAACCATTTCTCTTTCACCTCAGATTCTCCTTTTCCCTCATTTTTGCTATGAGAATCAGCCACACAATAAATGTAGCTGACCCGATTTTGACATAATTTCACTGAATATACAGACAAAGACAAGCTGTATCCCAGCCAAGAAACCAGAAGTAAGTGATGGATAGTTAATTTAAAGAAAACCTGATATAGTCAGGGAAGATTTTTATTATGTGATCAACAAATAACAATGAGCTTCAGATATGTTTATTTGTGTCATTTGCTGAGACGGACGTTTGTGGGATTTGCAATAGGGGTGTAGAGGAACCTGTTATTGATTCCTGTATGATTTTGGAATCAAGACTGTTGCTGTCTTGTACAAAAGGGGAATCAGAGTCTCTCCTTTTCCTCTCCTTATCAGAATTAATTGGAAATTCTACAAGTAGAAGCTGATGTTAGGTTAGGAGGTGTTTTCCTCGTTATGGGTTTTTCCCTTTCAGGGACAATAAAGAACTTGTTCTCCAAGGTTTCCCTTGCTGAAGTGGTACCCATGTTAAATGACTCTATCAGCTTCCTCAGGCCAGTCCCCGTAATCACCAATTATGTTTCATAGCCTTAAAACACGCACAACATTGCTCTCCAGCATCAGCAACACGTGTTTTTGTCAAAACCTCCTGATTTGCACTGGGGCTTAAGTCATTCCTGAAGCCTGCAGTCATGCATGGAGCTCAGCCAGGGCTGCCCAAGCCCATCAGTGCCTTCAAAGCACACAGCCATCCCACTGGATTGGGAATCCTGTGGCTGCTCTATGTCCAGTAGTTCATCTTCCCTAAGACTGCCTCTCTGAGTCGTTTTTTTCTAATCATTCTTCTAAGTAAAGTTAGCAGCTATGCCCACTTTGAAAACAGTTTTGCTTAGAGTAAGAAGCTGTCACAATGCTGAGAAAGCTGCAGCTTTAACCAGATTTCATCTTTGTGTGTCACTGCTCATGTCAAAGCATAAATGTACTCAGACATAAAAGTTGTCCTGCTTTCATCAAGGGAGCCAGTCTGCCTTCGCCTAGTTCTGCTTGGTTAAGCTTGTTATTTAAATTGTTAAAATTGAGACATCGGCAGTAAATTTCAGAGAAGATATAACAATTATTAGATACAAGCAGGGCTCTTGTACTTGTGAACATATCATGCCCTCCATCCACACGGAATTAGCCACAAATAATTTACAGCAGTTTCTCTTAAGAAGTGTGCCCTGTAGTACTTGGATGACATTAAATCACAGTCATTCCCAGCTGGATCATATTTCCAACTTTAAGATAGATTTGGTGCTCATCAGCACCATGGCTCAGCACTCTAGGGGGCTACCTTTCAAACCTGCCAACGCTTGAAGAACTGTGCTTATATTCCCAGTGCTGCCTCTCAGCTGAGACCTGCAAGGGTCGATGCCTCCAGTATGCCAGGCCAGGCAGCGCTGTCACCCTTAGGAGGGTGTTCGGGTGACTATGTGCCATTCAGCTTCCACATGAAAACATCTGGCAGCGGGAGGCAGGGACTCAAATCTTGCTCTCCAGCTGTGAGCAAGAGGGGTCACTGCTGAGGCTGGAAGGAAAAAGCAAGTGTCAGGTGGAAGGAGAAAGTGATATTAAAAAGGGGCAACATGCGTATCTGTAGGAGTAAAATGGGAGACTTGTTGCTTTTTTCAGGGACTGTACAGACAGTGAAACTAATTTTGGTTTTCCATGTGGGCTAGTCTTCCACACGAGCTTCACATCCCCACAGAGGAGATGAACAGATTAAAAGGTAATAGGAATATTATGTTAGGTTTTGCAAAGCTATGCTACACAATGCTATGCAAGAAGAGGAAAGAGGAAGGACCAGCAGAAAGTGTCTGTAATGCTGTCTGTCCCCTGCCAGGGAGACATCCCTTTGGGAGTGTCACACCTGCCAGGTCCCCACAGGCACAGGGTGCAGACAGGTACCCACAGCCCAGAGATGAGCACAGATTTCTAAATCCCTCCCACACTTTAGGTCTCCCAGCATAGAACCACAGCTCTCCTGTGCATTTTTGCAGCAAGCAGAAATGTAGCGGGTCCCCTTTCAGCCCTATATGGGACACCCAGGCAGCCAGAGCCCTCAAGTAGCACAGTGTCACCAGCTTTCCCCCTTTCCACACAGTGAACTGGAAAAGGGATGGAAACTCTGTATTGGCCTCCTTCTTGCACCACCAGTACTGCTGTGGAGGAGACATGGAAGGCTGAGGAGTGATTTGTGCCAGGAGAATACCAGGGGCACACTCTATCTTCTTTGAAACACCTGTTGAAACAGGGATCAATACATGGCTCCCAGAGTTACAGTCTAGCTCCTGCCCTTCACTCACAGTAGTATGAAGGCTTCTGTCTAAACTTATAGAAATAGAGAACAGCAATAACATTGCCACTGAATCCCAAAAGCACTGTGTTGTAAGATTTAACAGCCACAGGTCTGTGAACTCTGGCAGGTGGCCTGGATGGCCCTGGAGAGGGAGAAATGGGAAGGCTGATCAGCCCTGTGTTGTTAGCTTCATAGAGATAGTTAAGAAATATTCTTCCCCTGGGATGTTCAAATCCAGGCACAATTTTTTGGGAAGGACACGTAGCTCTGAAAAAAAAGGGGAGGGGAGAAGGGCTCTGGGGCTCAGTAGCTCTCTCTGTGCACAGGTAGTGGCCTGGCAAAGCATAGTCCCAGTTCATTTTCACAGAGGCAGCCTTGCACGAAGTCATGCATATTAGGTGACTAAGCATGTCTTTAAAGGCAGGAGGGTGTTCCTGCGTGAAGCCAAGAACAAAAGGGCTCATATTTCTGCTCAAGCAGAGCTTGTGTGATGCATCCAATGCCCTGGGGACAAGCTGCTGTGTAGCTGTTGCATCCAGTGTGTCCCAGATGCCTTGCTGACATTGCGCATGTACAGACCATCCGCTCAGCCCATTCACAAGAGGTTGACCCACCCTAGACACATCAGACAGGCCACTCATCCTAGTGCCATCCTATGCATGTATATCTCTTTTTTCTCCAGGACACCCGGCTGCTCTGAGGCATGTTGAAAGAGCTGTAGCAGAAATGCATTTCTGGGCATACCTTGATAGATCAGGAGATGTGATTGCCTGAGAATTGCATGGTGCAGGTTAGGGGTGTTGACAGCAAGGGTAAGGGATGCTGACAGAGCTGCTGGTGTCCTTGCCAGAGGTGGAAGCAAGGAGGGCAATGAGGGAGGAGATCAAATCAGAGGGATGTTGTCAACTTGGACTTAAAAGGCAAAGAATAGAAGAAAAACAAGAGTTAATAGTTTAGAAGACTGTTTTCGTCTGCTCTCACATTGAATCATGGGACCATTCTTCTCACTCCTGGGGGCATTAGATTTTATTCCAGTATATAGGAAATTCTCTGTCTCCTGCAAAGATTGGAAAGACAGCTATCATCCCATGACCATACCAGCAGTCAAGGCCATTGCAGAAGGAGCTGAGCTGAGAGGTGGGAGCCTGGCACAAAGACCGTTCACGCATCCAGGTCTCTCTGGAGTACCTGAGAACTGGACTGTGCAAGCAGACCTGCTGTCTTTGAGTTCATTTCACTTTCAGCTCCCTTGAGTGAGCTTTGACTCATTCGGGTGAAGCACTTGAGCTGAACCTGGCAACTCTCACCAAGTCTTACTGTGTAAGAGAGTGCTCTCCCTTGCTGGGCTGATTTTCCAGGAGGGAGAACCCCAAGATCTCCTTTCTGAATGGCTTCTGCACCTTGCATAAAAGCAAAAATGTCAAGCTGTTTTTTAAAAAAGCCAAACCACTCATACAAAAATTACCCACAGAAGCCCAAAGTGTCATTCTCAAGGGAGTGCTGCTAAAATAGCCTGCAAATGCCATTGGGTTTGGTTTTCATCTTTTCTTTCTCAGTGTGACTATGACATGTGCTGGTATTTGCTTTATGAGATAACAACAGACGTAGGACATTTCAGGAAATACAAGGAGACAGCTAAACATAGTATCTGCAAAATGATCAAAGCCAGCACAATGCTGGTCTGAGTCTAACAGGAAAGCAGCACTGGTACAAACTGGACACATAACTTTAAAAATGTCATGTCTCAGTATCAGCAATGCAACTATCCAGTCCTTGGTTAAAAGTGAGGGAACGCAGTGCTGCGCTCTCCCCAGGCATGATACAAGTTTCAAATACGTGGCATCTTCACTTTAAAATATCATGTTAACTAGGTATGGATGCTGACAACAGCCCAAAAATCCCAATGTCTGGCCGGTGCCCTGAATGGGAGAGGAAAGCTTTGCTTTCAATTCTCCTGGCCTGCCTTCCTCAGCTTTGTCCTCGCGTGAGCCCCACCGCGCTCCTGCTTCAGCCTGAGCACCAATAAGCACATTTTACAATTGTTTGCTGGGTTCAAAACACTTGAAACATTTCAAAGCACCTGACATCCTTTCAAGTTAGCTGCTAAAAAACCGAGCGCAAACAGAATGGGTTTCAGAGAAGCTCTGTCAATCAGCGCTCAATCTGTATGTTCTCCGAGACATTCCTTATCCTGGCTGATTTATTTCATATTAAAAGGGCTGTCAATCTGTATCACAAGAGCAGGGGGGGTGGAAAAATTTGAGTGATGTCTATGACTTTTTTTGTTTATTTAAAATGATATTTCCTCCCTCCTTTCCCCCCCTCCCTTGCATTCTCACTTACCCACCCGCCCCCCCCCTCTATTTTTCTCTGCAGGTATGGCATGAGTGTTGTATACCACATGCATTTAAATGAGAAATATATTTTGTAAAGCTGTGGCAGACTCTTTTTTTTTATCCATCAAATATATCCCTTTTACCATCTGATGGCTTGGCAACAGGATCATCTCTCTTTCAGTTAAAATAAATGGGCCAGTAAAGTGGTGGAATATTCACTGTGCTGAAAAGACTTTACACTAGTTAATGTACACTGTGTGTTGTGGGTTTCATTAGAGCAGAATACTAATGATGTACTGCATGTCTCCCCACGGCATCACTTTATTGTACCAGCTGTATTATTGTTTTATATTAATATATTGATTATTGTCTTTTTCTCTCGTGTGTGTTTTGTCTCCTAACTTTTTTCTCCTGGCATTGCTTACCTATTACAGTTGGCAGTCATTTTCAATATCACATTTTTGGAATGGATGTTGATTTTTATATGATTTCTTTTGTTTTCCCCCATGTCTCCAAAGTAATTAATTTCCCTTGTTTGCTGAACAGATGTTGGAATATTTTTCAGTGAAACTTGATAAAGAATGACACCTTCACATACAGGTATAGAGGAAAAATGGATGACTATTTTGGCATTTCAGATTCCAAGGTGGGGAGGTATCTGAACTCTCAAAAGACCAATTCTTGGGGTTGGACAGAGGCTGAGAAAGATCTGATTTGTGGATTTTTTCCACAGTTTGGTGGACTGCTAAACTCAAAGAGCTTTATTGCTGTAGCTGTGAGATAACCCCTGCACCTGGGCCGGCTGGCTGTTCTGTTCTTCTGAGGAAAGGAGAGGTGAAAGCTGAGTTACCAGGAATAATTTGTAATTTAACAGTAAAGGCACCATCACTTTGATCTATGTCAATTCAGCAACTAACACCACACGACCTGGTCCAGACCTGGAGCTTATAGGCCTCATAGCAATATAGATAACAAAGAAGAGTAACACCCTGGTAAACATGCAGTTATGCAGCTGTTTATATCCTGTGACCGAGAAACAGTGAATTCTCCCATCATTTTTTAAGGTGCTATAATACATTGCTATCATGACTTTTTCACAGAGAGCTTGCTCATGGAAAGGTGATGGAAAGACTGTGAGTCACCTGAACATACTGCTGGTAGTGCCAGGGATGAGTGATTCAACAACTGATCCATTGCTGTAGGAACACGTACTCAATTCCACCCCCAAAAAATACTGGCTTGGCAAGTTCATGGATAAAAGACCCTGCAAGCCCCGTGGACTTGGACCAGCATGGAAGAATATAGAGCCTTGATGGCTGGTAGGTAAAGGAACTCCAGGAGAAAAGATATTTATAAGAAGATGTGGCAGCTTGGCCTGCTGATTCATGTGTTAAACACCCAGTGCATGGCCCTGCCGTCTCCAGGTGTGCATGAGGTGGAGCCAGATGTGGCTGGCAGCTGGTCTGTGAGCCTGACAGCTGCAAAGTGCCCTTGTTATTCCTCCCTGGCTTGTGGTGTGGGAAAGTTTTGGCACCTCCTCCTGACAAAACAGTGTGGATGAACCTCTGCTCCCCACAGAGAAGCTCTGTGCAAGTGAGGGTTTGCAAAGTGATGGGCATGGCTGGAGCATTGTTTGGGAATGAAGGTGATCAGCACTGATTCATTATCGGTGTAGGAAGAGAGAAGAAAAAGCTGCATTTGAAGAGAAGATGACAAATTTTGTGAATCAGGTGACAGTGCTGGGTTCATGACAACAGGGGAACAGCCTCCTCTTGGTGAGGTGATGTGTCTGGTGCTTAGGATATTTCCACCACAGTGAGCTCATGCTGGAAAATCAACATGCACTTGCAAGTCCCGCTGTTAAGGTACAAGTGGTATGTAGACAATATGTAATTACAGTAATCAGAGGACTTTGTAAAATCCAGAGCAGTTAAGGAAGGAAGATGAAGGCTTTTTCTAGCATCAAATAACAATCAATGACTAATAACTTTTTGCTTGAAATAATAAAATGGAAGGAGACACAAAGACTACCATGTAGACTATAAAAGCACTGGAATAATCCATAGCAAGCTTCTGCAAACAAATGTTTCTGTCCAC